>NC_047557.1:37561007-38761007 GCF_012275295.1 Melopsittacus undulatus | reverse complement strand
GGGAGTTGGGGGACTTGGTTTAAACCACGACATAGGGTTATATTTTCACAATGTATCCCAGCTGACCCTGTTCTCACAGCAGAAATTAAGTGTAGGACTTCTAAAAAACTGGCATTATATCCTTTCTTAAGACAAAGTTGAATTAGAGCTGAATAATTCTAAAAAAAAAAGTACTTGGGTTCCAAGCAGTATTAATTTGCAACTAGATATATGCAACAAAGATGATCAGAGGACTGAGGTGCCTTTCCTGTGAAGACAGGCTGAGAGAATTGGGCTTGTTCAGCCTCGAGAAGACTCTAGGAAGACCTTATAGCAGCCTTCCAATACCTAAAGGGGGCCTACAAGAGATCTGGAGAGAGACTTTTTACAAGATCACACAATGACAGAACAAGGGGGAATGGATTTAAGCTGACAGAGGGGAGATTTAGATTAGACATTAGGAAAAAATTGTTCACTGTGAGGTTGATGAGGCACTGGCACAGGTTGCCCAGAGAAGCTGTGGCTGCCCCATCCCTGGCAGTGTTCAAGGCCAGGCTGAACAGGGCTTTGAGCAACCTGATCTAGTGGAAGGTGTCCCTGCCTATGGCAGGGGAGTTGGAACTAGATAAGCTTTAAGGTCCTTCCAACCTAAACAATTCTATGATTCTATGATATCAAAGACAATACAAAATTATAGCCATCACATCCAAAACCAAAGGGATACATTTAACTACTTCTGTGTTTGTCTTCATTAGCATTTTGGGCAATCCTGATGCCTGATCTACCCATCCTTCAGGCAGGCAGAGTTGACCTCCTCTTTGGATGGCTCAGTCATTGGACTGCATCTAGCAAATTGTTATCATTATTACCATCGTAACCTGGCACCACTATTGCTTGTGTGAGTACAAGCTAAGTAGCTAAATGTCAGAAAACTGCTTTGAGTGATGCAATTCAGAAAAAGGGCCAGTCGGGAGGTGGGCAGAAATGTGGCAAAAAACCCTGAGGAAAGCAGTAGTATTATGGCTAGGCTGTGCAGATCTTAGCAGTTTTAATGTGGTAACACAAAATTTGCAGCTAGACAAAAACTGTTAATCAAATAGGGCCTCCTGCATAAGACAGTGCCTAGTAATTTGAAATACTGAACCCAAAAGCTGAACAAGAATATTTTTGGAAAATACTTTCTGTTATTCAGAAAACTTAGAAAATTCTACACACAATCATGGTAAGTCAGTCTGGAATGTCCTCAGGGTATCCTGCAATTAGTTTATCCATTTGTAGTTTTGGTCTGCTTTGTAGCTGTATGCAAAGATGCACGTCAAGTCATTGCACTGGGAAACTTAGGTGTGATAGTGCATTACAACAGATCCAGCAGCAACAGGCTACACCAATTCAGTAAAACTCAAAGTTTAAAGAAGGCATCCTTCTGTAACAAAACAATGCAATGCATCCTCCTTATATTCCTAATCATGATGGCTTGGTAAGCTACTACATCTGCCCCTGCATCTGCCAACAACACATGAAGAAAAAGACAACTGAAAGACTGTTCTCAGTCACCTTCTCACATCAGCTTGATGATTGTTTTAATTACATTATGAGAATCTTGATTATTTTCTTCAGTAACTTCATTGATAAAAAGCACCTTGTCAAACTGTTTCACATCATCGTATTATTTGGGGGATGAAAGATATCTTTGATTAAATGATATTACTTCATGCTTTATTATCAGCTTTGACATAAATTTCCAGAGACCCCCAAAGGGCATTTCTTTTTACACTGTAGCATAGCCTTGTTAGCCATTCAGGTGGAATAAAACCACTCTGCTTCACTTCATGGTCCTGTGCCCGGAATTTTTCACACGGCACCCTTTTAAACCTAAGGAATAGTACTTCAGAACATTAAAATCTTGTGCTGTTAATACAGAGTTCTACTAACACAGTAAGTAGCATTGCGTTTTATTATTTATTTTTTTTTATTTCTCTGGAAACAAGACCATCTACTTTTTGATAGGCAAATTTATTGCAGTGATTTGTGTATTACCAAGATCAGTCGGAATTTGGGCCACTTGCCACCTCCGTAAGTATTCAAATCTGGAAAGACTGAGCCTCATGAAAAAAACAGAGATCATTTATGAGCCAAATCCTTCTGTGTGCGGGAAATGTGGATGACCCTGGATGACTTCTCCGATACCTCACCTTTGCACTGGCCATGCAACACAGAAGAAGGCAAAACTGTGCTGTATTTTCCAAGATGAAGGTAAAGACACTAGTGAAACAGACAGATTTAGGGAAAGGTCTAAAAAATATGATTGACATGCAAGAGGATAAAAGCCTGTAGCTGTTGGAGGATTCTTACCTTGAAAGAGTCAGGTATTTTTGTACCTTAGCTGCTGAATCAATAGTGAGAATTTAGTATTACCTTTTCTATCACTTCTTTTTTTTGAGAAGCACTCACATGGTGGTGACATACCCAGAAAGAAAAGCCATTTTTTTCCTAGAATTCTCTGGTTTAAAAGAAGAAAGTTTGCATTCACAAAGCCTTTTTCAACCTGAAACTCAAAACCACTTTTCCCTCTAAGTGAAATTAGCAGACTACAGCTTTAGGTCTTTTCCAACCTATTTGATTCTGGGTTTCTGTGTTTCTCTTTCAAACTGGCACTGATAGGTCTACTTCTTTTATCTGTAGGCTAGAAACATGACTTCTATTGCTAGGCTTTTTGTTTTGATCTCTCCCTTTCTTTTTTCTTAATTGTGATAAAATTTCTTTTTGCTATTACATCACTTCGAAGTCAATGGTCACCAACCTGAGTCATATTCATGGGAAAGATTCAGTCAATAAGGCAAACTGCTAACAATCCCTGGTTCACCTTAGATAACATAGAAAATGCACACTGCATCAGAATCAACCAAAGTGTCTTTTTCTGTACGTGAAAAAGAGAAAATCAGCATCAGCTTCCACATTTTCTTTCCCTTCTGAAGAAATGAACTGGCATAATGTTAGAAAAAACTTAGACATGAACATGCCCAGATCAGGACCTCTCACTGCTGGTGAGAAGCATGACTTCTAGAAATAAGAAGCTTTTGGGAATGTGCAATCCCCAAATGACATATTACAGTTCTTCAATCCCAGGTGTAAAATGCCTTCACATGCTGCCATTACTTGATTTAAAATGTGAAGTACTAGAGGTGCAGCTAAGAGCTGAGCAGCAGTAATGCAAGCACACCTGTGAAAGGTGCCATGAAGCTACTTTGCAGCACTCACTGCTTCCCTGATTTGGGGTGTTAAATGAATTTCTTGATAAAGCAGGAGCCTGCAAAGACACAGGAATGGTCTAGCCAGGTCTCTTTCCTGCAGTCCTTAAATGATGAAACTGATGGCACAGGAGTAGAACACGCAACAGAAAGCAGAATCTTTCTCTTTGCTGCTAACACGGCTTTTTGGCTTCTAAGGACAAATAATGGACCCCAGAAAATCTATTAATTAAGAGTCAAAACTATTCAATATCTATTATTAACTGTAATAGACATAGAATCATAGTATCATAGAATTGTTAAGGTTGGAAAGGACCTTAACATCATCTACTTCCAACCCCCCTGCCACGGGCAGGAACACCTCACACTAAACCATATCACCCAAGGCTTCATCCAACCTGGCCTTGAATACTGCCAGGGATGGAGCATTCACTACCTCCCTGAGCAACCCATTCCAGTACCTCACCACCCTAACAGTAAAGAATTTCTTCCTTATATCCAATCTAAACCCCTGCTGTTTAAGTTTCAACCCATTACCCCTTGTCCTATCACTACAGTCCCTAATGAAGAGTCCCTCACCAGCATCCATATAGTTCCCCTTCAGATACTGGAAGGCTGCTATGAGGTCTCCATGCAGCCTTCTCTTCTCCAGGCTGAACAGCCCCAACTCTCTCAGCCTGTCTTCATATGGGAGGTGCTCCAGTCCCCTGATCATCCTCGTTGCCCTCCTCTGAACTTGTTCTAACAGTACCATGTCCTTTTTATGTTGAGGACACCAGATCTGCACGCAATACTCCAAGTGATAACTATGATCTTCCTGTCAGGAAAACAGAAGCTGGTTTATCAAGTAATTTCTTTCTGAACAGAACTTATGTTCATTCTTAAAGCTCATCTTTCATACCATACACAGCATCCCACCATACCAAGAGGGGTGAGTAGTTTTTCTATTAGAGAATTTACAATAAAATTGTTACATTGACTGATACTTTCTACATGTCAGTGTGTTAAGCAATCTGATCCTAAGGGCTAAACTGTCATTACCTCCCAGAATGCATCAAATCCTTTTGAAGGAAGCATAGTGGTGGCTCATTTGTTATTACAATTTAAGTCAGTAAGCAGCTAAGTGCAGGCAAAGGTAAATTACTATTCTCATTTTACTGTTGGTAATGTGCATATTACTTTCAGAAACATTTAGTGTGCCAGTTCACTAATGACAATAGTATGCATTAGGATATGTTCCAAGTATCTCAATTTTTCAGTCAAGACTTCATAAACCTGTCATTTTACTTTGTTGCAGTTTGAAAGGCAGACATACATGGTAAATTAGCTAAAATAACAGTCAAAATCAATTCTTAACTATTACGCAGTGAAAAAACAGATGACCCTACTGCCAACTAGATATGAAAAGACCAACCAAGAGATAAAAATCTACACATTTTGACTGCCTCCATTTCTGCTCCTTTTCTCATTGATCGTGAAGGAAATAGGACAAGAAGTTTACACTTCTGTTTATGAAGACCATAACACAATCTAACATCTCCATCTCAAGGTTATGGCACACAAATCCACTTATAAGTGATTTTGAAAATTATCAGAAGTATCTTTCCTGAGCTAATGGACTATTCTATCAGTCCAATAACTTTTTTTTTTTTTTTCCCTTCAAATCCATCTGAGGAATAAAATCAAATTCAAATCACACAGTCTTCTCTCTTACAGTCACTTTTTCTCACAGTAAGGTGCTCAGAAGCATAAATATTTACTATTTTATAAAGAACATGTTTCATTCTTCCACCATTCTGGAGAGGCAAATTTTTCATTCAATTTATGAAACCAGGTATCCTTAAATAAAGTTGTATTTGATAATAAAATAGCAATGGGATTTTATCTGACTCAAGCTGTTGAACAGTGTGGTGTTTCACCACATACCTTCATAAAGCCTGCCAAGTGATTCCCCATCTTTTTTCCTGTTGATACTTTATGGACATAACTAAACTTGCTGTATCTGGAAAAATATTGTCCATGCTTCTATTTCACATATTTCAGCCCAGAAGACAGAATCTCATATGTATATACTGTGACAGTTAAAAGACACTGTGTCTCATTCTAATGAACCATTTTTTAGCTTTTTAGTTTTCTCTGGGGCTACCTTATATATTCTTGGTAGGGCAATCAAATAAAAGTAAGAAAAACAAGACCTAGTTCCTCATTTGGTAAGCAATTTAGTGTCTGATTTCTTAAGTTTCTAGTGGTTCCTAGAGTTAGATTAGGCTGCTGCTCAGGTGAAGTAAAAGTGCTTTGTATTTATGTAGTAGAGCTGAGCAAGCATTTTTACAGAGCCATGTGCTGGGAAAAAAATTCTCCAAAATATTTTCTCCATTGTTTCTTCTGATTCACAGTGATTCCTTTGCTCTGTCCCTTCCAAAGTTCCTGCCTTCCAAGCCTACTTACTGGCAGGCAATTCAAATTCATCATAAAAAATTTAGTAGTGTTATTAAGAAAAAATAGCATGGGTAATTTGTTGCTTTCAAAATGTTTAATGTAGTACTTCTACACATGCATGTCTCTAAATCTGTGTGATTGCACATTGCAGACCTTTTAATCTTTAGTCCTCTGTCTACTCTCAGTTTAGTTTTTGGTCTGGAGATTTTGGTCTTTTTTCAGTGTTTTGCTTATTTCTTGATCCCCTAGCATGTCCATCTGTCCCAGCAGAAATGCAACATCTGCAGTCTCTCCCAGGGCACACGGTCCTCTGAGAGAAGTCTTTAGAATGATGTCATTAATTCATTAATTCATTCATTCATTTTTTAAGAGCATACAACACTGCTCTGAAGCATCTGTTCTCTCTAAATCCTGCCATTTGAACTTTGCTTCCTTTCTTGGGACACAATCTCTTCTTCTAACATATGGAGACTCAGAAACTCTTCTCCACCATAAACCAAACAGAAACATAACTACCAGAGCTTCCTGCAACTGGAACAGTAGCTCTTACATGTACAATGGCACAAAGTGGACCAGGGCTGCTTTCCACCAATATTAAGCCTTCCTTAAAAAAAAAAAAAAAATTAAGGTAGCAAGATCAAACACACAAAGAAACAAGCTTTGTAACTCAGGTAGAGAAATAGAAGCTGTGCAAGTCTCTGCTGGAAAGCCACCTCTGGAAACTAATAGGACCATCTGAGAAGAATTACGGTTCCCCTCTCTACGCAAAGCCACCTGCTTTGCTCGTGTACTCAAGGCACTTGTTAATCCTCTTACTTCAGATGGGAAGGCATTAGTGTGTTAGAGTGTGTGTGTTTAAGCATGTAGAAACCACTACAAAAAGTACCAGCATGAAACATGCTACAGGAAATATTTATTAGGGAAAAAATGGGAGCAGTGAAGGATGAGCTGATGACACAAGCAGTGAAAGCATTCTCCAATTATTTGTTCCAACCTGTACTTCAAATACAGCTCCCAGTACTCTCTGTGCCTGTTAGAAAATGAAAAACTGAGAAAATAGGATTATAAAACCATACCTGAACATGAGATATTAGTGAAGTAGGCTAGAACAGGAATGTACGCCTGGAAGAAAAGCACAGGGAGCAAAGCTGGATAGCATCTGAAAATGATCCTAGTTTATCTATCTAAGTTAAGAGAGGCCACTGTGGCCAGAGCCGTATCAAATGTCAGTTCAGGCAACTGAGCACTGCACACCATTTCAACAGAACAGAATACAAGCATAGCCTACCTACTGAATAACACCTTTTATTATTCATTTAAAATCAGTAATTTCAAGACAATCCTACAGATTTCTAGTGAGCGATATAAACTGATAGGCCCCATGCAGGTCCCAGATTCCACTGTTTATTTAGATCCACCAGTGTGAAATCACTGATGCTACACCTGAAATTACATCCACAGGGTAAGAACTTTAACCTTCTTTTTAAGAAAACATTGCATTAATTGAAAGTTTTGTGTTGTTTATTACCAAGGTCCAGACCAAGCCACAGTGACTTTCTCATGTGGAAAATTAGCAACTTGGTTTACTGGAAGGTGCCTCTGCCCATGGCAGAGGAGTTGGCATTCAGTGATCTTGAAAGTCCCTCCTAACCCAAACCATTCTATGGTTCTATGAAACAGGAAATCTCTGCTATCTCTCTTTCTTTACAACTTCTGGCAAAAGTGTATCCTTGAACTTAATGATGTCATTTAGTTGTTTCGTTCTGGTAAACTAAATAAAGCACTGAAATTACAAAGGCATAATGATAGTTTGCATTATTTTAATAAATTTACCAGGTACACTGAAATAGAGTTTGACAATCACAGATAAAGCAGAAAATAAAAAATAAAAATGAGTCATTACATAGCAGCTTTTGCAAAGTTTATTCTGCTACTGGGAGCACTCTCTGCAGAGAAAGGCTATATAAAAAAGGGTCTACTGGATGCCTACTGAGAAACTACGTTGCATTAGCCCCCAAGACCACACAATTAATTTGGAAACAGGGCAATTAAAAAAATGAGCTTAGATTTCTGCAATGGCATTTCCAATGTTTGTGCATTCTCAGGAGCACCCTTCATTTGTAAAAATAAAAACAAAAAGGTTAATTTTTAGAGAAAATACATTAAAAAGAAAAGAACACAGACACCATTCTGATGAGTGAATTTGTATACATCAAAATTTTCAAATTCCCTGAAGAAAACAACAATATATTTATACTGCTCATCTAGTAATTTGACTCTGATGCTGTCATGCTCTTTCTTTAAGAGCTCTTCATGACAAGAAAATTCCTTCAGGTTGGCTATTGTATCTTTCACAGAATTAGGACAATGGGGCCCTGCTCTTATGTGAATCACTAGCTTTGAACATGTTAAACATTAGAAAAGACAAGAAATATATATCAGAAGCAAAATTTTAAGCTGAATTGGATCCTTGAAGATGCTGCTATATGCATTTCCCTCTCCAGTCACCCAGCTCTGCTCATCATCTCAGGAAGGTGTAAGAGACCCACCTCCTTTGCTGTGGTCTCTCTCACACCTCTCACAACCTCTGTGCAGGGGTTGCTTGTCTCTGGTTATTTGCCCTGCTTCTGTTAACTCTGCAGGGTCCACGCCCCATCTAGCCCTAAAAAGCTATAGCTGTAGCTTCAGAAAAACCGTTTTAGTCAGCTCTTTTAATAATTAATCACAACATTCACCCTTAAAATGTGCAATGACGAGAAACCATACACAGGGGGCAACATTTTTTTGCCAAAAAAAAAAGAAAAAAGAGAAATATTGCAGGCTTGCCTCTCCCCCCTGGTACTGAGAATGATGATAAAAGACCCCATATCTGAGCTCTCACACCTCAGGAAAATTAGGCTTTCCTACGTGTATCTGACTTGTAGAGTATGGATATTCTAATATGTGCTTTTGGTGTTGGGGGATGGGAGGAAAACCTTTGCAAAAGAATCAGCACCACTTCCTGATTTGTTCTGTATGACTTATATTTTGATTTTTCAGCAACCTATGTTTTCTTCTCTTTTTTACAGCTGCTCACAATGTACTTCCCAGCAGCCATATATCTGGTTTGGAAATAGAAATATCTTCTAGGGTAGTGCCTTCCTGTCAGGATGTGATAAATACCTGTTATCATACACTGTATAGTCACTTCTGCATAACAATAACTAACCCATGCAATACAGACCTGCTAAGTGCACTATCACCATGCTACACTACTGCTCAAATATGTTGCATTAGTAAGGACTGACCTAATTTTGAAGCTACCCACACAAGTATCAAATGGTTATATCAAACATTGCCTTCTAATACAGTGTTAGAGTACCCATGTTTTACCTGGCTGCATATTAATTTCAAAGCCAAAACTAGCAAATACTAAGATAAACTGAGACAATCACAAATCCAACATTTTATAAAATGTATTACAGGTGTAGAAGCCTCAAGGGACCTGACCATGTTAGGTAAATTTTCACTGTATAATCCAATTAACTGAGAAGTTCCAAGAACAAAGAAGACTTTTCAGTTTAATGCAACCTTTTTTCATCTCAAAGTTGATTCAAGATATTTTGTTTTCCATGACAAATGCCTCTAATGCAGCTTCAGTGGGCCATGCAGTAGTAGCAGTACTCTGTGTGCTGAGACTAAGAGCCCTCCATTGTCTGTGATTTTTTTTTTCCCAAAACAATTATCCCCTAGGAAAGTACATTTTACAACACTTTCAGAAACACCTTCAAAACTATGCCACTTTGGAAGCAAAGAGATAATCATCATCAGAAAGTTTCACTGATTCTGTCTACTCTGCCAGTCTTTAACTGACCTGTTCCTGTGTACACCTTTCAACAAGCCGAGGTATTTTTTGGCCGCTCACATACTGCTCCACTTACAAGTTGGTCTGAGTGGTACCAGACCTTTGTGTATTTCCTAGGGAAGAGCCAACGCTAAAAAACCGATAGCAGAGGACTGCTCACAAAGGAACACACCTTAGCAACAGACTCCTTCTTCATCCCTGGAAGTTCACGGCTTGATTTTTTTAAGACAAAACAAACAAACACAGAGGGTACCCACCACCCCTTACTCCCTTTTTACCCCACTCACAGACCTTTCTCGACAGATAAACACGCCGAACCAGAGCACAGACAATTTTGGTATCTTCAGGTACTCGCAAGGGGCTTTAAAGGTAGCAAGGAAGCTAATTAGAGGTAAAGTTGGGACTATTTCTGAATTAACTTTCCAGCAACAGCGTCTGCAGTCCTCTGGCAGATGCTGACAGGCTGGCGCCACACCGGTTCTCAAAGCGGGCTGTCACCGTACCTTCAGAAGCCTGACGGAGGGGAGGAAAGCGGCATGGCACAGCTTCCGGATGGTCCAGTTCAGCGGCCGGGGAGCGTCGGTCTGATTCATGACCCTCCGCAAATCAATCCCACCGGGAGATCAGCCGCAGACCTGGCAGCGCCTACCGCGGAAACCGCCCGCCCGGGCGCGGGCACCCCGTGCGCATCCCGCCTGCCGCGGGGCAGGGACCCAGAGGGGCCGGCAGGGACGGGACGGGCAGGGCTCGCCCGGAGCGGACAGCGGGCAGAGAGCTGGGCTGGGCTAGGCTGGGCGAGTGGCGCGGCCGTGACCACCGATCGATCCTCCTTAAGAAAGCTGGCTCCTGCGTGGGAATAGCAGCGCTCATGCATACCAAATGCGGCTGGATGGAGGCGACCAGCCCGCTGCTCGGGGCAGGCTGCGCTGCTTGAGCGGAAAGGGGCAGCCCGCATAAAAAAAAAGGCTGCAGTGAGAGCTGCTGCTTCTGCTCTCTCCCTCCTGCCCTCCTCCGAGAGCAGCCAGGTTAGCCGCTCCCAGGCACGCTGAGCCATCCGCCTCGCTCCTCCGCTTCCCAGGGCGAAAAGACGGGTAGAAAGGAGATAATTTAAATAAAGCAAGCGGAGGGGTACTTGTACTTTCTTTCCCAAAGCATTGCAAGAAGAGGGAAACCGGCATGAGGGGAGGGGCCAACAATCAGACAGCAAAGATAAGAGAGAAAAAAATTACTCACTCTTGATTTACTGATATAATGGTCCTAGAAAGCATAGATTCATTGATCTGGTGCACCAGAGGCAACTGGCAGTGGTTAGAAGCCGTATTTTAAGAGTGTGTTAACATGTACATTCTGGCAAACACATACACACACACCCCCTGCAGAACAACAACAACGAAAAACTAACCTGTCAAACAAACCAAGTTCACAATTCAGCTCATTTTAATATTAAATCTGTGCTCAGAACAATTATTTTAAAGCCATGCAATCACTATTAGTAATAGAGTTGGGGCAATACAAGTATAGCAAATTACGTTTCCATTAGGGGTAGTAAGTGGCTTTCCCATCTAATGAAGATGCTCTTGAATGCCAGCTCTCCAGCTAAAGGAAACCTTTTCCCCCACTATTTTTTTGGAGGGGATGAAGATTACATGAGGGAAGAGTTAGGAAGTGCAAAAGCAAATATCCTATAAAGCAATGGGAATTTTTCATTTTGCTAGTAATGACCAGTTTTTACTAGTAAATATAGTAAGTATAGTAATAAAGCATAGCAATGACTACAGAGGAAAACAGCCACTTCTCAGTACAGTTTAAGTATCCCATAAATCAGGTTAGGAAACGTGGATCTTACAGATAGATTTCACTGATCTGCCATTTTCACATGGCATTCCTTTCCATCTCCATAGTGCAGATATTTTTCTCCTCTATTCTTAATTTATTCTTATTACTGCATATACATTCATCATCAATAGCTGATGAATAATTCTCCAAATGAGGGCAAAGAGATGAAGAATACTGTTTCCATGAGGCTATGCTAATCTGCCTGGATCATGTATTACTGTCTATAATGGTTTGCAGTAGGGTCACAAATCTAAAACTCTCAAACATGAAACAATACTTCTGGTTTGCTTTATAAAGTTTATTTAAGGACAGGCAACTTTGTGAAAAACAGGGATAGTTTAGTACCTCAGTCAATACCATCAAATCCTCCAAGGAAAACAGAGGATCCAAAAAACTCTGTAGTTACCCCTCAAGAGCAGGGAAGGTTTGGTGTTTATCTCCTAGTCTGCCTCCCCAGAGGAAGTCTTGCCCTTGTACACAGATTGATACTCTCCAAAACCTGTATATTGGGGCCCATGTAGATAGAGCCTATTTGCATTGAGGTGAAAGCATTTCTGCTTCTTTTGAACATACACATACCAGGCAGCTCTTCCTCACTGTACCTTCTCTTAAGAACTGTGTGAATGTTCTTATTCAATCTCAGTGCTGGATAAAGTTCTTCTGTCCAGAATATAATGTCCCGGAACATAGTGCAAGGCTGACTTTGCACCAGAAGGGTTCTCTCACCTCTTCCACCCCACTGCACATGCCAAAATGATAAAAATTCAAAGGTGCAGAGACCAGACCGTGGGTTGTGTATGGAACAGAACGTGTAGAACACCTGGAGCCATTTCCCTGTGAAAAAGTTGTGCCACTGACTGGCATAAATGGTTATAACTGGGAGGCTAGGCTAAATTATACATATTTAAATGTCTTCTTGCTTGAGCTCAGAATGTATTTGTTTTATAAAAAGAGTAAAAAAACTTGCTGTTGGTAGTGAAACGGAACATAAGTAAAATATTAAGTAATTTAATTATTTTCTGAAACCAATTTTACTAATGTTCCAGTAAAGAGACATAATTAAGTACACAGAAAAAAATAATTATGACTTTAAATAGCATGTAAAGTAAAGCACATGCAGCATGATAACTTTGCTGTTATAATGGTAATAATATCCAGCGATAAGGTTTTTGAGGTTCACAGTAAAAGGAAAATAAAAGATTAAACAAATCAGAAACAAGGACTCCCAGCACTTCCAAGACCATGCCATTTTCCTATCCCCCACACTCCAAGCCATGCTAATAACATTTCTTTACCCTTGAAGATCAGAAGGAGTTCCTTGGGAAGGTGTCATACTCATCTTTACCTTGACCCTTTCACTTCTGTTTTGTATCAGGCATCTGCCATAAACCTGACTGTTCAGCCTATGTGCTAGCAACAAAGAAGACAGAGCAATCATGGCATGCTGCCCTTCTTTTCAGTGGGTAGAGTAACAAATCTCTGAGGAGGCTCTAGATCTGAAGACAATAAAGAAACATAACAGATAGCTTTAATAAACAAAAAATAGTGAGGCCAATGTATCTTCTAGCTTCCAGAGAGCTTGCTGTCTTTTTGCTGTTTTACATTGCCTTGTCCCTTGCCTAGTCATTTGTATTTGCAGAGTACAAGGGTACTAATTGCAGTCAGTGGCAGTAAGAAAGCTCTTACAGACATTACCATGACATGGGAACTTCACTTGCACTACAAAGTCCTTGGGTGCCTCTCAACATATCATTTCACCTCTGCTTTGCCCTAATTTAACCCTTATACATGTATCTTGCCTATAAGCAATACCACACTGATTTTGAGTATAAATTTCAGAAAAGTCAAGCAAGGAGATTTCTCTGTCTTGGCAGCAGCCTCTAACAATTTTTGTAAGTGTAACTGGTGAAGGATTAGGAAGCAGAGAAGCAAATTCTGAAAAGGTTTTTTTTCAGAGATGCTAACAATGGTTAAAAAATACAGTGAAAGATTAGGGGGATGTTGGGTTTTGTTTGTTTTGTGCAGCTTTTTATCACTTCAGTGAAAAATTCAGAGTTTGAATCTCTTATTCTGTTTGCTGGAAAAAAGCATGTGCTCAGCTTTTCTACAATCTGACACCCATTAGGAGATGCAAAGATGTAACAATCCCACTAGTATTTATGCTCCTACTTTGCTAGAGATAAAATACAGATCTTCCACTTTCATATTAAAACACTTTGTGCCTGAAGAATGCTCACTGGACCATCAGTATTCACATCTAGTCCTTTGTCTCTTGCCAAGGAGCCCCTTTGGTATCACAAGAGGCATAGCAAATTCCATTGCTTCCTGCAATACAGAGAGATTTCTATTATTCTTAAACCTATTGTTCATGGAAAGCATTTTTAAGAGCACCTCTTTGTAGATTCCTGGCATCTAGTATGATAATAATCCTACACTTAGAAAGTTCTGATACTGTAAAATTTAACTCCTCTGAGAATGCTACAGAATGAAAAATGGCTGAGAAGACCACTCTCAGCACACCATCGATGTCCAACATTTTCAACCCGAGAGCAAACATTTAGCTAAAAGCATTGTAGACCCAGGCACTGGTCTTCTATCCTGCCTAGTTAACAATTCCTTTATGAAATAAGAAATTATGTGTAAATCAAAAGGAGAAAGGGCAGGCAGGATGAGGAAACCAGAAAGGTGTATTGTAAGTGTGGCAGAAAGCAATCTCTTCTGTGGAGCCACTGCCTAACTGGGGACAAACATCACAAAGAGGCAGGAGAGTTTTCCCATGATACCACACCCGTTTTTCTCATGTACATCAACAGATGTGAGAAGAAAGACACATCTTCACACTGCAGTTATAGACCCTCTTTGCCAAGGCTTTCTTGCTCTTGGAGTACCTTCCTGCTTCCCAAGGGCTTGCATTGCCCAGTAGGGTAGCAAATACCAGACAAAACAGAGCTACCCTTGCACCCATTTGCTTGCAGAGCTCATCATGGGAGTACTACATAGACGTCCTGAAGCAGAGGTGGTAGATCTGCATAAACCACTCTGGCCATCTTCTAGGTTTGTGGAGGAAATAGCAGGACAACAACAGAAAAAGAAGACGTAATTTAGAGGCCCTTATTTAGAAGTCAAGAGTTAACAAAGCAGTTCACAGGTATAGTTATGAAGCATAGGACATCTTACTACCCAGACACTTTGCATGTCTGTAGTAACCTAAGTAATAACAAAGAGTATATCAACGAGCAGAAGCCTGATTTATAATGACAATAACTCTTCTTTTTTTCCCCAACACACTCGTATTTCAGTTTATTCACTTTTATTTTGTGTGATTTCTTGCAAAAAATCAGAGGTTAGAAAGCTAGTGTGCGTTATAAAGTCTGGATAAACTATGCTTAATTTTATGCCTGCCATAACATCTTAAAAGACCCGATTTTTCCTGAAGCTTAACTCAACTGATAATTAATTTATAAAATTTCTTCATTGCTCTCACATCTTTTCTAGCCACAGCATGCCCAAGGTAGTTTTTTTCTTGTGTTATGTTTGCTAAGTTATTCACATGTCTTCTGCCACATAATCACAGTCATTACTCCCTCTCCCTCAGACACAGACATACATATCAAAGTAATGTCTACATGCTTACTAAATGTTGATTAATTTGTTCTAGATGCAGGCAATTCTGTGGACAGTTTCAAGGACATACATAAATGGTATTGTAAGTAGCTACAAATTACAGCCTTTGACAAAAGATGAAAGGCCAGAATAAAAGCTATTATTTATGTTATATTAAGTTATTATAGGTGTGTGATGAATATCAAAGGCCAGCTGGGATGGAGTTTTGGGTGATAAGGTTTAGTGTGAGGTGTCCCTGCCCATGGCAGGGGGGTTGGAACTAGATGATCTTAAGGTCCTTTGCAGCCCTAACTATTCTATGATTCTATGATTATTTTATTCACATACTCACTACCACTTTGAGGTCATCTTTAACTAATCTGCATCTGGCTTTTTCCTGGGACAGCTCTTATCTGGGCACCACAAAGCCTCTGCAGAGAAGCAGTGGAAGTGCACTTGTGAGACAGCAGGTGATCTGGGCAGTGCAGACAAACACAACACTCCTTTGTCAAAGTACTCTTCCACACACCCTATTAAATTGTTCGCAGTTCCAAAATAAGCAAGCAGAGGTGCAGATTAAAGTCAGACTGTACACACAGAAAATGGAAATTTAAGGTGGTATGTCACAAGCAGTCTTCACCATTATTAGTGGTTTCACCTCTGCAGCTACTGGCAGAAAGTCCCAATAATTCACACCATTTTACCTTCAGTTGCTCTTCACGTAATTCTAAACCTGCCTGCCCTTAACTATGGAAGCTGTATCCTTGAATGGTGTATTTCACCACACCTTCCTCTTTAATCACAGTTTGCAGCCTTTGAAGTTTATCTTTGAAAGGGATTAAAACACATAGGCGTATAACACATTTATTTTGGGACTAGAAATGTCCATGGTTGATTGTTACTTAGAAACAAATACCACATTTTAAAGTACAATCTATCTTAATTTAAATTGACTTTCAAGTGTAGGCAAGCTGTTAGTTCTGTAACCTCTACAGCATACAACAGGAATTAGGCTGCTCAAGTATTCAGATTTCTGTTCATACTAAAAGTTTGTTTCCATCTTAGCCATCATGCTCCTATCTGAATTGTTTGTGTTAAAGCTGTATCAGTTTTGATGTGTAATCTCACTTTCTTTAGCATTTCCAGCTCAGATATCGACTTTACTGAATTATGTTGGTGTAATGTTTTCCTGTAGATAAATGGAGAACATTTTCTAGTCTTGATTATCTTGGCAAATAACATGCAGAAAAAACATTTAACTTCATGAAAGGGAGCAATTCACCCTGACTGTTAAGCATTTCAACAAAGACCCTAAGCAGGAACTGTCCTGCAGTAGAGCACTGTAATTTGCTGCAGACAGATGCAGTACGTCTCAAGAGCATCTTTCTCATCTCATAGTCCTCCAGAACTGGATAGTTTGGTTGAAAGTAGCAAAGAATTATAAAAATCCCTAATGCCCTCTGCCAATGAGTTATAAAGAATGAAGATAACCAAAAGATCTTTTCCACATGTACTGTATATCTGCACGCTACCACCAAAGCCCCCCCACATCCACCAGGTTTACCCTCCTCATAAAGACAAAGGCCTTACTCCAGAGCAGACACCATCTCTGATGATTAAGCCTCCTGCAAACACTTGGCTCAGAATGGCAGGGTTGAGCATATTTGGAGTTTCATTACTGACCCAAATGCTTTCCTGAGAATTCCCTTCCACCAATTTTTTTATCATCTTCAGCATGCATCAGTGCAGACAGCTAATCTTGTGCTGCCTTTAGTACTTTCCTCAGCTGCTCAGCTGTGTACCACTATTGATACTGGTTTGAGGAACTAACCTGGGCACTAACCAGGTGCGTATGGTAAAATGTATCTGCCAGTGAATGGTTCAGCCACCAAAACTGAAAAGACCATACTGGAGCACCCTCACACTTGCGAAGAAGCACCCGTGACTGATACCCTGAACAGACACAGGAGGCAGCACCACAGAAGCATCTGTAGAAAGACTGTCAAATCAATTTAACACAAACAGGCATAATGCTGGCAACTAGCAGCAAAAATCCTTGGTCCAGAGCTAAAATTATACGTATAACACAGGTGCTATGAATTTAACAAACTGTATACTTGAACTTTTACTAAGATGTCCTTCAGTGAAGTTCCAGACTAACTGGAAAATAAAACTCTCACAAGAGTTACAAGCATCTTTTCTTAATGCGTTTTGAGCAGCAACATCTTCTATCAGGCAATGGGACGACAACTTACAGAGCTGCTGATCTTTTCTCTCCCTCGAGCAATTTGTGCTTTTCTTTTAAAGAATAACAAGGAAAAGTATAAGGGATCTTCATAAAATTAAACAAAAGGAGAATGGAAAAAGCTTGACCAAGTTTTGCAAAACAGCAAGTATTATTCGAAACCACACTTTTCAAATACATATAAATATTTCCTTTGTCTACTTTAAAACACACTTCCAAACTGACCACCTAGGTTCAAGTCTATTTTTAGTACTTTGCAGAGGGGATAGGCTATTTATTTTTAAAGTCACATACCAAGTCCAGATACATTCTTGTTATATCCTGGGCTCAAACACCTGTAACTTTACACATACATTTTAACTGGTACAATTATAAGTACATCTAGACAGCAATAAGCTCTAGATAGCATGATATAGGTGCTTCCCATACTGTTTGTTGCATTAATGATCTATCTGCATTCAGTGGGAAACTGTGGACAAAATCAAAGTTTGGTTGCTTTTAGACTGATCACTGATCAAAGCTGTAGGAAAAGTAGTTAATAGCCTCCAGAGACAATAACTGAGTCTCCTAACCAGACACAACAGATGGGTGATGTAAAAATTGCCTGATGAAGGAAATGGTAAAAAAAGCATCAATTGTATCAGATAAGCTGCAGTCTCAGCTTGCATTTGCCTAACCACTTCCCGGGGATGCTGTTTTAAGGCACCAATGCAGATGCCTGTAAATATCAGAGAAATGGTCTGCACTGACTTAACTAAAAATCGGTTTAGCTCTCACAGAAAAGCCAAACTTATCAAGAGCTTACTCCACCATTAAATATGACATTCTCTCATAGTGGTTTATAGACAATTTTTTACCAGAGTCTGATATTGCATGTAAATGATCCTATGACTGTAGATACCTGGGAAATTACTGGGGGAAAAAAATACTCATCAGGAAGGAATATATTTCCCAGTGATTTTTTTTCTTGTCTTTTTTAAATCCCTTTTGTTGTTGCTGATGTTGTTGTTATGGGATTTAAACCCTTTTCCTGCTCAGATGTAAAATATGGTTTATTTCCTTGATCAAAAGAAATCACAGAAATCAGGAAATTATAAATTAAATCCTCATTGTTGTTTTCACATTGCATCACATCTGTTTCACACTTCATAGATTACTTAAATCAGTCCATTTGAAAAACCATCACTCATACTCCAAAAACACCTGCCCAACCTGTATTACTTTAGGGGGGTGAATTTTTAAATATTTTTGGTTGTGAACCCCCGTAATAAGTAAGTAGCAACATCAGTCCCCTATTGATGCAGTTCTGAACTCTTAAACCAGACAGCAGAGTGGACCTGGAATGTAAAATTGTACTGCGGAAGAATCTATTTTTTTTTTTTGGTAGAGCTCAGCTGTAGTACTATTCATGACAGACTAACTCCACGTTTATTTAAGGAGACAAGCTGCCCATGCTTTTCTACATCTTCAAAGAGAGTATACATAACTATTCAGACATAGCAACAGCAGAGTCCACAGGAGCGGGGAAACAGAGCAAAAGAAAAGGAAAGAGGATTTTATTTCTTAAAAGTATTACTCAGTTATGCAATTGGTCTCTGAAGTAGCCTTTAAGCATGCATTTTCTAGAACTGCACTGTGCTCATAACTCCCTTATCACTACTGTGAAAGTCTGGCCACTCACACTGTCACTAAATGGACAGATCCCACTGGCAATAAAGTGCTGCTGGAAAGCTTTTCTGGAGGAGTTTTTTTGCACACCTAGCAAGTCTTTGGTGGGTTAGCATCCTCACTACAGACCGTTCATTAACATCCAATACACACAACATATTAGTTATTTTTAAAGCACTCATTTGAGTCCCATGATTTGCACAATTCTACTAATTCTAGTTATGAATCCTTATTAATAAGATTTTCAAATCACAAGAAAAGACACCATATGTATATTGTATTTTAGGCTCTTTCTCTACTACTAGAACCTGAAAATAAATTTGGGAGACAGCAATTTCCTAATGTAGTAATTTCATGTTCTATTTCATCAATCAATGGTGATGCTGGCAGCCTTGGCAAATGACAGATTTTTTTCTAGGACTATGTGATTTCACCCTCTCTTTCATGTTTTTAGCACTTTCTGTATGTGCTAGGTCAGAAATTTTGGCTTTGTGATTTATGTCTTAGTCCCAGAAGGCAAACAAGCAGATTCTTCCTGGTTTGTTGGCACTAGACTTTATGCGTCTACTGTGTTATGTCTAAAGTATGTTACCTTTAGGACACAAGTCATGAATTATTTTTCAGACTCATAAAGAAGACTTTCTGATTCTTAATGAAACAGAGCACCTATGGTTATGATTTATGTATCATTTTGCTGCAGCTCTTAAGCTAAGTCAGAGGAGAAGAAAAAAAGTGAAAACTGATTACTGAAGCTGGATAAACAGATTCTTGGGAGAAAAGCCTTCTAGAAAATAACAGGGAACTTCTGCACAAAGTAATTGCATCAACATCTTTGATACCTGCTTTAAAAACTACTCAGTGTTTGATATAAACTTCAAACAGGTCAACTCTGGGGAGTGTTTTATCATGTGTGGAATTTTTCATAGATCTTTAGTTAACAGAATGTTTCCATGAAAAGAACTGCACAAATTCTAAATAGAATCTGGTTTTCCACCCACAGTTCATGTAGCAAGCAGAAGACTAACATTTATGTACTCTGGAAGAAATTTGATTTTCTAAATAATTGTTAATATTTTGTACTTGTTCTATGGGAATCCTCCATTTAATTCTCCTTAAAGGTTTGCTTTGTTTTTGTTAGATGAAGACACACCCAGTTTGGGAGCTCTGAACCAGCGTCTCCTCTGTCTGTTGTTCTATAAAATTCTACAGACCAAAAGTCTGTAGAAGCATTACTTTTTCACATACTTATTTCTGTGGATTATTCTCAGCAATCTATTTTCCTTTTTTTTTTTTTTTTATTATTACAGGCTTTTCAGTTTTTATCACAGGCTTATGACTTTCAATTTTATAATCACCAGTAACAGAAAAACACATATTAGGGCATTGCCTCTTGCCCAAATGATATAGCAGAGAAGAGGGAGAAAAATGTAACATATGATATCAGAAGATATCCACTGACTTGAAAGTACCATGAATTATTTAGCTTATCCAGCTACTTGTTATAATGATGGTATCCAATTTAACTACTGGGATAGAAAAATGCCAGCTGAAATATCCTCAGATCTGAAAGCACTTCTGAACCCTGTGCTAGATAAAAAAACTAACTTTCAAACTGGTGTTAAGCAACATCCAAAGTCCTCTTCAGGCATACTTGCTACAAACGGGTCAAACAGGTGAGAAAAAAGCCCAGGGCTCTCATCAGCCATTTTGACATCCACATAAATGTCAATGTTTAAAAATATTTTGAGATGATGAACAGGAAGAAAAAGAAATTGTGCTTAAGTGTAATAAGAGTAACCAATACTGACCCTAGTTATATACTATGTCTTTTTATTTCTTTTTTTTTTTTGCAAATCCACTTTTATGTGCTAAAAATAAATTGTCAGACTCATAACATATTTATAAAGAAAACCTTCTCATGCGTGTATCCATGACAACCTAGATTTATATTTTGAGCTCCAAAATTTGTTACAGCACAGCTTACTTAAATTACTTTAAAGAATGTAACAAGATAAGATGCTTTGCTACCTGAGGTATTTTATTTGGCATAATATATAATACTACAACTATACAGAAGCATACAGGAAAACAAAAGCATTGTGCAGTGATCTGAAACTGGTCTTGTCATGAAGTGAACATATTTTTAATACAAAGAAAATGCAGAATATTTCCAGAATAACTGGAAATTAAAAAATCCCTGAAGACTTGGTAATTGAATATTAGCGTGACATAGTTAGGAAAGCAAAGAAATGTAACAGGAATCTGAAGTGTACATTGCCTGAAATAAAACTCATTTCATTTACACTAGTACTCTGCTTATTGAGATTCCATCTGGACTGCTTTGGGCATGAGCAACATATTTTTTTTTCTCTCTTAGCTAGGGAAAAGAGCCTACTTTTACTACACTGAGCACTACTAAAATTTTATTTCTGTCATACATATCTTCTTTTTGCATTTGACTTGAGAGGTGTAATATATTATTCATATAATAGATTAAGATAGGCAATTTCCAAGTACAAAATGGAAACAGCAAGAAGATACTTCATGAAATTTTTCAAAAGGAGTATCAGTGACTTTCCTATCATTCTGTTGTCAAACAAATGTATTGTCTACCTTGCAAAGAGACTTTGAGCGAAGAGAGATACAAGCAATTCAATAGGTGTTTAATTCCTGCTAAGAATTCAAGTGCTGCTAACAACAACTACAGCCTCTATGAAGGCTGATCTAAGCAGAATCTACTGCTTTAGACTGCAAGCCAGGAAAGCAGAAAAATAAGACAAGCTCATAAGAGAGTCTTCCCTTGAACTCTGTTGAGAAAGTTCTCAACATCAGTGATATAGTGCTTTGGTAACACACTGCTGGGCAGCCTGGCACTGGGTGTGTTCATTAGTTCTAGACCCACACTGTGGCCTTGGGGACTCTGTTCATGGGGGATCTCCAGTGGAAAGGTGTCTAGCTGGGGGCTGCCAAAGAAGATTAAAGTGAAATTTAATACATCCGTCAAAGGAAGCAACAAGAAGTTCCTCTTTAATCCCTATACACAGGCTTAAGCTAAGCTTCACTAACTTTTATGACCACAGAAAAATAACAGAGGTTAGGCTGATACTGGGATGGCACGAACTTTGGAACCCATGTTCCTGAAACAGATCCAGCTGGTGAGAGGATTGTTTACTTGTCTGTATCCCCAGCTGGTCAGCTGTGGCCTTTTATGGCCTGTTGTCTCCTCCCTAGTAGAAACTAAAGCAAAGAAAGCATGAAGCACATTGTTTTCTAATTCATCTTCAGTGTCACCAGGTTCCCTACCTCATTCACCAATAGACACTACTTTTCCTATTCATCCATTTTTGCTGATATACTCATCAAAGCCTTTCTTGTTACCCTTCATTTTTTTCTCCCGATTCAACTCCAAATGGACTTTGGCTTTCCTGACCCCATCTGTGCATGCTCAGAGTGTGTCTCTGAATTCCTCATGGGCCACCTGACCCAACTTCAGCCTCTTGTGCAGTTGTTTTTTTACATCTGAGTTTTGTCAGGAGCAACTTGTTTATTCATCTAGGCCTCCTGCTTTATTTCTAGACTGTAATGAGCAGATCATTCTTGATCTTACAGGCAGATCACCTCAAACATTAACCAGCTTTCCTGGACACTTCTCTCTAAGACCATCTCCCATACGATTATTCTAAGCAAGTCAAACCCTGAACAGGCCAAACTCTGTGCTCTTTAAGTTCAGGGTTGTGATCCTGATTTTTTTTTTTCCCCTAATCTTGGAATCCTGAACTTTATCATCTCATGGTTAGTGCAGCCATGGCTGACCCTGACCTTCGAATCCTTGCCCTGTCGTTTGCTCTTTGCCAACAGTGGAGCTCATTGTCTCCTTCATCAGTTCTGTCACCAAGTTGTCACCAAAGCACTCCAGAAAGCTGTATCACTCACACTTGCTGTGCTGCCCCTCCAGCAGCTATTGGTGTGATACAAGTCTCTTGTGAGGACCAAGGCCCATAAACAAGAAGCCTCTTCCCATTTTTGAAGAGGACCGCAACTACTTCTTCCCCGTCAGCAAGAGGTACATGCTCCAGTCTTGAAAAACAAATCTATTCCTGTTTATGAAGCTGATAGTTTTTAAAGAGAGGAGCAGAGTCTTTCTGGCATTCAGAGTCAGTGGATGAACATTTGCAGACAAACAAATACTCCTTGGCTCCCAGCAATGATATCTGAGTCCTGGCGTAGTCAGCCCCTTGCGACTGCAGAATTGTTAAGTTATAGTTTAAGGTACATTCACAACAGTGAAGCCCTGTTCACACAAAGTCCAATTCAACTCATGAAGTAAGTGTTTTACATAAGAACATTTGAGGTTTGGTTTGGTCTGCAGCAATCTAGGTACTTAAACAGGCTCTTCAGAAAAGCAAAACAGCAGAATTTTTAAATGACAGTGGCACTTTACTGACTGTAAATTTATGTTCATGAAATGGTTTTAATCCTGAAAAATTACAATATTTAGCAATTTTAATTTAATTTTTTAAATGCCTTAGCCCTACTTTATCATCTCACATCCCCTATCACTGAAATGTAGACTTATCCACAGGATATGAATGACTGAATAGCTTTGCACAGCAACTGTATGCAACAGATATGGAAAGAAAGTGAACCCAGTAAATACCTCCTTTTCCAAAGTGCCTTATAAAAGGGAAGTAAACAGCATCCAAATACTTTCCCAAGACAGGAATGAGAAGGTAGCAATAGTTTTCAGAGATTGCTGTGAAATGCATTAATACACACAGAAAACCTTCTACTTATGCCTTACACTTAAGTCTACAAACCACTCTCCTGACAGACCTGGATTAGAAAAGGATCAATGCAGCCACACTAAGAGCTTTCAGAAGTTTCAATACCAGAATTTGCTGTGGTTTATTAACCAAGTGGCCAGGTAATAAAGGATTATATGCACTTTGACTTTTTTGAGGAGAGGAATCAGGACAAGTAAGTCCAAGTGGGAGCCTATAAATTTACTATTCCAATTAAGCAACACATATTAAAATTTTATACAGTGAAAAATATTGATGATTTTTATTCACATCTGAGCCCCAGCTGGCTGATTATCACTGTAGAGCTGCTTCTGTTTGCTATTCTTAAATAGTAACTGAAGGTATTTTGTAAAAAGTGGGTGTTTGCCTTATATATGATGTTTGATGGTTTCAAACAAAGAAAACATATTCCTACTGAAATAGCTACCTAAGAACTAACCAGCTTTTGAATTATTATCATTTGGCTCTGCAGCTCTTTGGGAGTTACAGACCATTCCCAAGACATAAACTGTACCTCTTGTCAGCAAAACTCATTCCCACACATCACTCACTGTATTAGTACAGCCTATGTCTGGCATACCTACCAGAGCATGTACTCCTGAATGACATGGCCTCTGTAATCCAGTTTTCCACGCTACCAGTATGTGCCCCCTCACAAGATGCCCACACCCACTACAGTCCTGCAAACAAGATTCACACCTCCATTTTGTATCTCAGTTGTATTCTACAGGTAAATGACTTAACAGCTGAGAAATTCAGTGACATGAGGGATCGTATGATTCTTATATTAACCAGAAGCGATCACCAGCAGCAGCACACCAGCGGTAAACCAGTGGCAATGGCTTAGCTAGTTCTGCTGTATTGCTGTGCACAAGGATGGGAACACAGGGAGCAAAGTCAGACTCCAGTACGAACATGCTGATCAGGAAAAAAAGCACAGAAGCAGCAGAATGAATGCTGTGGTCTGTACCCATTTCAGTACAGTGGTGGTGCTTTACAAGCATTTCTCTGTGTTGTTTATCCACAAGATAAAGGACTGGCAGGTAGATATGTTTCAGCATTTCAAGCTCCTAACCAGTAATAAAATACTACTGAAAACATGTCTAAGTAGTAATGTACATTTAATGTTTCATAAATAGGAATACAAGAAAGGTGCTAAAAATGAATTTTGAGTCTACTTAGATTTCCCCATCTATTGCCTGTTTTAGCTTAGTGGATAATTGATATCCAGACAGGTGGGACCAATGTGTCCTAAAAATTCTTTTTTTACTTTTTTAATTTAGATTTTAAATTGTTTGGAGTGAGATAAATTCTGATGGCAACATTAATTCTTTCTCTGTAAAATTAAAATAAGTGAAGTAAAATTTCGTATATACAATCTTTTTTCTGTCTTAACAAGGTAGGAACAGTGACTGTGACTTGTATAGGGAGATCAGTGTGTCTTTAGGGAAAGAACATGGTAACAACAGAAGACTGATGCTAGCTCTATCAAATTCAGTGCATATGAACACAAATCCTAATCCTAGGCAAAATCATACATGGAACCTAGGAGAGATAAAGCTATCCTTAATAGCACACCAGACATTATAAAAAAAATGTTTCTAGTGAAAAGCTTTCCAAAGGTGTCAAAAGTATACTTTGATTCAGTTTCCCTGCATGAGAAAAAAGCCAGCAACTTCATTATGATAATACTTTAGAAAGGAAACTCTCACAAAACAATGAAGAACAACTAAAAGAGAAAAATGTTTTAAGACAGCACAGAAAGTATTCATTAGTAACTTGGATCAAATGTATAGCACCTGTCCAAGTAGATTTTATAAAGACCAAAATAAAGTCAGCAGGGCATTACAGGATAAAATAGGATGCTAGAAATCATAGTATAATAGAATACCATGTTGGAAGGGATCTCAAGGATCATATGGTCTGACTTTTCTTGGCAAAGCATGACCTAGTCTAGATCTCTCAGTACCACAGAATCATAGAGTAGTTACTGGTTGCAAGAACCTTAAGATCATCAAGTTCCCACCCCCCTGCCATGGGCAGGGACACCTCACACTAAACCATGTCATCCAAGGCTCCATCCAACCTGGCCTTGAACACTGCCAGGGATGGAGCATTCACAGCTTCCTTGGGCAACCCATTTCAGTGCCTCATCACCTTCACAGTGCCTCACCACTTTCACAGTAAAGAACTTCTTCCTTATATCCAATCTAAACTTCCCCTGTTTAAAGTTTGAACCCATTACCCTTTTCCCTATCACTACTGTCCAGCTGAATCTTAAATGTGTCCAATTCTGGGGAGTCCACCACTTCCCTGGGGAGATTATTCCAATGGCTGTTTTCATCATGAAAAACTTTCCTCTTGTATCCAGCCAGAACCTCTCAGGAGTAACTTGTGCCCATTAGCCCTTGTCTTCTCCACCTGACTCCTTGTAAAAAGGAAGTCTCCATCCTCTTTGTAACCACACTTTAAAGACTGGAACATGGTGATAAGGTCTTCCCTGAGACTTCTCAAGGCTGAACAAACCTAGTTCTCTCAGCCTTTCTTCATGTGGCAGGCTGCCCAGCCGTTTGATCATCTTTGTGGCCCTTCTCTGGACATTTTTCAGCCTGTCCACTTGTAATCTGTATAGTGGGATCAAAACTGAAGAGGGGATCTTTAGAAAGCCAATGTTACCTCTAAGGAAGTGTAATAAAAAGGATTATAAACTCTGGCAGGTTAAAAACACAAAGCAGTTCCAGAGAGTATAAATGTGTGTGCATGTGTGTGTGTGTGTGTATGTGTATGAGTGCATATATATATATATATATATATATATATAAATAAATAAATGCATGTTTAAGCACATTAATGAGGAGGAAGTCTGCCAGAGTTTTTAAATCCAGCAGATGACTGCCAGAATATAAAAGATCTCTCAGAGAAGATAAGGTTATAACAGAAGGCAAACTAATTTTTCATAGTTGTTTTCACCACGGACAGCAGAAAGAGGTTTCTCATGTTGGAGTCCTTTCAGAGGAATTACCTCTGCTTTAAAGTGAAGACAAATGAAATAGAAAATGTCTTGACAAAGTGAGCAATAGTGTAACATTAGGGACATTCAGCTTAAATTCATCTGGTTTGAAACTGTGAGACATCACAAAAATGGAAGGCATCCAATCTGATAGCAAAATTTTTGCAGGGTTTGGAAAAAGATTCAGGGGAGAAAAAGCAGAAAGCCTCACACATTTGTGAGACAAACTGCTCTAGAACAGAATCAGTGGGAACACAGATACTCTAAAACCATCAAAAGTCTTCAGAAGGAAGGACATTCCTTGCAAACCCAAAAGTTCTTCAGGATATTTGATACGTACATGGACAAAGAAGGTGGGGGTGGTACAGCTTATCTGAGTTTTCAAAAGGTACTGAGGAGAGATTTTATACTACAAAACCTCAGAGAAACTAAACCAGGAAAGCTCAAATGGAAAACTAGTAGCTAAACACTACTGAAACAAAGAACTGAGTTGAAGGGCAAACTTCTGCACCAGAGAAAGGTCAGCAATATTCCACAGTGCATTTTAGTCTCATGCTATCCAGCTGATTTATGAATGCCACAGAAAATAATAGTGAGTGACAAAGTTTACTGATACTTGCTATTAGAAAAAAAAAAATCAAAGACAATGCCCTAACATGAAGAAAGGCATTAAGAACTTTCAAGACTGAATTACTGATAAAATTATGAACTTTCTTGCAGGCAGGGTAATGCATAAAAATCAACCCCAATCCTGATGTTGTATATTTAATAATAGTCTCTGAGGTGGCTTTTACTATTTAGAAATGAGATTTCAGCACCATAATTGGTACTTCCACGAGAATATTATGTCAGAGCTCAGCAGAGATTAAAAAAAAAAAAAAAGTCAAATCATATGCTGGGATTTATCAGGAAAGGAAAAAGTTTAACAGCATAATGTTATTTTCTACTATAAAATTCCACAGTACACTTTATTTTCAATATTGTGTAGGTTTGATTCTTCATCTTAAAATGGTATATAGAACAGAAGAGTTCTGAGGAAGGTGACATTGATAATTTTAATTATAAATAGGAATGATTAAGTTGACAAAGAGTCATTGCCCTGGGAAAGAGATAAGTGGAACAGGCATGATAGGAAGACATAAAATGCAAGCAGAATAACAAAAGTGAAGAGGAAAAAAATGTTCAGTTTTTTTTCTTTACAAGAATCAAGAGACATTAAAGAAAATTAGCTAGAACAAAGTGAACTAAAAACCTGCCCCTCTGCACAGCCTGTGCTTAATGTAGAATGCTTTGTCCCAGGACATCCCAGATGCACTGAATACACTAGTATATCACTAGAAATTTAGCAAGTTCATGGGGTAAAGAAAAAGTCCATCAGTTAAACAACAAAGACCGCATCTAGGTCTGAATGGCTTTGTGCCAAAATGCTGGAGGCTGGAGTGTCATTAATAAGTCACTGTATGGTTGCCCTGTTCTCAGTCGTCCCTAATAGCCAATGTTAGAGATAAACAAATGGTGTGGGTGGAAGAAGAGGCTGTTCTTAGCCACTATATGCTAACTTTTACAAACTGATTTTCCAGATACGCAACCTTGACTGCTGTACAAACTTGCTTTGAAAGGTCTAGAAATTTCTAGCCATATCAATATTTAAGCAAAAAAAAAACCCCACCAATCAGTATACCAGTTTAAAAGAACAAAAATTAAGGAAGCTTGAAAGCTTTTTGCCTATAGAAGTAATTAAATATTCCCCAAATCCCCCTCTTCTATTATTTGATGGAACTGTAGGTTACAATTACAGTATGGGCCATAAACAATAGGAAACTGTGTCACCCATACCAGCATACTAAACAACACTGTGTAGTAGTAAAAACATCTCAAATGTCAGTATTAGAGGAAAGCTCTAAGATCTGCAGTGGCATTCAATTTTATTTGCAACTTTCATAGCAGCAAGCTTAGGAAATTCTGCCGTAAGTGTGACAGCTACCAGTCAGGCAGCCTCGGGAGGATGGATATATCTTAAAAAGCAGGGGTTTCTTTACTGAACCACAATGCACCTTTGTTACATATTCTAAATTCTTCTTTAACTGCCTTCTGTGACTAGTAACTTACTGAAAAAACTAAAAAAGCGATTTGTCACTAAGGATTACATCTAACAGACAACTGGTGGCGTTTTTTACCTAAAGTGTTGGTCAATAACAAAGTTTGAGAACAGTTTGTCTTGTTTGAGAAAAAGTTCTGTTCATCACCTTGATAGCCAAGTAAGGTTTAAATCTACCAGACAGAAAATAAGGTTTTATTATATGGCAGGTCCTGTCAGAGAAAACAGTTTAAAACAAAGCTGATGCTGTACATGCTGAGAAATTTTCTTAGCATTCTTCTACTTTTTGTACTTCTGGTGCTGGGTTTTCTCCCTTTTATTCTCTTCTTACACAACAGTATTTGCAAATAACGCCACGCAACACATTTGGAAGAGATTGTGCGACACATATCAGATTGCTGTGGAAATAAAGCAAGTGATATCCAATGATCAGAGCACCAAGAAAAACAAACTATAATACATGAATGCACTGGAAAAACTTCATAACTTTTATGAAAATCATATGATATCCGTAAAAATGTTTACTCACATTCTTTCCATTTGTGCTCAGTACAAATTGTGCATCAGCACAGCCTGTTATAACTTTAAATTTATAATATATAATACAATTTAAATATAATATATTTAAATTTATAATATTTAAAATATTATAACCCAATATAATTCAGAGATATGTCATTCTTAGGCATATATTTTTTCTTTTTTTCTTTTCTCACTTTCTGACGTAACTTCTTTTTCCCATAACTCCAACTTGCTGTCACATATCAAAGACAAATTGTCCAATTAATTAATGTTGCAATAACTTAATTGAGAGAAGCTATTTAAAGTACCAAAATATGATAGAAGATATTTACAGTATTAAAATATGACTGTGCTAAATAATTAGCTTGATTATGCACTTTCTTCCATTTCTTGAGCATGCACCTTTAACACCAGCATGAATGTGCGCTCTACAAACTCTACAATGCTCCAAAATTAGTTTGATACAGAGAGTGTCAAATTTAAAGGATGTCTACTGAAAAGTGGCATTTTTCTAAGAGAAATTGCAGATTGGCATTACAGATTGCATGGAGACCACACTGATGTTCATACAAGTATAATGAACATCAGAACAGAATGACAGTCAGACCAAACTATCCTGTCTCCAGCATTTGCCAAAGGCACTGCCTATGAAAGAGTGTAAGAATAGGGCAAAAGAGCACATATGATGGTGAGGGATGATGGTATCCTAGCATGCATAATTTACAGCTTCCTTGTTATGAGGCTGTTTGTAAATCTTAGCAACCCTGAAGGCAGCTTCTGTTCTGTGAACACTGTCCAGTCTCCCACCAAACTGATAAGCTTCTCTGTATCAGCAGCACCCTTCAGAACAGTCTTGAAAATGTTATGTAATCCTTATGATTTGGCCAAAGGGTTGTGGAGATACCTAAAAAACACTACTGTGATGTTAATAACTTTGAATTCATAACATTGAAAAGCCTGAATGTTGTAAAAAAGGAGTAAAAAGATGTAGAAAAAGAAAATTGCTTATACATGATATGTCTATATTAAATATTGTGCAGTGTATATATATTAATTCTCATTGTCAAAAATATTTTAAAAGGTTTATTTTAACTAAAATGGAATCCAAATAAAACACTGCAAAAGCAAAGATGGCTTGTTACTAACTATGAGACTCCTGGTGAAAAGGAAATTTTGAAGAAAAAAAATCTCCTTTTTTTTTTTTTAAATGCAGTTAAGAAAAATTAACAGCAGCTTACTCTATATCCCACAACTGATTGCATGGTTTTAGAACACAGCAAAGGCCAAACCTGAAGCATATTGAAGCTGGGAGAGTACGCCATTTGTTTTCAATAAGCATTAGAAAAGACTTAAAAGAAGAAATACGGTTCAGAATATCTAGAATTATGTATCACTCTATTTTTTCAGTTTGGAAGAAAAACACATTTTCAGTTTACCCAGCAGCTTCTGGAATCTCTCTTAATTTGATGTGTCAATGTGGTAATAATCAAGCTTTTAACGTTTGTGCACTATACTCCATTTCTTTCAGGTGTTACAATTTACAGACATCATTTTGCATAATAGCATTTCTGTGCGCAAGGCCTCATTCTCCGTAGTCACACACCTAGACAATTATCAGAGCATTGACTTGTTAAAAATAAACTTGTTAGTAAAATTATGGTGGAAATTTTGCAGGAGGAAGTACAGACTGCATCTACCAAGGAGCTTAAAATAGTGTAGACTATGGGAATACTTCTCGTATGGGAGAAGGATACAGAAGTCTCTTGCTGCTCCTGGGTGGACTTTAAGACTGTGACCCACAAAACCTAAAATAGCTCCATACTTCACTAGTTGAAAGAACGTTTCCCTCTCTATACCATATTACCATAGCTACCATTTGCAGAAACCTTTGTATTTATTTTCCGCTTCATAGAGAGCTGCTTGCAGGAAGTGCTACAGAAAGGGATCTTTGCCTTGACAGTAAGAACACATGACATCACACCACAATGGACCTTTTGCATCACTGAGTCAGTTCCTCTGCTATGAAAGGTCTGTAACTCCTTTATATAATGGAGTGTTTTGCTTTCCTCAGTATATGAATCATTGGCCATCCTAACATACTGCAGTTGTATTGACACTGTCAGAGGGTAAGGCAGCTGAAGATATCTTCTAAGCCTGTGTTACAGGACTTGAAATCTTTTAAGACTCAAGACTAAAGATTACCTGACCTGAACTAAGATGGAAGCACTGGTACCTTAGCACAAACTTTGTTCAGGCTTCTTGGCATCTGTTCGGCTTGGAGAAGAGAAGACTGCGTGGAGACCTTATAGCAGCCTTCCAGTATCTGAAGGGGGCCTACAAGGATGCTGGGGAGGGACTCTTCATTAGGGACTGTAGTGATAGGACAAGGGGTAACGGGTTCAAACTTAAACAGCAGAGATTTAGACTGGATATAAGGAAGAAATTCCTTACTGTTAGGGTGGTGAGGTACTGGAATGGGTTGCCCAGGGAGGTAGCGAATGCTCCATCCCTGGCAGTGTTCAAGACCAGGTTGGATGAAGCCTTGGAGATATGGTTTAGTGTGAGATGTCCCTGCCCATGGCAGGGGGGTTGGAACTAGATGATCTTAAGGTCCTTTCCAACCCTAAGTATTCTACGATTCTATGACCCTATGCACATGTGTGAGTGTGCACACACAAACTGCATATCTACATTACAGGGAGTATATCACATAGCACTGAGTGAATGGGATGCCACAGTACAACCCCAAACTGCTGCACTATCCTACAACTTCTCAGCTCCTTCCTCTTAGCTCAGTGTTGACACAGTGAAGAGAAACAGAGACACACAGGTTACTTGTGGAACTAACAAATATGTCTGAACAAAGAAAAAATGGTTCCTTCTTCCACAGAATTCTGTACCTCACATTAGTATAGTCATAGAATCATAGAATATCTCAAGTTGGAAGGGACTCATAAGAATAATTGAATCAAACTCCCTGCTCAGGACTACCTAAAAACAAATTGTATGACTAAGAGCATCAGCCAGACACTCTTTATTCACTGTTTCCATTAGACTGCTATTTATTACAGCAACACTGGGGTTGCAGTAGCACAAAACTATCTATATTCATACAAATATTGCCCTGTAAGCATAAACAATGGAAGGAATTTATTGTGCATGTGCTTTACAAGTTCTACACAAGGAACGACTATAAAGGTTCAGAGAGTTTGCTCCCTATATATGTAGCTTGAGGTATATAGTCTATGGATACATAAGCTTCATAACTATTAAAACAAACCAGAAATGCCCCTAGGAAGTTTATTCCTTTATATATGCCTTATGCCAATCACGTTTCACTGATTCGTGCTAGTTAGCATTACTGACAAATGCAAGGACTACAGAACAATGTAACTGTTTAAAACATTTCAGTATCCAATTAATACTATTTTCACCATTCTGTATACTCACAAGACTGAATTTTCTATCTAGCAAATGTAGCAAATAAGCATGTAAATAAAATTAATGAAGGGTGATAGAACATTTGCTAACTGTTTCTTGAAAAAAAGAGCATAGTACTAATTGGTTAGGCTGGGTTTTTTAAAGAATTAAGAACTGGTGTACAGATTCTCTGGCATTTAACATCTCCATAAGAAGCCCACAGGCACACTGTTCCCCTTTACTGATGAAGGTGCAGTTGCACATCGAATGTGTAAGCTTGCTAAATCAAATTTTCCTCATTAGAATCCTTCCCTCCTAAACTTACAAGTGAGTGGCACGATTTTCCAGTCCACTAAAGATGGCACCATTCACTGGATATGATTTATAAAGCATTACATGGCATTTTCATATGCAAGAATGAGAAAACTTCAATGGATTCATGTATTGAATTCCTTTCTTCTAGAAAAATATTTTTGTTCTACCAATCAATGCCCAAGAAAGTGACTAATACAAATACAGTGCAGGTAAAAGGGAAACTAAGCGGGTAAGAGACAGACATCAGACTGGTATTTGACATTGTTCAATGAAAATGTGTACAGCAGAAATTGTATTTGAGAAAACTGAATCACTGGGAATCTACCACTCAGAATCTACACTATCCTGAATCCGTACTGTATCATTTCATATTTCAGCTCCTACTGTAGCATTTCATATTTCAGCTCCTACTGTATCATCTCATATTTCAGAGTGTGTAATTAGCAAGTCATTTTCTCTCTTTTGTTCATTTATATCCTTGCTGTCAAGCAAGAGTTGTCAAAATAAGTGGATCAAAAGAAATTTTTTAAAAAGGGAAACCAGAAGGTTTTATGTAAGCCTCACCACTCTATCATTTCCTTTGGGCTGGCCATCTGAAAGATAATACAGGAATGTTTACCTTTGTTAAAAACCTTGCTTTCTGCTGGCACACTGCACACAAATAAAGAACAACAAAATGATAGTAAGCTCAGCCCTTTTCTATTTAAATTTAAATGTTTGCATCATTGAGTAGAATTGTATTTGGTGTGTATTTAATTTTTAATTATTTGGGTTGGGTTTTTTCGGCAGTGGATTTTTTTGTGGCTTTGTGGGTTTTGGTTGTGGTTTTGTGGGTTTTCTTTTTTCACTGGTTTTGGCTGGGATAGGGTTAACTTTCTTCACAGTAGCTGGTAGGGGTCTATGTTTTGGATTTTTGCTGGAAATAGCCCTGGTACTTCAAGGATGTTCTAGTTACTGTTGAGAGTGCTTAAAAAGCCTCAAGAGCTCATCTCTTTAGCTTTGGCTGGGAGTGTCCTTGAGACAGCCAGGCAGCCAACCCCAAATGACCAAAGGGATATCCCAGATGATATGGCATCATGCTCAGCCTATAAAGCTGGGGGAAGACCAATGAAGGGGGGTACTTTTGGAGTTAGGGTGTTTGTCTTCCCAAGTAATCATTACATGTGATGGAGCCCTGCTTTCCTGGGGATGGCTGAACACCTGTCTGCCCAGGGGCTGTAGTGAATTAATTGCTTTTTTGCTTTGCTTCTGTGCATGGCTTTTGCACTGCTTATTAAACTGTCTTTATCTCAACCCCTGAGTTTTCTTACTTTTACCCTTCTGTTTCTCATCTCTATTCTGCCAGGGGAGAGAGAGAGAGCAGCTGTGTGCTGCTTAGCTGCCAGACAGGGTTAAAACCTCAACAGGTGCCTAAAGAAATGCAAATAAAATAATTTAGGAACACTATCATGAAACCGATATCTCAGAACAATTCTGCTGTCTTTCCATCCTGATCTCTGGGAGTTAAGACACCCTGCAGTATACCTAATAACACTGCCAAAAAAATGTCACACAGGCACAAACTTAGACACTTCACAGACTGATTTTATTACCTCAATTTTTACATTGATAAAGAAAACTAAGAGGACTTCAGAAGGTATCTTAAAACACAGTTTTATTTCTCAAGAATGATTCACTTTGCTTGTTTAACATAAGTCTTTAATAGACATCTATATAGTCTTTGTCCATATAGATTATCTGCAGCTATATCAAAATATAATTAGTTTTAGCAAGAAGAAATCTACACTCTTCTTTGAACTTCCTTCGTACAAGGAAAATTTGCTCTCTATTTCTAGTCTGTTTCTAGTTCAGCCAGCATATTTTTGAAGGCCTTTTCTTACTTTGTCATGTTTAGACAGCTTACATTTCCTTTAATTTTTTTAAGAATATATCTGAAAGTACTTAATAATTGATCTGTTTAACTTTCTTTTCTTTGGAGACAGACTGCCATGACTAGAAGGCTAACGTGAGCAGTGTCACTCTTGAGGCTCTTGAAACACCTGTGCTACTATGAAATAGAGATGATTAGTAAAACTCATCACAGATATATATAAATAAGAAGATTCACATTTCAGGATATAGCCAAGTATTTACTTCAGATGTTGAGCTTTGTACAATTTGACTTTTATTTATGTTATTACAAAAACTGCTCATGAGTTCGATACAATACATGGATGATTAAAAGGAAGGATAAAATATAGCATTTTGGAATAAACTCTATTCTATAAAGAATTATTTTATTATGTAAAAAAAAATATATCCTCAAGACAAACACTAATCATTGGTTAGTTCCTCAGTGAAATGGAGAAGCTGAAACAAAAGCAGACTTCTGCTGGTGCTGTTCAGAGCAGAGGTTAGATAAGAAGCCAAAGGACTCACTGTCCCAAAGCCTGGATGACTGACTCAAAAGCAGGGCTCAGAGAAACATCTCTCAGTGTCCTGGATTGCCATTGTACAGACTTTTTATGACTAAACCCTACCTAGAGAACAAGGCTCCATGTGTCCTTCCATGTAAGCACACTATGGTAAATCTGCCTCTGTATCTTAAAACAGTAGGGAGTGGCTATGTAACTTACTAGCACAGTAGTAAGAATGACGTCAGAGTCCGCTTCTAATGACTTCTGGCATTTCCACCCACAGAAAGACAGGATCTCATTAGGTGTATTGTTCAAAACAAAATCAGTGCAACGTAGCCTACTGCTAGTTTTGGTTCCAGGTAGCATGCGGGAAGGAATATTCATGAAAGGAGTAAGAACTTTTGTTAGAGATTAATAGGGTATATAAAAGAAATAAGGCTGAACTAGAGGTCCCGGTTCTTCTCTACAGCATTTGAAAAGCTTAAATTTTCACTTTAATTACTGATATCTTACTGATATTGGCTCATAATAGAACCCAAATACTAACTTGCGAAGTCAGTAACTGCAGTTTTAACTGCATAACTGCCCACATATTCTGACGCTGGAGTCTACATAAAGGATAAAGAGATCTCTTTGTGCAATTAAAGATTTACAAATTGACACCAGTGAACAGAAGGCAGTAGCTGGATGGTTTTATCAACTGTCCTGGCATGAAACATTGTTTTGCTGAGACTCTGCTTACCACTCAGAAAAGTACACACTAGTGTTTCAGATTTTAACAGCACAGTGGGCAGACATTAGGGCTACCATAATTATTTAGGTGCAAGTGTCACATATGAACAAAACACAAATGTAAACCCTACTGCAGTTTCCAAACACTGGATGCTGTTTGCATGGGAGTGGTGGGCTACAGATATGGCACGAGTATGTTTAAAATGAAAGGCTGTGATGAGTGCTTTTACTCAGGGCACCTTGCAGCATTTTGACAGCTTCTAACTCTACATCTCTCTGCCAGCCTCAGCAAGGCAGCTCCTATGAATCTCAAGCAACATGTGCATTCTGTGGTGGTTAGGGAAGAGTGCCACAATGTGTTTCAGGAAACTAAACTGATGTCTGGAAGACAAAGCAGCCTGTGAGAATGGTAACAGCATTCTAGAGAAATCCAGGCTTCAGCTTTCAAGGCTGAGTATCTTTACCTGTTCATGTTTTTTCCATTATGTGTTGTGAACATAATGTTTGCTTTTAGTAAAGTGACAATTTTGTTATTTCTGCAACAGATAATGTACTGATAATTAGATTTTGAAAGATACTTTCTTTTCTCTCTTGTATTTGCTGTCATAAGTTGCATCTGAATTTGCAAGAGAAAAAAAGTGAAAGATTAATATTGGTCCAAGAGCACAAAATAAAGTTTACTTCTTCAACTGTAAGCATTTGTTTTAATCCAGCTATAAATTTTTACTGTCTATTTTGAATCTTCATATTCTGTGTCTCTGTGGTTTCCAAGCTCTGCTCAGTGAAAAATTTAGGTACTACTTACAAATATCTACAGTATGAAAGAGCAGTAAGTAGAAGACATGTACAGCTCTCCAACATGTACCCAAAGAACTCTCTGTTGTTGTATTTTCTATTCTCTCTGCACACTTATTTTGCTCTATTTTCCTTTTATGAAGCTACAGGAATTAATGCCCAAATTACAGTGGAATTACTTCATACGCAAAGACCTGTGAAGAAGGCTCTACTCTCTACTTCCCTCACTGAAAACAAAACTCAAAGCCTAACAATTCCTCACCATCATCAGATAAACAACAAAAAAATTTAAACAGCCCTGTAATATAAATATAAGAAAAAGAGTAAGAGAGGAAGTAATATGAGTAGGCTTCAGATAATTATCATATAATTCCAAAAGGAAAATTTGCACTGTACAACAATCCCAGGTACAGAACCAGCCAGAACCATACATGTTATATTGTGGTGGGTGGCATCTGAGCAATATACTTCTTTATATGTCCATCTAAGAATCTTTTCAGTCTAAATACTGATTAAGCTTACCACTTACGTTTCCTCAGACTTCCCCCACCCTACCACCAACCCAAGCTTCATGTAAACTTTTGTTTGCATGCCTTATTTCAGCTATGTGGGAATACCTCCTTGTTTGGAGGAAAAAGATGTCTGAATAGTTTATATTTCATATTTGACATTATTATTCTCAAAATGAAATTACTTAGATGAACATTTTGAAAAAAAAATCCACTTGTAAGAAGTTATTTATAATTCTAATAGATTCAGATGTGAAAGGAGAACAACAAACTCTTTTAGATGTATCTTGTACAGCCTTTTCTAAGTCATCCTACCTTTCCATTAAGAAGGAAAATTATTTTTTTCCCTCTGATCTTTGCATGAAGTCACAGGGTTACTATGGTGGACCATGTGCCACAAGTGCCTGAAACACAGGTGTACATACTTTTATGCTAACAGCACACAGAAGTTCTAGTAAGTATACTATATATGAAAAGTGCCCCCAATATTCTGCTAGAAATAAAACCTGATGCATGTACTTTTTAAAACGTGAAGCCTAATAATACAGGAGTTCTCTTCTGCAAGGAAAAAAAGTAGTCTCTAAAGCTAAACAAACATCCCCAGGTCAGTAAGAAAAAAATCTCTGTGAGCAATACAATCATCAGCCTATTTGCAGTGATTTCTTTAGCTGGATGTAGAAGTAAACGCACTTCCACATTTTTTATTTAGACAGCACTGAAACCTGTGCACAGCTGAAATTATTTAGAAGTCCTCCATCCATAATGAATCCTTACCAGTGCCATCTGATTTTCTTGCCTCCTCTAAGCCTGTTTTTGCCTCCCAGTTTTGTTCAGTTCCTCATATAAATGTCTGATGTTTCCCTACTCTCCTTTCTGTGGAGATAGATTGGAACCAGACATCAGGAAATGTTCAGTGCCATTTCCATGGTTTGCAACATGCACAATACCTTAGGGATTATGCAAGATTTACCCAGGATAAACACAGGCTTCTGTTATTATTCCTTAATTAAGATTATCAGTGATATTTTGAAGAGCTAAAAATACATTTTGACATTGTTTGTGTTTCTGTAAAGATACCATAATCCCAGTGAAATTTTCTTAATTTGCTGCTCCACACTGGTACTACAGACATATGCAAGAAACCCCTCCTGATCTGCAGATAGCAAACTGGAATCCCTGCAGAGGGAAACACTTCAAATTCTGAGGCAAGAGATAAGCAGCTTTGCATAATATGTTTTTTCAGAGTATAACCCATATGCTTCCTAGCACCCCCAATTGTGTTAGGATTAAGTATTGACTGAAATTATTGGTCTGACATCTTCTATTTATGAACAGGAGATGAAATTGGATTTGGGGATTTAAGCATTATATTTTATTTTGGAGATTATAGTATACTTGTGATGCTAAATATAGTTTATCAGATGTTTACAGTTTTAACTGCATAATTAGATCTGTATCTATTATTATCTACTAACAGCTGAGTTACTAACAGCTCTAGTGTTGTAGTATTTTTTCTCAGAATGATGAAATTAAGGAGGCTTTCTGTCAATGCAACAATGGTGTTATTCACTTTCAGTGCATTCCCATGACTAATACTGCATCAGACAAACCAACTGCTTCACTGAGAAATGACCACTGGAAGTGAAAGTGAGTATTTGCCAGGGACACTACTGTTCGTCAAATGACAAGCATCAAATTCATCATATATATCTGAAATATTAAGTCAAGACCTTTTACTTCTTCAATGTTTCTGTACAAGTAAAGGCTACACTTGGAAAACAACTGTAAACGCTACCGAACTAGGCTAATATTCCTCAGCCACCTCCTCAGTAACATTTTGAAATCACCCTTCAGAAAGAAACTTTTAATCAGAATCACTGTAAATCAAACAAGTAAGTATTTTCCAATTTTGGTTCCTGTGCTCAAACTCTTTTCACTTGTTCACTGAAATCAGACACAGGTATATTTTAACATTGATTTTTAGAGTAGACATTCAACATGAGGTATTGTTTCACTGACTGACAATCAGTGCAGATCTGCACTACCGCCTCCAACCTGCCCCCAGAATATTGCCATTTTGTGTTTAACTAAAAAAACAGTCCTTCATGCTTGAATGCCTGGATTCTGAATGTTATCAATCATTATCTCTAAACGAACTGGGTGTGTATTAGCTATAGATCAAAACAGCTTGGTAAATGAAAAAAACAGAGTAGTGAAAAACTAAGAAAGGATATAGGGAAAGGTGCTATCTATCACTCAAATGTACACAGTTTCAGAAAAATTAGATCCTAAATCTTCAGACTTAGAATGACAGAATCATAGAATGATAGAATCATAGAATAGTTTGAGCTGTTTCTCAAAAAAAAACCAAACAAACAAGTAATCTAATAAAATCCATTGCTGTTTTCCTACAGAACTTCATTTCTTAGGCCATCATGACTACTGCATCTCTAGCACATGAAAAATGGATTCAAAATAATTTCCTTAGCATTTGTAACAGCAACCGTAAACACAATGTGTTCTTTCCTTACACATATATTTCAGCTTAAAGAATAACATATAAGACAAATTACTTTGAATTACCCGTGTTTTTGATATTTTTTTCCACACATTTATTCTGGTTAAGAACTGAACAAAGTCATGAAAAGGTATCTATTTTCGTTTGTGACTACATTAGGCTAATTAATAGGTACCATGAAATTGGATTACATACAAAGATGAATGTAGTGTTCTATGTGAGAAAACAAATAGCTACAGGTATACCATCAAGAGATCTACTTAAAGGAAGAGTCAGGAAGAATGAATGCCTTGCTGATGCTATATGTTTCAAGAAGGTGTTACTGGGCAAGAGCACCCAACAACAAACATGTCAAAGAGTGCTGTTTTCAATGAATGATATTACAGAGAAGCTCCACTAAGATATTTAGAAAACAAATTATAAAATTCAGTGTTATATGTAGCACAGATTGAAAAGATGAAGAACACAGAAAAAGAATACAGAGACTTTCGGAAACACTAAAATATTTTTCTATATTTTTAGAAAATTACATTGCCCTCAAAAACTTTTATCTCATTACTTCATTGGGTCAGTTTGGTTGCTTGTTATCTGAATATAATTTGGACTATGAACACAATACAAATAAATACCAAGAAATCTCTGCAAATGATTTTTTTTTCTCTAATAAAATCTTTTTTGTTTCATCAGGGTAGATCTTCACCAAATATCCAGTCATGGCACAACTTTCATAGGGAACCTTCTCTACTACTGTTGTTTTTTGCACTTGAAAGGAATTCGTTCCCTCTGTCCCTGCTTATCAAATTTCTGGTGATGAGAATCTTATGACCAGCTTCAACTAAAAGAGATTTACCCAGTCTTCCCAACATCTTTAACCAGGTTAAAGCAGTTACCACTTTCATATTGCTGCACCACCAGCTGAGATTTGGGTGTTTCTGAGAAAGACAAAAAATATGAAACAAAACCAGACCATGCAAATGCTTAAATTCTTTACTACTTTTTTTTTTTTTTTAATGAATGAAGTGCATGGAGTTCATCAGCAGCTTTAGAAACTGGTAGAAGCTGGAGCAGTAGACAAGATGTATAAGGAGGCAGACAGACAGCTGTATGGGTGCATCAAAACAATTGCAGGTTTACGGGGCCCAGGACAGAGTCAAGGAGGTCACTGCTTGACATCCAGTCCGCTGCCAGTGTCTGTAGCTCTACTGAAACCCTCATTACACTAATTTTCTGAAATTTCTCCTCATAGAGTCATGCAACTACATCCCTGCTTGCACACTTGCAGCATTCAAATGCAGAGTTTCCTGCATTTAGCACCAGTTTTAAAGACAACTGCTGGAATAAATTGTGTGACACTCAAAGGGTTTATCAGGTCTGTGGCTCTTCAATCCTTCCCAGGATCAAACTTCCCAGTGTAAAGCACTTCTGTACAGAAAGGTTAATTAATCAATACTTATAGTATATTTTGACAGCTCATGCTGGAAAAGGGCTGCACAAACAACAATATTATTCCATGGTGAGGCAGATAATTATAAGAATGCATATGTGAGACAGCATCAGTTAGTAGTGTTACACGCCTTAGCCTGATATAAAAAATTCCACCAAGAAACTACAAACTACAACTGTGAATAGCAAGAAGGATAATACTAGGTATGCTGAAGTATATGCCATATTCACAACCTAAATTCCTTTTAAACAGACAACAAATGGCAGAAAAGGAACCTACACATCAAGTTAGTAACTACATGTTTTACAAAGTGTATGACCCTGACACAAACCACTGACTCTCATTACACTGCTTAGAAAACCCTTATTCTTTATGTAGCATGCATTATAAGCCAACCACATCATTAAAAAAAATATAAAATCAACCTTGGAACTTTGTCTCCTATTAAGCTGTTTTTTCTATATTGCTTCCCCTCTTTCCCCACAAAAAAATTAAAATTGCCATCCCCTGGCAGTGTTCAAGGCCACGTTGGACAGAGCCTTGTGCAACATGGTCTAGTGTGAGGCATCCCTGACCATGGTAGGAGGGTTGGAACTAGATGATCTTAAGGTCATTTTCCAACCCTAACCATTCTATGATTCTATGATTCCATTATTCTATGATCTCACTTTTCTGTGGTTCAAGAATGCTGAGTACTAAATAATAAAGAACACTAAAATAAACCATCCTGTAGATGGCCTGCATTCTATGCAGAATCTCAAGCAGTGAGAAGGATTTCAGTCTATGATTTTTAACTAAGATTTACAGATCTGTTTCATGAAATGCTTCTTCGACAATTGCTTGAATTTTGCAGCAGGATTACATTAGCTTAGAACATCATATAGAAAGAATATGCAGAAATGTCCAAGAATATTGAACTGTGGAGTATTGTTGAATTTTATACAGTTCAAAGATAATTCTTTTAATCACTGGATGAATGCTAGCTGACTGAACACTGAACAAGGCACGAAAGGACTGTAAAAGTGAATTTATGACAATACTTGGAATAATAAAATATTTTGTCTTCATGTATTGTCAAAGCAAACAAAAAGGAAGCAAACAAACAAACCCTCAACATTTCCTCTATGAGGATCAATGAGCTGTCTATGTTATTCATGCGAGGCAGTAGAAATTAATTTTTATCTGATTCCCTTTATCATTTAAAGAGAAGTAGAAGCATTCACTAAATTGAAATCAGTGGTATGAATGCCTAAGTATGCTGAGGGGCAGATGACAGGCACTTTCTGCGAACAATTGTGTACACATAGTGCAAAGCACATCAGTAGTTCCATTAAGCTACACAGGGGTAGCATCTGCAGACAAGTCTCGGAAGCCTGTGTTGGTGTGGTTTCAACAGTGAAGGCCAAAGTCCCTAGCCATGTTGAATTAGCTTTCCAAACAAAATCATTCAGACAGCTATGAAAAAGATTAACAAATTACACTGCATCTATGCAATATCGTGACATATGCTGCTTATGCTGATGGGTTTTCCCATCCTTTAATAAGAGCTATTTTAGCAGGCAGTTGAAATACTCTTGCAAAAATTCTCTCACAGAACATCTAGCCTGTTCTGCTGACACTGTAGTTGTTACTTCAGCTGTATTCATTATTATTCTAAAAAGATACTGAAGTAGCAAAATTTAAGTCAGTTCTGAAGTAGAGTATGGTCTCATCCTGTCTGTTTAGAAAAAACAATGACAAATGATGCATCTGCAGGCCATGTTTTCATGTGATATTGCAGCAGGAAATCCCCAAGAACACTTTTAATTACACAGCTTCTTAGTCTATACGATAAACCCACTTTTTTCATACATGTGACTCTACAAGAAACTGTGTTTATGCTTTCTCTAACTTCCCAGGCAGAAGAATTTCGACAGTATTTTTAAGATATACATCATCTGAGGTAAGCGTTTAAAATATAGGAAGAAGTGTGCAAGGGTACAGTAACAGCTTTATTTTATGAAGCCAAACTATAACTGTTTGAGCTAAAAAACTCATTTTTCCCACTTCTTCCAAGGGCTCTTTCAAAAAGTTTTGACATTCAGCTAAAATAACGAGCAAACATGAAAACACCGTGACCCTGTCCCTTCCAGTGCAGCTACAGAAGCATCCAGCACCAGGAGCACATATGAGAACAGCTGTCCGTGCCTGCGAGTAGTACGTAATACAATTTGATGCACAATGCAAGTGGTAATATATCACATGTTACTCTAAGAACAGAACAGATCTCTACATATACCTTATTGCAAGACACTGAAAATGTAAAAACAAAGAAGTCACCAACAATACACCCTTCCTACCACCCTACACACTGGGAGGCATTTTACTCTACCCACCTTATGCTGAAGAGTTTTTCTCAGAACCTGCCAGTTCAAATTTTCCTCCTTTCTTCTTGTATTCTCATTCTATGTACCCATTTTGGTTTAACAACTGGTGCTTGAAAGTAAAGGTGTGCACCTAAAAACACAAGGATTCAAGAGCAAGCACCCTATGAGGAAGCGAATGAAGTGAGACTTCTAGTGCACACTCCATGCTATATTCCTTTAGAGAGAAGAGTAGAAAGGCTAGGCTTTCATTGTCTCAGAGATTAAATTTTGTGGCTTTGTAGGTTAGACTGAAGGTTATTTGTAGCTGCCTTGACCATTTGGCAATGATTTTTGTATACCATTTTGTTAGGCTCTTTAACCCTTAACAGTAGGTATGGAGATCTGGGGAACATGAGGAAGGATATGTACGAGGAAAATAGCTTCTCATGGATAAAATCAGCTGCAAACAGCTGTGCATGAATCCTTATCCAGGGCAGAATAAAAGTCTGGCTGAAAAGCATAGGTCCTCATAGAGGAAAACAAATCTTGTGGAAAACCCAGCATGTACAGCTAAACCCATTATGAACACCATGTATCAATGCCTTAGGAAGAGTAACAGCTGAATCTGATCCTAAGTATAAATATCAGCACTTCCTTATGCTTTATATACTTCATGTATTTATTAGCTGATCTTTTTGAGAGCAAGAGATAGCTGGCAATGAAGGCCAGAAAATACAGTTGCATTATAATAACTCTGATCATATAAGTTAGAGGGGTCTAAGCTATGGCTGTTCTTTTACTCCAGAAAAAGTTACTACTTTCTACCAGAATTAGCACCACTGTATTTTAATACAGCATCACTCCACAAAAAAGTTACAGGAAATATTTTGATTTACACATAAAATTTCCATCTTTCATTAGAAACCATGCAGTTTTAAGCCATTCTAACACATCCATTGTATTTGTAGATAAATCAGGAGGTTTACCTGCTTCTGACAGTAATATAAAACTATTAAGGCAATGACTGCACACTTCCCTCTGTGTAACATTAACACATCACAACCCCTGGCTCATCAGTGGGGTAACTTAAGCTGCAAGTTTAGGTTTACTGCTAGGTAGTATGTATTGCTTAGGATGTGGGGCTTTGGTAAAAACTTGGGTACTTACCAATTGCCTTCTGAAGAGAGACTAACAGGTTTAAAAGGCTAATCATGTGGCCAAGATGAGATGCAGTCATGATTCACACCAAAATGATTCAGATCATGTATGCAGGTAGCAAAGGACAAGGAAGTAATTTTTGGAGAATGCCAGAGAAAGGGCATTAACCATTTTGCCGGGACACTAAAGCCTCATTGTCACAGTGAAAAACAAGCACACTTATCACAGATTAAAACACAGATTTGGGAAAGCTACAAAGTTCCCTTTTCTCGTAAACAAATTACAACTGGTATGACTGACTTAGAAATGGAAAGTTTATGTCCGTTTAGGAAATTTAACTGTGATGTGCAGTGAGTAGAATGCTTGGTCTTGGATCCTGAAAAGCAGTGAATCAGACCTGGCTCTCTACAATTCACATGGTTTTCTCTTCTTTTAGAAGACACCTCTGGACTAGGTTGAATCTAGTGGCTACTGAAAAATGTTTTCGACAAGAATTTCAAGGAAACAACAAGATGCAGGTCTGGAATTCAAAATTCTCAGTTCCTCTGTCTACATATCATCTTAGGTACTGCAGATGCTGATAAGTCTCTACTTTTTTCTAGCTTCAGTTACACTTTCAATATGTTAAAAAATATTTTTTGTCTGTTAGTTTTTGTTACGAAGAATCTAACAGTCCATTAACATATATGAAATTAATAATCAGAAGGAAGTTAACAGCGTCCTGCAAGTAGATACGTAAAACTAAACAAAAAGCAAATGGAGTTGTATCTTTTAAAGATCTTAGCTATATATGGTGAGGTACTGGAATGGGTTGCCCAGGGAGGTAGTGAATGCTCCATCCCTGGCAGTGTTCAAGACCAGGTTGGATGAATCCTTGGGTGATATGGTTTAGTATGAGGTGTCCCTGCCCATGGCAGGGGGGTTGGAACTAGATGATCTTGAGGTCCTTTCCAACCCTAACTATTCTATGATTCTATGATTCTGGGCTACATTAAAAGAAGTGTGACCAGCAGGTCAGAGGAAGTGATCCTGCCCCTCTACTCTGCTCTTGTGAGACCTCACTTGGAGTATTGTGTGCAGATCTGGTGCCCTCAACATAAAAAGGACATGGAGCTGCTGGAACAAGTCCAGAGGAGGGCCATGAGGATGATCAGGGGACTGCAGCACCTCCCATATGAAGACAGGCTGAGAAAGTTGGGGCTGTTCAGCCTGGAGAAGAGAAGGCTGCGTGGAGACCTCATAGCAGCCTTCCATTATCTGAAGGGGACCTACAGGGATGCTGGTGAGGGACTCTTCATTAGGGACTGTAGTGATAGAACAAGGGGTAACGGGTTCAAACTTAAACAGCAGAGATTTAGACTGGATATAAGGAAGAAATTCCTTACTGTTAGGGTGGTGAGGTACTGGAATGGGTTGCCCAGGGAGGTAGTGAATGCTCCATCCCTGGCAGTGTTCAAGGCCAGGTTGGATGAAGCCTCGGGTGATACGGTTTAGTGTGCGGTGTTCCTGCCCATGGCAGGGGGGTTGGAACTAGATGATCTTCAGGTCCTTTCCAACCCTAACTATTCTATGATTCTATGATTCTATAACCCTTAACATTGATTACATATACTGAAAGAAACAACACCCCAGACCATCTTGGATTACTTTGATATGGTAAGCATGCCACTAAAAATCAGTCTAAACTTCAATGCAAAAGTGACAGTATTACTGTTTAACAAATACACATTTCTCTAGCGCAAGTAGAGAATCTGGAAGGGCTTGAAAATCTCACAGATATTAGAAAATTAAAGCAGAATGGATTTTAAGCTCCTTGCTACTGTTTTTCTAATAAATTTAATTAAAATGTAAAAGTTCTGCATACACAGGCATGGTGGCACTGGCTAAAATCTCAAAGGGATTACAGCAAAGCGCTTACAGTAAGAGCAATTTAGATTAAAACTATTGGATGAAGGAATGATATTGATGGTGTGACAGAAATATATCACTAAAAATACATCATTTTAAGTGTTCCTATGACTAAGCTTGGACCACATAAATAAATCATTACTTCCAAACATTTTTCAGTATCTGAAAATTCGAAAATATTTAAAAAATAGATGATTATAGAATGCTCAAGCTAAAAAAATAAAGAGAGGAAAAAAGCTAACTCAGTAGGCAAGGCCACCTATTTATGAATGGCCATAGTAGTTCATACGTTATTCATATAATATCCACAAAATACAGTATCTTCTTTCTGTTAGCAGGACAAGTAGCAGCAGTGGGAATAACAACAGGGCAAAAATATACTGTATTTCTCCCAAATGCTGTCATAGACATTGTTTTCACTTGAGAGACAGGTAACAAAGAAGTAATATACATAAAAGGTAGGAATAATTATGGGACATTTAACAATAACATCAGCTAAGCACCACATCTCAGATAGTCACCTTGGCTCTTTTCACAGTCAATGAGGAAACAGGGGTGTGTTTTCTGGTACAGGAAAAACAGTCTTTTGGAGCATTTCTCCACACATATATTAGATGCTTGCCAACTAGCTAACCGTAGGCAAGCTGTGTAAACTCATGCCCTGCATAATACTGGCAATCCACAGTTCTCTATAGCTACCTATCATATGATAGTACAATGTTTGTGGAAGACAGTTCTTCTGGGTATAAAGATCATCAGAAACTGAAACGACATGGAACTGAAAACTTTCAGAAACCATGTTAAGATATATTAGACTTTACAAGAAAATATTAATAAATGCATTGGAGCTTTTTAATGAATACTGTAATTCACCTGGATTACAGTTTATGGAGGAACTGCAAATTATACCTTAGAGAAAGATAGTTCATATGTTATAAAATTGTATTAGTAATGACACAGCTTTTATAAGTAACAAAAATATAGTATTACTTAAGTAGTGCTAGTTTTCAGTTTAGTGCAAGCAGAGCAGAAAGGCTGCAATTGTCCATTCCAGCTGATCAGAAAAGCACTGTGCAAACTGCCATATAAATAATATACATTTCTAGTTTACATCACCTTTAGCCTGAACTTTTGAAGTTCAGAAATTATAGCAATTTTTCAATGTCTTTCTCTGTTCTTGTGCCTACCCAGCGCATACACTTGATTAGTTCCCACAGATTTGTGTTCTGTGCAGCATTTATCATTATTCAAAGGGTCAGAAGTCAGAGGGCAAAGAGGACCACATGAAATAAGGCAGCTTTTATATACAATTCTTTGCCTCATCATACTTTTCAACGTAAGAATGTAATTCATCAGAAAAAATGTGATTTAGCAGAGCACTTGCTTTATTGTCATATGACATCTGCTAACTTTTCTCCAAATGGGCTTATAAGCAAATCCTGATTCTGCATTTTTGAAGCTGTCTGGGATAAGAACCTGTGGGAAATGTGACTATTTAAAGACAGCAACAAGCATGCACATTATGAGGGGCAGATGGCAAATTGCAATGTTCAAGTCAAATGTATGAGGCAACTAACAAAAGGAAAATAATTTCATACAGAAGGCCTGTAAAGGGGATTCTTCTATTTCCTTGTCATCCTCATTTCCACAAAACTAATGCCAAAATATATCAGAAGTTGTTAATAGCATTCAGATTACCTGTGTAGACATGCTTTATGGTTACTTCTGAACATAGGTCCATACTTACACAAGATGAATGAAAAAAAAAAACCTAAACCCCTCATTGCCTTCTTTGGTATACTGACATAGATTATTTATTTTAATCCCTTTCGGCAGGCAAAGTTTGCCAAATTATGTCTTTTCCGATTCTCAAGTGCCACTCATCAGGACAGCTCCCACAGTAGTCAGCTTTTCCGAGCAGCAGTGTCAGGTGATGGCGGATTTTGGCACAAGTCTCTCTGCACACAGAGTTCATTATTCAGTGTTGTCTCTGGTCTCTTCCTACACCAGAGAGATGGCACAGATGTTGACGATACATTTAACCATACTGTGCCTTTTGTATATGCTGTGCAGAGCCTGCTGGTGGTGCCAAATCCCAGAAGTGACATAATCCATTTAAGTTCTTGCATCTGCTTCCAAATGGGATTGCCTCACCCAAAGGCTATGATTAACTCAGTCTGTCTGTTTTCATGTACTGATATTGTGGTGTCCAGCCGAGTTCTCATTCAGATTTTGGCTTGTATCACTCCACAGTACATACAGTCTCAAGCAGAGGTGTCCAGCCTGTGCTTTGAAATACGTTGAAGGACCTGCTTGGTGAAATGCTGCGTGGGTTTGATTTTAATTTATCTTTGTTTTTACTTTCCACAGGGGCCTCTCTTACTGAGTGTTTTACCCCACAACCTGAACTGGAGTTATTCTTTCATGAGACATTCAGTTTAGCCTTCAAAAATTTTTGACCGCCCTCTTAGATACAAGTATTTTGGTTTCTCATATACCCACTTATTGTTTTATATATGTTTATGTTTATAGGTATATATATTTTTGTAATTATACAGTTTATATACATTTTTAACACCCACTTATATTCAAAAGCTTATTGCTCAGATTTCTATAAAATACGCTTTATTAGAGATAAATTTCTAAACTATTTATAATGCTACACAGAACTACAGAAACTAATCAAGCCTGTGCACTGGCTTAGTCACAGGGACAGATGAGAAGGCCTTTGAAAAGTTGCTAGCATTTCTACATTTTAAAAGTTCAGCTTAAAGGTTATGTGAATTAGAAATGTATATAATCTAATACCTTAATAATATATATGTAATATGTAGTATATATAATAATATATAATTTATTGATGGCTTGGTTTCCCGAGTGAAGATTTGGGAAGGGGTTTACCCACACTTACTACAAGCACAATGACTAAGGGCAGTGTGGGATAGGCAATTCTGGTTGGAAAAAAGGCTGCTTAGGTATTCAGGATGTTTCCGACCAGGACTGTCATCTCCTGGGACAATCTTGAGCGACCCATGTTCTGAACTGCCTGCGTGCAGGGTTGGATCTGCAGCTTCCAGTGCACCTTGTCACCTGCCGTTTCATCCCTTGCCTGTCACTACAGGGCTTTGCAAGAATGGGTAAACTCTTCCAGCCTCCGTAGTGGATGTTTTAGGTGAGGCACAGTGTGCGCAGAACTGGCACCATCCTTTACACCTGAGGTTTATCTGCCAGGGCGTAGCAAGCTTGGACGGTGACAGCAAAGTCCTCAGGTCGTAGGTTTTGTAAGAGTGTCCTTCTCTTAGATGGAAGACCATACAGGGCTAAACGAGCTCCATCTGCCCAGGTTTCAAGATATGAGTTTTCCTTCTCCTGTGAGGAACGTGAGTGGGATTACTATTGCAACAACACATCACCAGTAGGGTAACACTAACCTGTCTCACAACAGTCTAATATAATCTATATATCTATATATGTCTAGTTAGTCTCCTTAGTTTGTATTGAAAACCTTCCTAAGCACCAACAGCATCAGAACCAGCTGTTGACTACTCCTCCTGATGCCATTTGCCTGCAGAGTAAATTATTCCAGCATCTAGCAACATGATATTTTGGGGAGACTTCCAAATTTGATTAAGTTTTTAATTTGTATCTACCCTTTACTCAGAGCATTTTTCCATATAATTTTGGACTTGGCAGCATGTGTTACTCACACCTTTGAACACTAGACAGATGGATCTCTGTATGCAACAGGTGGGCCAGCAAGGAGAAACAGGGTACTATGCTAAATATGTGCTGATGTGACTCTAAAACCATATCTGCCTTTTTTCTGTTCCACCTGAGTGCCAGACACCTTTACTGAGATGTGTGGCTCTCACACAGAGGTCTTCTCTCAACTTCCCTATTCTCTAACCTTTAATTTCTTAGCCTGGCTTTCTCTGGCAGACTAGAGGAAAGAATAGCTCCCAATTTCTCCTTGAAAATACCCTGGAAAAGAGGAATGTAACTAAACTCTTCTGCTTCTGATATGATTTAAAGTGTTTTCCATCTTTTAGAAATCATTATGCATACTGTTGCTATGACAACCGACCCAGATTCCTAATGAGCTTCCCTTGGTACTACTACTACTACTACTACACAAATGCATAATAATTTCCTGTGGGTAGATTTCCCATGTCTGTGCTCTAATTCAAAGCTTGACCCATCTGTCCTGGATTACATGCAGTGTGCTAGGAGCCTCCTGCTTTATGGAGTTTGTTTGCTGCTGAACTGTTTCTTTCTCACTGTTTTGGAAATTAACTGGCAGTTCAGAGATGTAGCAGCACGGAAAGCAGCTAGATGATAGCCATAAGGAGATGTCATTCAGGTCTGATGGGAAAATTAATTCTAGTCATGTGATCAAACATTCATGGATCTTAAGAGAAAATCAGAATCGGCACAAGTCAATGTTCCTGTTTGCTTGTATCATTACTGCTTTCAAAGTCTTGTGTGCTACTGGGAAAGTTACATTACCACTGCTTTATTTAGGCCTTGTATTTCACATAAGAACATGAAGTAACTGAAGAATTTGAGCTCCAGTGTGATAAGGGAAATCCACACACTGTTCCATATGAAGTCCTTTAATCTCTCCTGATTGACTTGTTTAATTTCCACTCAATGATAACGATTAACACTTCAATAGGTATACTTGCCTTAGAAACACTATTTTGTTGCTGACTTTTGTGTATGTATGTGTGTAGTTGGTTTTGTTAGGTGGATTGGTTGTTGTTTGGTTTTTATTTTGTTGCTTTGTTTTGTTTTGGTTTTTTTTTGTTTTTGTTTTTTTTTTTTTGTGAAAACGGCACAAAACATAAGCAAGGCTTTTGTTAAAAATAAAAGCACATTAATCAGGAGAAATGTGATGAGGTTTAACAATGTAAAAACTCACTAACTGTCAAGTGGCCACTCTTGGACAGTGAACTTCAACAAAATATGTTTCACAACTTTCACAAGAAAGTCAACAGAAACATGGTTAGCCGAGATGACCTAGTACTGTACCTTCTCTCTTGCTTCTAAAGTCTGCAATGGTAGGCTGAGCCTTTTTCTTGTAAGAGATTTGTGAAACATCATGGATGTCTTTCAGTCTTTCTTTGTTTTGTTTTCATTTGTTTTGTTTTTGTTTGGGTTTTTTGTTTTTTTTTGACTGATTGTTTTGTTTTTGTATATGATACACTCATGATCATGCCTTTTTCCTTCTTTAGGGGCTTCATGGTGAATGGAGATGAGTTTTGGCATTTGCTTCAGTTAGCAAGTTCCACTCTCCTAATTTAATCAATGATTTTTCAGCAATCTATATTCATTCCCAAATCCCAAATTACTTTCAGAGATTATAACATATTAATTCATGACTGGCACGCAAATCAAGACACCCAATGAAAATTTTGAAGTAAAAATCCCTAATTAATTTACTATTTTAAACATCTATATGGTCTTAACTAGTGCTACTATCTGAAACTGTATCTGCTTTTTTCCAAGCTTAGATTACACTTTCTTCAGGTCCCTCTAGAAATATTTTTGACACTTGTGACATAAACTCTAAAGTGTAACTTGGATTCTGTATTTCAGGATATTTCACAGCCTATGCAGTTTTCCTATTTCCAGTCACAGTGCTTTGTGGACACAACTACAATATGAAAAATTAATGACAGATTATTTATCCTATATTCTTACTTCTTTCAAACAAGTACAGTTTAACAACAAACATGTATGTCTCAGATGAGTTTAGTAACTGAACTTTAGAGCAATTTTGGCACTAAATTTTTGGAAAGGTCTCTCAAAATCCTGCTTAACTGCTTTTTCCTGTTGAGGAAAAGTTTAGGCTGAAAAAACATCAGAATAAAACCACTTCAAATTATGTTTTCTAAAAAATATTGTACAGGAAAATTAAAATCATTAGGGAAAACCAACATGCATCATTGTTTTTTATCGCTTATCAATATTCACTCTAACTGTCTGAGGTTTGGTAAAACTGACATTTTAACCATAACCAGCTAAACTTTTCTGAAGCAGAAAGCATTATATGTATGTTACCTCTTCTAGGGGTGAGGCAGGATGGAGTGGGTAACTGATGTAGGGGCAGCCTGAATTAAAATTTCACAGGACAGCAATAACCAGAGGAGGGAGAGAGATACCTGCAAATAAACCTCCTTTCTTTTTTTTTTTCAAACCTAAGCATACCCTAGATGATTCCCCTCACTCGCCAAGTGTCTGCTTGTGAATGGCTTCTTGGCAGTGAAAATTGCTTGCAAAAATGCCGCGTTTTATTTTTTTATTATTTGAAAAAAGTAGCTTAGGAAAGTGGACATGTTAAACAAAATGTTTTTGCACGTTAAGACACATTATTTCCACTTTCCTTTTTAATTCATAACTTTTACATGGATATAGAGTGGAGAGTGCACAGCATAAAATTAATTAGAATTTCTGTATTTATCCTTTAATTTCTTAACACTCATTATCATCTACTTAAGAACCAACTTGTGAGACACAGCACAAGGTATTTATTATTCAAAATACTATAGCACTACAATAGGGTCACTGCAATCTGTCCAATGAAATTGTACATTGACACTGAGATGTATTTGAGGGACGCGGAAGTACCAGTAACAATCATTCATTATAAATATTGTTCAAAATAAATGTTAAACATGAAAACTGAGGGATACCTTATGTTTGTTAATGAATCCTATTAAGTATATCTATTAATACTGAATTTCAATCCCTAGCTAAAGTAGAAGTTGTACTACATGCTGTCAGGAAGCAGACAAAAAAAAAATTCTAATCGAACTCCAATAAATATACAACATAATGAAAAGAAATAAGTCTTTCTTTTTTCACAGAGAGGAAAAAAAAATCTCTTTGCATTTGACATCAAGAGAGAATAAAAAACAGTATTTTATTTAAAATTATTGAAAACATACTTACTTTGGTCTTCCACAGACCAGCTGATTATCCCTTGCCTATCTGGTTATTGTGATTTTCTTCTTCCCTTAATTCTGCCACTACCTCTGTTTAATTGTGAAATATTCATCAAGCCAGTAAGTGTCTGGTACTAGACTATTAATAGAGCTCACATATTTTGTTTAAGAATTTTTCCTGATCTTTTATACTAAGATATCACTACTCAGCTCACATAACAACTTCTATCAGAACTGAGATTTTAAACAATATTGGGGGAAATAAAAAGAAATTGCTATTATTTATTTAACTGCTGGCTGTAACTGGCCAGAAAAGTTAGAATATGAATGCAACATACATCCCTTTTTACAACCTATATATCAAGTTTGCACTCAGCAGTGACAAAAGATTATTACCTGACAGCAAAAATATAATATACATTATTTTTAGTTGATATAGAAAAGGCATTTAGTAAAATCATACTTCAATATTACTACTAAACTCTTCAGAGAAACTCTCAATTTTGAAAATGTAAAATGCCACAGAATTTTGTTTCCAAGTCTCATAAGAAATTAAAGAGGAGGTACAAGTACTTTCAATGCCTAGTAGGAGGCTAGATTATCCCCTTCTGCTTCTTGTGAGCTCGTCCACTCACAGTCACTGCTTAATGCATAAACTTGCCACACTGATCTGTTGATCTGCCTTAATCAAGATGCTAGACGTTCTCCACTTAGTATTTTTTCAGACTTTTTTGCTCTTCATTGCTGCAAACATGGTTACATCTTCTCCCTAAAACCTCTTAACACTTCTTTAAATAACTTGTTACAGCTCTCACCTTCCACAGTACCTGATCTAAATGTGCTTGTCCCATTAATACTCTAGGTTTCTCTTTTTTGTTTATGAAGAAAGTCAGGAAATGCTAAAAAGAAAGAAGGAATACAAGACAAAACATAACAACGAAACCCCTTTCCTGATACATTGTCAATTCTCCTATCAAATCCCTTTGCCTGCAAAGAAGATTAAGTTTCATTGTCATCCAGAAGACAGGACACAACTACACTTTAGGCTCTCAGAGCTCACTGCAGAGAAGAATGCTTATAGCTCCTGTTTCAGTTTTCCAGTGTCAGCACTGAATTAAATATTAAATTATCCTATTAAATCATACTAATCACATTAAATCATCATTAATTTATTAAGTAATAATATAATATTAATAATAAATAAATAAATTTATTATCATTATCATATTTAATTATAAAAATAATCATATTAATAATATTAAATTAATATGAGCACTGAGCTCATCCTTCCAGTTATACAGAATTGGTCACTGTAGCAAAGAAGGAAAACAATTCATTAGAGACAGAAAGAGCCAGTTATCTACAATCTGAGTATGTTTAAGATTGCTAGCAAAATTGATTCATAATGAGGTATGACAGGGTCACTAAGCTTTGAAACTCAAATTCATGGATATATGAAAGTAGGAAAAAAAGATAAAACTATGAGAAACAAAAGAGATTTTGTTTTCAGCATAAAGATCAATAATAAGATTAAGTACTGCTTCAGTTTAGGCAAGTGGATATCAGCAGTTCTATTTGCACAGCTGCAGCTTTCAGTGCTGTATTTTCTCATTTACTTAAATCATTAAATTGTAATCACTTGCAGGAAAGACCCATGGGTATAGGGCAAAAAAGGATTATAAAAGTTCATCCCAAGTTTACTATAAGGTCAACTATCCTTGAAAAAAACTCCTCCAAAAAAAGGTAGCTTTGCACTGATTTGAAGAGGGATTCTGGACACACTGTGATTTTTTCCACCTCCAAACACTCTTCTGAGTATCAAAAACACATTTTTCACTTCAAAGTGTTACCATGCATCAGGAAAAAGACAGGTGAACAAACTAATTGTATCCATCCAAATAACAGGGAGACAAGAATATTGCTCCAATTCTTGCCTAGGAGCTTCTCAGTTCTTCTTTACTTCTATTTAACTGCTTGTATTCATTTCACTTTTTATTTAATTTGCAAACTGATTTCACTAATAACCTAAAATATTCTGACTATGCTGGAAAGAGTGGTACTTGGGTAACAGTACAGATGCTCACACCACATTTGTCCCATGCCCCAGCTTTTCCTGAGACAAAGCATCACTTTGTTTTGAAACTGACAAGTTCCTTCACTCAGTAGTTTGTGATTCAAAATTTATCTGTAGAGTGCCACATTAATTTCCACCTACTAAGTCAAAACTGAAGACTGGCCATGAATGCGATTTTTGTCTCCACTAATTCTGTAAGAAAGGTGAAGCAAATGATTTCATAAGCTGCTCATAAAATAGGGTACATCTGTTATTCAGTTGAACGTATACTAAAGGAATATGTATCCGTCCACTCAGATCCTGACAGCTGCTTGATTCATGAGATAAACTTTGCAGAACAGTTCAGAGTCTGCTAGGCTTCTGCAAAGACTGTAGATGGGATTTGTTGCTGCACAGTATCATTTCACCTCATCCACTGAAAAAGATATACATCTCATATAGCACCATTAAATCAGTAAGGTACCATTAAATCAGAACCTTAATACCGATAAATAGGTTGAGTGGACAGGGTCACTGCATCAAACAAGTCCCATGTTATCTTAGCAGCTGAGTGAGAAGCGTGCTTCTATAGAAGTCATGCTGAAGAAATCAGGCTTTACTGATACACTCTACCTAAAGTCTGAGACTAAATTATTTCTATTATAAAAAAAGCTTCTGTATGGTACTTCATATGTTTTCTCAGTTTTCCCCTAGACACTTAATATTGCCCCACTGTTCTAGCTGTATACGATTAGAATTAGAATTAAAATATATATTAAAAAAAGTATATTACTAGCAGAATAATACAAAAAATGAATTTATGTGATGCAAAAGGAATACTTCAGTTGGTTTTCTTTTCTGACTCCAAGGCCTTCTTCTCACTTAACACCACCACTTCTTTAATTTCCAATAAACATTTAGAACATCATGCCATATGAGAAATCCAGAGCTCACTAGAAAAGCATGAGTGTGATTTTTTTAACAGTAATTTATAAAACATTAATAGCCTACTTAGCATCACCTCATTCCAACAATAGATGCAAGCATCAAGTATGCTACTGCAAAAAGTAAAAAGAAGGCAATTCACCATGCACTGTCAGACACAGTTGTGAAGAATCTTCAAAATACTTTGAAAGCTGCTTCCCAGTTCACCTAGCCCATTTTTTCCACACATAAACCACACAATGTTAGTAACAATTGTTTCTTTAACAAAGGGTTTTATGGTAGCTATTAAACAGAACATGCTGGCAAGAGGTGTAGCAACAGGAAAGCTAAGAAATTCAGTATTTCTTAGAGGGTCTTGGAGCCCAAAATTTTCCAAACCCTTTCCACTTTCCTGATTACATGCAACACATAAATTCAGTTACAATATTTCACTCGGAATAACCTTAACAAGAATTTGCTATAGCAATTTTCAAGGTGAGAACACTCAAGATATATTAAACATGCATACTACACAGAAACAGCATTCATTTATCATCATATGGCTGTCCCATCCCTGGCAGTGCTGAAGGACAGGCTGGATGGGGCCTTGAGCAACCTGGTCTAATGGCAGATGTCCCTGCCCATGGCAAGAGGGTTGGAAGTAGATGATATTTAAGGTCCGTTCCAATTCAAACCATTCTGTAATTCTATGATTTAGCATTTCAGTCACCAATACTTTGCATCAATAAGTTCAATTATAAGATCTCACAGTGTGTCAGTTTCTAGGAGATGATTCTCAAAATGAAATCTTAGTGGTAACTGAAAAAAAATTAATAAATTTAAGTAGGTGAAAAAAACATAGAACTGCTGACTAGAATATAGGTGCTTAAAAAAAAACAAGCTTACAGTGAAGCATTGGAGTTACACACAGAATTCATGCTTTTAAATAACTCACACAAATCTTCCTCAGCTCATCTTTAACTAGAAAGTCAGAATATTATGCATGAGGAGACAAATAACAACATGCAAAATATTCTTGGGTGGGCGGAATATATATATATATATATATATATAATCATAGAATAGAATCATAGAATAGTTAGGGTTGGAAAGGACCTGAAGATCATCTAGTTCCAACCCCCCTGACATGGGCAGGGACACCTCACACTAAACCATATCACACTGTCCGACCTGGTCTTGAACACTGCCAGGGATGGAGCATTCACAGCTTCCCTGGGCAACCCATTCCAGTGCCTCACCACCTTTACAGTAAAGAATTTATTTCTTATATCCAATCTAAACTTCCTCTGTTTAAGTTTTAACCCATTACCCCTTGTCCTATCACTACAGTCCCTAATGAAGAGTCCCTCACCAGCATCCCTGTAGGTCCCCTTCAGATACTGGAAGGCTGCTATGAGGTCTCCACGCAGCCTTCTCTTCTCCAGGCTGAACAGCCCCAACTTTCTCAGCCTGTCTTCATATGGGAGGTGCTGCAGTCCCTGATCATCCTCATGGCCCTCCTCTGGACTTGTTCTAACAGTTCCATGTCCTTTTTTTGTTGAGGACACCAGAACTGCACACAATACTCCAGGTGAAGTCTCATGAGAGCAGAGTAGAGGGGCAGGATCACCTTCGACCTGCTGGTCACGCTCCTTTTGATGCAGCCCAGAGAGCCCAGGTTGGCTTTCTGGGCTGTGAGTGCACACTGAAGCTGGCTCATGTTCATTTTCTCATTGACTAACACCCCCAAGTCCTTCTCTGCAGGACTACCATGAATTTCCTTTTTGCCCAACCTGTAGCTGTGCCTGGGATTGCTCCCACCCAGGTGTAGGACCTTGCACTTGGCATGGTTAAACTTCATGAGGTTGGCATCAGCCCACCTCACAAGCGTGTCAAGGTCCCTCTGAATGGCATTCCTTCCTTCCAGCGTATAAACCAAACCACATAACTGTGTTGTCGGCAAACTTGCTGAGGGCACACTCAATCCCACTGTCCATGTTGCTGACAAAGATGTTAAACAAGACCGGTCCCAACCCCAATCCCTGAGGGACACCACTTGTTACTGGTCTCCAGTCGGACATTGAGCCATTGACCACAATTCTTTGATATATGTATTTATTAATATAAATAGTTTCCAGTACTTTTTGAGTAAAAATTTGCAGTAAATATACTTTAAAAAATAAAAAAGCGAAAGCATGGTCCAAAACAGATAATGACTTCATTAAACCACATCCTGTAAGTATTTATGCAACTTGGGGAGAAGCATAGGTTTATTTTTCAAAAAAATACTTTGCTGTTGTTTACAGCCGCTAATGGGATGATTCTGTCATCCTTGTGCATAAATAAATAATGCCAGTAGATTACTTTAGCTACTGAAAAGGGCCAGAAGAATGAAGTTTTCTCAGCAAATAAGGTGGTATATTTAAAACCTAAGTTGAATAGTTATATGCAACCTGGACACATACAATTTTACATCTCACACAAGCTATCTATTGCAGTTTTCTTCAGCCTTGATCTTCTCTAAGTTTAAGAAAATAAAATTGAAAATAAAAGCAGAAACTTTGGGGGGGGGGGGGGGTGTCAGGGGAGGGAATAAAATCAGAACTGCAACTTGATTTCTACCTTCAACTGGACATCAAAACATCCACTTAGAATCCTTTTACAGATTGGCCCATCTTTCAGAGTTTGACACCTACAAATTTGAACCATTCTGGATCTGCACTACTGCAAAAACTTGTTCATAAATATTTATAGAAAACATGACAACTGTGCACAAAATATTCATTATTAAAATAAATGCCCTGTACAATCTTAATGATGGAGATGCAGAAAACTAATACAGAAGGGAATTTCTAAGCATCTTAGAAATTTGTTACATTACAATAGTATGCATTAAACTCAAATTCTTACACTATCCATATTGTTCCTTCTAAACAAAAGGTGCTGAAATTACTGAAGATTATCTTTTTGTTTAGCTTAGAATTTTCTTCCACCCACATATTTCTAAATGCTTTCAAGCAGGGTTTCTAAAAAAGGAGTATTTTTATTGCCTTGTAAAATTACAATTTCCATTCATGAAATCGTAACAGGTGTTGAATAATAGTACCTATGAGGGCAACTGTTCCACCAAAAAGTGTGTCTGCAGGTGCTTTATTTTTGCTCTGCAAACTCCGCCTGTGGATTGATGCAAGGCTTCCTCCAACACAAGACACTTGTCTTGTCCTCCCACTGTTGAATGCGAATGTGTTACCCATGGCAGAAGTAGTGCTCTGCCCCCCCCAGTATGTAGCCAAGTCTGGTCCTACTGCACCAGTGATATGGTGGCTTTCTGCAATACAAATCTATTGCTTATGAACTCCCATAAAACATGGGAAACAAACAAGTCATGCCTGTGAATAAAAATATCAGCCAAAAAAGCTGAATCCCATTTAGAAAGGGAATAAGTTTAAGTGCAACTCGATGAAAACAACCAGCATTGCACAAATACCTTGTTGTATAGATAGATTTATACTGGATCCATAAATGTCAGAAAGGGTCATTCAATTTAAACTACTGTGTGGGAAAATAGCAGTACTTTCTTGAATGAATCACTGCTGCATGGAAATAAATATACATCACAAAACATCTAATTCTGATTTTAAAGTTGCCAGCAAACAGTAGCTTCTGGCAACTTATATTTTGCAATGGACAATGCTGTGGTTGTTGAAGCATGTGTTTATTTTAGATTAAACTTGCTGTCTTCCATCCACAACTTTAAGAGTACTTGTCTGTTAGAATATAATGTTGTTTTACCAAGTGTGTGCTGACACTGATAAATCACCTCCTAACTTTCCTCTTCAAGGAGCTGCTGGATTGAGCTTTCTGAGATTACTGCATGGTATAGTGTCTCCCTCTATTCAAAATGGGGGGGGGGGGGGGGGAGAGGAGAATCCTCCACAAGAAAAAATACCTATTTTTGACACGTTATTTCAGTTCTTGGTTGGCTCGGTACAGTGTTTGCATGCATGTACCACTCTTACATTAATTCTTGCTCCTCTATTTTTAACTGCATTATAAATGCATAAAACCTGCACTGCAGTTAAATTAAGGAATCAGAAAGCTAAGTGCTCAATTGAATCAGACATTTCCCCAACCTCATGAGATCAACTACTCAAAACAGTTTGTATAAAGTAAATTCTGTCACTGGTTTTGAAAGCATTTACCCACAAATCCTGACAGTTGCCAATACTGAAGCAAAGCTCCAACACACATCCTTGAAGCATCATACAAACATTGCCTTTTAAGTGTAGCAACAAAATATATTTATGTGGCAAAAAAAAAAATCCGCACATGTCAGGTATGAATCAGTTGTATGAAACCCAATACTTGCAAAAGAATCACATAAAAAAGGCAGCCAGCTCAAGAGACTGTAAAGTTGTCTGCAGAACTGCAAGGTGCACTAGAGTCAGGCCCTACATGTTAAACTAAAAGCTTTTTTGAAGAGGGATTATGCTTTTCTAACTGTAAGCACTGTCACACAAAAGCTTTCAATAAGTGACAGTCACTATCATGAGGTAACAGTGGTGACCCAGGCTCTTATCTTGCACTTTTAGGCCCTGGGTCTAATAAAATAAAGGCAGTCAGACAACATATGCACTTATGAAAACCTTTTAATTTCAAAAGGAAACACCTTTCTGCAAACAGGCACTCTCTATATTGCCAGTAAGTTTAAGCCTCCTGTAGCTTTACTTACAGAGATTTTGTGTATAAATACTTTCAGTGAATTTCAGAGTAAGTAATTACACAGATGAACTCTGCAAATGTTGTAAGAGAATTATGCAGTAAATAGCCATCTGAGAAAAATGTTTCAGTTCTTCACTTTAAAAAGACCTAATATATAGAATAGTACCTAGCTGAAAAAATTAACTGCTATCAGTTTCTGAATGTGGCTTGTTTGGGGTTCTTTTATTATCATGATACCACTTACTATTTAAGTCATGCTACACATGAAAGACTAACGCAAATGATACCATTTCCTCTCTGCATATTTTAAAGAGAAACTTAATTCCCTAGTTTTTCAATTATTAGTTCGCCTCTAAAGATCAAGGATTTTTTTCCTCTGAAAGACATTAGAAAACAGCAAGCTATTATTCTCACACAGCTTACATTACAGCAATAGCTGCTTCTTTGCAAATCACAGATACCACAAAAATCAGGGGTTTGTGTGTCCTATTTGTTTGCAAAAGCATTTTTGGTTATGTTTTAATATGGCAGCACCTGTCAGTTATCACACCCACAAGGGACTTTACAGCCAACATGAAGAAACATTTCAAGGCTATAACAGCAAACCTGTTTGAACATGATAAAATCAGATTTGATGGAATACATTCAGGGTGTCTTGTTATGAGTTAGTGCATGAGAACATGGCAGAACAGTAAAGGCTGCCTAGAAAGCCTGTTACCTTCACTGCCTTCTAGAGTATAATTCAGTATGGCAACACACTGGGCTCATAAAGACATTAATTTGCTGCACTCCTGTGTAGGGCACATCAAACAGCATGATAATAAATGAAAGCAGAGACTACACATAAAGAAGTTGCTAGAATAAAGTTATTTTTCTGACCTTTAAACATCACATCTTATGCAATGATTTGATCTTTTCCAATTTTTTTGTAGGGAGCTCTTAATTGGCTTCTCTTAATTAACACTGAAACATTCATTTTTATCCCGTGATTCATTCTTTCCATTGTTATATTGTATTAAAAATCCTTAGGCTCCCTAGTCCTGCACAGTGGATGGGAATACATTTTACCTAAAGTTTTCCTGAGAGAGTAAGAGTATGCTTCACATCCTTAATATTTCCTTACAACTTTTAGAAAGTTGGAGAGTTCAGGAAGGTTAAGTCCACCTTTTAAAATCCTACATTTTAAACAGAGCTGTTCTGTTCTCTCACATGCTACTCCTGTATTTATGGCAAAACAGTAGACCCATTGCAGACTATCTGAGATAAAAAATAAATAAAGAAATTTGTACAGCAGAGAATAGACTTTCACAGACAATTCCAATATGGAGTAAGTTCAATTCACTAACTAAAACATCTGTCACAAAGAACCTGTTATTTTTCTATTGTACTTAACCATTTGTAGCTAGCAAAAACAAAGCAGAACACCTAAAATTCTGGCCCCTTCTGAGGTTACTTGGAAACTCAGCGTTTCTTCTTGAAATCTAATGAAATCTCCAAGAAAGGAACCTACCATCTAAAACTGACAGTGAAAAAAATATAGACAATGTTATTGGGTACAAACAAGCATTTAGACATAGGGGAAGGAACAGAAAAAGCAGCAGGCTGAAACTGCTTGCACTTAAGTGGCATCAGCAGTAGAAAAGACTTTGGTTTTGGGAGCTCACATAACTCTAAAGACACTTTGATAATGTCAAAGAAACAAACAGGAGGAGCTTGGCTCCAGGGTGAAGGTTTTTTGTTACATACTGCACCTCCCACAATGGGAATGGTGTCACTGGGACCTGCGTCAATGCAGCCAGGTGTAACAGGAAAAGAACTTAAAGATTCAGCAGTGTAATACTTGGCAATTGCCCAGTGCAACACTAGCTGTTACTATTACTGCAGACAGGTCTGTGCAGGAGACATAGCTGGGGCTGGAGTATCAGGAAGTAGGCATGGGAAAATGGAACACAGAAAGAGAAGTTAAGGAGTCCTTCCCTCTACAAATGAAATTGCCAGGTCACCATGCAAAATGTTTCCCAGTGATGACAGCAAACAGTCTAAAATAAAGCACATTAGATTTTATACAAGATTGGATTAGCAAAGTCTCATTCAATTATTTGCAAACTGAAAGCACTATACATACTACACTGTATAAATGAGTGGATTGAGTCACTGTAATCTTATCATTATGATCAGAATGAGCAGTGACTGAACTGATGATTCAGCCTGCTCATTTAACCTTTCATTAGTCAATGCACTCAGTTTATTGAAACTTTTTTGCTTGAAAGCATTCCACTGAGGCTTTATAATATTCCTCTGGTTTTCTCAGGTATTCCCAATTATGCTTGCCATTCAAACACGAACAGATGCACTTGAGAGGTTCATACCTCTCCCATTAAGTATACTGATGTGTTCTTGTCAATAATTAAGGCAGAACTGTATCCCTCTGCTTCTAGATTGCAGGCAATTAATTGCAGAATAGGCTGCAATTTAACTCTTAGGCAAAGGAAGTGAGGATAGTGATTACTCTGCAGAAAATCACCTGGTTTCCAGAACCACAGGTGTGATCATGGGTACATCTTACTTAGTGGCCATTTTTAAAGACAGCTGTCAGCCACCAAGGTCCTAAACTACATTTCCAGCACAAAAAGACAGGTTGGGGTTATTTTCCAATTATTTTTGAATTCTAGAACCCTTGCTACTCTAATTTGCCATACACAGAGGTGGACCTAAATACACTTAACACAACAATGCAGGCTAAAAAAAAAATAAAAGAGTTTTGAGCTTACTCAAGAGCAAAAAAGTTAACGCAATACAGACCTGTACCAATATTCAGCAGTCTGTGAGCTTTATCTCTGCTTCTATTAATTTTGTCTGTATGTAAGAAAAGTCTCTAAAAGCAAATTCCGTATGACACTGCTGCACACCTATCTAATTAGAACAAACACCTGCCCTTGGTAGGTATCAACGTGAAAGTCTAAAGATTAATTTCACACTGGAGATGAAATTTATTAATATCCTAGAGAAGTTTTAAAAGTACATTTAAAGCGATGTGTATGAGAATGCAAGTGATAAGCTGAATTTCTTTCTTTGGAAGAATAGGTCTTTACATTCCCATACAGGTAAATGAAGGAAATATAGATGTATAACCAATAGCTTCTGTGAATTTTAATTTAGAAAAGGGAGACTAAATTTAGCACTGCAGCCCATGGGGACTTGTTAAAATCTGTGTGAAGATCTAAGTACCATCATACCCTATCTCAATAGGCTTTAAAATTTCTCTAATGTAATACTAAACAACCAATAAAATTATTTTTTTAACGAGATTATTACAAAAATAACTCTGCAAGCAGAGCTGAGCTTTGCGACAGAAACAGTGCAAACCCCTTTTGTATACCTTTGCTTGGAGTCACAGCCCACCTGCATAACAGCCTGCCCTCACAGGTCTCCAAGTGTGGCCCAGTGGCCATTTGACTCCAGTTCTGGGGAAGCAGAAACACTTGCAAAGCTGTTGCTGCAGTGCAAAATCACAGAACTGTAGAATGGTTAGAGTTGGAAGGAACCTTAAAGATCATCTGGTTCCAACCCCCTGCCATAGGCAGGGACACCTTCCACTAGACCAGGTTGCTCAAAGCCCCATCCAACCTGGCCTTGAACACTTTCAGAGAGGGAGCATTCACCACTTCCCTGGGAAACCTGTTCCAGGGTCTCACCACCCTCATAGTGCCCAAGATGCCCAAGAACAACGCCTTCTGTGCTGTGGAAAATCTCCACCCAGCTATGCATAGGCTTAATTTACAGTCACACATACAAACTGGCAGCACAGATTAGCAGGGAAACCAGGGCAAGAGAAGTAAATGCCTTGCTGCCTCTGTATGGAGGAAGGAGCTGGCGTAGCCTCTCTCCCCACCTTCATCACAGATGGGCTTTGCTTGCAGATGCAAAGGATGCCAACCATCTCTTGCTGCAAGTGACTCACATTTTCACCACGGGCACACCTACCCACACAGCTAGGACAAAACATCCCACACAGAGCTGAGAGCAGGAAATCGTATCTCTCTGGGTGGCTGCAGCTGAAGGAGGGAGGCTCTGGGGTCCTGCTCCCCTCCCTCATTGGCTTTCTGATGCCAGGACAGAGGTGAGCTTGCATGTGGTGAGGAAAGCAAAGACAGTGAGGAGAAATGAAGGAAAAAAAAAAGTAGAAAAATAGTAGTCTGTCCAACCAAACCATGCTCTCAGTGCTTTATCAAACACTTGCGTTGCTGAAAGATTATACCTGTGTAACACGCATACTTGTATAACCTATACTTATCTGTCCCAGTACTCAAAAGAAGTTTTATTACACTTTCTGTGCTAGATAAATGCCAAATAAGCAAGTACACAGATGCATTTCAGCAACATGCTAAGCACAGTACACTGCATCCTCTTCTCAATAAGCCTGAAATTTGTCTGATGAGGCTCAAAGAATTTTTCAGATCACAATGTCCCTAACTCTTACAGAAGGTACACCACAACAAATCTCCCCTCAAGTAACACTATCATATAACTACTGATATTCACATCTTTCCAGTTGTCTTTTGAGTACAATCTTCCTAGACTTCATTAGAAATCCAGTATTCAGGCATCCATATCAGTTTTTGCTTGTGAACTGAACATAGGCTTTTAAAGACACTGTAGTATTAAATGAAGTATTAAAATAATCTGCTTTGTGTAAATCAGCTTATTAAAAAGCCTTGCACCTGAAACAACTGAAAGATGCCATCCAGAGGCCAAAGGCAGTGTGAAGATATTACAAAACTGGAGGTAGGATTCAACTACGATGACATCTAGTGGTGTACAGTATCAAACCTGTAGAACAAGTTCCAAAAATTTAACTAAAAAAGTGTCTGAATAATAACACTTCTAAATGTAACACTATGATTCTATAAATACAAGTTAATCCACTGTATGATTTAAAATACATCTTGGTAATTCTCATTTTTATTTTATTACCAATTCTTGGTAATTTTCATTTTTAAATACAGTATAGCACATCATCCGGTATTAATTCTGAATATCTATTACAAAAATTATTTTAAAGTAAAAAAAAAAAATACCCCAATGACTTTTAAATTAGTATTGCTTGTATGGCTAAGTGTCATACAAGCCATTTAAAGCTAATTTACTTGGTTCATGAATCCTATTGTATTTAATCTGAAAGCATACTTGTAGAAACCAAATTATAGGAGGCTTTAGAATCCCTGTTCAAAATACTCCGTGGATTTTTATACTGGATAAATTACATTTCTGCAGAATCATATTTTCCTATTGAACACAGCAATATAGCTGGACACATACAGTTTTGTTGTACTAGTAAGAGTGAGTACTCTCGTAAATGAAGTTTGAAACAGTCACTGTACATTGCTTGCCGTCGATTACATTAAAATATGAATTCAGTAATTGGGTGCAGCTTTTTATTATAATTTCTTACATTTGCATATTATTCTTCCATATTATTTCTTACATTGCATATATAGATTCTGTTCTCTGATAAAGCCTTAAAAGGGAAGAGATCAACCGAGCTGAGCTGATGCAACACAGGTATTGCACATTCAAAGGATGCCATGTTCAATGAAAGCCCATCAGATGTGAAGGATGGAAAGAAGAGAAAAAAAAAAAAACAAAACAAAAAAACCCCAACCTTTAAAAAAGCTCCATTAGGAGACAGGAGCTAGATTTTACTAGATTATTTGACCAATATCAATGTCAATCACATTGTAATGCAGTAAAAAAAAAGACCCATTTGAGACTGATAATAGAGAAACAACGAGGGTATAGGTTTTTAAGTCTTTTAGTCAAGTACGAAGGTACTCTGAAAAGCATTATTTAATTAAGATATATATTAACTGAAGAAGAAAGTGTTAACTTTGGTGCTTGCTCATAGGCTTTTAAAAATTCTGTACAAATTATGTTGCATCAACCACTATATGTCTCTGAACTGAACATCTGGTTCAACATCAGTAAGAATTATAGTGTTCATTCAACACATTATGCAGCTGAAGTGCTGTGCATATAAAGAAATTGTAATGAGGAAGGCTATGCCTTCCTGCTCAGAGATGTGGCATCTTTTTTAGCAGTCCTCAGTAACCCAGTGCTGAGATGACCCAAACATTAGATCTCTAGGTACCGACAGGTCAATTACATTTTGAAATACGGGAGATGGAAAGAACAGCAGCTGATACATGAACCAAGTTCTGGAGGAGGCATGAGGCTCCAGCCTTAGGTGTCAAGCTTGTAAAAGCATAGGAGAAAGAACATTATAGTGTTAAAAAATAATTTATATAAATATATCAAACAAGTTAGACGCAAAATCTGATTGCTAAAGGAACTTGATCCCAGACCCCGTGCACCATCTGTGCGCCAGTCTTTCAGTGCAGAGGTTGCCTCAATCTGTCAGAGCAACAGTTAATAGTAAAAGGGAAACTATGCAGGGGGGTTGGAACTAGATGATCTTAAGGTCCTTTCCAACCCTAACTATTCCATGATTCTATGATTCTATATATAAGTAAGATAGTATCATAAAGAGGTAACTGTTCTTTAAGCTATTCATCTTTTTATTTAAAGAAATGTTCAAACCTAAGTAGTATTAATAGTAGTGTGATAAATTTATGTTGTCATGTTTGGCTTTGTCAGTTTGTGTTTTTTAAATCAAATCAAGGGTGATGATTTTCTTCCAAAGAATCATAAAGATTTACCTGTATTCTTGAGTCCATCTTTTAACTCAGCTCAGAGAGCACACCGCATTCATTTACTGCAACTATCCATTTAGAAAAACTGCCACTTTTCTAAGAAAAAAAAAAGTTTATAAAAAAAAGTTTTACATAAAAGAATAGTTTCTAAATTTGTTACCTTAAAATATTAAACTGGGACATCTGGCATCATTAGAACTATCTTCCCCATGCTCTTCATTATTTTCCCAACTCTTTTCACTATTTTCCCAATCCTTTTCTGTAATTTTACCAAACCACCATGCATTGATATTTTCAGGGGAAAATGTACAACTGGCAATATATTTCCAGAGTTCTTTGACTAGATCCATTCCTGAGCTCCAGTTTGAGAGTCAAAGGATATGTAATGCATTTATCAGATGAAAAAGCTTAATTTAATTTCTCTGGTAGTGAATCTTGAAGTTAAAATACCAAGAAAATTGATATAGAAAAAATCACTTAGCACTACTGTTAGTTCTAAGTATATTCCCTAATATATTCCAGTACAATAAATTGTAATACCTGTATAATATTCCTTAAATAAATATTAGGCTCTTTTGTAAAATCTTCCAGTACTCACTATTGTTATTCAACTATGTCAATTTCATAACCAGGCACAGATATTTTTGCCACTAAGTACAACACACAGACAATGAAGTAGAAAGGGGAGAGTATGTGAAGAGGTAAATATCATAAAAGTCTTGGGGAAAGTTTGGCAGTAAGTGGGTGTACTTTTTTCTTAGCAAGACTCAGAATAGGCAGATAAAATCTGGTTGTGAAGCATTTTGACAAAAAGCAAAATTCAATTTGCATGATAACAGAACAAGTTGTGCTTTCTGCCTAACATGCAACACCCACCCAAGTCTCTCATATGCAAATTGAGTGCATGTATTACTTCAGTCTGAATTAAGAAAAAGCTGACTTTGAATTTTCTTTATGGAGAAGCTGGAAAGGGTTATGCCACAATTCCACAAGTTTTTTTTTTTTATTTTTACTGGAGTTTTTTCCTGCAAAATATTATTTATATTAACTGTTCCCTTGTGAATTCTTTGGAAAAAAATATCTTGGGCATTGAAACGAATAAAAAATTATGTTGCCAAAATGTTCTAAAAGTAACAACAGAATAAAAAACCCTTTAAGACACAAAAAAAAGAAATCTTGTGAATGAGTATCCTGGAAAAGTAGCCTAGGGGATCTGTCTTTTAATTAGAACTTCATCTTTCTAAAATAATAGAACTACATAGTGTCAAACAGTGCTTAGGTTTTCATACCTGGACCAAATATAAAAAAGAAGTTACTTGCACTGAATAATACCTGCATGAAGATTAATGCTACTTTGCCAGTGTATTAAGAGACAGTATAACTAGGAAACAGAATAAAACTATTTGTAGTACATGGAAGGATACAATTTTGGAAAAAAAAAAAAAAAACAAAACATTTAACATGGATATGACTTTCAGGATCTACTGCAACATGATTTTTATCATACGATTATAAGATCTTTAACAGAGATACTAATTCATCGAAGATATGAATGCTCAATTTTATTACTAAAATACAAGCAGATGTTTGACAAAATGGCATAGATCTCCTTGAAATACAGCAATGTGGCTATGTTGCATGCAGTATTGTAATCCATGCAACCATGACCAGTGAATTCCACTTTTAAAGAAGAACTGGTGTTTTGAATAGCCTTAGTTAAATTTTCTTCTGCATTTCCTAAGCTACTGTACCTTTCTGATAATGTTGGTTTAGTTGTTGCTGAAGTTATCTTTGCACACTCCTTTAGTTTTACTGGAAATGCAACTGCTAACGCCAATAGCCCAAAATACTCACATAAAAGCTTCTGCAAAGGTAACAGAAGTCTAAAACCACAGATCTTAATGCAATACTGGCTACTGAACTGAGCTCATGCTCTGTCCAGTGGATCGTGGCTGTTTTTCATTGTTTTCATTTTCCCATCTTTTAGCAACATTGTGTCACAGTAAAAATAAATAAATAAATAAATAAGTAAAGCCTTCTATATTCAGTTTTCTCACGTCAGTAAACCTACCTCTTTGAGCATGACCTCTGTCAACTATAGAACACCAGTTCTTAAGCGGCCTTGAGGTATCCTTCAGATTAAGCCCAAAAGCAATACAGAGCCATATGTGGCACAAGCACATAAAGGAGATTAATACTTAAGACACACTACTTTAGAAGTTGTTGGTGCAACAAAAGGTTGGACTGTACATAAAGGAATATTATTTATAAAATAATCATATGTCAGAGATTCAGAGTTTTGTATATGCCAAATCCTGCAGGAAACCTACATGTGTTTTCTGATGCTAATTCTTGAAGCTAAGCAATGTTTCAATCTCACAGTAAAAATTTGGGACAACAGAAATGAAATGCATTATCTCTACATTAATACTGAATGAGATGCAAAGACAGGAAAAAATGAAAAATCAGACAAGTGACGCTGTTTACTAGTGGCATACAGGCTCTTTCCCAGCCTGAACAGAGAAATCATGAGGGACCTATCTTCAAGCCCAGTTGGTGAGGGGAATAGGAAAAAAATGGGGACTGAGAGGTAGCTCAAATAAGGATCTTGTGTAAAACAACCAATCAACCCACACAGTCGCTTCATAATTTGTACTTTCCCAACAGCCCACCTACGCAAAAATCCAGTATGCTCAGGCATTAAATGTTTACTGCTTGCTTGGTTTTAGCATAAGTCCTTCACAATAACTTGGCTGGCTACTATCAGCATGTTTTCAAGATCTACGAGGGGACACTGCACAAGTGAAACTATCTTTGTGGAAGATAGCAAGAAGTTGGTGAAAGGAGGAAAAAAAGTTGTTGGAAGTTATCAAAATACTGGGAACAACCCAGGGACAAAAAAGATCAATGTTTAAGGCACAAGGGTTCATTTTCTAAAATTTTATCAGCCTTAGACATGCAGAAATCTCCCTACAAATATTTTCACTGAATTTAAAACACAATTGGACTAACTAATGTACTTTTAATAGAGAGTTAAAAACTTCCTTCTTTTAATTTCTACCAAGTGCTTATTCTGTATTTGGTAATACAGAGTAACATAAAATTAATAAGACACAGGGAAAACAATGCAAGCATTGTATGATTAAGACTGATTCACGAGTGTCTTTTTTTAAGCTTGAGTAGAGGAATACCATCATATCAGAGTATGCTCAACAATTAAAACTGTAATAGCAAACTCAGAAGATCTTTCATACTGCCATTCTTTAACCCACTTTTCATTCTTCAGCACTGATTGTATTTCTTGCTTTTCACAGGTGAGAATTATTAGTATTGAAATAACTACTGAAAGCTAAGTGCTGGTTATACTTCCAAAACATTTTCTAAACCTAAAGAGTTATCATATACCTCCAGAAAAAGAGGAGAGAAGGACGTGTTTCTAAGCCTTAGCTTAGGCTACACATTAAGATAGATTTGCCTCATATAGTTTGAGCAGGTAAACGAATGAGAGGACCTTCTGAAGTCCCTGTCAACCTTAATTATCCTATGTTTGTATCTTACAATCACATCTATTTGCTGGATGATTATCAATAAAGTCTCTGTGCCTCTCTGTTCTTATTTCTCTTACAGTAAGTGCTTACAGAAAAAAAAAACAACAAAGAAAATCTAATAGCTTTGGGATCTTAAAACTTCAGAATAAGGTGGTTGTGTAACAATAAGGTCGTTGTCATGCCAGTCATTTCTATCACTAGGCAAAACTGTATTTTCAATTTCTCCTTCTCTTATGATAAAGGTCTTTTCTTCAGTGATAAAATAAGTAGTGCTATCCAGAAGATCACACTCTGTAGCTAGCCTTCTCAGCCATAAAATATACTTTCCTTGGGTGTTTGTGTCTCAGCTATTGCTGTCATTCTAAATGGATGAAACAGCTGCTGCTGTTATGATCTGTGACTATCCGCTCCTAAGATCTACCAAAGTAGGTGGAAAGATATTCACATTCTTCATAGAAGCATATGACCTGTTTTTATAACTGTTGCCCTACATTAAGCCTACATATTTTGTGTGCTTGATTATACTACATTTAACTACTATAAAATCATAAAATCATAGAATAGTTAGGGTTGGAAAGGACCTTAACTTCATCTAGTTCCAACCCCCCTGCCATGGGCAGGGACACCTCACAGTAAATAAATTACTCTATGTTGCAATAAAAAAATAAAATACTTTCTGTTCATGTGGATTGCAAAAAGATTAACTATCTTGCAGTTTTGCAAAGTTGAATATTATTAATTTTCTGACAGAAAAAAAAAAAATTAAATTAAATTAATGAAAATGAGAGACTGTTTTTTAGAATACCAAGTACTGCACTTAAAAAAAAATCCATTTTACTTACTGGTGATATAGTGTTATATACTCCAACATGTTTTTAATTTTCAACATTATTCTTTGAAGGTTTTGGACAGCTATAGCACTGTTTTTCTCTACAATCAAAAGGTTAGGTTGCAGCTTTACTGCAAAGCTAAATATATTCACTACAATATTCAATACAATTCAACTGTACCTTTGAATGTTCTGATACCTGAATTATCAAATACTCTGCCACTTCTTGTTTGTTTCACATTGTAAATAATTACCTATGCACTTAAAATGAATTTAGGTTTACTTCAAATAATTCAGTCCAATCTAAATATATAGGTATGAAACATTAGATTTTGCTTGTTTATTGAAACTGCTTGTTACAACTTATTTTTTTAAATTCATGTATCTACAAGTATTTGTGAATAAAACAAGCTATTAATTTTATATATGTTTCCTGACCATTTATTCCACTCAAGCACGGACATACACAAAAAAAACACTGCATTTCAGTGCTTTGTTTTATTTCAAGTGAGTCTTCCTGCCACTTTCTTTAAACCCTGAATTCACTGTAATAGGAAATAAAAACAAAATTTGTAACTTTTTAATGTCTCATTATTCTGCTAACAGAGGTGCCCAGGGAATGTCAGGTTGGTTTTCTGTACAAGCATAAATTTCAGTTGTAAACTTATTTCTGCTGGAGAAATTATAAAAATGACTGTATCTAAAATTAAGAAAGGCCAACAAATACATGTGCACTAGAAATTAAAAATAGTCATGTCATGCTGCTTATTTTTTTTATGGGGACTTGATATCATCCTCAACTGACATGGTAGAATTTTGACTCATATATGTACCAAAACATTTTGGATCATTCCTGTTGCACTGCCTGCTCAACATCTCTAAAACCTCAATAACAAGTACCCAAATCCTTTCTTGGAAAGACATCCATCCCATGCATTCCTCTATTGACCCCTGTTAGGGAAAGACTCCTTCTCCTTGCATGAAGCAGCATACTTGTAGAAACTACTTTCTCAAAAAGTCCTCCTTGAATGCACTCATTTCGGTCTTATGTGGAATTTTACATATTCTTAATATACAGCAATTGTAATGACTATACTGACACATAACCAGTGGGAATGATGCAGATAAACCAGACTAGATCAGAGTTTAACTAAAAGAAGAATGAGAACTGGGAACCAGCATCTTCATTGTAGGCCTGAGGGAGGTTTTACCTTGTCTTTCTCAGCACATCTTTGAAAAGGTTTTAGACTGGGCTGATACACTTCACTGTCAGAGGTTTTCTTTTGTATCCTTACTCACAGCATCGTTGTGGGCAGGAGAAACTTCCATATTGGGTAAGAAGGGGAGAAACGAGTAAGAGAGGCCAGTAGGAGGGCAAGCATCACAAAATGTTTCAACAGCTGGTTCATCAAAGTATCATCAAAGCCATCACTGCAAACACATCAGGAGGCTACCGCAGAATAGAATCACAGAATCATAAAATGGTTAGGGTTGGAAGGGAGCTTAAAGATCACTTAGTTCCAACTCCCTTGCCATGGGCAGGGACACCTCCCACTAGATCAGGCTGCTTGAAAACCCAACCAGAAGGTCCCTTCCAGCATGGTATTCTATGATTCTACAGACTTTTTTTCCACTATGCTTACTTGTGTTTGTTCTACACACACAGAATAAACTCTGCAGGCAAGAGACTTAGTCTTGCTATAAAGATCACCCATGAAGTACCAAAATCCCAAAAGGTTTACAAAAAAAGGGTTCTGGACTTACAAAAATTTACAGCAGCAGACACTTAGCTTTAAATGGGTAAGCAACCAAGTTCAGCAGCACTGCCTGTGTCTAGGCAAGCTCATGTACAACCATTTTTTGTGAGTCTAAGCATAGGAAAAATCTAATTGTGATTTTAACTAAATAAAGTATTTTTAAAGTGAAAGTATGTGTGTGTATGTTTTGGGGGAATGCAGTCCCCCTGGTTGAAGGATCACATAAGGCTGACAGGTTACAGACATGGATCTCTGTTGGGCTGCTGACGGGTATTCACCTCTTCCAGCACAAAGGACACACGCGGGAAGTCCCACTGGCCAACACAGATACTAGAACACCTACAGGGAACATCCTGATCTACTGAATAAATTTTATCCAATCTACAAGTTGTGGAAAATTGAACTATATTTACCAGAACTAGTCATTTATGAAAATGACAAATTGAAATATATTTGGAATTCGGAGCTCTAGTCTGAGCAGTATCACCACCTCAGATGGTAAAAATCACATAATGGGGAAGCTGTTCAGTGAAAGAAAACAGTCTGTTTTTTAAGTCCCTGAAGAAAGCTTTGGCAGACTGGTTTTACAGTGTTTCTGGAATATTTTGCCATGGCATTCAACCTTCGAATGACATTTCAGCAAGATATTTCTGCTAAATTAGTCAGTGAAATGTAAAGTAGCAGCAAAAATAATTTATAAACATAAAGCAGCTTTCACCTTTCCTTTATAGATGTCTTTCTCTAATAATAAATTGTGCCAAAAAATTGCAAAGCTGTCTACATATTTATCTACATATAAAGAAAACTTCAAAGCAGAAATACAAGTTTAGAAGCCCTTGACAGGCAACACCTGTTGCACCATCTGCACAAAAACTGAAGAAGTAAGCCCTTACTTTTGAAGCAGAGCAATTTTTTTTTCTTTTTAAGCATTGTAAATCACTTAAATCTCAGTCAGCACTAATTACAAATCACCATAGAAGTATATAATTTAAACCCAATTCTTAAAATTGTATTTTAATAAAATGGAGAAGAAGCATTTGTATCATAGGAGTAGTGATGTGAGAACATTTTCTGACGATAGATTTGTATTGTATCCCTAGAAATAAAAATTAAATAAAAGATGTGTCAACAAAAGCTGCAATTTTTGTTATTTTGATACTAAATAAGTGAATGGACTAAATCTATTTAGTCACAACAATAGTGAAAACTTATTATTTTCTGAATTATATTTTTGATATTATGGTATTTTGCATGTTATTTGCAGTGCTATTTTGGTAACTGATAAATGGAAGGTTCAGGTCTGCAGAATTACCCATTTAAACCACTAGGTGTCTCCAGCTCCATTCACAACAAAGGCAAATTAACCGCATACAGAACACATTACATTCACCTTTGAAAATCTACTTGGAAATGCTCAAGCTGTAAAAGCTGTATCCCACAAGTTTCTCACTACGACTGATAAAAAGTCAATGTTTTACATGAAAGGTGCTATCCTGCTGTTCTGAAACAGAAAAGGTGATCTAAAATATTCTGGCTGCAGTATAATTCTCAAATGTCAATAAGAAAGTTAGAACTATGTGCTGCATGACTTATATTTTTAAGAAATAACTGGTTTTCCTAGATGGATCATTTTTTGAGGAAGTAATTCAACCACAAAAGAAACACAAAACTCTGTAGCCCTTTTTCATACCAAAGATGAAGAACCCAGTTTTATACAGCCTTTGAAAACATTGTTCACTTTTATTTTTTTTGTTTTAATCAAAGACTTTCTTTATGATCTGTAGCTTTGCATGTTTGCCCATTAATAATAAAAATCAGTCTATTTATATAGGAAAATAGGTTCCAAAATATCACTGAAAGGGCATTTCCTTTCTAAATCATGATGTAAATGGAAAAATTAATGAGACTGCATAGTGTTCGTGCCAGTATCTGGATTCAGTATGCTGCATCCCAAACATAGCATCATGCCACAGGAAAGATGCAAGTGAGATTGCACTGCAGATGCAATTGCTTCTCAAGCTGAGATTGACTACCTCAAGAGGTCAAATTATGTGAGTTTCATGGTAGGCACTGGAAGGAATATCTACTGAATGATGAAATTAACTTAAAGAGTTCAGAAAAGAACAGCTCAATGCCACAGAAGTAATTTCTGCCACTAAGGTGAAGGAAAAAGCAATGGAGTGTTTTACAATGGCTATTTTTAAGAAAACATGTCTGTCCCTTTGTGCTAGTGGTAAAAGTTCTAAGATCTGTGGAGAGATTTACTAAAATCCAGGCATGGAAAGGATCTGACTCTGTTTTCGAATGTAATTTCTGAGACACTCTGGAGCTAGGGACCCATGACAGTCACCTGAGGAGAAAAAGGTCCTATAGAAAAAATTTTATGAGAGTCATCAAGTGAACAAGGATGGGTCAGAACCGTGGAAACCAAGGCAGGAGAGACTCTTCAAAGAAGGCCTCCTGGGCTGAAGTGACTGACAGCCTAAGCAGAGAAATCACACTGATTTTGAGATTTTATGAGGGAGGTGAGATAATCATTAAGTACCTGAATAAAAATGGGAGTTCAGTATGAAGTGACAGAGAAGAAACTCAAAGCAAGCAGTTACAAAACACAAAGAGCACAGAAACGGCTGGAAAGATTCAAGTGTCAGCATTTTGAATGCAGATACAGTGAAAGTAACATCATAGAAACCTTCAGTAAATGAAGCTTTTCCTGCCCCCCTGCCTTGTACTCATCCCAAATATTGCTACAAGGATAGTTCTGCTAGGAAAGCATATGTAATTCCTGAATTTGGAAGAAAAATATTGTGCAGTATCCAGTTATGGTAAAGCATAACATTAAAAAAAAAAAAAAGAAAGAAATCCCACTGAGCATCTTCCAGACAGTATAAGGACATCAGAATTATGAATGACTAAATGACAAGGCCTGCTGCAAACTCATTGCCCTCCAAAGCCCATTGAACATTTAAATACTTTTTCTTAATTTCTCTGAAGTGTCTTAGTTTACAGGTTAGATTTCTTCATACTGCAAGTGTTCCATGTAAAACATATGAATAATAGAATAGTTAGGGTTGGAAAGGACTTTAAGATCATCTAGTTCTAACCCCCCTGCCATGGGCAGGGACACCTCACATTAAACCATGCCACCCAAGGCTCTGTCCAGCCTGGCCTTGAACACCACCAGGAATGGAGCATTCACAACTTCCCTGGGCAACCAATTTCAGTGCCTCACCACCATAACAGTAAAGAATTTCTTCCTTATATCCAGTCTAAATCTCTGCTGTTTAAGTTTCAACCCATTACCCCTTGTCCTATCACTACAGTCCCTAATGAAGAGTCCCTCACCAGCATCTCTGTAGGCCCCCTTCAGATACTGCAAGGCTGCTATGAGGTCTCCATGCAGCCTTCTCCTCTCCAGGCTGAACAGCCCCAACTTTCTCAGCCTGTATTCATACGGGAGGTGCTCCAGTCCCCTGATCATCCTCGTGGCCCTCCTCTGGACTTGTTCTAACAGTTCCATGTCCTTTTTATGTTGAGGGCACCAGAACTGCACACAATACTCCAGGTGAGTTCCACAAGAGCAGAGTAGAGGGGCAGGATCACCTCCTTTGACCTGCTGGTCACACTCCTTTTGATGCAGCCCAGAATACGGTTGGCTTTCTGGGATGTGAGTGCACACTGAAGCTGGCTCATGTTCATTTTCTCATCGACCAACACCCCCAAGTCCTTCTCCACAGGGCTGCTCTGAATCTCTTCTCTGCCCACCCTGTATCTGTGCTTGGCATTGCTCCAACTCAGGTGCAGGACCTTGCACTTGTCATCGTTAAACTTCATGAGGTTGGCATCAGCCCACCTCACAAGTGTGTCAAGTTCCCTCTGGATGGCATTCCTTCCCTCTAGCATATCAACCGAACCACACAGCTTGGTGTAATCAGCAAACTTGCTGTGGGCGCACTCAATCCATGTCAAGTCCATGCCACCAGCAAAGATGTCAAACAAGACCTGTGCCAACACCAATCCCTGAGGGACACCACTACTTACTGGTCTATTGATGAACACTTGAAACACAGAATCATATAATAGCTAGGGTTGGAAAGGGCCTTAAGATCATCTGGTTCCAACCCCCCTGCCATGGGCAGGGACACCTCACACTAAACCGTATCACCCAAGGCTTCATCCCACCTGGCCTTGAACACTGCCAGGGATGGAGCATTCACAAGAGTCCTGAACACACAATAGCTTCACAGCTGATTTATCACTTTTTTGGAGTACTTGGTAGCCAGTCTATATTGAAATAGGCAGCAGATTACTAAAACTAAAAAATTATTCTATTAAAATTATTATACAGATAAAGAAATTCCTAACCTGCAAACAACTGGAGTTCAGAAAGCACAGTGAGAAACTGTCCTCATGGGCTTAATTTATCCTTAAATTCTCTCTAAAAATTCTCCAGGCTAGATCTGTCTTTGATGTCACCTGATACAATTGTTTTTTCATAAAATAAAAATCCAATACATTTTAATAACAAAACATATTATTGCAGTTTTCTCTCCAGGACAAAAAAAACTGAAAGAGAGAGAGCTACAGAAGTTTTAAAATGAACTGCACATGAGCAGCAACCTTCACAGTTTACACAGCCGATTTCCCTCACTGAGCATCCTTATAAGAAATCCTCATGAAATGCAATCACCCACATCTTATTATATGACCACATTAAGATGAAACATTTCTTTATTTGTGTTTGCATCATGAGTCTCACACAATGCCATGTAGTATCTCAGGTTCCTCTAATACAACCATTTCAAAATTCCTTTAACATGAGAATATTAAACATTTCGTTTGAAAATTAAATCCCTGAGCATAAACATGGCCATAAGGAATTAAATTTACTTTCAAAGTTGACCCTAATTTGAATGGGAGTTTGGGCTGTAACTTTCCCAACTAAACTATTCTGTGGTTCCAATTAGGAAACAGCATCATCATCAGTCAAGATTCTCATCAGCTACTAGAGTCGCCATCCAGTCTAAACAGTGAAGCATGAAGCAATGGAGGAGCTGTGTAGACTGACAATGTGTTACAAATATCTGTGTAGCCCCCATATACAGAACATTTATGCCAAAAGGACATTCAACTTAGTTGTTAGATCTATGAAATCACACTACACACAAAATTCATTGTCTTTATTCTCATTTTTTAACGTTGTTGTCAATTTGTTTTTGGTGAAAGTAACCATCTTGTTTCATGTGTCATTTGTAAAAGTTAAGAGAACTTCCTCAAGGGAAAAAATTGTTTTTTTCTGAGGACAACAGATATAAGTCTTATTTAACTGCTATCATGAAATAATCAAAATTAAAACATAAGCTGAATAAAGGGATTCTGTATCAATAGAGGAAGTATGTGATAAAATCTTCATCTAAAAAAAAACAAAACCAACCCTCCCAAAACAACAAAACCCTAAACAAACAAAGCCAAACCCCAAATCTGACTTTCTAAACTGCCTGGTCTTTTCCTTAGTTCATGCAGGAGCTGGGGCAGGGTTCCCAAGTATTTCTGCGAGGGAATCAGATCTCCACTAATTAGAAAAAAAGTAAAAGGAATCAAATTCTGTTCATTATTATCTTTAAGACTGCACAACCCAAAACAACTCAAATGCCTTCAAAACAGGAGCAGTCTTTTCAATCTTAACGCTTTTTAAATTAGCAAATCATTTTAATTACCAAATGATCATGTCTAGAGAGAAATATAAGAGAAGATTTAGTGAAAAACAAATAAAAAAATTTTCAAGCTTATCAGAGTTATTAACAAAATAACACCCTAATGACCAAAACTCAGGGGAATATTTTCTTCAGTGAAATTATCTGTAAACCAGCTATCTTAGGGATGATTCACCCTTGGCAGGGATGATGCAGAAGAACAAAGACGATGTCCTTAAAGGCAGTAGCTCACATACAATGCCCATTTAGAAGCAGCATTAAAAATATAATAGTACAGCCTGCTCACAGGCTGAGATCACTGTTATGGAAACAAGAGTTTCTGAGAATTAATGTACATTTATATACCTATTGGTTCTTGGAAAAGAAGAAGGAGCAGGAAACAAAATATCTAAAGGATCTAACAATATAATGGGAGTTATATCATCTAGCGAAAGAAAGTCAAGTCAGTGCTCAAGGCATGTCTTAAGAGCACGAACACTTAAAATATTTCTCTTGCTGTGGTCTGAAGCACAGCTGTTGCTGTGAAACTGTGAGAGTAAGTCTTTCCCAGCTATTGTTACAGTGACAGCATACAAAGGTATCCCATTCCTTGCTGCATGTCTTCAAAGTCAGCTATGAAAGCCATGGCAATCAAAGTCCCAGGTGGCTGTAGAAAGTGAATATTGCATCCATTTTTAAAAAGGGTAAAAAGTGATTCAGAGAAAACTCCAGGAACAAACTTGCCAACAAAGTTTTCAAGCTGACAAGCAGGTATTCTTTACTGTGGCGCCAGGAGACACGGGGGATAACTCCTCCTAACGTGTGTCTCCCTATTGCTACACAAGCCATCCTTATATAGTCCCTGGGCATACATACATATTCATGAGGCTACGTATGGATTACATCACTTTCCAGAAAGCTCCCTGCATGCACACAGAATTGTGGTGGTGGTCTCTGAGGGTCGTTTACTTCTTCCAACAATCTTCATCACTCCTGGCAGCCTCTGAAGCACGCGCAGTAGATGCTTGTACCAGTTTAATTGGTTCGTTAGCACCAGAGACATAATAACCCTCCTATCCTCCTACTTATCAGTTAGTTTACCCATAGCCTATCCTGGACACCTGCTATTCCCAGATACTCCTTATCCCTGCGTCCGGTTTTTCTAGACTGTTTTTCTTAAGACTACATCAACTATATTGATTTATCTTGTGCCAGTATGTTCTCTAGCTGTACTCTATTTTTTCTATGTATTATATGCACCTCAGTAATTTTCCACTGCTACTGTTACAAAGCCATCGAACTTAACATTGTTTAGAACTAATTCTAAAGGTTTACAAATTCCATTTTGTAATTTTGTGTTCCCTTTGTTTCAATTCCCCCCTTTTTCTGCCCTTTTGCAAATTCTTTCGCAACATTTTATATATTACCATTACCATCAAAAGTCCTTTGAAATAATTTCCCATTTCTACTCGGTGCTTTATTTCATTCCTTTTCCAATCTTCATAATTTATCATAGATAGTTTACAACACCAGAGGGAACACTGTATCATACCACAAGTAATCAATATTAAAAAAATTAACATCAATATTCTTGCAACCAGTTGCCTCAACCAGGAGAGATTAGGTAACCATGAAGTTAACTTTTTTCATATTTCTTCAAAACCACAGGAGGTGTCATCCACACCCATCTCATGAAATATCTTAGTTTGTTTCCAAATTTCCTCCAGATATGTTTTAATTCTCTCACTTTGGTCTATGTAGGAACAACAACTTTCATTGATTATGGAACAAACTCCTCCTTGTGATGCCAATAACATGTCTGGAGCCATTCGGTTTTATACCACTTTTAGATAGGCTCGTTATGTCTTGTTGTTCTGCCTGTATTATATCAATGTCTTTACTTTCCATTTCCTCTATGGCTGCTGAGATTTTTACAATTGCTTTCTCTAATTCACTTACTTAATGGAATTAGCCCTCTCACAAAATTATGAAATGCAGTGTGCCGTTCAATAGTAGGGTTAAACCTTCGCTTAATCCATTTAACAAGACTTCTAATCCAGGTTCTGGAAGGATACCTGTCGATAATAGTAAAATTGGGTATTACAGCACTTAAGGTGCCTGCCCCCTTCCAGTTGGGGGGTAAAGTCTTATAAGCATTTTCTCCACATAACCAATACCATCCTTTCCCTTTAGGAACAGGTCACCACTGAACTAGGATACCATCTATATTAATAGTGTGATTGCAATTTGAATGGTGACTTACATCTGCAACATTTAAGCAAGTATAATCTCCTACCCTGGTTCCTGGTGTAATACATCTTTGTGCACAGGTGTAATATTTATTGCCTGGATTAGGATTAACTATTCCAAATTTTAACCTTCCCTTTGAATACAAATTGCTAGTGCTCACCCACAGATTTGTCCATGAAACAGTGTTAGGAATTGGAACTCCAATTAATGGGAGTTCCAGGCTTTCTCCTGATTTAGGCAACTGTGCACACACCCAACAGCCACTATGATTAAAAACTTCAGTAACATTTTGCATTAATTTCAGGTATAAATTCTGGTCCCAAGCTTGTGCACCAGTTATCATATGAGTCCAAATTATGACCGACACAATTACGTACAGGTCCTGAAGGTTCGATCTGCCATGTCTTCTCTGGTTCTGGTGCTTTCTTTATTCTTGAATCATGTATCCAAGCAGGTTGTTCCTTTATCTTCACTGCTGTAAAGGTGGTCAGTAATATCTGGTACAGTCCACTCCACTTCTCCTGTAGAGGATCTCCTGAAAAATTCTTAACGTAAACCCAGTCTCCAGATCTGAAAGGGTGAATCGGGTAATCCAAACCTCTTGCTCTTGTCCCTGCTACTCTCTTATTTATCTCCTCCAATTCTTTTCCCAGATTGACCAATACCTGTTGGAGATAGCCTTCCCCCACTTCCTGAAGACTTTCTCCTTTAAACTGGGACTGTTATGGTCTTCCATATAAAATTTCAAATGGCCTAACCTCTTCTTTCGACCGAGTTTTAGTTCAAATTCTTAATAGAGCCAGTGGTAAACCTTGGTACCAATATAATTTCATTTCCTGACATATTTTACTAATTTGTTGTTTGATCAGATGGTTTATCTTTTCTACATGCCCACTGGCCCGAGGCCTGTATGGAACATGTACTTGCCAATCAATTTCCAATTTTTGCTAATTTCTTGTAACAATTTTGCACTAAACTGTAAACCTCAGTTGGAAGAAATTGCCGCTGGTACTCCAAAGCAAGGTATTATCTCATTAAATAATGTTTTAATCAGTTGTCTTGCATTATTTATCCTACAAGGGAATGCTTCTGGCCAGCCAGAAAAAGTATCTGTTAATCCCAACAAATATCGATAACCCCCTTTTCTTGATAATTCAGAAAAATCTATTTGCCACTGCTGTCCCTGGTAACTTCCTCTCACAATTGTCCCAGTTTGATTTCTATTTTCAGTTTTATGCTTATTCTTAAGACATAGCTGACATTGTTTTGTCACTGATTGAACTGTGGTATATAGATTTCTTTCTACAATTTGTTTGTCTAAATATTTATATAAAGAGTTGCTACCCCAATGAGTTTTATTATGTTCTCCCTGAACTAACTTCCAGAGTTGGTTATAGGGGATTACAATTCGCCCATCAGGTATCTGAACCCAATCCTCTTTATTTTCCTGTCCTTTTAGATCCTCAATCAATTTTCTATCCTCTTTTGAATACCTAGTTTAGATTTTTCAATTGTTAGTTTGCCATTAGGGATTAAGGACATGATTTGTGATTGTTCAACTGCTCGTTTGGCTTCAAAATTGGCCAAATGATTTCCAATTTCCTGATCAGAGTCACCTTGTTGATGTCCTTTACAGTACATAATAGCTACTTCTTCAGGCAGCTGAACAGCCTCCAGTAATTGTAGAATTCCTGTAGCAGGTTTTTCAAAAGTCCTCGTTCTTTCCAGATAGCATCATGTGCATAATCAGTCCAAATATTTATCCTTTTATCTTTAGCCAATTCCAGGCCTCTGGTTAATGCTATTATTTCTGCCTTCTGGGCAGAGGTGTTCGAGGGTAAAGGTTTAGCCCCTGTTACCTGTGAAGTGGTGTTAATGGCATATCCTGCCTTTCATTTACCATTTTTTATGAAGCTACTACCATCAGTAAACCAAGAATCAGCATCTTCCAGAGGTTTTTCTTTCAAGTCTGGTCGGCTCAAATATACAGTCTCTATGGTGGCCAAGCAGTCTTGTGTTAGTGGCTCTGTGGATTGTTCCTGCAAAAAGGATGCTGGATTGACAACGTTAGTGACCACAATTTCTATATCATCTTGTTCCACAAGGGTGGCCTGGTATTTAAAAAAACATGAAGGAGATAACCAGTGGGCTCCTTTCTGTTCCAGGACTGCTGATACAACATGGGACAGTAGCACAGTAATTTTTGCCCCAAGGTGAATTTGCAAGCTTCTTCAATATTCATGACAACTGCTGCCACAGCCCTTAGGCATCTGGACCATCCTTTGCTCACTTCATCCAGCTGTTTTGAAAAACATGTCACTGCCCTTCTGTAGGGTCCTAGTTTTTGAGCAAGGACCCCCAAAGCTATTCCCTGTTCTTCATAGGAATATAGCCAAAAGGATTTAGTTACATCCGGAAGTCACAGAGCTGCAGCTCTCATTAGCTCTGTTTTGAAATTTCTAAAGGCCCCCTCTGCTGAATCAATCCATTCTAAAGAGGGAGGTTTCCCTTCAACAGTTCATATAGTGGTACCAGAACACCGTAATCATGGATCCAAAGTCTGCACCATCCAGTCATTCCCAGTAATGTCCGGAGCTCCTTGCCAGTTGATGGTTGTGGAGTCTGACAGATGGCTTCTTTTCTAGCAGCTCCAAGTTCTCTCTGTCCTCCTGTTATTTCATATCCTAGGTAGGAAACTCGGGTTTGGATTAGTTGGGCCTTTTGTTTGGATACCCAATAACCATTCAGTCCCAGAAAAGTTAATAATTCCACTGTCCACTGGATACATTCTTCCTTTATTTCTGTAGCAATTAATAGGTCATCCACATATTGTAACAGAGTCCCCATCTGAGCAGGTGGCTTCCATGATCCTAGTTCTCGTGCTGATTTCCAGAAATTGCTGGATGGTTTTAAACCCTTTAGGTAATACCGTCCAAGTTAATTGAGTTTCCCTTCCTGTGTCAGTATTTTCCCATTCAAAAGCAAATAAATTATGTCTTTGTTTGGCCAATGGTAAGCAAAAGAAAGCATCCTTTAAATCCAAGATGGCAAACCATTTCTGATTATTATTATTCAATTTAGTCAATAAATCATACAAATTAGCTACTACTGGACAAATATCCTCTGCAATTTTGTTGACTGCTCTGAGATCTTGAACCAGTCTGCAACTTTTATCACCCTATTTCTTTACTGTCCAGAATATTATATTCCAATTCACATTCAATTAATAATATATATTTTAAAATTTATCAATGACTTTTTTTTTAATTCCCTTTGATCTTCTAATTTTCAGGGATATTGTTTTATTCTAATTGGGCAGGCCCCCCTTTTTATTTCCACTTTAACAGGCAAAGCATTTTTTACCTTACCTGGAGCTTAAGATGCCCATACTCCCAGATACACCTGATTAAGGATTTCTTCTATTTCAGGGAGGTCCTCCTGTTTGCTTTTCCGTTGAATTAAAGATAAACTCAAAACTGCAATTAACTGCTTGTTTTTAACTCTAAATTCCATTCTTCCTTCTTTAAATGTTGCTTCTCACCCTAAGAAATATTTTAGAGAATTTGGCATGCATAAAAATTTATGCATTCCTATTTGTTTTCCCAATTTGTACTTTAAGGGTTTCAGAAAGAATGCCTCGGGTTGTTTGTGAGTTGTTTTTTTTTCTGTTTTTCTTGGTGGCCAGTAGCTCCCACATCTGTAACAAATTCCTTTCTCTCAGATTTAACACCGAATAAGTTGCTCCTCTATCCACTAAAATTCCACTTTATTTCCTCTAGTTCCTACTTTTACTTTAACCAGTGGATATGCTAGGGTAGGTTCCCCAGGTGTCTGTCAGACTAGTTCCAATTCAATTGCTGGAGCCACGCTATGACACTACTCCCCTCAGGGCAGTCTCACTTCCAGCGTCTGAACTCTCCCCCCCCCCAGTTTGAAAGCAACCACCGCAGCCGTGGCTATAGCACGACCCAGCTTTTCCTTTTCTACCTGTTCCCGATTCCTATACGCTCTCCATGCTTCCTCCTGTCCACATTTATTCAACAACCCCTCAGTCCTGTCCATGAACATGTCTGTTCCCACTTGTTTGCCTGCCCCAGCACCCATCCCATGCTCAAACACAGGAGCTGCGCGAGCTCCCCTCCTTTCCCCCTTGGTTCCCTTTTTTTTCCTCACAGTTTCTCACCCTGCTCTGCAGGGGCTGCAGATGCCTGTCTCTGCAACAGCACTTCTGGTTTAACCCTTTCTTAACTCGGAATGTGCATCTGCTGCTTGGTGCCACTGCCAGGGATCTCTTGCTCCTTATGAATATCAGATAGGACAGATGCAGAGGGTGCTCCTCTCGAAGGTACCTGTGATAATTTTACAGCCTATCTTCCTGATTACTGTTTTTTAACTTTAAACATCTTTCCCCAGTATCACAGGCTGAACAACATCTCTCCATCTTAAATTTCAGGTTTTCCCTGTCCTTTTCCAAAGCCAAAATTAATGGATCTGGCAGAGCTATATTAATTTTGCATTGCGTCTGTCACTCCAGGTGGTCTCTTAAAGTGAAGAACATATTGGCATACATTACTTCATGCCATTTTCCTTGCAGCCTCAAAACAACATTAATTGTAACTATAGTTCAGGTTCCATTTTTAGGCCATTTTTCCTGATCTTCCAAAGTATACGAAGGCCACCATCGGTCACAAAATTTTTCAAAACAGCTGGACAACATTTTCTTATTTACCAAGCCCCCAGGAGACCCTCCCAGTTCTTTCCAGTGTGCCAAAATGCACCCTAAATGACTCTTTTGCATGATCTCTTCACTCTGCTGATTTTCCATTATAAATCTCTCACTCACACACACTAGGGATCCCATAGACACACTCCACACAGTTACAACACTTGAAACAGACAGAGACTAAAATTCTATCAAACAAACCACAATTAATAACACAGTTATAACACCCTGTCACCAATACCAAAATCACAAGACCAAAATCCTTACTGTAACAAACCATAACAAGATCCAAAACCGTTTCCACAAGACACCCCCTGCATCTTGCAGGACCCAAACCACAAGAAGCTCCCTGCTTCTTGAGGGTGTATACCAGTAAAATCCAAAACCTTTTCTACAAGACACCCACTGCGTCTTGCAGGACCCAAACCACAAGAAGCCCCCAGCTTCCTGTGGGTGTATACCAAATGCACGCTAGCAGCCAGGTATACGCCTTTACCTACGAGATTTCTTATCTCGATTTACGGAAGGCTTCCAAACCTTGCATATGCTTACCAACCCAATTACCAATGCAGTCTTTATGCAAGATGCCCCCTGCACCTTACAGACCAAAAGAAAAGAATACCTTTTATGAAGATGGTCCTTGTCTGCTCCCGCAGTGATCCGAATGAGTCGAGGGGTCCCTCTGGGAAAAATTCCCGAGGGCCCTAGGGAGCCCTGACCTCAGTGGGTCCTGCAGCCGAGCAGAGAGGGTCCCATCTGGGGTGCCAAACTGATTCGGAGAAAACTCCAGGAACAAACTTGCCAACAAAGTTTTCAAGCTGACAAGCAGATATTCTTTATTGCGGTGCCAGGAGACACGGGGGATAGCTCCTCCTAACGTGTGTCTCCCTATTGCTACACAAGCCATCCTTATATAGCCCTCGGGCATACATACATATTCATGAGGTTACGTATGGATTACATCACTTTCCAGAAAGCTCCCTGCATGCACACAGAATTGTGGTGGTGGTCTCTGAGGGTCGTTTACTTCTTCCAACAATCTTCATCACTCCTGGCAGCCTCTGAAGCACGCGCAGTAGATGCTTGTACCAGTTTAATTGGTTCGTTAGCACCAGAGACATAATAACCCTCCTATCCTCCTACTTATCAGTTAGTTTACCCATAGCCTATCCTGGACACCTGCTATTCCCAGATACTCCTTATCCCTGCGTCCGGTTTTTCTAGACTGTTTTTCTTAAGACTACATCAACTATATTGATTTATCTTGTGCCAGTATGTTCTCTAGCTGTACTCTATTTTTTCTATGTATTATATGCACCTCAGTAATTTTCCACTGCTACTGTTACAAAGCCATCGAACTTAACATTGCTTAAAACTAATTCTAAAGATTTATATATTCCATTTTGTGATTTTGTGTTCCCCTTGTTTCAAAAGACACTGGGAATTACTGATCAGTCAACCTCCTCTCAGGGCCCATTGAGATCTTGGAGCAGACTCTTACAAAAGATATATTGAAACCTATGGAGAACAGGAAGGTGATGAGAGAAAGACAGTACAGCTTCAGGAAGAGGAAACTGTGCCTGACTAACCTAACAGCCTTCAACAATGGAGAGACTCCATCAGCAGATAAGAGAAGCACAACTGCTATCATCTGCCTGAAGTTCAGAAAAACCTCTGACATCAACCCCTACAATATTCTTGCTGCTCAAACTGAGAGATATAGATTTGATGGATGAACTATCAGATGTGTAAGGAACTGGTTTGGTGGCTGCATCCAAAGAGTTACACTTAATGGCTCAATGTTTAAATGGAAGCCAGAAATGACTGGTGTATCTCAAGGGTCTATGCTGGAACCAGAATGCTTTAATATCTCCATCAGTGACACAGACACTGGAATTGAGTGTAACTTCAGCAAGTCTGCACATGGTACTAAGTTCAGGAGTGCAGTTTATAAGCCCGAGGAAAGGGATGCCATTGAAGGGACCTTGGCAGGCTTCAGAAGAGAGCTCATAAGACCTTCATGAAGTTCAACAGAGCCAAATGCAAGGCCCTGCAGCTGGGTTAGGGTAATCACCAGTATCCATACAGACTGGGGAACGAATGGATTGACAGCAGCCCTGTGGAGAAGGACTTCGGGATAATGGCAGATGAAAAATTAGGTACGAGCCAGCAGTGTGTGCTTGCAGACCTGAAAGCCAGTCTTATCTTGGGCTGCACAAAAGGAAAACATAGTAGGGGTAGCAGGTTGAGGAAAGTGATTCTCCATCTCTACTCTGCTCTCATAAACCCCTCATCTAGAGTACCTCATCCAGCTCTGGGGTCCCTACTACAAGAAAGACAGACCTGTTACAGCAGATTCGGAAGGGGCCACAAAAATTATCAGAGAAATGAAACTCCTCTCTTACCAAGAAAGGCTGAGAAAGTTAAGTTTGTTCAGCCTGGAGAAGAGAAGGCTCCAAGGAGCTATACAGCAACCATCCATTGCCTAACATGGGCTTCTAAGAAAGACGGTGAGAGATATTTTACCATGGCCTGTATTGATAGAACAAGGGGCAACAGCTTTAAACTGAAGGGAATAGATTTAGACTGGACATAAGAAAGACTTTTTGTACAATGAGGGTAGTGAGGCACTGGCACAGGTTGCCCAGAGAAGCTGTGGCTGCCCCACCCCTGGAAGTGTTCAAGGGAAGGTTGGACGGGGCTTTGAGCAACCTGGTCTAGTGGAAGGCGTCCCTGCCTGTGGCCAGGACAGTTGGAACTAGATTATCTTTAAGGTCCTTTCCAATCCAAATTGTTCTAATATTCTACAATTACAGAACTGTAATAATGTATCATTTAAATTCAACTGGTAATGAACATATTTACTAGTAAGAGACAAGCTTCTAGACAGTAAGCATTTCTTACACATCACAGTACAAATCTCACAACACAGTAATAACCTGTTATATCATTAAAAACAAAATTTCACATTTAATGGCCTTAGATTAAATAGATTTTGCACCACATATATGCTCTAATCTAAAGTAAAATTCTCTTTATTTCAGCTAGCCTTTAACTGAGGTTAGGTGTCGTGCTCTCGCTTTGACTGCAAACTAATTTACTTCAGCAGCCAAAGGAACAAAATTCTTTCACACTAATGGTATTGCTGTGCTTTGCAGATGGAACTAACAAGTGACAAGTGATGCATAAAGAGATAAAAACAATATAGCAAAGTTTCAATTTAAAAAATCCACTGAGATAAAGCAGGAAGGGGCAATAGGGTTTCACACTGTGGTGAGATTATTGATTCTTTTGGATTTGAAGACCAGTCAGCTGTTTCTGTTTATCCTGAGATATCCCCAGGAAAGAGTTTTTCTTAATTTCCATTATAATTAGTCTTCAGGGAATAGGTTAAGATAAATTTTTTGCACTGAAATCTGTGATTAGATTCCAAGTCTTATTTTGTCTGTGCTATAAACACTGACGAAACCACTTGCAAAAATTTAAAGTCAACCGTGTTGTACTTCTTATCTGCTCTAACATGACAAACTCCACAGACCTTGGTCATTTTAAACAAGTAACTTAGAAAACTGCTCTCAGAGTGTGCTTCCAATAGATAAGGATACAGGGAAAGGCTAAAGTTAGACACATTCATAATACTTTGGTTATACCTGTCTACAGTAAGAAGAGTTTTAGGAGAGGCATGCAGCATAAAGCAACTTCATGCCTTTCCACCTTTTCTTCTCCACAGTATACTTCAGTGCCTGCAGTGTCCTGATTCTACTTCTGATTTTAGAGTAGATACACTTTAATAAGTGGAAAATAAATTAAGAAGCGTGGCAATTTCATTAGAATCTAATGAAATGCATGAAGAAATAAACTGAAAAAAGTAGGGAAATAAATATCATCCTTCAGTCACAGATCGTAACTATACAAGTAATAAATACAAAATTGCCAGAGGAAAATGCATCCATGTACTTTCAGGCAGCTGGCTAAGGAGTCCATGCATATAGACAGGCTTTCTCACTCACTAGACTCTAATATACATAATCACCATTTTTCATACTTAAAGGACACAACCCGTAGAAAATGGTACTACTTCACTCTGAGATTTTCTCAGACAACTAACATCATCTATTACAAATTTGGTACACCAATTAAACTTTCTTTTTGTGAACGCATATATGCCTAAAGCATATCTGCAGATGGTGCCTAGAAACAACAGATTTTGGACTTCTTTAATATCTAGATATGTAGAAATCTGAGTGACATGGGTTACCAAACATCCAAATCCAGGCAACAAGAGAAATGGTTAAAATATCAATATCAACAGGTAGAATAGTGTTTAAATCACTGCACCTTTACCACCTGCTGTCACCTAGTACCTGTGTCACTCCCATAGCCATGAGAATACAATTAATACAATGCTAACCTGTCCCACTTTTTCATTACATTTGTCCATAAAAAGCAGCAGAGCCAGAAGCTGGACGACCAGGGAGACATGCAGGGACACAATGAAGTATACTCACATCCCATCAACTTTTAGGCCCTGAATTGCACTACCCTACTCCGATTTGACTGGAAATAAATGAAACTAACTTCCCAGTGCTGAGTCTGGTTTTGTTCAGTTGAGAAGAGGAAGCAACAAAGTGTTTTTGGTGGGACTCTGGCATACAGCCAAGGCCAACCCACCATACAAGTTATTCCAGAAACTAAGCTAGTTTCAGTGCATGTAGGATGCTCTTTTGTCTTTTCCTACTAGTGAAGTTACTAAGTCTATTGGGATTTAAGGCTAATCAGCATGTCAGAAGTCAGCTGCTACATCAACTGCACCTAAATAAAGCTACAAGATGCCATTAAATTTCATTTGGGATAACATGTATTTGGATACAATTTGCAACACATACTTTTTTTGAGATAAAATTCAGTTTAAAATGCAAGCTTATCCAGATATTCTTAGCAGAATGTTTGTATTTCCCCACTTTCACTTATCTGCTGCTAAGTAGAGTGTAGACAAAATAAGAATCAGATTAATTAACTTATCATTTGAAGACAGAAAAACTATTACAGGCTTTGAACCAATTCAAATATTCTTACTAACCAAGACATCAACTTAGTATTTCCAGAGTACGATATGAGTTCATTACTTGGGTTTGAAAAGTGTCTGTTTTCTTCTAATAACTGCATCTATTTACTGAAGCTCTCCTAGGTAAGAGCCATCAATTTCCATACTCTTGCTCTCAGTCTGGCCATGGTGGTTCAGGGTAGAAAAAAACATTACTGTAGGTATTCAGAGTTCTGAACTCCAACCTGTCATGCTAAAATGGGGTATTCATCTGACACTGATAGCAGGAAATGCTGTCCTATTTAACAATCAGTAGAGTCCAAGCATACCATTTACGTCATTCCTTTATCTTCTCTGTACAAATTAATCCAGGCAACATAATCCCACAATTACTCTGTGGATAGTGAGACTGAACTTTGCACAGCTTCAATTTATTTATGGTATTAAAAGTATAAATAGCTCATTTCATTAAGACTCTTGTGGTCATATATGGCTATAATTGTGACAGTCTTTAACACCAGCTCACTACTACATTGTTCCAAAACCAGAAAGCAGAAACTGCAAAGAAAACACCATTGGAGTCACAGGAATACTACTGTGAAGAAAACACTATTGGAGACACAGGAATACTAATCCAGATCATTTGCAAGTCTGAAATAACAGCAGGAGATGAAAATACTATGGTATATGTGTGTGCAGGTCTCAGAGGAAAAAACTTGAGAGCACTATTAGGCACATTTGGACTGCTGTGCCTGCTGGTTGCTACAGTGACTGTGCATTCCCAGATACTGGAACATAATAAACCCTACTTTGTAGTTTACGCTGCAGCTCAGGGAATGATAGATGCTTCACTAAGTGGAACAGATGGTGCATGTGGCTGCGCAAATATCTTGGGTTAAAGCACATAGCTGGGTGTCACACAAGAGGCTAGTATGTTAAAAGTCAAAAACATGGTAAAGCACCATCTTCAACTTACGATTCGTATCTTGACATTTGGCAATTTTAATTAAAAATTAGCTCTTGGAGCTAAATATTACAATAATATCTCTATTTGCTCTTCAAATAATAAAAAATACATTACTGCTTGGTAAAACTACTCTGTTGATATCTTTCTTCATGCCACCTCAGTCCTATTAGGAGAAATTTCTCCTCTCAAAAATTTTAGCACTCATGCTCCTGAACTATGTGCTTTATAAAATAAACAAAAATAAAATATTTATTATCCAGATAAGATTGCTAAAAACTATGCTCATCATTTAAGATGTTTGTGAAATGCTGTTCTTGGAAGAGAAGGTGATGAAGCTGAGAAGATGACACCTCAGAAAGGCTTTTCTGTTTATATATAAGTTTCCACCTGTATGTACTTACTTTAATTAGTTCCCCTTAATTTGTATTAATATATGAAATACAGCAGCTATAGCTCTCAAGATGCAATTATAATTAAACTACATCACATGCATATTGTAAAAGCTGCCATACAGTGGTTAGTTAAAATTTATTAGTTTAAACAAATTAATTTTCTAAAAGATTACCTAAATCGATCTAAACTGCAAAAGTCTTCAAAGTAGATCATATAGCCAGCAGTGACGAATTCATCATAAGAAATAAAAAGAAAAAAAAAAGAAAGAAAAAAGAATGATAACAGAGAAGAGATAACAGAGAACAGAGATAAGTTCTAGGAATACAAAGAGTTAAATTGTTTTAATACACAGGACCTTACTTTGGCTTCTGTACAAAGAATGACTTTATATGAAGAAGGGAAAACTACAGTTCCCTAAACCTCTGATGTGGGCAGAAGGCGTTCTGGTACTTCTTCCAAAATATGTTTGTATGCACTTGGCTATTTTGCCCAATAAATTCTTAATTTTTCCAATTCTTCATTCTAGAGGTGGAAAACCATACTTGTGTCCATGGTGACTATATAATAATCACTAGAAGACTTTCTTGGTTTTAATATTTAACACGTGTCATAGCAGCCTTCCAGTATCTGAAGGGGCCTACAGGGATGCTGGGGAGGGACTCTTCACTAGGGACTGTAGTGATAGGACAAGGGGTAACGGGTTGAAACTTAAAACAGCAGAGGTTTAGACCGGATATAAGGAAGAAATTCTTTACTGTTAGGGTGGTGAGGTACTGGAATGGGTTGCCCAGGGAGGTAGTGAATGCCCCATCCCTGGCAGTTTTCAAGACCAGGTTGGATGAAGCCTTGGGTGATATGGTTTAGTGTGAGTTGTCCCTGTCCATGGCAGGGGGGTTGGAACTAGATGATTTTAAGGTCCTTTCCAACCCTAACTATTCTATGATTCTATGATCTGCTAGAAGATTCTCTCTCGTTGTAAAGTTCCTAAATAATATCTACATTTCAAGAGCTAAATGAATAAGGTTACTACTCTCAGAGCTATTCTGTTATGCTGTCTGTAAGCTCATAAAGATAATATTTGGCTCATTCATAATTAAAGCATAATTTTCTATGGCTAGAAAGAGTAAGAGGTTTGGGGGTTTTTTGTTTGTGTTTGTTTCTAGATACCCCTTTTCCCCAGGTTAATTATTAGTCCATATGAAGCTAATTAATCCTCTGCCTCAAACAGGGCTTGGTTATTTATCTTGAGACAAAGGTTTATTGGTCTAGCTTTGGTGGTCCCAAATGAAACCTCAATTGTTGTATATATTTCATCTCTACATGCAGGATAGTAATTCTTTCTATATTCACATATTCATGAGAATTTACCTCATATTCACAGGAATCTACAATAAGAAAATAAAATTATTTTGATTTTACAAACTATCTCCATGTTTTGTTTTCTTCATCTATTCAAAACTAGACGGAAATCAACTAAAAAAAACCTCTTTTTTAATTATTCATGATGGGTTTTCACAAGCTCTGCAACATAAAATTGAAGAAAAATGATGCTGCTATGTACACTAAAGGAAGTTTAATTCTATTACATATTGATAAAAGTGTTTGCATTTTCTTTACATTTAGTACTTACGCAGTTTTACCCATAACTCCTCAGCTCCACTACCTTCAGACTTTACAAGTTATATTTAAACCAGCAAATTTCATACAAAAGGCTTTGTGAGCTCTTTGAAACAAGATGCTTTTCTGCTCATTCAGTGTCTCTCCTGCCTTCATACAACTTGCTTTCCCTAACCTCTCTTTTGACAATAATACCTAGTTGTCATGATTGTGGAACTTAATCTGACACCTCAAGAACCAAGAGCAAGCAATTATGGCTTCAGCTGAAAGTTTTAAATTGGTTAGTTGAAAAGATACAAGAGGGAAGGGCACTGTACTCCTGAAAATCACAGCTGGATTTTCCCAGAGCATCAACAGCAATTACTGACTGAGGCATGGATATGGATGAGCTAATGTCCTAGGAGAAACCACTTATAGTACATTAGGAGTAAAAAATGAATAAAAAGTAATTATACCATATCAGCTAAACAATATCCTCCCCCAGGCTTGAAGTACAAGATGAGTGTTTTTTTACTCAAAAGTAAAAGTTACTGAAAAACAATATATTTCCCTAGTAAATACATTTAGGGAACAAAATCAAAACTTGTACTGCAACCCATCTAAATTTCCTTTTCTGGTTTGGAGATCTTATTATGTTCTCAAAGATACTGAGCAATTCTAAACAGAAATTATTTAGATATCTCATTTCCATTCTGATACATACGTGAACTCTCAAACGTTTATGATGAAGAACAATGGGTGCACAGATCCACATCAGCTGGATGTATTTTTGGTCTTAAATTACTAATTTTAACACAACATTGCTATTGCATGTATTATGATGCACTCTGTGCAACTGGCTACAGGGGAGGCTTTGTGAGGCTAAATCTGATTGACTAATAGGAATGAGTTATCCCAAAAAAGAGATGAAATTTCAACTTACCACAAAGTTTTACAGCCAGATGCTCTATAAATCCAGCTCCCTCAGCTACAACATTCTAGGGACTAGGTAAAATCCTGCTGGGCCCTACGTCTATGATCTACAAAACCTACTCAATGTGTTCTGGGGATGGGACAATATGGTTTAGAAATACAATTGCTTTAGGTGACAGCTCGTAGTAGTGATGATGTGAAGACCCAGGAAAGGCCATCTTAACTGAACTATTTTTATTCACAGGATTTGGTTCTGTTGCACATTCATATAGTAAGACAATTTTTATTATTCAAACTCATGGTATTTAACTTCAATATAAATGATATAAATTTTCAAGGAAATACGAATGATAAAGAGATTAGGTTTCTCAAGAAATATCAGTTTGCTTCTTTACAAAGACTGGAGACACAAGTTACAGCAAATGATCACCTTGGAGTTTATGTTCCTCCACAATTGTTTATATTCTGTATTTCAGTATTAACTACTATCAGGAAGTGTTTTGTTTGGACATCATGCAGGTATATGGGACTTCAGAAGTAATTCAGTTTTTAAATAAACTTAAAGACCTCACTGGCTCTAGGGTATCAAAAAAAATGCAATCTGGTGTTCTTCCAACATAGTTAAAAGACTCATTTTATTGAAATAGTTCTCAGGGTCCTTGATTTAGTCTTCATGGCTAGACATCATTCCTTCAGCAACCACAAGCTGTGAACAATATGAATTCACTGTAAATACAGCACACTGATTTTAACTCAGACAGTTAATTAGGTCTTTTGCATTAATAAATAAATAAATTAGTAAATACTGGGGGTTTGTGTATTTTAGAATACTTATCATCATGGCAGTAAACATCCTAAATCCCTACCTCTATGCTATGGCTACATAGTATGTGGGCACATTCATTTCCACAACTCTTCAGCCCACTATTGAAATATTAGTCTATAGTATTCTGCACTCTACAGCAGTCCATAGGTGTCAAAAGCATCAGTTTTTAACATTTCCTGCTTCATAACACATTACTGAAATACTAACTGGTTTCACGATGTCCCACTATATGTTTTTCATACAGTCCTAATTAACCCTGCATCTCAAAACACACATCTGGAGAAACACTACTTAGATGAGCATGTATTTCTTCCTCAACTGATTTCCCACAAAATATTAATTCTGTTATGCATTATCAACTTAAAATAAAGACAAATTCTAATTTTCCTCAGACTTACCTTGCACATCACAGGACTACAAAATTTTCAAGGCAATTCACATGAATTTGGCATGTTAGGACTTAGCTTTGAAATTTGAACCTATTTCATAAAATTATTTTTAAAAATAACGTTTTCTAATTCAGTGGAGAAAAAGGAGTAGAAATTGGACGCTATATTGGAATACTGGGGTGTGACATCCAGGCACATACATTCCTTATTTCAAATGCACTCACTTGTTTTCAAAACAGCAACTGATACAGAGTTTCCAACATCCCAAGATATTTCAGTAGGTACCTATGGAATATTTCTTTTAAAACTATGTGGGAACTTGGTTATTTATCTGCATAGGTGGACTGTGGAACAGATGCATCAGACCTGTGCTTTCTATTATGTTTAGATGTATTTAAAGGGAATAATGAGCACATCTAAAAAGAATGTTAAGTATATCCACTATGTGTTGTGACAAATCCCTAGCTGTCTAAGGAGGAGGGAATGGGAGAAAAACAGCACAGGAAAGAAAAAGCAAGATGACTAAATGTTTGCACTTACACACTTACGGAGGTTGCTTCTCAGACAACAGTAGGGAAGTGGGTGGATACAAATGTCAATCAGAGGCCCAGAATAAAGTATAAAACAGCATAATCAAGAGTATCAGGAGCCTTTTGCTTATAGCTGGAAGAGGCAGAGAAACAAAAGGTGTTTGATCATGCTCATTAAAACTGGATAGGGCAACAGACCTTGAAGGTGAGTAACAAGCAAGTGCATCTGGTGTATCTAATGGACAGCTGAAAAGCCTGAAGAGACTGTCTGAATGGGAAGGGACACCATAAAGCTGGACAAGGTCAGTAGGTAGTCATACAGGGTAAGGCTTTTAAATGTTAATTACTCTAAAAGCTCCTTCTTCCATGAGCAGTTGGCTGTGCATAGGAGTGGGTGGCATGAAGGTCAAAAAGAATCACAAGACAGAAATCTAAAGAAAAAGACAGCAAAATTAAAATAAGACCTGAGCAGAATAAGATGGTTTTTTATATAGTACAGAAGGCAAATTGCTCTAAAATCCATACACAAAGCTTCTCCTCAAAATTCTGCAAGTATTCTGGAATATATCCATATCCCTTTGTCTTGTTGTAGGCTGGGAGAATGCAGATAATTCAAAGGTTCACACAAAGCATCCCTGTGTCCCTTTCCCTTAAGCCTAATAATACATTTGGGGTAAGGGAACCCTTCCACTTGTATGGAATCTATTTCCTTCTCCAAGATACAAGAAGCATCTTCAAAGACAGGATAAAGAAACTGGTCATGGTAATTTCTTGCCAACATACAAATAGTGTTCTGGTATTGGGAAAAAAAAAAAAAAAAAAAAGGGCAATATATATCCATGTACTTTAACTGATTGTGGTTTTTCAAAATAATTCAGTACTTCTCCAGAACTACTTATATTCCAGTACCATGCACAACAGACCTTCATCAAGGGAGGGCTCCTGTCCAGAGAGAGCAAAATAGCAGCTTGACTCTGTGGTGTGTACCAATGTCTATCTATAAAAGCTTTGGAGACTTTTTCAGTCACTTGCTGATTTGCACAACTGAAGTCAATTCAACTTCATCTTGTTGTTCAGATCTGAAGGAGTTTGTATCTATCTTTTTTGCTTTTTACGTGATAATTTGCAACACAACAGAAGATTACATAGTGTACACACACACACACTGAACCACCTGAGTATTAGCCTATTTGAAAACAAATCATCATTACAGCCTCTTTTTGCATTTAATGTCAAGCACCCAAGTTCAGTAACTTTGAATCTCAAACTGAAGAGTTTAAAATAGAAGGTTTCAAGATCCTGTATATCCCAGTATTTGTCTACAAATTACAAACTTCAGCAAGATGTCAAGACAACCAATTTTCTGACAAAAGAAAGATACAGACAATATTAAGACAAATTTGGCTGGTTAGGCTGGTTGGTTAGTTGGTTAAGACACATTTCCATCCTACAGCATCCTACAGTTGCTCCTAATAGAGTACTGTGTACTCTATTAGGCAAATTAATGGCAAGTGTATTTAGAGTCCAAAAGAATCAAAATTTATTATTCAGATGATATGAGATTCTATCTATCTGCCTATTCAACTAGACAGAATTCCAGAATGGTCAGTCTCTAGGTAGAAAATTTAGATGAACAGATCATAGTCAAAATCATGCAATCATGCATCAGGCAAAATACATCTCTTAAAGATTAAATTTAATACCGATCAAGCACTTAATCATAAATTTACAAAGACTTAATAGTGTAGCTCTCACTTATTTCAAACAAATTATGTTCTTACAAGCCAAATTGTATTAAAGACAGTACAAAAGTATTAATGCATACTTACATAAACAATGACTACTTCAAGTCACCATAACACAGGCAAATAGTAGTAGCAGGAGTGTCCTCTCTCTGGAAAGCCATGAGACCATAAGCAAAAAATCTAGCATGATACAATACCACTAATTGACTCATCTTAAATACTTATGAGAGCATACTGAAATTAGCTCTAGAGCTAGAAACTGAACAGACACACACACGCTTGCCAGGTTTGAGGGCACTGGCCACTCAGTTCAACCTCCTCAGCAAGGCTAGCTTTAAGGCTAGATCAGCTTGCCTGGGGACTTGCACAGTCGAGTTTATTCTACCTAGAAATCCACAAAACTACTGAGAAAGAATAAACCCCCATGTTTTTAATTCCTTACATCACAGCTATAACAAAAAATGGGAAAGGTATTTAAGCATGAGAGCTGCAGTGAAACAGCCAACTCTTTAAAACCTTAAGAGTCTTTCTTAAGACAAATATAGGTGATCCTGGGGAGACAGGGTGCTTCTTGCCAAACAGTGCGGGCTGCAGGTAATATCAGGCCATAGCATCTTCCAGAAGAATTGAGTGACAGCCAGTAGACACCACTGCCCTAACTATGACTGCCACTTCTATGCTTGTTTTCTCTAGTTTTACATTTTCTTTGGGAAGCCACTCTACCTGCCCTTTTTCTGCACAAGCCTTTAACTGCCCTGACTTGCCATGATCATTTCCTATACATGTCGATTCTTTATAACACATGCCAAAAAACAGACATAAATTTCCAGAGCAGACCATCCTCCATTACTCTTCCCACTCTATCAGCTGCACTAAGAAAACCAACAGGCAATTCAAGATACTCAGTCACTAGAAGTCTCAAACAATGACTCCTTCATTACTGCTGTGGTTTAAGCCCAGCCAGTAACTCAGAACCATAGAGCTGCTTGCCCACTCCCCCTCTTATTTGTCCCCCCCATTCCCAGGGGGATGGGAAGGAGAATCAGAAGAATGTAACTCCCATGGGTTAAGATAAGAACAGTCCAGTAACTAAGGTACAACACAAAACCACTACTGCTACCACCAATAATAATAATGATAAGGGAAATAACAAGGGAAGAGAATACAATCACTCACCACCTGCTGACCAATACCCAACCCGATCCAAGCAGCAATCTAGCCCTTCCGGGTAACTGTCCCCACTTTACACACTGGGCATGACATGCTGTGATACAGAATATCCCTTTGGCTAGTCTGAGCCAGGTATCCCATCTCTGCTTCCTCCTGGCTTCCCCTCCTCCTCAGGCAGAGCATGAGACTGAAAAGTCCTCAATAGAGGTAAACAATACTTAGCAGAAACTAAGAAAATCAGTGTTATTAGCGTTGTTCCCAGGCTGAAGTCAAAAACACAGCACTGCACCAGCTACGAAGAAGGAGAAAATGACCCCTATAGCTGTAACCAGGACAATTACAGAAACTTGGTTTTAGCATCACTAAGCATGTGCTACCTCACAGGTCTGTTAGTCTCAAATTTACATATGCTTATAGTTGTTAAACTGTTCTTCCAAGTAAATTGCATGCTTTAGAATAATGCTCGACTCATTATAAGGGGTGTGCAAATCTTGAAATACAGATTCCTTAGCCCATATGTTTGTGATGACATCTCCCAGAAAAATTTAAGTTTTGAGCTATTTTGTTTTTATATCTCTGTTAAGAAAAATAACAGTGATTAGAATACTACCAACATTCCTTCTAAGCTCTTGTTTTCATCAACATTCTTAAGCAGAAAACACTTTATAGAACAGTATCTTCAGGATGAAAAATACAGGAAAATACTGCCACTCTTTCTTCACAATCCATCACTGGTTTTCTGTCTTAATTTATACCTTACATAGAATGTTCTTCCTCATTTTCCAGTAGGAAAATGATCAAAATAGGCTTTTTTCCTCTAAAAATTTAGCTTTTTAATAGCCTTTTTCTCCTCCAAATTTTTCCTCTAAATCTATCTCCGTTTACCATGATAAGCCCCTAGCATGTTCTGCATAGCATAAAATATGAGTAGACTACTCAAAAGATTTTTCACAGATGTGAATAATTTTAAGGTTAGTATTTAAAAACAGTTATGTATCTGTTCAAAAAACGGCTGATGCTTGACTCACAGAAAAAACACAGAACCAGCAAGTGGTGTCATATTTCTTTTGGGAAATTCTTCAGGAAAAAAATCCATCCCTTTTAGAATACTACTAAATTTTGGAAAAGAGCTATGACTTTGAAGTTTAAACATTGCTGAAACACAGAGTACACTTCACCTAAACCTATTATAATTCCATATTAACCTATTTTCAGAAATCATACTCCAGTAATGCACATTTATATCCTTCTTCACTAAAAAAACAGTTTTATCAATTCTACTTGCAATCTAGAAAACACAAATATATATCTAAGACTTTTTATATCACATTTTAGTGTGATGTATGCAACAGCTTTTAGTTTAAAAATGTATTCATCAGCTCCCACCTTCTGGAGCTCCATCATGCTGATAAAGAAATAAAGGAAGACAATGCAAAGAGAATTTTGCCTTTTTTTTTTTTTTTTTGTAAAACACAGATTCTATAGTATATCTATTACAGACACTGAATGACAGGGCTCAGTAAAGTCAGAGATTTCTCGCACTCGCCTGAGCAAGCACATAAACTGCTCTGCTAGCTGAGACACGCTCATATTGAGACAGCTGAAAAAGCAGGTGATTTTCTAGTTTTCATTTCTTCTGGGCAACAGGGGCCTGATCAAATAGAATAGCATTTTTTCCATGGAGATACACATACACATTGAGCTAAAAATTTCATTCTTCTTTCAGGGACTTTAAATAAAATATAGAAGCAGACATCTCACATAAAGAAGAAATATTTATCACTCAGTCTCAGGGTGAGGTGGAACAAACCTTTGATAGTGGATCTTAGTAAAAATACTGTCAATGACTTTCAGTGGTAGATGTATTAATGTGGCCTTTATTTGATCAGAACAGTGGGTAAGACAGAAATAAAACATTATAGGTCACTGTTGTTTCAGGAGGCCTTCACAACAGTTTTCAATAAAGCTAATTATGAGCATGTTGGTCTAATCTGTGGCCTAGACATGTCCTTTGCTTACATAATTTGTCCCTTCTGTTCCTTCCTGCCTGTGATGCAAAACTATTTTAAGAATCCATCAAATTAAATGCACTGGTTCATAAAACGCAATGTATATGAGAATTAATACTGATAAAAAAATAACTATCTTTGGTTTTTAAAAGGTTATAGACATTTTTATGTAACTAAGACTGGAAATATTAGACACATAGCAAAGAGAGCAGGAACACAAGTAGTTTTCTAGGAGCAGATATAGCAGCTTCTAAGTAGATACTTGCAATTTCAGCTGAAATTATGGTAACATCTGAGAAGTAAACTAACAACAAAACTGAGATATTACAGAGATTGATTAGAAACTTGGATATGCAAAAGACACTGTATCTTTAGGCACATTGTGTAATATGCATTTAGCCAACATTGACAATTTTTCCTTTAAATGTTCTTAATTAATCAGGACTTTAAATATGCTGCTGCAATCCACTACACCTTCATAGCACCTCAGCCAGAAGACACAAAGTTCTCAAACTTCTATAAAAGGTTAAACCTTCCAATAACTTTGGCATGATATTCATACATTGGTAAAACCAGTGTGGACTCCCACAATCATCTCCAATGACCTCTTGCATGAGTGGTTGACAGCGTTTGTCAGTGAAAGTTCCCCACTGTTGCTCCGCTCTGTGCTAGGTGGGTAAGAATGAGAAAAGTGCTCCTTCATGGCAACAGCGGCCTCTTAGCAATTCACAAAATTTAGCTAAAGTCTGCATTAACAGGGAAGGGATACTGCACTAACCTGTTAGAGATTATTTTAACTATGGAATTGCTTAGAGAGTGCGTAATTCAAGTGGCAGAAGAATTAAGTCTCTCTTTTTATTTCTTGCAGCAGAATGTTGTATGACTCACCAATTTATGTTAATTATTGCTCCTAAAGAGCTAAAACCAGATACTACTCCTGCCTCTAAGAAGAGGAAGAAACAAAAACATCAGCCAAGCAGTGACATTTAAACAGTAGGTTAAATAACTACACCAGTGCCTAAGGGAGCACTTTCTAGCATATTTGCTATGCTAGACATGACAAGTTCACACAAATGATGTTCTAATCTTCACCTTATGATTAGCTCTCATAGTAAAAAAAAGCTCATGATCAAAAAGCTCCTGACTTACTGAACTGAGACTATGTGTATCACCTGAATGTGTTTATTAATGCCATGACTGATTTTAATACAGGTGTTGATAAGCAGTACAAAAACTTGACACATTTCTTGACTGCAACTTATCTGTTCATATTTAAGGGGTAAAAGATCAAAACCAAAACTGCTATTTTTCCCCTACTCAAGAAGCTACTTGTTCTACCTGAACTACCAAACAGCATTCAGTCCCATTCCAGTAATTAGATGGCCCATTCTCAATTGTATCATATCTTTTCAAAACATCACTAAAAGTAAGTGTTTTCCTTTCACTGGCTTAATCTTTTAGACACACACAGATGTCTGTATTAAAATTCTCTATGTCTTTTCCCCTGTGCATTAGTTTATTTCCTTGCATTTGTTCAACTGCGGTTTTGTTTCATTTTTCTTATTATTATTACAGTTACTGGGGGCTATTGAAGCATAAATGACCAAAAGCTAATAAAAGAGAAACAGGAAGTTCTCTTTCTGCTACTTTCTTTGAGATATGGTGATTTGTGTTAAATAGGAATGAAAACTACTGTCAATTTTCAAGATATTTAATAGATACTTTTGATTCCGCTGTTTTATAGTTGTGAATATTTGCTGTGAAAATGAAGATTTATTACGGAATTCAGACACTGCTCCTGCAAAAGAAGTTAAAAGAAAAAGGATAAATTTGAAATTTTAAATAATATTGTGTTATCTTTAATAAGTAATTGATTTTAAAATACTCAAGAAATTTAATTTAAAAATAAATTTCCTTTTCTGTACAAAAGTCCACTTGATCTTAACTCTTCTGAGCTTGGCCCAGCATCTGCAGGAGCTGACTGCAGGAGTTGACTGCTTTATGACCTAAGCCAAGCCAAGACATCTGCATTGTCACCTGGTCTTGAACCTTCCTGACCATATCTCAATGTTCAGTTTTGATGCGATAACATGAGCTGCAGCCTCTGACAAAGCGGGGATTTACTCTCCTACAAAGGAGTCCTTAATTTCTTTAAGTATTCAAAAAATGATGGAAATTAATTAAGAAGGCCATCCTCATTACTGTCTACTTTTCTCAGACATAAATACCTTCCCCAAAGTAGGAATTAAGCTAGAAATAGACAGTGTGAATGCCCCAACCCTGGCAGTGTTCAAGGTCAGGCTGAACAGGGCTTTGAGCAACCTGATCCAGTGGAAGGTGTTCCTACCCATGGGAGGGGGTGGGGGTTAGAACCAAGTGATCTTTAAGGTCCCTTCCACCCCAAACCATTCTATGATTCTATGATTCTATGAAAATATTCTACATATAGCATAGTAGATTAAAACATTTACTCCTACATGCCAAAAATTATTTGAAAGTGAAATCAGGAAAGCAAAAAACAGCATTAATCCATTTCAGCTTTTTTATTCAACAGTTATCTCTGTTAGAGAGACATAACAACTCTACGGATTCCTCTCATAATTTTAATGGAAGTAATCAAGATTTTCAACTAGAGCTGTATGATGGGAAACTCTCTTGGTCTGTAAAAAGTATGATTTTAAATACATTACCTGTATGTTATAACACTTACTTGAGAGCAGCATTGCTACCTTTGTGATTTTCAGTATTAAATCCTGACTGTATTCCATTTTTAAGTTCCTCCTGTCCCCCATTTTCAGTACAAAATACAAAATGGATGTAATTAAACTGCAGGTGCTTGGTGCCAGATTTCTCTCTTATGTGTGGGCACTGCCAAGCACATATTTATTTTTAAAAACCCAGAATACCAAATATTGTACAAATACTAGAGGGCTAATTTGTCCTTTCCCACAGAACATATGCTCATAAAAAAAATTCAAGAAATGGTAGAATAAAAAAGCCACATTAATTAAATAAATAAAAGGAGGCATTGATCTGGATATGTATTTATAAAGACCCAGATGGAGAAAAGACTACAGTTAAATCTGAAAGCTTGAATATTATCCTGCTAAACTAACTTAAGAACATTTAACGTATTGTGTGCATAGACAGAAGCAGAGGGGGAACATAAACAAATCCTCATCAATGATGTAAATAAGCCTGAGCAAGAATGATAAAAAGTAAGCAGGTGAGAAAGGAAGTTAGGAAAAATTGTGCATGATTAAAGCACTTAATTTAATTAAAAAGGCATAGTGACAAATACTGTCAAACGAAATTATTTAGTTAAACTACATTTGAACAGAAAACCAGGAATTATGTGCAATATGAGTGAGTCAGAAAGTGTGAGGATAATGAAAGACAGAAGAAGATGGAACTGCTGAAAGCAACAAACAGGCAAAAATTTTGGCAGTATTTCTGAGGAAAAGATCAGGATTAGCATGTGCAGTAAGACAAATTTCCCATGCTACAAACCTGAGAAACAAACTGATTACATCATGTACAAGCCTCCCTCTGTACACTGTCAAACTGTCACAATAAAGAATTAACCTGTTATTTTAAGCCAGAGCAGACTGCACTGAGGCAAATAAATAGAATGAGCAGTTTTCACTGATGAGCAGTAGGAACAATTTCCCAGTTACAAGTAGTATTAAACACCAAATGCTGCTGAGAAGTAAACACTGTAAAATTTATCATTAAATTGAATACATGTTTTCTGAATAATGTGACATTTTTCTCTGAATAATCAAATAAACAGAAAAAAGAAAACTAGTGCTTTAGTGCTTTAAAGAAATATATAGCGTGTAAATGTGTATTTTAAATAATTGCACTGTACTACAACTGCAGTATTTACCAGTAAAATACTTCGATATATTCTGACTACCCAACTAACGATGTCTTTTAAAGGGCAATATTCAGAGAGCAGATAGAACAATTTCCTGATGTGGCTCTGCAGAGGAGCCACTCCCCCATGTGTATATACTTCCTTGGAGACAATGAAGCAACCTGACTTGTCAACTATGAAAGTATCTTGCATGCAGAGATTGAGTAGCAGCTGGCAAAGCAACCATTAAGCAAAGTAATTCTCCATATTTTCCCCATCACTGCTGAGCATTCAGCAGCTTTCAATTATAATAGTTATTCAATCATATATGATTATATTTGTGATTATACCATAATCTCACACAAATTAATTTACATAGTCACCACTACCTGAGCACACATCAGCATTACAGTCTAGGAACACTTTGGTTCCCATCCCTCCCACAGGAAATAAAGGAAAGAAACTGTCTTTTTACCTCCCCTTCAAATTTGCAAAAGGATATGCTGTTTCCAACCATCTCAATATTCACCTGTAGCATTATACATCACAATGCAATCCAGTTTTACAAAATCTACCCACTGGAGGCTGAACATGCTCAGCACTTCTCAGGAGGGGTATTCCTTCCACATTCCTCAGCCTGCATGTGTTTAGTGTCTCTTATAAATGTCTTTCCATATGGGCTTCACACGCAAAACATAATAGGTATGTGTATATGTATACATATATGCAATATCACCTCATACTAAAGATGATGCTAAGAAAACATTGGCAGGTACTCAGCACTTTACAAGACTGAGTCATTTCTTCTGCCCTAATGATACCTTCCTTCTGCAAAGTGAACTGATTTCTATTTTGAAAGTGACCTCAACCATCCTGGTGTTCTCTTGAGAATATTAAATTATGACTGTGGATAGGTTAGGGATTTTTTAATTATTAGTTTCACTGAATTCTGTTCAACCATAAATGGCATCTGAACTTTTCTTCTCTCTATTCAACATACCAGTAATAAGTTTCATTTTCTACTTCCCTATGTTTTTAATCAGAAGAGCAATTCTTTTTCCCTAAAAAAGTGGGTTTATCCAATGCCTTACTAATTTCTGCATCAGTGCATAATACAGTTTTTCAAGGATAAGTGATACCTGAATAAAAAAAACACCTTTTGAGAAACTGACATATAAGTAAGAACCTACTTTTAAATTAAATACTATTAGGTGCATTTAACTTTTATTTGGCAACTTACAGCTGAATCAGCCTACCCTAAAGGAGATACAATGTCACCAATCTATGTACAGTTCAGCTGTGTTACTGGGATTTTTATGCTTCTAGTAACAATGGACACTGGAGCTTTGATCCATATTGCTCTATGCAACCATTACCATATGCTGAGAAGAACAGATTGAGGATAGGGTACCCAGATAGTATTCTAGGGGTGGGAAAAAGTTATGCTATCATGCTTATAAAGGCAATTAGCAACAACTATCTTCACATTACCAGCTAGATACTGCTGTAATACAAAAATAAAGGAGTAATCATAGGTTCTCTCCTGCAACTTGCATAAAATACTCTGGCCTGTATTTAAATAGCTTTGCAGGGACCAACATGGTACAGCAGTATCCTATCACAGCAAAACTGAAGGGGAAAACAGCAAGCAATTGATTTTCTCTGCTATATATTAATTGGAAATAGAACAACAACAAAAACCTACACAAGCATACAGGAAGCTATGATCTCCAAGAAAAAAAAAAAAAAGAAAAAAAATCCATCTATTGTTTTACTTCAGCATTAACTATTGGGTGCATTTTTGTGCAGCACTTGCACATATGTACATAACCAAAATAGACCATCTTTCTGCCAGCTACCATGCTGTGTAGTTATATTGTCCCCAGTCACTTCCTACCTCCTCTAAAAGCTGAGCACAGTACCTTCCCCATAAAGTCCCTAAGGTGTGTTTCTCAAAACCACTGTGAAAAGTGAAGATAGAATCATTAAATTCTAAGAAATCAGTAACTTTAAAAAAAATGAGGCTTAATTCACTGAAGCCTTAAATCAGTCTAAAAAAATTCTAGTGTTTCATTCCAGCGGTAAAAAACACAAGACTCAGACCACATCCTCATCACCTGCTGTTCTGTAATGTTTGCTGTTTCGCTTTGTTTTCTAAGCTCTTTTATGCAAGTAGCAGACCTGAATTACAGAAGTCACACAACACTGTTAGAAAAAGTTTTCAACTGCATAGTGAAGACAATCTCCCTCTCAGAAGTCAAAGGAATGGAAGAATGAGGAATAAATTGCAGCATTTAAACACAGATCAGAAAAGTTTGGGGTTTTAAAGATAATGTAGTATCTTTTCATTTGAACAAACAATCAAGGAGACATTTATACATATACATAGCTGCACAATGGCAGTGAAAAACAGAACCTGCAAGGAACAACAAAATCTGCCAGTGATCTCGCAGAGTGGACAGGATCCTGGTCCCATACATTTTTCCACACACCTGCTTCCGCACACCAACAGCTCTATGGCTGGGCTGCTCCTGGAAAACCAGCACTGATACAACCCCAAACTAAAAATTAATAACCCATGGAATTTAATGTAAAATGTTACATAACTAACACAAGATAATTTTCTGTGAAAAAAGAGATGAATGCTTCTAGTTATCTTGAGTCAGGGCTGCCAAAAATTGCAAACCAGCACTGAAAAACCTCTCTAAATATCCCAGATAGAGCAAGTGCTGCTAAGCTGCACAATGTCTTCTCTCAATGCTTGGCATTAGCTTTGTAGATAATATATTTTCTTGTTTGTTTGTTTCAAATGCCCTGAACTGCATTTCAAACTTCCATGGTTTTCAGTCTGGAATCCTAGGTGCTCTGAATCATCACTGCCACCTCCAGAAGATGGCACCAGCCACCTTTGTTATATTACAGAAGACTTCATTTGCCACTTTATACTTTCTCCGCTTCATTAATGCACACAAAACCTGTCCATCATCTTCACTGACCCATTTGCTTAATTTTGAGTGAAAATTTAGTAGGCTGTAAATGGTTCTAGCAATTTACATTCACTCTGCAATGATTTACATGTTCTGCAGTATGAGGCTTATGTCATTAAAATGTGTAACATTTTCATCACCACTGCAATTTTGTCTTGCAATAATGTCTTTATAAAAGCAGAATAAAACAGGTAATAAGTGTATCTAGTTTAGAGAACACAAAAGAAATATATTAAGTATCATAATACAACTGCAGCACTACTAGAAAAATATTTGCTTTTACTTTTTATGAAAAATATACTGCATAAACCAGCCACATATTTGAAAAGTATTCTTTTTTTTTTCCCCACAGATTTGAGGGAATTGCTTGTAATCCTGAGTACTGGTTCCAAGGATGCAATTTCATTACTAACTTCATAACAATAATGTTACTCTTGGGGTTTATAATAAAAATATCTTGACCCGTTTGCTAGATAAAAAGGGTACTGTAATGACTATTTGGAATTGCATTTGCAATTCTAACTAAAGACATCTTAAGTCAGGATCATACATGATCATGGAGTCATGCATATCTCAGTTCTTCCCACTAAAAAAAAAAAAAAATGTTTGGAACAATAACTACATCTGTCTACCACTAGGAAAAAAAAAAACCCACAAAAATCTGCAACTGTAATTTTCAGACTTTCCTTCACTCACTAGTTGTTACCTACAACTCCATACAGCCATGATTTTATTTTCCCCAGTTCTTCCTCTCTTCCTTACAGCAAGGGAGTACAGCTTGGCTATAAATCCTTGACTCTTAGAGCAGCTAAGTTTCACCCTGCTTGTACTGCTGTATTCCTCATTACTTTATTTCACTTCTCACAGCTGGAAGCTTTCTCCATTTTTATTGTGCATATAGAAGAGCTGTCAACAAAGTCAAACAATGATACTTGAATACATCCTAAATAATACAGGGCTAAATATTTGAAGTCACAAGTTGCCAATACCTGCTGGTACACAGGAATTATCAAGAAATGCAGTGACAGCCACAGACCAAACTGGCCTGCTTTGCTGGAAAGCTAACATCAGTTCTGCAAAACTGGTCATACATAAAATCCTACTTTAGTTTATATTACTGAATGTTCAATGTGTCTGTAACCAAAATGCCATGCAGTGCATGCAGGTAAACTCTGATTATAAAAATAGCTGGAGGTTTTCAGGCATTTTTTGTTGAGCTTTGACAGAATCCTGCAATTAATGATCAACACAACAAAAAGGTAATTTAAATAGCAGGATTTACTTAAAAATTGCCTAAACTAATTTTACATACACTTGTTTAAATTAATGCTATTCAACCCAGTAAATTATTTCCTCTTCCTCCCCAGGAATTAGAATCACCACGTGTCAGAATCTCACTTTGATTTTCAAAGAACAAAAAACTTGAATAAAATAGCTCTCATTTTGAAAAGAAAGGAAGGATGTAACCTAAAGACTTCCCTGAAGCACATCCCAAGCATTCACAATGAGCATTTCCCTACAATTTAGTTGAATCAGTTTAAAACTGCCTATTTAAAATGAAGAAGTCTTCTTTGACTTCTAAGAAAAAATAAAAATACAGGCCACTAAGAGACATTTCATGAAAAACCTTTCAAACTGAATTATAACATACTCTTCTAGTGTGAATTACTACAAGATATGTTCTCTTTTTTCCCTCTTGTATGAACAATATAAAAAACTGAATAGCCTTTGCCCCAAATCACATACTAGAATATATTTAAAGATATTCCACAAGTAGATGTTCTCTCAATTTTTTTTTCTTTTTGGTACATTTTAGAGATGATTAAGGGTCATTCCACTGTTCAATTGAAAAATAAAATACCTCAATCACATTCCTATTAGATGTTTTAATTCCATGTAATTATGAATGAAGACCTGTTTCAAGAAAAAAGATATACAGCCTAGCTGTTTCATACAGCCTGATATAGTTTAATAAGCAATCAAATTCCAGAAATAAGGCAATGCACTGGCATGCTACTGACCACAGAGATCAGACATCCTTCCTATCCTGTAACTCACAGGCTCTGAGAGCTCAGTTATCAGGCAGATCTGCCAAGACATCTGATCAGTCTCCTGGATCCTCTGAATACCTTTAACAACTTCATATGTTAATTGACCATTTCAACTATATATTCAAAGACATCTGAGCTGCCAGTGGAAGGAGGATTTTCCTTCTCAGCATGGAATGTGATGTCATCCAACAGCCAGAGCTGAAGGTACTGACAAAATCAATTCACAGAATCAGATTATCAATGTCATAAACAGAAAAGATTTGATGCATTTTCGAGAAAGGAAATAAAACTCTTCACGCAGTGATCTCCAGCAAGACAGGTTTTTCTACACAGACCTACTTCTCATTAGATTTGCAAATAATACAAATATGGGAGGAGTGGCTGACAGACCAAATGGTTCAGAAGGACACACTGACAAGCTGGAAGATTGTGTTGACAGCAACATCATTTAGTTCAATAAAGGGAAATGCTAAGTCATGTCCTTGGGGAGGAATAACTCCAGGCTCCAGCAGAGGCTGAGATCTGACCAACTGGAATGTATCCTGTCAGGAAAGGCCTTGCAGGTCCTGCTAGACATCAAAGCTGACCAAGACCCAGCAACATGCTGCTGCAGCAAAGACCAATGACATCCTGAGCATATTAGGAAGAACACTGTCAGCAAGCTGCTGCAGGTGATCCTTTGTCTCTGCACAGCACTGGTGAGGCTACATCTGGAGTGCTGTGTCCAGTTCTGGGCTCCTCACTGCAAGGGTGACATGAAGCCACGGGAGTCCAGCAAAGGGTCATGAAGATGATTGAAGGGCTTGCAGCATATGTCCTGAGGAGAAGGTGAGAGGGCTGAGAATGGAGGAGCAAAAGGGGAATCTCACAGGGTTTTATCTATGTATATAAATACTTGATGGGAAGAGAAAACACAACGAAGCTACACTCTTCTCAGTGGTTTCCAGTGACAGGACAAGAGGGAATGGGTACACACTGAAATACAGGAAATTCCATTTAAACAGAAGGAGGAATCTTTTCAGCCATGATGGTTGTTATTCACTGGCACAACTTGCCCAGAGAGCACTGTGCTGAGTCCATTCTTGGAGGTATTCAGAATCAAGTGGACATGGCTCTAAGCAACCTGCTGCAGCTGACTGCTCAGAGCTGATGACTGGACTGAGCAATCTCCAGAGCTGCTGCCAGTCTCTGTGGCTGCCAGCAGCTGCTGCCAGTCTCTGTGCCAGCCACACACCACTGTGCCTGCATGGTCTCTCACAAAGACTTTACTGCCATTTTGTCATTACTTATTGATGAAAAGGAACTAAAATTGTTTACTTATTAACCATTTCATTGGAAAAACTTCCACAAACTAAGCTGAGGCTGTGTTTAGTCAAAAAGTTCTAGAATAAAATGAAACTTTGGCCCAGGGAAATACTGACTTCTTATGAGAGCAAGCTTGCCCCATAGTATTCAACAAGAATACTAAAATCCAAGAGCTACAGTAAGTTCAAGATGGTACCCAGCCAGTGTTTCCTGTCAGTTCCAATTATACATTTTATATAAGGGAACAGATTCCTCCATGTTATATTCACGTACATTGTAAGATAGGATACCCTGGTATAAATTGATATAACGTTTCCAGATGAATTTTTGAGGGTCCTTTTGCAAACTCTTAATTATGGAGCATATTACAAAGAGAAGTTCATAGAATCATAGAACAGTTAGGACTGAAAAGGATCTCAAGATCATCTAGTTCCAACCCCCCTGCCATGGGCAGGGACACCTCACACTAAACCATATCACCCAAGGCTTCATCCACAACCTGGTCTTGAACAGCGCCAGGGATGGAGCATTCACAACCTCCCTGGGCAACCCATTCCAGTACCTCACCAGCCTAACACTAAAGAATTTCTTCCTTATATCCAGTCTAAACCCCTGCTGTTTTAACTTTCAACCCATTACCCCTTGTCCTATCACTACAGTCCCTAATGAAGAGTCCCTCACCAGCATCTCTGTAGGCCCCCTTCAGATACTGCAAGGCTGCTATGAGGTCTCCATGCAGCCTTCTCTTCTCCAGGCTGAACAGCCCCAACTTTCTCAGCCTGTCTTCATATGGGAGGTGCTCCAGTCCCCTAATCATCTTCGTGGCCCTCCTCTGGATTTCTTCTAACAGTACCATGTCCTTTTTATGTTGAGGACACCAGAACTGCACACAATACTCCAGGTGAAGTCTCATGAGAGCAGAGTAGAGGGGCAGGATCACCTCCTTTGACCTGCTGGTCACGCTCCTTTTGATGCAGCCCAGGATACGGTTGGCTTTCTGGGTTGTGAGTGCACACTGAAGCTGGCTCATGTTCATTTTCTCATTGACTAACACCCCCAAGTCCTTCTCCGCAGGACTACCATGAATTTCCTTTTTGCCCAACCTGTAGCTGTGCCTGGGATTGCTCCCACCCAGGTGTAGGACCTTGCACTTGGCATGGTTAAACTTCATGAGGTTGGCATCAGCCCACCTCACAAGCGTGTCAAGGTCCCTCTGAATGGCATTCCTTCCCTCTAGCGTATCAACAGAACCACACAGCTTGGTGTCATCGGCAAACTTGCTGAGGGCACACTCAATTCCATTGTCTATGTCAGCGACAAAGATATTAAACAAGACCGGTCCCAACACCGATCCCTGAGGGACACCACTCATTACTGATCTCCAGCTGGACACTGAACCGTTGACCACAACTCTTTGAGTGCGATCATCCAGCCAGTTCTTTATCTACTGAGTGGTCCACCTATCAAATTGATGACACTCCAATTTAGAGACAAGGATGTCATGTGGGACAGTGTCGAACACTTTGCACAAGTCCAGGTAGATGACGTCAACTGTAGATGACATCAACTGCTCCACCCCTGTCCATCACTTTGTAGCCCCGTCATAGAAGGCCACCAAATTGGTCAGGCAGGATTTTCCCCTAGTAAAGCCATGCTGACTGTCACCAACCACCTTGTTGTTTTTCATGTGCTCTAGCATGCCTTCCAAGAGAATCTGCTCCCAGATTTTTCCAGGCACAGAGGTGAGACTGACTGGTCTGTAATTCCCCGGGTCACCCATTTTTTTCCCCTTCTTGAAAATGGGGGCTATATTTCCCTTTTTCCTGTCATCAAGAACTTCACCTGACTGCCATGATTTTTCAAATATGATGGCCAGTGGCTTTGCAACTTCATTCGCCAGCTCCTTCAGGAACCGCGGATGGATTTCATCAGGTCCCATGGACTTGTGTACATTCAGGTTCTTAAGATGGTCTGCTTTTGAAATCCTATTTTCATTATACAGATGCTATAAAAAACAGTCACTGATATCTTTTTCAGGCAAGAAAACAGCTCTAGTCTAGTTGTGTTAGCCTAAAACAATGCCTGTCTTCCCTACCCTTATTGCAAGTTTTGTGGTTTAAGACATAACACATCAGAAGAGACTCGGAAGAGAATCTCATTATGCTGTAAGTAGAAAGGGTTCATAAAAAGTTCACAAAGGGGCCTGTTATCTCCCTAATACCTTCAGAGGTCCCTGAGCCATCAACAGAGCAAGCCTGTGCTCACGCACACATCTCTGCAGCACAGCTCAGAGTAACCCTCCCACAAGTCCTTCAGGAGAAACAGCATATCAATTTATGAAGAAGGGTTTGGCTTCTGCAGTTGCAAAACGAAGTGCAGAAACTTTTTTAAGGGCCCAATCTGTTCACATACAGTACAAATGACAGACAGGACTGTCTAAACACATCTGTGATTGTGAGCTATAGTACTGAAAATCATGCCGTCACTTCTCTCTAGTCATGTGCTGAGTGGAGGTTTAACAGGCTCAAGAACTACAGCAGATCTGGTTCCAGCTAAGGAAATCATGAGGAAGACTGCATGAGGCAGAAAATGACAAAAACCTAAGCCTCTTCCTCTTGGTTTTGATATGGTTAAGTAACACATATCATATACGCAGATACAAATATACAAATATATTGCTGAATTTTTATCTATTTTTTTTCAGAATGAGTGGATATGTGTGTGCATTACTGATATTCCTGAACAGATACAAGATGAAGCCCTAGGAAAAAAACAAGCCCACAGACTTGCGAGATGTATGCCAAATCACCACTACTATCAAAGTGTAGAAGGTTTAAAAACAACATCAAACAAAGAAGTCTACCATTTTGTAGGAAGAATTAATCAAGGCATCTGCCCCATGTCAAGATTCTTGTCTTTTCCTGGAAGTGTGCCAGCATTTTACATCCTCTTTTGAGTTTCTGCACACTCCGTTACATAAATAATGAATACTCTCATACTCCAGAAAGCAAAAGTGTGTATTTAATAATTATGGGTGAGATAAGAAAACACCACAAAACCCCACCTCAACACCCCATATCTTCAAAATATCTGCAATATTACGGCAACATTGTTATAACAATGGCACTTCACTGCTAGCAGAAATTGCCCGTATCTATACTTCTTCCTATCCTGCAGCTTTAATCTTCAGCTGTGGTATGTTTCCTTGTTTTGGTTTCTTTTTCTTTTTTTTTTCCTCTGTAAATACACATGTGCAAATAGTTTTCGAAGATTATTTTCAAAGGATTGTGTAGTAGGAGTAACTTAATAATTTTTTAAAAAAAACAATACTTGAATTGCCTTTGATGTTTTCCAGTGTTGGAACATCAAATATATTTACTGACAGGATTGAAATAATGTTTTCCCAATCTTCGCTCTTAATTTCCTATCTAGAGGAATACTTTGTTTTCCTACTATCGGATTCCTTTAAACTTCGCATCTTGGCAGCTGAGCTTCCTGAAATCAGCTGTAAAGTGAGATAAATATTATTTGTAATGTCAAGGTAATACAGATGGTTAAATTAAACCACATAATACACTGATGAGCTTTTTCCTTGCAATTAGCTCTCAGCAGGGACCTTCTGCTCTGGAGAACAGTGCTACCATTTTAATGTTTATAAGCAGTTTTGCAACACAGCTTATAAACACTGATTCACAAAATACTAAAACAGATTTATTTTCCAGCACAAATATGAAAGTATGCAACAATAATTATACAGTAATTTTTTATCAACTACATTTTATGACTGTAAGTAGATATGGAGTGGAAGCTTAGGAAACATTAGAAGTGCCCTAACCTTTGAAATCTTTAATCCAAATTGTACAATAGTTTGATGTAAGTAACAAACACAATGCACATATGTCCCAATTAAAATAGTAATATAATTTTTAAAGCTCCTCTAAGTAAGCCTTCAGTAAGCAAGCCCTTTCTCAGCTCAATTAGACTACACTTTCATGCACTAACTTATATTCAGTCCTTTGCCTGTCCATAATTGATTTAATAATCAGTTCAATTCTATTTACTATTTCGTTGAAAGTATGACATGACCTCAACAAACCGTTAAGAATAAGAGGAAGAAATGATGTAAGACAAATAGCTTTGATTTGGTACTTTCCTGAGAGAATTCTGCTCATTAATCTTTCAGAAAAGATACAGTGATAACAATTCAGTGAAAAAGACACCCAGGGAAAATAACCTCTGACAACTACCAAACCTAAAGATCACCTGGTTCCAACTCCCGTTCCACGGCCAGGGACACCTTCCATTAGACCAGGTTGCTCACAGCCCTATCAGCCTGGTCTTGAGCAGGAAGGGGAAGGAAGGCACAACTTCTCTAGGTAACCTCTTCCAGTGTCTCACAAACCTCACAGTGAAGACTTTTTTCCTAATACCTAATCTAAATCTACCCTCTTCCAGTTTAAAGCCATTCCCCCTTGTCCTATCACTAGTCCCTGATGAAGAGTCCCTCTCTGGCATCGCTATAGGCCCCTTTCAGATACTGGAAGGCTGCAATCAAGTCTCCCAGAGCCTTCTCTTCTCTCCAGGCTGAACAGTCCCAACTCTCTCAGCCTGGCTTCAGAGGAGAAGTGCTCCAGTCCCCTGATCATCCTCATGGCCCTCCTCTGGACTTGTTCCAGCAGTTCCATGTCCTTTTTATGTTGAGGACACCAGAACTGCACACAATACTCCAAGTGAGGTCTCACAAGAGCAGAATCACCTCCTTTGACCTGGCAGTCATGTTCCTTTTGATGTAGCCCAGGACACAGTTGGCTTCCTGGGCTGCAATCACACACTGCTGGCACATACTGCACTTCTCATCAACCAGCACCCCCAAGTCCTTCTCCTCAGGGCAGCTCTCAATCCATTATCTGCTCAGCCTGTATTTTTATTTCCTATCTTCATGCAGAAGTTTTGTAGAATTGTTTTTACACAGTGGTCAAATTTATTACTATACTGTTAGTTAGGAAGCAGAACTTGAGCCCTAAGGAGAAAATTTATGACTGAGCCAGCATAAAGGCAAACATTTGTAAGAAACAGGGGAAATAATACAATCTTACAAACTGTAGCTAGTATCTGTGATTGTTATTGGTATGGCTGAGGTGAATATCAGGAAGCAAAGACCTAGATTACATGCTACTTAAGGAAGAGAACCTGGAAAAAAGTTTTATCTTCAGCAAGCTCTCAACAAGGCAGCTTCCTGGAATGGAAGGTCCTGCCATCAGCTGCAAGAGTCACACAAGTACATGCACTGGCCTGCCCAGTCAACAGCAGTGAAGTGTTATGCCTTCTCTCCTTTGCCAATACAAAGTAATTTTAATAACAGCAAAACCTGTGAATTATACTGTTTCCCGTGAATAATTGTAGTACAAAAAGACTAACTGATTTTCGTACTTCTCACTTGGACATTCGTTGCCTTTTTACAGAGACTTAAACATAGTAGAAAAATAAAGTTTAAGATACCTTCAAATGATTACTCTTCAGTAAGGAAGAGGCATTATGATTAAAACAGTTTTCATAGAATCATAGAATAGTTTGAGTTGGAAAGGACCTTAAGATCATCTAGTTCCAACCCCCCCTGCCATGGGCAGGGACACCTCACACCAACCCATGTCACCCAAGGCTCTGACCAACCTGGCCCTGAATACAACCAGGGATGAAGCATTCACAACCCATTCCAGTGCCTCACCACCCTTACAGTAAAGAATTTCTTCCTTACATCCAGTCTAAACTTCCCCTGTTTAAGTTTGAACCTGTTACACTTCCATGTCCTTTTTATGTTGAGGACACCAGAACTGCACACAATACTCCAAGTGAGGTCTCACAAGAGCAGAATAAAGGGGCAGGATCACCTCCTTCGACCTGCCAGTCATGCTCCTTTTGATGTAGCCCAGGATACATCCTATCACTACAGTTCCTAAAGAAGAGTTCCTCCCCAGCATCCTTATAGGCCACCTTCAGATACTGGAAGGCTGCTATGAGGTCTCCACACAGCCTTCATCTGGCTATACTACTCCAATGTGCGCAAGCTTTTCATCAGGACACAGAGCAAAAAAGAAACTACACACCTCTGGCAAGTCTAGAGTTCCTGGTTAGCACTAAACTTTAAATAAGCTTACTTGTCAGGTATGAATGACTGGCCTGTGGAAATGGCTTTAGGGATATGCAGCAGACCCTCAGAACTAACACAGTATCCTCTGCAGCACTTGAATCACATCACACAATTCATTTCAAGGTGGGCCCCTGTTGTTCCAGATCGACATTATCAAGACTTTGTCCACATACTTACATTTGACATTATTCATGCATTGTAGTAATCCCCTTGCAAGACTCCCATGTTTACCTTGTGCACACAGACCTCCTTTGCTACAAGGAAGGTTAGTTCTTCTAATCTGTGCCTTTTCATCTGCCCCATAGCAAATTTCTTTCTCTGCCTCTCTGACCAGAATGACAGATATCTTTCCAGAAGCCCTCACACAGAAAGGAGAATGGAAAGCAAGATCTCACCAAAAGACAGGATGGGTGTCACCATCTGCTAGCAGAATTTATTTGTCAAATGTATTCAGTACTCACTGCCTTTGTTTCAGTATGAAGATTCAATTAATTGTCAAACTTGTATCACAAATGACACTGTCTGCCTTTACAAAAAGTCTGGCATTTTATGTAATGGCACTGTTTATTCAAGCCAAATATATGCCAGGTTTCAAGGCTATTTTTTTTAATTGTAACTTGTTTCAGTGAAAGCAGAAGACTTAAGAGAAAAGAGATACATATGTGGGAGTCTGTAGACACTTACACACAAATGGCAATCAAAAGGCTGCTTGAAGAATAGAAATGCCAAATGTTTTGGTTTCCCTGGTTCTTTTCAGTAATGAAGTTACATTTCTTGTTCACTTAAGTGCAGGACTAAACCCTATCACTAGTGCTGTTAGCTGTTACTGTATTAGTCCATACATTTGTTTTTCTGAGCCTCCCAAGCCCTCCTCATCCAAAGAAAAAAACAAAAACAAACAAAAAAAACCCCAACCCATCCTTTTTCATATTGCTGTGCAGAGGAAAAGAACACACAAAATCACAAAATAAAACAACCAAACAAAAAAACCCAAACCCATCAAACGGAAAATCACAACCAGCTAGCTGTTTCCATTATGCTTATGACTAAAAATCTGAGGAAATTTGGCTTAAACAAAGCATGTCAGATGGACCTTCTTAGATAAAGAGACAGATTTGTGAACAAAGGGGAAGTATAGTAAATTTTATCTCTTCTGACTGTAATAAAACATTTGGTACACTGCCACATAGCAAGAGATTAGATAAACTATGGGAGAATAAAATTATTAAAGTAAAAACCACATGAAACAGCAGTTGGGAATAAAAATGCATCAAACAAGAGGGAGGTTACCAGCAGATTTCCTCATGTATGATTCTGGAAGCCAGGCGTATTCCACAACTTCATTAGCTGCCTTAACATAAATAAACTGTCCCAGTAAACAGCAGTCACATTTGACAATGACAGAATATTGGAAAGCACCAGTTACACACAGAAATACCTGGACAACTTATCCATGTCAGCTAACAGATCATTTCATACTACAGAAAGCGATATCATACACTGAACAATTGTTAAGTGACTAGGGAGTTTAGATAATAAAACTATATGCCACCAAAATATATCAGGAAATATACTTCCAGAAGAGAAATTAATTTTGGAATTCTGCAGAATTACACAGCAGTAACTCGTAGTTTTTATAGCCTTTACTCATGTATGTTAAAAAGAACAAAAAAGGATAAGTAAAATTTGCTTCTGCTTCTTTTAGAGTAAGCACAGAGAAGGACTGTTGATGGATAAAGATGTTTGAAGAGAAGAAGCTAGACTTCTAGCTGTTACTCACTAAAAACTAACAGGACAACTTTATGGAGAAAACAGCATGTAAACAGTTGCCCATGCCATTCAGGTTAAGTCAAGAGCTGAGGTGGCCAAACACAGAACTTTGTGAAATCTATCATTACCATCTGGAACTAATTCTAACATATATCACTCTCATTCAGAATTTAACAGGTCAAATATTTGACTTGATGCACTGAGTTGTTTGTTGTTGTTTTTTTTTTATAAACTTTCCATTACTATTTGCTGCAGTAGATAGACTATAGCCTGTACACTTCTACACATGTCTAACTTCCTTGTTTGTCTACAACAGTAATTAAAGTTTTCAATATTTTGTTGCTAATGTTCTGCAGACACATCCCCACAGTAACACTGGAAAACAAAATGTAAACAAAAATTTCAGCCTTTTGTTCAGAGAAAAAAAAATGGTGATGAGACATGCCCTTCAAAAAGATTAATTTTTTATGCTTCTTTTCTCTCCCAAAAGCTATGGTACTTCTTTTTAAAGGGCAGACCTAACTGTATGCTGTTAACAGATTTTTTGGAGTTTTTCCTTCTGTTGTTGGCATTTGCTGACAGGATCCAAATTCAATTGAGAATTCTGTAATATATATATTTCTAAGGCTACAAATAAAATACTAGTAATATTAGTGTGTATATTTATATATATATAATACCAAAAGTGACTTTTTATTTAAGCACTTTTTAATAAAGTCCTATACTTCTGTAACATTTATGCATTTCAAATATACTGATTGTTTAAAATATTCTGATGATTATTCCCTTTCCAACTTCCATTTTACTTCTGTAAATGTAACATTTCAACATTTCAGGTAGCAACTGAATTCTGACTTCTCCTGCACTGAAACACGGCAAATTAGGCAAGAATTTCAGACCTCTCACATTCCTCATACTATGCTGAAGCAGACAAAGAAAAAGCAGATGGTCATCTGCACAAAAACATTTTTAAATGCAACTTGAAAACAGGAATGGTGCTTGTATTGATCTATAAACTATTTGAAATTATGACTATTACCCTTACCTCTCAGAGCAAGTATTAAGAAATTAAAAGATCAGGCTCAGGTTGTCTACATTGTTGAAACAGGGCCTCAGAAAACTCCTTTTGTTGGAAGAGACTTCTAAAATTCCCTAATTTTTATGTATTACCATCAGACCTCTATGAGTTTTAGAATAAACAATAGGATGTGTTTCATAATATGCCAAATCACTGCTTAAAATTCCGTTTGACAAAGAAGAAAAGGTTCCTTCTTCAGTGAGGATTGTGTATTTCCAGACTTCAGCACTGCTGATCCTTAATCAGTCATAAGAGATTTTTCTTAATGGCATACTTATGATATAAAAAAGCAGACATTAAATTTTCAAAGTCTTTATGTGATTTCTTACTAGCAGGACACAATTGCATCTTAGTTCTTTTTATTTGCAAATTGAAGCTATGCCAGGTTACTTAGCATAGCAGTTTAAGTACACAGCATATGGTTTTAAGAATATAGTCTTAAAACAGTTTCAAACACATACCTTTGTGATATTGCCTTGTCATGGTCTAAGCCCAGATGGTAACTCAGAATCACGCAGCTGCTTGCTCACTCTTCCCTTTCTTTCCCCCCCGGACAGGATGGAGAGGAGAATTAAAAGAATGCAAATCCCACTGGCTGAGATAAAAACAGTCCAGTAACTTAAGTATAATACAAAACTACTGCTACCACTACTAATAATAATTATAAAAGAAATAACAAGGGGAGAGAATATAAAACTAAAAAAGGATGGGAAAAAAAAAAACAAGAATAAACATAAGTGACACACAATACAGTTGCTCACTATCCACTGACCAACACCCAGTCTGATCCGAGCGATCTGCCCCTCGAGTGACTCCCCCAGTTTATATACTGTGCATAACGCACTGTTGTATGCAATACCCCTTTGGCTAGTTTGGGTGAGGTGTCCTGTCTCTGCTTCTTCCTCGCTCCCTGTGCCCCTCCTCACTGGCAGAGAATGTGACTGAAAAGTCCTTGATAGAGGTAAACAATACTTTGCAACAACTAACACACTGGTGTGCTATCGGCTTTGTTCTCAGACTAAAGTCAAAACACAGCAGCGCACCAGCTACTAAGGAGAAAAATAACCATTACAGCTGAACCCAGGACAGCCATTTATCTGTATTTCAGATATTTTTAATATTTGTTCACTGTCCTGGGAAGTGTATGAACTTGGCTCTCTCTATGCAAGAGACAAGGGCAACATCAGTATCTGAAAGTATGCTGGTAACTGCACAAAGATTCTATCTAAATATGAAAAGCAATTGTATCCATCAGAGATTAAAATGTCAGATGCAAACACTAAGTTTTTCAACAAAGATTTTTCTTTTTGCTTTAAATTCCATATAAACATAACACTATATGGTTCGAAACAGGCTTAGAAATTCACTAGGTTTCCTACTGTACCTGTGAAAATATTTTTCTTCATTACTTGCATGTATGAGAATGTCATAGAATCATTTAGGTTGGAAAAGACCTTTAAGATCACCAAGTCCAACTGTAGAAGCATTTTCTTCAACTGTTCAAAACTCGTATTTTGCCAACTGCAGAGGTCTGACACAGTTATCTAAACAATTTTTTTATTCTTATTATTATTTATACAACCAGCTCATCTGAAAATGAAGTCTTGTTCTTTTATCTCTGAAGTTTCCTTTTGGAAAAATAATTTTAAAAAACAAACAACAAAAAATAAGCCAAACACAAAAACCCACACAAACCACAAAATCTATCCACACAAATAACCCTGGAAAATCTAAAAATATAATATTCTATTTCTTAAAAACATTGCAGCTTTGCCAACGTAATGCCTAGTTAGGAGGGTCCACCTTAAAACCACAGCAGTATGGGGGACTGTGTTTAGGACAAACTTCTATCTAGAAATCTGGGAATCCTCTACGTGGTTTGGTTCATTAATGAATTCATTAATTCAGCTACAGCTCCTGTGACCTAATGCTGTCCTGGACTGTGTGTTTTTCAAGAAGGAAAACAGCTGATGAACTATGTGCACATGTGTGCACACCCAGAGCAGTTAAAGTGCATCAGATTCTCATCTGCATGCGTACACCACATATATCTGCATTTCTGAATGCTCAACAGTACATTTGGAACTATAGTTGCGGGTAATTCAGAAAATACCAGAAAAATCAAGGAAGCCCATTAAACAAGGACAGGTGAAGGCAAGCAGAGGACGTTTTTACAATGTCCAGATACATGTAAGCTATACTTTTTGTATCTGCTTCATTATACACTGAACCAACTACGTATCCATAACCAGCACTTAACACCAATGTTAAGTGTATTTTATGCATGCATACACATCTACCACACCAGCAGTACACCAGTTGGTTACAGTGGAATCAACATTTTAACAGCTGAATTTCCTGATAAAAATTTGAGACTTATCACCTATCTGACAACCAAACAGTGCTTTCTAAGGCGAACTTTGAGATCCAGAAGCCTGGCAATTACAGCAGGTGAAATTCTGACATTAATAAACTGAAATAATAAACCATGGATTTTCACAAAATGTGTTTGAGATCCTATTCCTAGTGTTCTAGGTCTGATTATTAAGTTATAGACACTTCATCTGGAAATGAACAGTGAAATATCAGCAACTTTCTTAATTTGACTTGAAGTGCTCCTTCCATTAGAACACAGTCTGCAATGAGACACACAGCTGTTTGAGAAACACACACCCTAGATGCTAGCAACTCTGATCTCCCTAGCTGCCTATGATGACAACATCACACTCAGCAAGGTCATTTAGCACAGGAGGCACAATTAACTATAGCTTTCTAGTGCCATGCTATTATGTGAAGAATAACTACACAATTATAAGACTGCATGAACTTTCCCTTTTTTTTTAACAGTCACTGCCTCCAGGAAATTAAAAATATTTCAACATTTATGCAACTAGAATAGACCTGATACTCTCAGTATGAGACTAGATAACACAGTCAAAATCATTACATTAAATAAAATGAGCTATGAGACTAATTCTGTCAGAGACTATCTCAAGTCTGTGTCTGGGTATCAGAACCACTTTGCTATCCTATTATAATGCCAGGTGATCAGCTGGAAAGGGCCCAGGAAATGTCCATATACAAATCTGCCATGATGTTCTTTTACCATTTGCCAAAAGTTAAAGAAATAATATATATATATATATATATACACATATATATATAATAAGCGAAACAGGCACACTTATCTAGACATGAACCTTTGTTAAGCCTTGCCTCTAGTTTCAACTTTAAGTGGTTTAGTTTACGTCACAAGACCCCTGACCATCTAGAGATATTCTCACTAGCCTTTTCAATTCTAGCAGGCTGGGTCTGAGACAACTCTTAAGTTCCAGCCCACAATACAATTCACCCGACTCGGAAAGAGACAGGTAAAAGCCCAAGCATCACAATATTAACTACACTGCTGTTTCTAAGAAGATGAAATAAAGGAGGAAAGGCTATGGGAACCAAAAGAAATATAGCAGGTAGGAGATATGGAAACACCCATGGTGCATAATCACTGCTTCAGGCATCCTGTACTTTCTACAGATCTAAAATCCAATGGAAAAGCGGGATGAATCATAGAATCATAGAATAGCTAGGATTGGAAAGGACCTCAAGGTCATCTACTTCCAACCCCCCTGCCATGGGCAGGGACACCTCACACTAAACCCTATCACCCAAGGCTTCATCCAACCTGGCCTTGAACACTGTGCCAGGGATGGAGCATTCACTACCTCCCTGGGCAACTCATTCCAGTACCTCACCACCCTAACAGTAAAGATTTTCTTCCTTATATCCAGTCTAAACCCCTGCTGTTAAAGTTTCAACCCGTTACCCCTTGTCCTATCACTACAGTCCCTAAGGAATAGTCCCTCCCCAGCATCCCTGTAGGCCCCCTTCAGATACTGGAAGGCTGCTAGCACATTAGTGTTTTTTAATATAACAGTACTTCTGCTCATTCTCCAAAAATAGTGCAATATAAACACATCCTTATGACTCAACTTTCAAAAAGACTTTACATGTATGTATACATATATATACTATATTTATATGTAAAAAAAATTGACTGGAAAGAGAAAAATATGCAAAGGGGAGGTAGTTGCAGTGCTGCAGAAAGTTTCTGTTTGAGGGAAAGAATAGAACAATTAACACGTGAAGAGGACAAGCCGGGAAAGATACATAGATAAATCACTGACTTCCAAGAAAAATCCGACATCTTTAGATAGTTAAATCCTAAAAAGTGACACTGGTATGGGGGAGGCTCAGACAGTTCCACAGCTGATGAAACAGGAAAAGTGAGATAAAAAGGTTTTTATGATGGGCAAAGTAAAGCACAAGTATTTTGGTGAGTGTAAAGAGCTGGTTAAACTGCATTTTTCGTAAGTCAAATTAAGTCATAGCATATAGGGATCTTTAAAGTGTTCAGAGTTTCTCCACCTTTAAAAAAAAGCACAAAACACCAGCTGACATAGCTAAGGCAAACTTCTGCTTTTAACAGATATTTTTGTGCAGTTGCCATTTGCCATAGCTTTTCCGTTGAGATACCATGGTCAGTAGATTACAGTGATTGAAGTAGCGACTTTCACATAGGCTTTACCTCATAGCCATTGTTTATTTAGTCTGTGGTGATGAACTTTTGTTTGTACAGAAACAAAATCCAAACCAGTATCTCTGTAGCCTAGAAGCATCTTATTCATAACAATAAGAAAAACACAAGATGAACCAAAACTATGAGTGTGTTTCTTTACTGACTCAAAATTAATCCCTTATTTGAGAATCAGTTAATACTAACAGAAGGATATTAACTGCTTAGGTTTTGAATAATATCCTTCTGTGAGCAATTTCAGGATGTTGCTAGTTGTACTCCCTGTTTACTGCAGAAAAATCATGTGATCAACAGCAGTGTGTCTCAGTTAATGAAACTGCTGCTTTCTATTGCACCATCATTTAATAATGTTGTGCACTGCAATCCACATATTCTATTTTGCATTTTCTTAATTACTTATCTTAGATTTTCACCAGCTCATTCTGCAGTCTTGGTTCTGACACCCTACTTGGAACATGAACTGGTATCTATACTGTCACACTCGACACTGACATAGGGACAAAACATTACTACTCTACTTGCATCATAACTGAATTGATGCAATAATGTAAAATAAGACATCCCCTAAGTCCTCTTAGTACTTCAGAGAAAGAGCCATCAGGGAGTTTTAGTAAGACTGTCAAATCTAGTGACAGAGAAAATCATAACTAAGGGGTTGCCACCTTAATGCCTTGTATGAATGTATTCTAAGACTGACTTTTAAAAAGCTTTCTAGTACCCCTACACTTTTGCATTCTTATATTCGAAGGTTTTATATGCTCAGCACAAGCGCATTCTTGGTAGCGCATTGGTTGGGTGGTAGCGCATTCTACCAACTTCAAATGCACTGTGTCAGGAATGAAACTGAGCCTTTGTAGTCATCATTCACAGAGGCTGAAACCTTTAATTCTGGTTAAACTGTATTTTCATACAACACAGTATCTTGTACTCTTCCATTGTCAGTGTAAATGATTGACAGGTATATTTTAACATTAGCTTTTAAAATAACTCTAAACATTAGGAAAATATCTTCTTCAAAACAAAAAGAGCATCTGAAAATCAAAAGGTCCATCTCCACAGCAATTACGTTGAATCAAATTCAACCCTGTCACAATTTTGATAATTGAATTAAGAACAAATATGCACACCTCTGTGAACATCTGCCTTCACTGCCAAGCTCATTAAAATCTTTTTTCACCTGTCTTGTTGCCTCAGTAACTTTCCACTTGTCCCTGAGCTTGATTCACAATTTCTGATACTACTACATACTACTCATTTCCTATGACACCTGATCCAAAGCTTCCCACCAGCCTCTTAGGAGATTCTAAGTCATCCAGCCACATGCAGAGGCCACATTTTTCTGTTTCATTCTCCCCCACCTCCCCTTTTTTTTTTGATCCCCTTCTCTTGGGGGACCACTAATGCAATTCCCTAGAGCACATCTGACCATGAAGAACTTCTCGGTGCCTGGGAATCCTTTAACAACAAAGGCTGTTTACACTGAAGAACTAGAGAAAACTGAAGAAGTAAACTTACTGCAGATTTGGGCTCTCCATACTAACTGTCTTCAAAATTAAAGGAAAAAATGAGGGCAAATGGTGAAACATATAGCCTGTTTCAGGTTTTCCAAAAAAGAAAGTAATTTCAACATTCCAAGCTAGAGTCTCCTTAGTTCTAGTGTTAAAATGGAGAGAAGATCCCATTAGCATATTCAATGTACCAACTAGTCTAGTGAAGAAGGCATCTTAACCTTCCTGAATGACCTTATTCACTCGCAAGAATAATAGCTCAACATGAAGGAAGAGCCCAGTGCCAGAATACCTTGTAGATCAGTGTAAGGGCACATGCTGGAGGAGCAAGGAGTACTAACTAACAGAGGTCTGTGATCAGAGAACAGAAACACCATGCTATTAGGTCCACAGAATTATTAAAGCCACTTCTGCTTCTTCATGAAGAAGTCACAGGTTTTGCCTTTAGTTTTGATTGCTTTGAAAGCAAAACCCCTCACGAAAGTGTTAAGTTCACAGAATTTACTGTTCCATAACTAACATTTTCAAACCATGTACATGGATACATAAGACCCAACAGCCAAAGCAAACTGGTTCTTTAATTTTTTTAAACATGCAGAGGATAACTACAAAGAAGAAGCCTGTGTGATTCACTTCTTAGTTAACACTGCTAACACTCCTCCTATGGATTGAACAGTATTTCAAAATTGTCATGAGCAACTTGAAATAGGGTACCGTTTGTTAAGCCAAACATAAGGTTCTGCTGCAGAAACTTCTTCATTTCTTGGTCTTAAAATTGGAAAAGATTTTCCAGTATTTTGAGAAACACATATACACATATAAATATACACATACATATTTCTCCATACATTTATTCTTGATCTTAGATTTATGATAGGATTAAGCATAAATACTCTGACATAACTGAAGGTTACACTTATGTTAACAAGATCTAAATTTTTTTTCTGAGCTTGTCTATAAACCAGCTCAACTCAGCCACTAAAAACAGTAAACATCTGATGTGTGTTCATAAAAAGATAATTAAATGTGCAAATAAAATCCTGAAAAATATAACAACAGTAAATATCATGTTATTATAATTCAGGGGAAATTATGAAAAATAAAGACAAGAAATAGCTAAATTAGCACATCACCATCAGATACTTTCTCATTACACTTTAGTTCCAGAGAAGCACTTAAATTGTGGCAATAAGTAGCAAAAAGTTTTCATTTAGTTGCTTATTTAGACTTTTCTTTTTTTCTTTTCCTGCTTGCACTTCTGCAGTCACTGTGATTCACACGGTTTTATGACAAGAAAGTTTCCCTGCAATTCACAGCAAACTTCAGAAAGTTGCAACAGGAGATTGCCTGCTTGGCATATACTTTACACAACAGTTCTATTACGTCATTAAAAAGATACGTTATCTAAAAGCAGAAGGAACATAAGAACAGGGGGGAAAAAAAGTCCTTGTTCCAGGAGATAAGACTTTTCTTTCTTCTTTTACATTTTCATTTTGAAATCTGACAGGATTGTTGAAGTGCTGCTTCAGAAAAGTATTACATTATGTCTGTAAAGAGTTTCTTTCAGCTGCAAACATAGCAAATGAGTTATAATAGGATACCTGTATTACTTTCTGGACAGTGGTTGACTAGAAAGTACAAACTGTGTCAAAAAATTTGCTCCTGCTTTCTTAACCAATATTAACATCTCAGATACTTTGAGAAGTACTTGTCTGCATTAAAATGTGATTAATAGAACATACCATAACCTTCAGGTGAATTCCAAAAACCTACATGCATGTCTCATAATAGTTGCTTCCTATGGTGAAAAAAAATAATAGTAGAAAATAAAAAAACAAACCCCACACAAATCAAAACACAACAGAGATCTCACTTGCAAAAGAGTGGAAGCTGAAGGTGTCTACTAATCTAGATACAAGTTTTCATGCTCCTAGTCACAGGTGTAGGGATTTCTTATCTTCCCACACTGATAGTTTCCTTTTTACTTACTCCTAAATTTTTGTTTGGGATTTAAAACTTTTTTCTCTTTTTTAATGAAATCTGGTATTTTTAGGCAATACCTGAGCAACTGTACAAAACAGGCAACAGATAAAAGGTCCTCTAGGAAAGCAAGCCTTCGGGGGCCTGTTTTGAATTTTTGCAGGGTGGTCAGGAAGAACAGTACTTCTACGCTGCCAACTCAGACTCACAGTTCATCCACAACATACAATTATAAGTGCTCAAGATTCTAGGAGATGTCTGTTGATTCTGGATGTTCAGTTTGAAATCAATCTTTTATTAAAAAGGAAAAGCAGACACCACTTAAAAATTATCAGGCCCCAAAGAAGCAAGTGAGATAAAGTCAGAAACCCTAACTATTAATAACTCTTACATTCTGCCCATAGAGTTCAACACTGTCATTCAAATTACTAAACTTGCACCTCCTTTTGAAATATATGTAGTTTGATTTCAGATACAGAATTGACTGTACATTAATTATTAATTATTATTATTATAATTTTCACAAGAAGGAACAAAAGATACCCAGGTAACTTCAGTCCTTGTTTTTTTCTTAGACACACTGTCTTAAATATAATAGCCCCTGATGTATTTTCAGGGAAGACAAACAGATGAGAATTGTGGAAACTGAACTATTGCTCTGGTTTACCATTTTAATAAGAATTAATTTCCTCTCTTCATTTGTGTTTTTGTTTTGTTTTGCTTTGCTTTTTCTGTATTCCTCATCTTCTGTGCTAAAAATCACACACACCCTAGCTCTGTAGTGACTTGTATGACAGGTGAGTGCAGTCAGTTACGCCACACTCTGCTCTACAAGGTAGAGAGAACTAATCTCAAGCTACAGTCATAAAATGATTTAGCATGGAAGGGACTTCTGAGGGTTGCCTAATACAAGCATCTTCCAGAATTATTTAAACCCAAAAGCTGAAACTTTCTCTTCAGCACAAAATCTAGTAATTTCAAAGTCACTCCATACTACTAACAGAGGACGTTTTCCCAGTATCAGACACTATTTAGTCTACACAACAGAGAAGTCCTTCACAAGAATGGCAACATGCAAGCAAAAACATTTTCCTCAGGACAGTTCTGAGGGGACAAAAAATAAAAAAAAAGCCCACCAAAAGCCACACACAACAAAAAACAACAAAACACACATGATCCCTAAAATCATAATAAATAATTAACCTTTAAAAATTCAGCTGTTGCACTGCTTGACAGGACCACACATGCACCAAGGAAGTAATGCCCAGAATATACTCCTTTCCCCCCCCCCCCCACAAGTAAAAGAACAAGCTAAGGATCTGTCATCCAGCCAAGTACATCGGACTGGTCTATGACAAGAACCTTCTTTACAGATTTCCTCACTGGAAGCCAACCATATGGAGATATTAGGCAGTATATTCAGGAGAGATTCTTAATGAAGAAGACTGATCTTGAGGTGCTGAACACTGTGCTTAGTCTGAAGTATAAACAGCCATTAGCTTTGGCTTTGCAATGAAGCCATCCAAATAAAACTAAAAAAACAACAAAAAAATTGTTGTTCATCCACAGCACACAGAAACAAACTAAAAAAAAAAAAAAAACCCAAACCACTCCACTATATACTAGACATTATTTAAAAAACACATTTCATAGATGCCAAAATTGAGAAAAAAGAGCAATTACCTAAAATAAAAGCTAGACGAAATGTCCAATTTGTCAGGCATTTCAAAGTATTTGAGCAGAGAACTGGTTATTCTCTCTTCAGCTACCAACAACTTAAATATTTATAATGAAACCAATTTTTTTTCTTCAAAGATGTTAAAATCAGATCATAAGTAAAATTTGTTACAATTCATTTTACATTGCAAGTTCTACAGCAGCACAACATAAAACGCACAGCCCGCACAAACACATCTTGTGGGCTTCATGAACTCAAGCCTTCCTCTCACTTCGAAGTTACACCACTAACTGAGATTTGTTTCCATTTTTATTGGATCTTTTATTGCTAGACTTTCTGTACAATTAAACAATCAGAAAAGCATTATTCAAATACAACAGACATCTGCTTTTAACTAGCTCCTCCTGAAGGAGGCAGCAAGGAGCCAGGGCTGGGTTGGAGGACTAAGTGAGAGGGGGTGCACCCTCCCACCAGTGCAAGAAGAATGGCCAGGAAAAGTGTTACTTTCCATTTTTTAATATTATCATATTATTTTACCAGTGCCTGCCCTGGAACTTACATTTCTGCTTCTCTTAAGAAGTGTGTTTTCACTTCTGATAACTAATGCTGGTATGCTTTTACTTTTTTCAAGAAGTTATTAAGATTATAGACAAGTTACTAGGTGTGCTAGCATGTATCTTGTAAATTGCCAAAGGACATTTTAATGTTGATTTACACAATCCCAGGGTAACTAAGGTGGGCTGGGACTTGGGGAGGTCTCCATGGTCATGAGCCCATGTCCACAACAGGCTCAGCAGGGGAGTCAGTTGGCAGTGCTCAGGACTTCACCAGTTTGTGTGTGGAACCCCCCAGGCTCCAGCTCCACTGCCGTCCTTCTGGGAGAAAGGCTCCTCCTTCCCTCTAGCCTCGGCCTCCTGTGTTTCACCTGTGCTGCTCTCTCCCTCCCACCACTCACCACTGTAAAGAGCCTGGCTACATCTCTGTTCCCTCCCATTCTGCCAGTGATGCTGATGGGTGCCTGCAAAGCCATTGCTCCTCCCAGATGAACCGGCCCTGGTGCTGCAGTCTCTCCTCACAGGGTAAGGGATCCAGCCTCACCCTCTCCATGACCTTCCCTCAGCTCCCATCAGTTTGACAGTGCTGTTACTGTGTTGGGGATCCAAACTGGAGGTGGTACCCAGGCAGGGGCTGACAAACACCAAGCAGAGGGGACAGACCCTACCCTACCTTCCCCTGGCTCTCGAGCCATGTCCTGCTCACACCACCCCAGGCACCGCTGGCCCTCATTGCTGTCTGAGGACACCTGTGGCCCTGGCTCACCTCACTGCCCACCAGTGCCCAGGGCCACCCCCAGAGCCTCACAGGCTCACTCATACACTCCATCCCCCTCGGGTCACTGATGGCGGTGCTAAAGAGTGCATGCCCTGCACAGAGCCAGCAGACCCAGCTCAATACCGGCCTCCAGGCAATGTCCAACCCACAACTACCTCCCTGAGCCCATCATCCAAGCCGGTCCTCACCCATCCCTGTGTCCTCCTTCCCAGATCTTAATCTCACAGCCCGGGCAGGAGGATGTTGGTGGAGCAGTGCTGAAAGCCCAGAGCAGAGGCAGGCAGCATCCACTGCTCTCCTTTCAACCCCATGATCCTGTCACAGCAAGCAGTGAGATGGGTCAGGCATGGCATGTAGAAACTCGACGCCAGCTGCGCCCATCACTGCCTGCTTCCTCTTGTGCCCAGGCGTGGGCTCCAGGAGGACTCGCTCCTTGGTTTTACCTGGGGCTGGCAGGAGGCTGCCCAGCCTGCAGCTTCTCAGGCTGCTGCTGCCCTGTTCTGAAGGCAGGGATGACATTTGCTTTTCTCCACTCATTGAGACCTCCCTGATCTCTATGGCCTTTGAGAGCTGATGGAGAGCAGCTGCACAAGGACATTAGCCACCTCCCTCAGCACCTCGGGATGCAGCCCCACAGGTCCCAGGGGTGTGTGTGGGTCAAGTGCTCTTGAATGAACATCAACTGGACCATTGTCCCCAGCTGGTAGCTCCTCTCTGCCTTGAGACCTGTCAGTAAGAGCAGAGGCCTGGCAGACCTTGCTGGTAACAACAAAGAAAGTGGTGACAACCTACCTTATCTGTGTCTGCTATCAGTGTATCACCTTCTCCATTTGTAGTGATCCTGACAGGGAGACTACTGCACATCAAGGAGTCAGTGATCCATACACTAGTAAAGCTGAGTACACCCTGACCTGTGCTGTGCTGCAATGCACATACGACTTTGTCTTTTTTCACTTTGCAAATTCCTTGGCTGTAGGAGAAATAAGCCAACTAATTTTGAGAAAGGAGCCTGTGGGCAGTTCCCACTCATTACCAACAATTACACCACCTGTACTGCCTTGCCTAAGTGCAGAAAGAAGTCATGAGAGCATTGTTTCTGCTTACCAGCAGAAAAGACAAATACAGCCGTTTCCTTCAAAGAAAATCAAACAATAGCTTGCATGAGCAAAATGGGTCAAACTTTCAATGGACAAGGTTTGCACGGTGTGCTGCACAAGGACTTGGGGATCATTCAACAGAAAGAAGCTATTTTTGACACCCTCCAGCAATCTTCTGGATGGCTGGCATCCTAACACACTGAAGTTTCCAGTGAGGTGTGGGTCTGTGACACAGAGATTTCTTCAGATTTTTCAGAGAAAGCTCTATCTACTTCTTTACCCTGGTCAGTGGTCTGTAACACATCCCACCACAGTGTCACACTTAGCGACTCCTCCTCCTCTAACCCTGACCTACAAGCTGTTATCCAGACCTGTGTTCCAAACATCTGGGCTGCTCCTTCACATGGAGGGCAGACTCCTTACTCCTCTTCCCTGCCTGTCTCTCCTGAAGAGCTCATCTCCATCCATCACAGCATGACAGCCACTTGACCTCTCACCACATCACAGATACCCAGTGATGCTGCAGCTCTATAGCCATATGCTAAACTTTTGTCCTGGTGCTCAGCTCCCAGGCTGTGTGTGTTACATGCACACTCCGGAAATAGGTGTGCTTTTGTCCTGTTTTAACATACCCAAGTTGTTCTTCCCACCCTGCATTTTCGCTTTCTGCCTTTGCCCCATGATTTTGTCGCTTTACTCTGGGCTGTAATCTCTCTCCCATGTAACTCCTAGTTAATTAGCCCCTGAATGATTAAGAGGGAATTGTTTTATTGAAGGAGCTGAGAAAAGGATGTATATTAGAGATAAAAAATATCTGCAAGAGCTAATATTAGCTAAGTCACACACATGGCTGCCTCTAAACAATGCTCACCAAGCTGGCCAGCCTCTTGGCAAAGATGCTTTTGCCACAGTAATTGACAAAGAGAAAACTACAGCTAATTTCTTAAATTCACAGATGTGGAACTCAGCGGGCAAACTAAACTCTCTCAAGGCCCTCAAATCTCCTCCACAACAAGTCGCCCTGAAATCCAACTCTTCACCCACTGGGCGACAACTACTGTATTGTGTACTGTTCCCCAACCACATACACATGTAATAGCTCAGCTTTGCTGTAAGGTAGCTGATTTCTCCCTGCCAATCCTTTGTACTCATCCCATTTGATCTTCAGTGTCCAGGGCAGGACCAATAACCTGGTTCACAGCTGTGATTTCATTGATGCCACAGCAAAGTAAAAGGGAAAAGTTGTATTTTTTGTGTCTGTACATTTCTCACTTACCATTTTGTATCTGAGCTAATATAAATATCCTGTGGGAAGACTCTGCTCAAAAGCAATAAGAAAAACCTATTAGCTTTGAACAATAAAGAAAATAAGTTGCTGTAAACAGAAACTGTACAGGAGAATAGCCACGTCTCATTTTTTACTAAACTGGAACACTATACTGTGCAGACCCTGGTCAAAATGGGCTGAAAAACTCATAGAAATCAGAGGCTGTAAGTATAAATGATACTCACTATCTCCATAGAAAGAAGACAGACATACCTCTTTATGGGAATAAATTTAACATCCAAAATGTGATCTGCTGTTCTGAATGGCAAAACATTTACCAATTTGAGCAGGGGGTTTCCATGCAGCTTTCTTTTATCAGTTACAAAAGCAAATGATGGAAAGAGGAAAACCAGAGAAAAGGCTTAATTTCTAATGCAGCAGCTGTACTTCAGATCCTCAATATGTAACCCCTTTACTCAAAATGTAACTGGGGTCAGTACATTATAAATAAAAATACCAGCTTTAAAGATAGAGATTGTTTAGAGGCAGCCACATAGGTTTGCAAGAGCTAAGATTGGCTAGATCACCTATCTCAAATATCTTTCCCTTCCTCCACTGCTGCCAATAAAACAAATCCTCCTCCATCACTCAAGGACTAATACAAAAACTAAGCAAAATAAAAAGAAATCCCAACTGTTTTTGCAAAGAAGTAAGACTATAAATTATTCTTTTGAAATGAAAGAAATAAAACAAAAGTCAATTTTCAGGATTACAATTACTTTTTCACTGATTTGGTGTGAAACATCAGGATGGGCAGTTTCTACAATCACATAAAGAAAGGTTGAAAAAATAAGATATGTACAGACTGTACCTGATAAGAATGATGCAGAAAAATAATAGCTTTTCTCACTGCTGAACACAGTGTGCAGTTACTAATTTAAAAGTTCTGCATTTGACAGCAAATCTAAACCAAGACATAACATGGATAAACTAGTTCTTCAAAACACTGAATTTTTGTTTTTGTGCACAACAAGAACACCTACCTAAATGGCTTTAAAAGACATTCAGATGAGACCCTTTATGCAAAATGAAACACACACCACCACCACCCTGGGTTACTCTACGTTTTCTTTTGAATAAATCCCAGTTTTAAAGAAGTAAGTCTGTCCCATGGTTAAATCCCAGAGATTGCTTTAAAGAAGTAATTTTCTATGTTTTCATCTATCCAAAACTGTCTACAAACAGTAGCAACCTCTCCCCTAAGGTATGCTACAAAAGGCTGATACACTAGCCTGCTTTAGGAGCAAGAAAGCAAGTCCACACTTCCCGTCCAGTTTCCAGAAGACTAACTGACCAAAACTAACATTTCTTAAATTAAAAGCCACAGAAATCATCTGAGACTCCAGAACAATATTATTACAAGATTAGGGAAGAACAGTGTGCAAAAAAAAAAAAAAAAAACATGTGCACTGAGTCAGTTGTGCCACCCTCCTAATTCAACACCCCGAAACTCCTCAGAGAAGTGACAACCTTTAAGAAGTAAACTGAGGAAGACAAATACAAGTTACTACAAGGAAAACAGAATCAGGCTAGCAAGGCTGGGGGGGAAGAGCTAATGCTAAAAGGATTTAAATCTTACTTTTTTTTCAGGTTTTGTTTGGAGAGAAGAGGGGGAGTAAAAAAGATGGTGGTGGGAAATGTCTTAAGGATTAGTATTTTCTGTCACTGCTTTTGAAAATGATCCTTAGTGAGTTATTCTTAGTGAAATGTGGTTTCAAAAATTCTATGCTCTCTTATAATAAAGTGTATAACTGAAAACACAAACTAATAGGTACCCATTCACAAAAAAAAAGTGTTTATAAAAAAACTAACACAAATTAAACAAAACCAAACAAACAAAAAAAAATCAGAGTCAGCCTTTCCCATCTGTCCTGCAATTCATGGAATTCAGAAGTTTAAATGTAATGCAATTCCAGTGTAAATACACCACTTAACTACTGCTTGAGAGACGATAATAGGAAGAAGCTGCTTATCCATTTAGAAAGATTCTGGAAATGTAAAGATTAATTGAAGATTAATACAGACTTTCAGTTCTGGCCAAACACTTGTAACCTGAGTCACATTCTGGGTTCTGCAGGAGTAAGAATTCATCTCTGCTGTAAGCCACAAGAAGTACTTTGTTTGGAAGAACAGAAACTCAACACGTCTTTAAAAAAAAGCAAAAACCAACCAAACCCCATCCTCAACTTCATTGTGCATTTTTGATAAGCTGTGGCAAACAGAACTCTCACCTGGAAATTAAATTTAAGGCATCTACTGCAAAAAGTTAGTGTATCCTGGGAAAAAAAAAACAAAAACAAAACAAAACAAAAAAAAAAACAAAACAACTAAATTATAGTATTTTAATCTACAGTCTGATACAGATGAATGTGGTGCTCATCCTCTTCCCCCTCCATAAGAGAATATTACTTTCTCTGATGCTTTCTTGTTGCCATGGCATCGTTCCTACCCTAGGTTTCTTCATCTTTGTTATTTCCCCAATTGGCATTCAACCTGTGGGCATCTTCCCCCCCCCAGCCCAAAAGCTTATATATCAGTGTTTGGTTTTGAAATAATACACTTGATCTATTGAGTGATGCATATTACTCCAGACCTTATGGAGTCAGCTTTTAGTACAAACACACAACGTTGCTTCTAAACACATGAGGCCTGAGGTTGTACTTGTGACAGTGAGCAGTTCATCCAAAATTTTTGTATGTTTTCCCAGCACATAGCACTAGCATTCTGATCCCACAGAGAAAGACCATGAAGCATTCTAATTAATGCCACTCACTTCTACTTGAATACTCAACTTGCTCTTTCAATTTCTGTATATACCTTGCCAAAATGTTTGCTTTTCTGTAGGCAATCTATGCTGTGCCATGCATCTTCATCAAGATGCCTGTCCATCCACCTCAGAGATTCCTGACATATCCCACCCGGCTGGCTGAAGGCAGACACACTGCCAGGGAATACACCTTCGCACGAAGTACGCTTATGGTTCTCAAGCGCATGTTTTTAGTGCACCTGCTTTCTAGTCTTTCGCTTATGACAGCTGCAGCTCCCCTCCTCAGCCGCACCATGCAAGCACAAGTCTCAAGCTATTACTTCCCAGCCACGCCGACTGCACTCCCAGGCGGCTCCTAGACCGACACCGGCGACGAGAGCTGCCGCTCCGGCCGGAGAAGCACCAGCCTCGCCGCGAAGCGAACAGGCACACACAGAGGAAAACGGGAAACTTGCACCTGTTAAAACTACAGTCAGACACAGCGCATCAGAAGGGTCATTCGTCCCCGACGTGCAACAGGTTTCTCAACATCACCCCCACCCAGCATCCGCCTTCGCGAGGTGCCCGCACGGAGGAGCCCGAGTCCGCTCCGGGTAGCGGTCGCAGTCGCAGGCACTCACCGGCGGCACGGCCGCGGAGGGTCCGCCCCGCTTGGCAGAGCCGCGCCGAGAGCTCAGCCGCCGCCAGGACTCTGCCAGCCGCCCGCGGCTGCCGCTCGCCGCCCCATCAGCGGCACAACCCCGCTCCGCCGCCCCGGGGCTCTGCTGCCTCTGCCCCATAGCACCAAACACCACTACAGCAAACACCACTACACTCCCCACACCTCCCCGCGCCGCCCTTACTTTTAACGGTGCTGCCCAGACTTCGCGGGCGGGGGGGATAGGGGAGGCGGGCCAGGGCGGAGCGGCGCTGCCTTCCCTCCGGTGTCTCCGTGGTGGGGCGGGCGCCGGGAAGGGAGGGGTGCTGGGAGGGAGTAGGGTGACACCCTCCCAGGGAGCGGGCCAGCGAGAGCTGTGTGGGTAGTGGCACAATTAGTTTACCCGCAATAAACATGTTGTTTCTTCCAGTCCAACAGCGCTTACAGGTGCGCAACTTCCACACCAAGTCCATCGGTTTTCTCTGCTGCTTACACTTGAGAGACTGCAAACACCAAGTCCGAAGCAAAAGACGGAGTGATACCTGATAGTCGGCACACCTTTGGGGGCGGGAGGACTGCTTTTCTTTCTCAAATTTCACTGGGGGGGTGGGGTGGGTGGGTGTGTTTCTGGAATTAACGGTCTTTCAAATACCGGAAGGACCCGTGGTCAGGTTTCTGGATTCAGTATGCCCAAACAGGCACTTTAGGAACACGTACACCAGGCTTATCAGCTCAGCCTGCTAAGCACAGGACACTAGTGCTGTGCCATACAGGAAAGCTGCCTCTCCTTTGCTCTCCGAGCTCTTTGCACTTTCAGGAAGTGGGAGTCCTCACACCTGGGCTAACGAGATGGCTAGTCAGCGTGTGAGTGCACAAGCTCAGGCAACAGCATTACAAGCTAAATACTTCATCTTGCGCTACACAGCCATATTAAAAAAGAATTTTGATAGATACTGATTTTCAGGGATCATTAAACGCACAGTGTTTTGCAGGCACTAAACCACTTGTACTTATGATTTAGCCCTTCTTACAAGGATCTCTCAGAGTACCATTTTACTGAAAAAGTCAGTTGTACAGTGCTCTCTTGAAGCTTCTGAAGTAGGTGATGTAAAAGCTAAGTATTTTTAAAAGATGATATGACATCACAATAAATAATATTATTCTAGTTATAGCCACTGTACTTAAAATGATTTATGAAAGGATATATTTGCCTTATGGTATGTTTAAATGACATAATAATAAGCAAGAAAAATGGGTGAGAGTTTCCAAAGAACATGTTAAATTCTGTATGAAATACAGATTGGAGGCTACTGACTAAGGATTTTGTTATGGCATTAAGTAGTCTAATGTCCTTCACACCCCTAATCAGACTCCTGACTAGGTGCCTTCCGTTCAGTGGTGGTAGATGTTATTGGATGGTCTTTTCATTCGAACATGTCTAACTATAACAAGTTAGTTCATTTGGGTGAACTATTCTCATGAATTCTTTTAGCTTCATTTACTTCCCACTGAGGTACATTAGTATTGGGTCATCTTTGCTGATTAAGTCAATTAGCTTTATCATTTTTATGATATTTATAGATCAACTCCTCTGATATCTTCATCTCCTAGTCATAACTATCAAATTTCTGAATTCCAGTGTTTTTCTTTAACTATGCAGTAGAGGAATCTAATGATTTTCAAATCCGACAAAAATTTGTAAGCAGGTTAATTTTTAAAAACTCAAATCACATAAACCCAGAAGACATGCTCTTCAGCAGTCTTGTTGGGAGGGAAGAATAAGAGTCTGTAAAGGAATTCATGGACTGGATACAAAAACATTTGTGTTACTTATTTGTCAATAGTCTTTTCTAATTCTTTGGTAGCTAGAATATGAAGTTTATTGCCTGTTTAGTTACACAGTGCTGTACTACTTATTCAGCTTTCAGTACCATGTAATATAAAACAGAAAAGCAAGCGAATGTTCTTATATAGAATAGCTTTGCTATTTTAAATAGACTACAAGCTTGAAACTAAAATAGAACAAAATCATAGCCAAGAGCAATTTAAGCTTCAGTAAAAGTAGTTTATAACACAGGTCATTTGAGTAACATCAGAAGGTCAAATATTGTGAAAAGCAGTTCACATGTCAATAGAAGTGAAAATATTGTTCCTTTTCAGATGTTAAGGTTGAGGTTTCAGCACAGAAAATAGCTTCCTTCTTCTTATTTCAATCCATAATTCATCTGAACCTGACAATCTAAGTGCCAATCCACTTTTATGTAAACCGTAACACTAAGATTCAGATTGTTACAAGATCTGAGAGGATTTTATGCAACATTTATGTGTAATAACCACCTACATAGAATTGGTTTCTAATATTTATACTATACACACCATATGTTTATTCCTCATATGCTAGTAAACATTGCTGTTATGGCTTTAATCACCCAGACTCTATGCCTGGCAGGGAAGTGGTTTTATCCTGAGCAGAGAAGGACATGACCGCATATTATGAATGCAGTAGCCCAGTATCTTTATTTCAGCCTTTCTCATTTCATCTACATGTTTGCTCTTCACAGTCATTTATAAGTACGTTCAAATATTTATCAAGCAGTAGAAGAAGGCATATCAGTAAGTGGTGAAAGGGCTCCATTTGCCTGATTTAAATCTTCAAGCCTAGCAGAGTCTAAGATCCACTGAACTATCTGGGACAAGTTTTATCTACCCAGAGGCTTGGAAGCAGTCATTCAGAACCTATAAAATGTTTTCACTACACTTTACATAAACAAGACAGAAGCCATAGTGTAATTTATGTTGGAAGGGGCCACGGGAGTTTACTGGGTTCAACCTCCTGCTTTAAAGTAGGTACACTTAGATAAACTTGCTCAGGTCTTTAATCAGTCATATCTTGAAAATCCCCAGAACTGAAGACTTCATGGCTTCTCTGGACAGTGTTTCAATGCCTTCAGTGCTTAAGCATGGTCTTAATGAAAAAGCTTTTCCTTATAGCCAATTGGAATTTTACCACAGAATCAACTAGGTTGGAAAAGACCTTTAAGATTGCCAAGCCCAACCTTTATCCCAGGACTGCCAAGTCCACCACTAACCCATGTCACTAAGGGTCTCGTCTGCATGTTTTTTGAATACTTCCACAGTGATTCCATCACTTCCTTGGGCAACATGTTCCAGTATCCGATCACCCTTTCAGTGAAGATGTTTTTCCTAATATCCAACCTAAACCTCCCCTGGTTCAGCTTGAGGCTGTTACCTCTTGGCCTATCACTTGTAACTTGGGAAAAGACACCAGACACCTCCTCGCTCCATTCTCCTTTCAGGCAGCTGTAGAGGGTGATAAAGTCCCTCCTTAGCCTTCACTTTTCCAGACTGAACACTCCCGGGTCCCTTGGCCATTCCTCATAAGACTTGTTCTCTACACCCTTAACCAGCTTTGTTGCTCTTTTCAGGATCCACCCCAGGAACTCAATATCTCTTTTGTAGTAAAGGGGCCCAGAACTGTATTTGAGGTGCAGCCTCACCAGTGCTGAGTACAGGGGGATGACCACTGCCCTGGCCCTGCTGGCCACACTATTTCTGATACAGGCAGGATGCTGCTGGCGTTCTTGGCTGCCTGGGCACAAAGCTGGCTTGTGTTCTGCCATCAGTGATCACCCCAAGGTTCTTTTCCTCTGAGCAGCTTTCCAGGTGTAGGAATTTGCACTTCACATTGTTGAATGAAGTTGGCATTGTCCCACCTCTCAAGCATGTCAAGGTCCCTCTGAATGGCATCCCTTCCCTCTAGAGTATCAACCAAACCACACAGCTTGATGTCATCACCAAACTTGCTGAGGATGCACTCAATCCCACTGTCCATGTCACTATCAGACAAAGATGTTGAACAGGATCAGTCCCAACACGGACCCCTGAGGGACACCACTCATTACCCATCTCCAGATGGACATTGAGCTGTTGACCACAACTCTTTGCACGCAGCCATCCAGCCAATTCTTTATCTACCAAGTGGTCCACCCATCAAAATGACGTCTCTCCAGTTTAGAGACAAGGATGTAGTGCAGGACAGCATCAAACGCTTTGCACAAGTCCAAGTAGATGACGTCAACTGCTTTGTCCCTATCTATTAGTTCTGTAGCCCCATCATAGAAGGCCATCAAATTGGTCAGGTACAGTTTGCCCTTGGTGAAGCCATTAGGAGCTGAGTGGTTGAGCACTCATTGGCTGGAGTGGCTGAAGTAGCTTTGCATTGCTCTTAGCATTTGTTACAGGTGCTATATCTGACTGGCAGTATTGGAATAGATCGAAGCCCCCTTCTCCCAGCAAATATAGTTTAAAGTTGCTTTGACCAGCCTGGCAAATCTCCTACCAAAGCAGCTCTTCCCCTTCTTTGTCAGACAAACCCCATCAGCCTCCAGTAAACACAGTTTCCCAAAACAAGTCCCATTATCTAAGTAAACCTGACTACGGCACCACCCTTGTAACCATTTGTTAACCTGCTAGATCTGTCTAACCTTTTCAAGGTCCTCAAATTTTCTAATATCTAGTAAATTATCTATATTCAGGCGAAGTAGCAAGCCTATTATTAGCTATTCTAATAACTCCTGTGTCAGTCTCATTGGGCAAGGACCAACACATGTTTCAGGTCACCCAGGGCTAGGTGAACGGCAGTCAGATGGTCAATGTAAAACCTCAGATTTCTTACAGCTTATTTCCATCTTGCTGTTTAGTATAAACACATTTGTTGTTATTGTTGTTTTGTGAGGCTTATGGGAGTTTAAATATCATACTTTTGCCATTTCTATGGGTTTTTTTTTCATTGGGTAAAACTGAACAATATGTTCAAAAGCTAGGGATGAAACCAGAGGAGGACAGATGGCTGTCTTCTTTGAATACCTTCCTGAAAATGAAGGAAGGATTCCAATTCAAGTGTCTAGTTCTACTTCATAGTAATTTCCTCAGTTGTGTTTTCCCTCTAAAAACTAATTATAAACAAGATTAATATCATAAATATTTAAATTGAAAGTTATTATCAGAGACTTTCAGGAAATAATTTAGCTAAATAGCTTGGTTGAAATAAAAATGCACTAGGGATGAGTAATTAAGAATGTGTGGTGACAATATTTTTGGAAGTGGAGAAAAAACTGGCTATCTGTTCTTGTTTTCTGTCTTTCATTGCACAAATACAAAAGCTAGGATACATGTATAGTTGATCCTGTAAGAGTGAGGTAGTTCCCGTGGTAAAGCCATGCTTAACCCATTAGACACACACCAGTCCATGTGACCTCACAAAAAACATCCAAGGGTGCTGGAAGAGCTGGCTGACATCAGTGTGAGAGGCCACTCTCAGTCACCTTTGAAGGGCCATGGCAATTATGGGAGGCTCCTTTTGACCAGGGGAAAACAACAACAACAACAAAACCCCAAACCATCACACCAACATCCAAGAGAGGCAAAGAAGGTCTGGGGTACTGCAAGTTAGTCAATCTCACCTCAGTCCCTGGGAACATGTGGAGCAAGTACTCCTGAAAGCCATTTCCAGCATCATTAAGAACAAGATGATAATTAGGAATAGCTAGAATACGTTTACCATAGAGGAATCAAGCCTCACTTACCTGATTGCCTTTTGTGATGGAATAACTGATTCTGGGTACAAGGTAAGAGCAGTGATGTTACATAGCTTGACTTGCAAAGTCTTTTCTACGGTTTCCCACAGTACCCTTCTAACCAAACTGCTAAGATATGGGCTGTATTAGTGCCTAATAAGATTTAGTGCCTAATAAGATGAATGGCATACTGCTGAGCCATTAGGGTTAAACAGTTATGACCAGTATAAACTACAGCACAAAGTCCAAGTGGTGCCTCGTTCCTAGTAGCAGCCTTCGAAGATCAAAACTATCAATACTGTTTGATGTCTAATGACATAGGTGGAGTCTGCTTTCAGCAAGTTCATAAACAATTCTACACTAGGGGTAAGTAGTAGGTACCTGAGGGGAAGGCAGTGCTGCTACTCAGTGGGATCTGGACAGGCTGGAGAAACAAGATGATAGAAACCTCATGAAGTTAAACCCAGGAAAATTCTACATTCTTTTACAGTATGAACATTTTGTAAGATCTTACATCACAAGTGGATCACAAATATGAAATATCTTTAGTGCTTTCATTCCCAGTTCTTTGATCGTGTTTTCTTGACCACCTCAAACTTCAGAAAATTATGCAACTATTTCACAAACTCTGCCAACTCCACAAAAAGACATAAATGAAGATTACATCTTTTCTTTGATTATGTTTTCGTGGGAGTAATTACTTCAAGGATATTGCACAATGGCAGAAGGGCAGAAAGGTTGTCTGTGAATTCTTTTTTTCAAAGTGTGGGTCATGATATAAAAATAGTTTTCAAAGGCAAAGTTCTGTGCCAAAGTTTTTTCCATTTTAGAAAAAAAGCAATTTCTCACAAAGTTTCTGCCTTCCACAGAAAAAGTAATAATCAAAGAGCTGGTGTAAATTATTCACTTTTCTCAAAATGGGAACAATATAATTGTTTCTTTCAAGGATCTGTTGCTGGGAGTGGGTCATACACATCTGGTTTGTATCACTGGCATTATGGAAGATTTTTTCCATTCTCCAGTTTATAGAGTTTTAATTAAGAAAGTTAAATACACCAGGATCAAAGTCTTGCAGGACTATTTTTCAGAAATTCTGTACTACACGTGCTGCTTATCATTTGTATTGCCTGACACAGTTTTGTTTTCTTTTTTTATTTCTCCCGATTTTGTAGACAGACAGATAAATCAGTACCAATATTCTTTGGTTAATACTTTGAAAATGCTTGTTTAGTTCATTCATAACATCTTCTGAGAGAGGCAGGACTCCAACGGTACACAACTTTGATTTTGAAAAAAAAGGTGTGACCAGTCTTTACTGTTTGTACAATAAATGAAGGTGACTGGTCACTTTTCCATAGTCAGGCAGCAAAACCAGCCCTGAAACTAACTCACTTAGAATTCATACTCTGGCTGGGCCACCAGAAAGTCTGAACTAATAGATTTTAGGTAATAATATCTCTACTGAAATTCTTGGTAATTATCACAGTAAAGTTTATTTTCTAAAGCACAAATCTACAGCAGTCTCTGTTTTTTTGAAGGTTATAAATGAAACCTTTTACATTAAAAACTGAGTCTGTCCTTGATGGAAAGAAAAGCTATAACCTAACCAGGAATAGGCTTCTTGTTTCAAAACTAAACATTGGATTAAACACTGGAGTTTTCTTCCATGCAATATGAAAGATGTGGAGGCAGATATTGGTTATACCAATAATACAGATTCTTAGAAAATGAACTTTATATATGTTTGCCTGAGTCATCATCATAGGGTAGCAAATTGAATAGAAAAGCACTGTTGGCAATTTATGTCTGAAGAACAGTTAAAGTGACCTCATGTGAGTCACACCAACTTTAAAACTCAGCTAAGTGTTGTTAACCTGTATTCTCTTTTTCTGTCTAATGCCATAGCCACCTGATCATTCTTGCCTTGGAGTGTTTAGACAGGGGGACACCTCAAACAGAGTTTTCTGGATCAGTATTGAAAGAAACAGTATAGAAAAATACTAGTGATTAATAATGCCTCCTTCTAAAACATGTCTAGACATCTCATTAAAGTATAACAGGACAAGCAAAGGCACATTTTTCATGGTTTCTTAGAAGCCGTTAGTGTAGTATTTATTCAAGGTGAACTCCCACTCAGAAAGAAGGCATTTTGAGCACAGGCTGGAAGATCAAACTTTCAACATTTAAGTTTTAATTATGCTCAGTTTTTGTCTCTCCCGTTTGTTCACATCAAAAGGTCACAGTCCCCACCACAGCATTGTCAGAAACATTTGTAATACCTTTGAGAGCAAGCAGACAGCATGAACAAATACTCTACAGTATTTTTGCTAAGGCTGTTTTTATCTTATGCAAAAACCAGACAGTGAGTTCAGAACAAAACAAAGAATTGTTTGACTTGGAATTTAGCCTATTTTTACAGAAATATTAAATTGAATATTAATTTCAAGACACATTTAGCACTTGGTAATACAGCATAAAGAGCACATTTGATGACACAACGTATTTATCCCGCAGTTAATCTATTCAGATCAGGAAATATTATGTCCTTCCTCTGATTTTGCATCTCTATTCCCTGTTAGACTATTAATATCCAATATCACAACTAATTCACTGATCTGCTCTCTCTATAGAAAGCTGTCATACAAATGCTTGAGTAGCAGGGGATGAACCCCAGACAACCCAGAAAACAACTTGCAAATAAGGAAGAAAAACTTCCAGGGAACAAGGGAGGGGCAATATTTTACAATTATTTTCTCAGATTATTCTAAGTCTCTTTAATGCCCTTTTTATTTATTTAAGGAACGAGCAGAGGCATTCAGTTCAAAAGATCTGGAAAGCTTGGTAAATCTAAGATATGTTTTTACTCACTTTATTTCTAAAAGAGAAATCCTTGTGGGAACCACCATACGGCCCTTACTAAAGAAGACCTCCCAACACTGAGAGGTCATCAGCTTGAATGTGGTCTGTGTTTATCTGATAGATAGAACTGGTGTGTCTCACTTGCAAAAGTTATTAATTCCTCTTTCTTGATAAAACCATAAGAATCTTGTCACTTTAAGATTGCCTTCATTCTTCTAGTCCTTCTGCTAGAATTAAGGCCAACTTTGAATGGGGATGACCCCAGAATTTCTTCATCTGGGCTACCATGCATGAGTCCTTGCAGAAGGGAAGCCCTGTAGAGGATCAATATTGAAATAGTCCAGCCAGCATTAGCCATTAGATTTGTGTAAGACAAATTTTGTGATCTTTTAATCTAATTCTTATTCCTGACACCTGAGAGATGGGAGCTTAATAATTTGTATGTTATTCACATACGTAAAGACTATGACTTGTATTGAGTTGAATATCAAAATACTTTCTTTCAAATAAAATTAAAATCTTAATCCAGCAAAGCACTTGGGCCAATATCAAATTCAAAATTAATAGAACTGCCAGTGATTTTTGTTGGAGCTCCGTCTCCTTCATGAAGTACTGTTGAATACATAAGTACTTCTACACAAGGTACGGAAGTGTCAGCTATTAAAGGTTTGATTTTCACATCACCAACATTTTAGATAAGAAAGCTGGTCCTATGCATTGCATTCTGTAATAGTTTTATTAAACAAAATCCCAGAATACAGAGGTTACTTTCTTGGGCATGAATGCATTTACCTGTGGAACTATATACATGTATAAATAGATTAACACTTGAAACTGTACAAACTTTTGCAATATACAACACTAGCTTTACTCTACTGTATTCCTTCCTCTGCTTGTAGCAATTTGAAGGAATTTAACTAATGAGTAGAAGAAAGCAGTGCACACTTCAAAGTGGGGAAATGTCCTATAAGGGCCATTTCCAATAATGTGTTATGTGTAGCCAAGTTCTTAGTCTGTCAGTTACAATTAGAAAGTTTTTTGTTAGACTTAAAGCGTATAAAGAGTATTTTCTCTGGACTGGGATTAAAAGTAAACCAATGGACTTCTTGTGGTTTGCCTCACTAGCACAAAAGTATTAGCACAAGGTATTTTCCATAAATAGTGATAGACATCTTTTTAACTTCAATTGTAACCTGTGAATTCTGTAAATAATAGTTACCATGGTACCCCAGGTTCTTTCAGCAGTTTAATTCCTTCTCAGATTTGGTACAGCTATGTCACTTAATGTAATCAAATACTCAGAGTGATTGATGATTTATACCAACAAAAGAATATTTGCTATCACTTAACATTCTTCTTTTCTACTGAAATGAGAGGCACTTTGATTTTGTAGCAAAGATTTATTACGATGAAGTACAAATGAATTATGTTTTATTTATTATTAAGACATAGACTTCACAATAGAAAAACAGTTAAGTCAATTATTCATGACTTTTTTTCCAAATACTTCACATTTTGATGCTTTATGCGTTTTTAACAGAAATATTAAAGCTGGTGTATGAATGGAGTAGGCATGAATCGAAACACCTGTATGACCACTTGAATCCATATATCTTGGTGCTTGCAAGTGTTAGCCTGTGTGAGTGTAAGAGTGAGCACATGAAGATGATGAGAGAACAATTGTGAATACATACTCAACTTGCTTAAAAATTTCATAAAGAAGTATCAAGTTTTCCTTCCAGAAGATTTCACACTGAGTTACATTGCATTACTTTTCCTGCAATATGTATGAATAAATCTTTAAGATTGGTTTACAATGAGAAAGCATTGCTCAGTGGGACTCCAAAAGTCTCTGAAGCCAGATGGGGATTTGGATTGGAAGCAAAAAAGATAGAGGACACGGAATCTGTGCCACAGTCATCCATTTTAGAGACTAAAGAAAGAGTAATCTTTATTTATGCTAAAATTTATCTCAGTCAGCCAAGGAACTTAAGTGTTTAAAATGAGCAATCCATACCAGTGCAAGGATCTAGTTCAATGTGTACATATACAGCTGGAACAAGAGCTTCTGGTAGAGGATAGAATAACGGGAGCATGACCACGCTTCATGGCAATTTCTTGCTTTTACAGGTATGGAGCTATAAAAGTACAGTGCGAGAGTTTTCTTCCAGATAGTGTCATAGTAAAAAATATAACAAATAAAATTTATATTTTTAGAGGTTATAGATAATTCATTTTAAAAAAGAAGCCAGCATGAGTAACATCTCAGGAAAAATTATTTTAAACATTCAGATGTTATAAACAGGTACAGCTCATTTAAAGGGATTACACTGGGGCTGAGTTCTTGTATTAAGAGGCTGATCTTGTATTAATTCTACCATAACAAGAAGAGTGGTGTGGTGGGGAGGTGTGTTTGTGATGAAATTCAGGAAGACAATACTATTTTAGCTTAGTGTTTTGAGAAAATATTGGGCTTAAGGGGATGAGGGAGAAGATGGGGAAAGAAGGAAATAAAGGAAGATAAAGTGAAGGAATAAATAAGACAAGCCAAAAGGATTTCACATAAGCCAAGGAGAAAAATGGAATGCCAGAGAAGAGCTGTCATAAAGACATGTGGTGAGGAAATCAATATTTTTAAGACGTTACAGAATCTTGTATTCCTCAGAAGTCCCATCATTAAGAAAGGGAAGTGAAATGAATATTTCTTCTGAAAAAGATATTAGAGGTTTCTGAAAGTGTTAATGACCAAAAAGATTGTGTACATGTGCATCCGGTTAATACTGAATTACTAGTAGTGTAATAGCCCTACACATCCAGTGCATGGCCAGTGTAACACTCCAGGGCAGTTATAGAGATTGTAGAGAAATATAGGGCATCATTCTTGCAATTTATTGACAAAACAAGGTTGAAATCCTGTGGTTAGTCTGTGCCAGCTTGCACTCACATTGGAATATATATATAGCAGATCTTATTTTTAAAAATCCCTTATTCAAATTTCATAAGCCTGATTTTAATTTTGCTGAATGATCCTGCTAAATAGAAATAAAAAAAATCAATAAAAAGTAAGCACTTATTTGACGGTAGGCAAAAATAAAATTAACAGATTCTTAATATTGCATTGATTTGCATAACTCCCTAACACCTACCCCAGTATTTTTTTTTAATTAGCCACCTGCTGTTGTTATGTATAACATCTATTTATGATTCTGCAGATGAGCAATTCTAGGAAGTAATGGTAAGCAAATAGCTTACTTTGACCTCTTCTGATCCCCACCAGTCCCCATATGACAAATTATTATGATGATCTGAAAGCCTGTTGAATGTAAAAAACAAACAGCAAAATGAAACAAAAAACAAACACAAAAAGCCCAAAGCTATTTTCTGTGAACACATTTTTTCTATATACTTAAGAAAAAGTCATTCAAACACATTATTTTTCTGGACACTAGTTGTTCTGCTGCAGCAGACTCATTATCCAGAAATGTTAAAAGGTTTTCATTGACTTTACCAAATTAAGAAACCTCTGAAAAGAAGAGTCGAGTGGAAGAGTGGGAGTGGAAAGAGGAGTACATTCTGTGTTCCTAAATGTTTTAAACAGAAAAAAAAAATGTGAACTGAAGTAGAGACCAAGTCACTGTGCCCCAGGTAGGACACAAAGAGGTTGTTTACACAGAGAACATTTGGAACGTCATCGATCACAAGAATAACTTTACCAAGAATCAAGGCCTAACCACAGGAACAAAAAAAAAAAAAAACCAAACCACTTTTCACTCCAGTGAAAGAATAATGTGCCTTATATCAGAGAAGCCTGAGATCTCAGGGGAAAAACACAGTAAAATAGAAATACTGAGAACAAGACTGCCATGTCACGAAAAGCAACATGAATGATGCTTATATGCTGGATGCACAGAAGACACTCCATTCATGCAGACTGCAGTGACTGCTTGTGTCATGCTTAAGTATATGGTGACGAAGTAATGCAAAAACCTCCTTACATATTTATTGGTATCAGTTGAGGGTAGCTGACTAATATGGGACATTTTTTAAAAAGTACATAAACCTGATTGGATTTGCAAGATGTGCAAAAAATATAAGAAATCTAAGCCTTTTATGACTCAGGTTATGGGAGGTCTCTGTTATTGAAGGTACTGGAGAACTAGATATGTACTAGAGTATATCTGAGCCAATGTTTGTTGTGCAGGCAAAGATATTTCAAAACTGACAACCTACAGATGTCTTCTACAGCTGTTCAATGTGTAGGAATGAAGTACCAGCCACTCTCAGGAGTGTTAAGACTGGATTTATGAGGTTTTTTAATCATTTCACAACTGTTGCATTTCTCTTTGTTCTGTAAGTAGATAGAACTTTTTTATTTTTATTAGTTAATTCAGAAGAAAACTTCACCAGCATAGCATGAAGACATTTAACTAACTTCGGTCCAAAAGGCAAAACAAAAAAAAATAAAAAAAACCAAAGTGTACAACACAAAAAGAAAATAAGGAATGAGAGAATACTTAACAAGTTCTGTGTAAAATAACCACCCATGCAAAAGCTCACATCAGCATTATTCACAGCTAATACATTTCATGCAGAATAAAGACACCAGAAGAAATGTATTCTTCCTTTGTGTTTGTACAGATCGATTCCTATTAGAGTGTCACCTACTTAGTTTTGCTGTTTCTGAGATTATCCTTCCTGCAGATGCAGAAAGAGAAAAAAAATGAACGATCACAAGAGCTAAACTAAACAGAATTACATACATATTGGCATCTTTAGGCTCACAGCTGAAAAACAAGTGGCAAAAAGATCCAGCCCTGGTGGCTTGTACTGTGTTTCCTCTAAAGAGCCTGTTTACTGGTGCAAAATGAAGCAGCGTAGCTGCTAAAGTCAACAACTAGCTCAGATAAATGTGAAAACTTCCCACAACTTTCCCAAAGCTACTTGGGAGGTCAAATGCCACAGAAAGAGGAACCATAAATGGTTTTCAGTCAGAATAACTTCTGGGTTCTGTTTGCAGTAAGTTTATTATAAAGGATGTTATAAAAGATATAATTCCCATACTCTGTCGCTGAAGTAAAGAGGTTGTGGCTAGTATATCCAACACCCAAACTGGCTTATCTGGAGTGCAGGTCATTTACACAGAGATGTTTTGTTGCTTAAACTCTTTGGGACATATTCTGAAATAACACAGAACAAGCTGCCCATGAGAACAAATTATGAGATTTTATGGCCCAGATCTCTTTTAGTTTCACCTTCCTAACTACAGGAAGTTTATTTGGTGCAGGGCCTTCATTTCTACGTCAGGGGCTGGTTGAAGTTAAGGGTTCCTACTAGGAGCACAGAGTTCAACTGACATCAGAAAGGGACATATGATAAGGTGGTGAGAATAGGCTTCCAGTGCACAGTTTTTCAGGCCAGGATTAAATCGTCCGCACTATGGGAAGTGTTTTGCAATGGCCAACCTATTCTAATATAAGACATGGGTAGTTAATTCTTCTCATTTGGAAGCCTTTTGCACAGTCAATTTTTTTAGGCACATAAAACACAAAATCTCAATTTCATATTTAAATCCCCCAAGCTTTTGCATACGCAATGCTTTGCTCTTGTAAGATATCTACCCTCATTTGCAAGGAATTAAATAAAAACAGGGGTGAAATAAATCTCATCTATTCTTAATTTAAACCAGGAAGTAACATGTATGCCATTGACGCCTGCTGTACCTATCATCCAGGGTTAGGAAATGGAGGACAGCATCCCTTCTTGGAAGTGACTAAGAGCTTTTACCTGCTGCAAAACATAGAAAAAGGAGGAAATCTTAGTATGACTAAGATTACCTAAGAAACTCCCCCAGCATCCTCAGAAAAACACAGTATAAGAGTGCCAGTTGCCACATAACTGAACACTGCGTTTAAGGCAAAAATCTACGCAGAACCACAGAAGTGTCTGCTTTGATATCTCCTGGTTGAGAGAAGTTTCTCACAGGGCTTGTACTGAGTGTCACCAGCCTTCCTTGGGTCATGTCCTGCAGGGGACATTTACACCTGAATCAGCCTTCAGCGGAATGAAGCCATTTCAGCCTGGTCTCTTTCCAAACTGGTTTCTTTTAAAGATTATGTTTCTGTATTGCAGATACTGAAAATTTAATGACCTTGTGGTGAAGTGTTTTCCTCCTATTGACGTATGTGAAAAGCTACATCCCATCTCTCTTGCCACTGAGTATCTTTCCACAATAAAAAGGCTGAAAAAGATGCATCTGGGGAAAGTGAGCAGCAGCTGTACTGAGCTACTAAGACAATTCTCCCTCTATTAGCATGAAAACAAGGGTTTTGAAAAACATATGTCCCACAACATTAACATTTATTTATAATATAAAACCCCAGACAATTCAAATAACTGAGCAAATTCTAACCTGAAGTACCCATTCATCCAAAAAGATGAACTCTGGAAAAAAATGACAGTTGTTATAAACCCTTCCACCCAACTTTTTATTAATAAGAGCTTTACCATAGCAACTACATACAATTATATTTTCTAGACCGCCAGCACAGATTATTCTCATGCATACAGTCAGGCCCAATCTTATAAATGTTGAAAGATTAAAAAGAAAATTATGTGGCTGATTGCCTAACCTTGCATGCAAATTAAATGTGGATATTACAGTAATTAGGGCAGGAGCAAAAGAATGGAGCAAAGTCTGCAAGGGTTATATTATAACAGGGTAAACTTGCAGTTGTAGGTGAAGACAACCATATGCCATGCCTATCTTTAAAGAGTATTCAGAAGACATGACAATTAAATGACAGTGAAGGTAACTGTCTTGTACATCATTACACACACCCCTTGAGAGCTGTGATTTCTTTGCACTCAGAACACAGAGGGGAAGGTTATGGTCAAGTGGCAAATTAACAGTGATACACCACATAAAAAAGGGGAATCATAGCCAGTGCTTTTGGACAAAAAGGCAAAATGGTCATTTTAGTATCCCTTCAGTAAATTGACAGTTAGTGCTATACTACACACTTTGAATAGGAGAAGTGAACAATGATTTAATGTTAAATTTACACAATAGCACCCAGAGCTCCAGAATTTAGAGATAATGGCTACTTCAGCAAACAGCAAGAATATTATTTGTAAGGCCATTCAAGTAGAAGAGTAGAAGGGTGCAATACACAAATGTCTTTACATGAGAAAAGTTCCCTGCTTTTTTAATCAAGATTCTAGTAATTCCATGTCTAAAAGAACTGCAGCAGCAGAACCAGAATTCACTGTGGGAGGAAATCAAGAAGTCCTGATTTATTCCCTTCGGGCACATTCATAGGCTGAATATCAGCAATGATCAATTTGTCATGGTTAATGAAGCTGGCTTGTAGTAGTAAGTGCCTACAGACTAAGCTACAGACTATGGTAAATATAAAGCAATTTGATTCAGCTTTAAGATCTCTTACTGTGGGCCAGGTTAAACTCACAAAAGAGAAAAAGACACATCAAATTTCCTGTAAGCACACACTGGGTGACAGAACCATGACTGAAATGCTTGACAACAGCTATGGAGGCACAAATGCCAGGATCAGGTCCTTGACTTAAAGCACTGTGGGCCATGACGTATGGTGTATGTGGAGCTTCAGCACCATGTTACAATGACAGCCAGGACATGTTTTTCTAGTGTACTGGCTCCTTCAGGACATTTGTGTTACAGCAGTGATTTTCTTGTGTATGCAATTCCTAAAGTATGTGACAGTACATGGAAACCTCTGTCAACCAGATCTGCTGATAGAATCATAGAATAGTTAGGGTTGGAAAGGACCTTAAGATCATCTACTTCCAACCCCCCTGCCATGGGCAGGGACACCTCACACTAAACCGTATCACCCAAGACTTCATCCAACCTGGTCTTGAACACTGCCAAGGATGGATGTGGAGACAGTGTTTTCTCACAGGAGAATGAATATTTGGTACATGAACTCTGAATAACTCTGAAAGATGCAGCAAGGCCATGAGAGGCCCGAGGAAGCTTAAGCAAGCAAGATAAGAAGAAGCTGGAATTCACTGAGTGATGAGAACTGTGGACTGTTGGCAAGCATTCGAGGTCAAGTTCTCACACCTGTGCTTAACCAATTATATGTTAGTCACTAAGGGTCTTCAAGACAAGTATCCAATCATGATATGCCAAATTGCTGTAGGTGTGTGTAAGCAATAGTATATAAAGAGTTAATGCTTTGCAATAAATGGCTTTTTGTCTGATCATATTGATCTCTGACTGAGTCCATTCTGCAGCGGATGGAGCATTCACAACCTCCCTGGGCAACCCATTCCAGTACCTCATCACCCTAACAGGAAAGAATTTCTTCCTTATATCCAATCTAAACCTCTGCTGTGTAAGTTTCAACCCGTTACCCCTTGTTCTATCACTACAGTCCCTAATGAATAGTCCCTCCCCAGCATCCCTGTAGGCCCCCTTCAGATACTGGAAGGCTGCTATGAGGTCTCCACGCAGCCTTCTCTTCTCCAGGCTGAACAGCCCCAACATTCTCAGCCTGTCTTCATACGGGAGGTGCTCCAGTCCCCTGATCATCTGTCACAGAGGAGAGATGTTCTTCCTTTCCATGCCAGAGGACACTCGGTCCCCCTCTCCTCACCTCTCCTGGGAAAAGGAGAGGGGACTCTAGTTACTAGCAGATTAAACTTTACTACATGAGAAATTAATAGAAATAGTAAATCTAAGAAAGACTAGAGAATACAACACACCCACAAAATTTCTTCCTAAGCAACGGTGCCTGGAAAGTAAGCTATGAGTTGAGTTATTAAATAAGAAATGGAACTGTTGATTGAAGAAAGAATAATGACCTAGGAAATATGTATCAGTAGAAATTGAAATCTCTCTCCCCATTTTATTCAATCAGCAGCAAATATACAGTGCTCAAAAGAAGAGAATGAAAGCAGGAAAAGAGCTACATTAAACATACCATCCTAAGAAATCTGAGAGGAGGCAGTGACGCACAAGCATCTGTGGTACAAATGAGTGACATGACATGCATTTGGCAAAAAAAAGTCTTCAGCTACTGGACACCTCCCCTCCTCCCCCACCCCCCTCCTTTTAAAAATACTTGTAGTTTGATTCAGGGCAGAAAAAACACAAATGAGCCAAACCCTCTCCTTTCAAGAACTTTGCTTACATGAATTTCTGATTATAACCAACTCATTTCATAGATTTTTCTTTAGTGGGAGGCCCCTGGGCAGTACACAAAGTAAGAGTTTACTAAAAGGAACCTGGCAATTGTTTCATCAGCTGGTTAGTGTTCTCCACTTCTTGTTTCATCCTCATGTACAAAGATCAGGCTCCAAAGAATTAAGAATTGACTGAAGGGGCACAGGGTTGCAGGAAGAGCCCCCACAGCCTTTGTCCTTCTCAATTCTAGGTCTAAGTGTATGAAATTGCAGCAAGACAAAGCCAAGCTGCACCCACTTGTAGGTGCCCTAAAGCTTCATCTCCCCCAGACAGAAAGGGATAAAGTCACCTCTACCATCTCGAAGTTTGGTTTTCTATTACAGCTCCTCCGCTGAGCCCTGTTGCCTGCTCTCTACCAAGGTCGAGGGTGACCAGGTGATGCCCTTCTACCTCAATGCTCCTGGATGGTGGATGAGGCAGTTCTTCCTCTGAGTGAGGAGTGGGCACTTCCAGTATGAAAAAAACCACTCCCTATAACAGCATGCAGATCTGTTAGGAAAGTGCACTTTGTCTTAATATCTATCTCTGCCTCAGTGCTAGCATTAATATAGAGTCATATAGTTAAAAAAAATCTGTTTGTTTCTGAAAGACAGCTGCATAAAGTTCAGGCCTATGAAAAGAAGTTACCCAAAAGATCATAAGCATTCAAGGATGCAAAGGAATGCAAAGGCAGAAGTTGTATTGGCTGTAGTATACTCAACAGTTGTTATAGATGTTATATAGCAATTTAATCACTCCTTTGGTCATTGCAAAATAAGCTTTAGCCATGTAAAGTGGTACTGATTATCACAATGGTTAATGAAACAGATCCCTCTATATAAACACTTACCTGCATTAAGATTTGCAGGTGGCTCTGCATTAACTCCTGTAGATGGATCTGCTGGTGCTCTGACCTCCTTGCCATCCCTGGACGACTGCTGTTTCCATGACACTCACTCACAGTGTCTCCACCTCTAGGAATCACCCAGTCAGACAGCCACTTTAATGCATTAACCTACGTAAAACACTGCATGCTTTGTGGTCGGAGATTAAGACCTTTCCTCTTAACATCTGTTTCAAATCGCAAAATTGAGTCAAACCGTTCCACCTTGTTTTTCTTGATCTCTGATATGAAAGAGTCACCTGCAGTTCCCTTCTGCCAGTAGAATGTCAGAAAGATGAAAATTTGACTGCTGGAGTATTCTGCAAAGTTGTTGGGTTCACCTGGGCTCTGCAAAAGCAGCAGTAACATTGCTCTATTAATATCATTTAGAAGCTTACTGCTGCTTATTGAGAGACAGAAAAGTGGAGAAAAAAACCTCCACAAGTTCCACACAAGTTTAGTAGAATTAAGGCATATAAAGTTTTTTTTTTTTTTTCAAAAGCCATGTTTGTTTTAAAGGAAATAGAAGCAAAGTTTCTCAACTCCATTCTCTTTGTTATACATCAGCAGGACAGCAGAAAACCTAGAATACATGCCTAGAGTCAATTTACAAGAAAGTTCTTAGTCCCAAAATGCTCAGCTTTGAAAAAGTCTAAATTTCTGGTTTGGGGGGAAAAAAAAAACAAAAAAAAAAAAAAGAAAAACCATACCAGCAAAGGTGTAAGTACTTTTTAGAACATTTTGAGTGCAAATTGAGCTTAGGCCAAAAATCTTTTAACCAAACTTCTTTTGATAACACAACTTAGTGAACAATCTGCCCGTAAGAGAGTTCTTCAGTAGGAAGACTAACCACCTGTGACTAAAATTGTAAAAACATTTTCCAAATGCCACAGCAAATTAAATGAGGGATCCAAGTCTTTTCCTCTTAAATTTAAAGCACAGAGTTAAATAAGCCCTAATGCAATTGTTTACAATTGAACTCACTGTAGAAGTTATGAGAGAAAATCCCATTCCATACAGGAAAAAGTTTCTCTTAACAGCATTTCACTGTATTTTATTGTGCCTCGCTTACCTACAAGCAATTGAATGATTACAATTTGAAACAAAGAGCTTGTTGCCATAGAGATTGGGAAGTTTAATATGGCTAGGTTTGTTATGATGATGTAGTTTTATGACACCACAGACGAAACTTTCCACTTCAAATATTTAGCTCTAATTAAAACATAGAATAGTGGATAATGTGTTGCCTAGCCATATGCTTATTTTTCATTTTCTGTTTTGATTACTCAATTTCAGTCCATTCCAAGGGAATTGACATGTTATTCTGTCATCTACATACCTTCTAGACACACAGCTACTCTTACATCATAAGACATTAATTTCACACCACAATTTGATGTAGTTCACAAAATCCTTAACATTAATAAATATAGGTTTCTCTTCCCAATTCACAAACTCAAAAATGTATACTTTTTAGATCTTTATTTTACCTGAAAAGGAAATAGCTTGCATTTGTTTAAAGTTACTCTTTCGCATAGGGGATTTTTCTAACAGCTTAATGAGTCACTAAAGGCTTAGTGCTCTAAACTTCATTTAAGTGTCTAATTCAGTATGTATGCCAGAGCCTCTGTGACAAGGATTTTATGAAGCTAATGGTAGTATTGTGCCTGCTAGGTTTTTTAGGTTATTACAAGTAAGATGAAGATATCTCACAGCACATGCATTTGAAAAAGCCAGCTTTGTTTTGTTGAGCACATTCTGCTTGGAGACAGAGTCTGTTCCCTGACCATAAAACAGTTTGTACCAGGCTATTAAAGAGAAAACACTCAAAAAACCTGCACAGCTTCTCAGAGAGGCAGAGAAATGTGGAACTGTGGGTAAAACATTATCCAGGAGAGGACAGGGATCTATAAGATAAGGCACTCAGGTAGGAGGAAAAAGCCACCTGAGGACAAATCTGCATCCTGTGAGCCCAACCCTTGACTCTGCACAAGAGCATAGCTTGAAAAAAGATGCAGGGCTTGTCCCTGCTCAAACCAGCTTCCAGATCATTGAGCAGGGCTCTCCCAGGGGTTACAGGAGGTGCTTGAGCCATATCATCCTGGGCAGAGCAAATACTTCAACCATGACCAGTGCTGTTGATCAGCACAGCCCCTTCTCTAGTGATTACATAAGAAATTTCACTCAAGAACAGTGTATTTTGTGATTCTTTAAATCATACAAGTCTGTGTGAGAACTACTGTGGGGACTAACTGAATGATACCTATCTGGTTGTTGGGCATTTGGAACACAACTCTTGACCCATTTTGGCAAGAAAGTGGGCTTGGGGAGAGCCAGGTCTGCACAGACCCAGGAGCAACTTGGTGATACAGCCAAACAAGTCAGACATGCAGCTTTAGACACCTCTAGAAGTAGTTATCCACTCCATGGTGGAGAATTCCTCAGTTACAATATCGTCCCTATTTCAAAATAAAAATTTAGGAGGTTCTACTGATCGTTGGTTTCACAATGAAAGAATTGGTTTTAAGAACATGATATTGACATTAAAATTAAAATTCCCAAAGTACAAAATATGAAGAGTTTATAGTACTGAAGGAAGCTAGTGTGTGACTGAGTTCTGTGTCAGGATTTCCTGGTTAGGAGAAAAGGGGGAGACCTTTCATCCTGAAACTGTAAATAATCTCAAAGCTATCATCCGTGTAAGCTTATGTAGGACTGAAGCAATCTCAAACTGAAATATGGCTAAACTATTGTCGTCAACATGCTCATTTATAGCAGGTCACAGTCTTTTCCGGATTTCTTATGTGACTATTTTGAATTAGTAAAATCTTTGATTAGCAGAAGAATCCTGAAATCAGTGGTTCAGAGTTGTACAAAACAAGTAATACTTCATAAACTAGACATTAGAGGTAGGGTATAAATGGGTAAGCTGCACAAAACAAGAGTTGCATCAGAATGAAGAGATTTACACATATTAGGATATTTAAGAAGCCTGACAGCACTTTAAAACAGATTTTCCAAGCAGGATTTAGTGATCAGATTGCTGTTACATGCTACATAAATACCAACTCATAATCAAATTATAATTGTTTGTGATTAAACAACTGATGCTTCTCATATCTTCAGCAAGCGTGTTTCAATACCAAGGAAGTATGACCATGTTTCTTCTTAATCTGTATACTTTGGTAAAATATGCTGGATGTTGACTTAAACTATGATATGGAAGTGATCACTAAGCTCAAGTGACTCTACTATGGAATTTATTGTTCCTGCCTATTTTCTTCGGCAGCCAGCAGAAGTGGGAAGTATTAAAGAGCTAAAAAAAAAAAAAAACAAAAACGCAAAGGACTTTAGAGACAGAAGGTACAGGCAGTTGCAGCAGAAGGGATAGAATGAATTTGGCCTTCTAACCCAAAACACAATTACCTAAGTGTCTGCAGAAGTTGTTGGTACCCAGACAGGGCAGAATGCTGCCTTGTGTCTCTTTGCCTTCGTCTTGCAGGTCTCAGTGTCAGTCTAGATTTTCCTTCCTTCTCATTGTCTAGACCACAGCTACCCAGGTGCCTGACAAGGCCATTTTCCTTACTTACAGTTTTCATCATATTTTAGTTCTTGAACCTGTCCAAAAGCTCAGGTATAAAAATGTGAACATCTTATTTCTAACTTCAAGTTCAATTCTTTATTCCGTCTTTCCTATGTTCTACTTATTCTACTGTGTCTCCTTTACCCATTTGTCATCCCTTTCACAAGTGTTTCTATATGTTTCTAGATGCTGTACATTAGTCATGTAATGTCTTTCTTGTCAATGCCCACAAAGATCTCCATTGTTAATATTGGTTTTGAAGACACCTACTGAGAAAACTCAAGTGATACTAAAGAATAATTAGAACAGCTTATTTATTTTTTTTATTATTATTACGTGAATTGCATAAATTCTAGCTAACAAAGCAATTGTTCCATGTCGTACACAATATTTGGCGTTCTTGCCACCTAACTAGATATCCAGACTTGGTGTTTGCTTTTACAAGTCTAGATTCATGCAGTTACTGATCATTATATTTCTTTATCTTTGAGGGAGAAAAAGACCCTATAATTATGTGAATAATAATAGATAATAGAATCATAGAATAGTTAGGATTGGAAAGGACCTCAAGGTCATCTACTTCCAACCCCCCTGCCATGGGCAGGGACACCTCACACTAAACCGTATCACCCAAGCCTTCATCCAACCTGGTCTTGAATACTGCCAGGGATGGAGCATTCACTACCTCCCTGGGCAACCCATTCCAGTACCTCACCACCCTAACAGGAAAGAATTTCTTCCCTATATCCAGTCTAAACCTCTGCTGTTTGAGTTTCAAACCATTACCCCTTGTCCTATCACTACAGTCCCTAATGAATAGTCCCTCACCGGCATCCCTGTAGGCCCCCTTCAGATACTGGAAGGGTGCTATGAGGTCTCCACGCAGCCTTCTCTTCTCCAGGCTGAACAGCCCCAACTTTCTCAGCCTGTCTTCATATGGGAGTATATAAGAACATAAAATAAATAATAAGAACATAAATGCTTAAGGAAGAGAAAGAGAAAAAGAATGAAAAGTGTGTTGCTTATTCATCTCCAGCAACTGGGGAAAGCATGTTTTTAGAGAGTAGCATTTAGAATTTAATTGACAGAAAAAATAAAGGTTCTGTTTTGAATGGACTATATAAATGTTATTCATCCAATATAGCATTTTAATTTAAAAAAACTTGAAAAATTAAAGATTTTAAAATATGCAAACAATTTTTTCTGAAAATATAGATGATAACTGATACAGCAATTCTGATTATATGGCTTATTTATCTGGTAACTGTTTATTTCAGGGCATTTTAGGCAAGGTTATGTTAAGAAAAAACTATTTACTAGAATGGAATGAGAAAAACCTTAATGCTGGAATCAGAGCCAATAGCGATATGGATCCTTTACATATACTCCCATGCCATGCCCCAGATTTATTTAGTCATTTATCAGTAGCCATTTCCCTGTGTGATCTTTTCAGGACGAATTACTGAACAAATTAGCCCTACATAAGCATATCCACTTTCATTGCATTGATTTTCATTTAACTGGCAGCTTTCTGCTTGTAAATACTAAAACAAGTAAAAAGGGAGAATTGTTTTATATGACTAGGTATAACAATGACTATTCTGAACCTTTTTTCTCCAAACTAAAATATCTCTTTTTAAGAAGAAAAACACACACATCCTTTCTCTGAAAAGCATTAATCTCTGCTCTCTAGTTTAAAGTGGCATGAAAAGCAGCAAAACCATTAAATTAAGCTACATCAAGACTTTCAAATCCTGCACAATTTTTTGATATTACCTATAATAGCCACTTTCCTTCTCAAACCACAACATGCTATTCTTTATTCTAATTGCTGCTTCAACCTGATTTACATTGCAACCGCATTTGCAGATGAGCATTTCTTTCCCTTATAGGGTGCAAATACCTTCTGGTTCCTTTGTCAAGAGAAGAAGCAGAAGTTTTATTCCCACACATGTAGAACTAACAGCATATAAAGTGCCCAGGTGGCAAAAATCAGAGTTGCCTCCCCTCCATATACCTTTGCCTGTGAAATGAAAGACTAGCCACACTTCATGAAAGCCCCCTAGTGTTACTGGCTGCTTTCTGAAGGGCAAGGAGAAGATGCCTCTAATTAAACTTCCTGGTTCCCACACTTCCTAATATTGAGGTATAGGACAGGCTCCTATGGGTTATGTCCTCATAACCATGTAAGGAACTGACGTTTAATAAAGCAGTCTTTCTTTCTTTGGGGTTTGGGTTTTTTTCAGTTCTAAGCATTTGTCATGTCAAAGCATTGCTCAGAGCAGCAGCGAGTAACAGCATGTTAGGAAAATAACAGCTTCTTAAGCTTGCCTCAATGAAGGAGCACTCAACCTTCTTGTTTCAAACTCCTCCGCAGTGTCCTCCGTAGTCTTAGAATCATAGAACAGTTAGGGTTGGAAAGTACCTTAAGATCATCTAGTTCCAACCTTGATGGCTCCAAAACCTTCCTGTCTAAATCGTTACTATAACATTCATCACACTAGCCTGCCATTTCCTTAGACCTTTTCCTCTCTCCAACCTGGGGAATTTTTCTAGAGGGGACCACCAGAGGGCAAAGCCAGATCACGAATATCTGACCTCGCTGTGGCTCTGTCCTGCAGCCCAGAATATAGTGCAGTTTCAGAACAAGCCTGGCAGATGCTTGGACACTCACACTTCACAGGGTACATGTCACGATTTAACTATTTGCAAACACCAGCCAAAAAAACCCTGTCTTCAGGAACACCTGAGCGGGAATCAAAAGCCTAGCAGTTTAAACAACACCCTTATTAACCTGACAACCTTTTTCAGTGCTTGTGTGAAGTTAAATTTCACTGTAAGAAATTATGGAGTGCAGCATGAGAAAAACAAAGAAATGATTCACATTAGACTCTTCAGCTCTTTATTTTGAACTCATTAAGAGATACTGCACTGTAGAAATCTCATTTATTTAGAGAGATAAAAACTGCAATTTTACAACCTTGCAACTTTCTGTGAAAACTTTGTAACTTGCTGTAAGAAATTAAGGAGAACATGAGAAAAATTAAAGGAATTATTCATGTTAGACACGTCAGTTCTCAATTTTGAAATCATTAAGAGATACTGCACTGTAGAAATATCATTTATTTAGATAGATAAAAGCTTTGCAACTTCATCTCTTGAACCATTTGCTCTAACTCTGAGTGGCCCTCAGGCCTTGATGAAGTCTACATTTCATCCAGACAACTTCACCATGTTCATGTATCACACATGAGATCATGGTAGAGTAACTAGCTGTCAACAACAGAACCCATCATATTTAAAATTATAGCTAGAGGACGCTTTTTATTTTAAGTTTATCAGAAAAGCTTAGCAAATACACATTTCTTCCATAGAAAGTATCCAGTCCATAAAATATATTTCAAACTATTCATGTACATGTTCTTTTAAGAGAAGGTGCCATTTCAGGCAGAGCAAAATTCACCTGCATCTGCTTAAATTTCAGACAAAACACCTTCCCTGGCCCTCCATAAAAGCTGCTTCCCCTCTCTCTTTCAAATTAGTGTCTTCCAAAACATTTATTTTCTCCTCTGTGACTCTGTGTGCTACTCATACTGAAGATAACAAAAGATCATACAAAAGCAAATTCATGATCAGCGCAATTGGTGTAGCTCTAGAACTAATTCTGTGAGAACAGTTTATCTCAAGAAGCAATGCCATCAGGAACAGACCATTCATGGTGGAAGGGAGGAGAGGCTGTTGGATGCCATGAATACTTCACACGTGTTTCTTAAGACTATAACCCTTGTGCCATACACATATACCCATCACCACAGCTGGTTTTCAGTTGTAATAAACTTCTGCTGACCCAGACACTGACGAATTACCTCTCCAGCCAAGAGAATGAGTCAGCCTGTTGGTAGATCATTTATTTCCCAGCAAGACACAATTTGGTATGCACTAAAGATCCATGCAGCATGCTTCATCAACAACAGCACTGACCCCTGGAGCACTCCAAAAGCAGGGAGGCAATCCTTCAGCCAGGAGAGCTCAGTGTCAGAGAATGGAGCGGATTGATACCCAGATGGATGGAAAATGGCAGTGTTAACAGCTACTGCCAGCAAGTGGGCTGCTATGCCCACAGTCTAGAAAATGATCCATCTGGTACTGATTCAGGAAGGAATCCAACCGTTTAAGATCTGTGAATGGGAACTGTTGTGATGTCTAATTCACACATGCTTTTTGGACTGATGGTACTGAAAACATGTCACTTGCAATACCATGGTGGGATATCTGAAGCAGGCCTTCCACCTGCTGATGTGGGCTGGTGAGCTTGGGACAAGGAGGGAGCTGGAGGACACCAACTGAACCAGATTCTAGGAGGCCAAAGCCCTTCAGTCTTTCAGTGGAAAGCTACTTCAGAGATGCATAATGCAGAAAACTGTGTGCTCCTTTGCTCTTTTGTGGTAGTCACAGGAAGGCTTTAACAGAGCCACCCTGGGAAACTTGGTTCTTCCTGGCCAATGGTGACACTTCAGATTCTTGGAGAAAAGCAACAGGAGTCTTTGAATTATATTCATAGCCGATATTGTTAAAATATCATCATGATGTCTTTTTTCAAGACATACTTTCTAAACAATAATGGTTTTCAATATGTTTTCATGTGTATACATGAAGATTGGGTTGCTAATGTTCAGTCTAAGTTTGTCCTGTACTACTAATCTGCAAGAACACAGCAGCCTGAAAAAGTACAGGTAGTGACTACATCTGCTCTTCTTGCAATAAAGAAACATGATACAGGGAGCATGCCGTGCACAGCTGAGCAATCATTTTCTATGTCTAGAAGCAAAACCTGCAAAGAACTAATCCTTTAATCTTTATTATAAATGAAATCTTCTAAATTACATTCTAGGCACTTTGAAATGTACTGATGCTTCTCTGAAAGGAACCTCACCTTTCTGAAGAATTCTTGCTATCAGACAACATTGTTTTCTAATTTTCTCTTCCTTTTTTAATATTATTTTTTTCTCATGTGAACTTACATTTACTGTTTTAGTGATACTCTCCTGTTGGTTATTACTGCCTTCACCTTCAACTGTTACTACGCCATAACAGTTAGCATTGCTGTAGAGAACAATATGACACTCAGATCAGTGGGAATAAGACCTTAAAAATCATCAGATACCTTGAGTTTGTGCAATTCTTTGCATCAGAAGAGGAAAGTACAAAAATATAAAAAAATAGATCAGAAGATCTCCACAAGGCAACTTTATGAAAAGCCAGCAATTTCCAGAGGGTATTTGTGCGTTTATAATTGTGTGGAGGGAGTGGGGTATAGAAAAATACTTTTCTTCTATCATTGTACTATAAAAATTAAGATCCTTAAAATAAATTTTATATATAATTTTAAGCAACTATAGAAACATGTTTGGGATCCAGAGACTATAAGCCATATCAGTGTCCAATCCTGAGTTCCCCCCAGGCTGTCATCCTCAGATATTTTTCAGAGACTTGTAGCAGTATAGCTAGGAATGTAAACAACATGTATTTTTAAGAATCCTTCAGAAGCAGTAACTAAGCCCTTGCACTTTTCACTTGCTAAGGTAATACTCCTGAAAGTCTTCAGCTCCCTTGGTATGCTTTACAACATCAGAGCCTCTACATCTCTGCCTCTGATGCTGCACAGAAGCAAGACAGACCTGATACTCCCTCCATTTGCATCTCAAAACCTTTGTGCTCTAAAACCTGAGATAGAAGTGGAAAAGACCCAGAAAATCCATTTTCCATTTCATCTGCCCCTTCTCTCAGTAATGAGAATGTTATCATTTCCAGACATCTATAAACAGGTCTTAATGGTGTCAATAAAACAACTTGAATGTTTACAGCAAGCCACAAGCCTATAACACAGATCCTTACTCTCCTGTGCCAGAGGGCTGTGACAGCAGTTCCATATAGTGGTGTTTTTTCTCTTGTCCAGCCCCTGCTCTGCCCAAAGGAGGCTGCTTCTGCACTCAGCCATAACACCACTGTCAGCCAACAGCTCTCAGCACTTACCTGACTTAGCAGTACCTCTAAAACAAGAGTTCTGGTAAAATCATTGTATGGAAAGCACAGGAAGCAAGACAGATCACATCATGGTTTATCTTTTCAGAAATAGAAAAGCCACTTACCATAGTTGGGAACTCTTTCCAAATTAGCCTTCTGTGAGAAAATTCCTTTTATTTGTATCGTTCTAGTGATACTTTAGTAAGTTCCATTTAAAATACACTTCACAGAGCTAGAAAATGTGTATTTTATCACCTAAATTACATACAAATAATTATTGCACATTAAAAAATTAGTCTCTTTACGCTATTGAAATGTGAGGTCCGAAGCAATAAAGCAAAACCCCAGGTGAAAACATCTCATTCATATGCAAAGGAAAACAATATTCCTCCTTAGAAGTTCTCATCAAAGTGTCATCCCTCAAAAGGCATTTGTATATTGCTTATAGAACAGGGTGCAGAAGCAAGCTGTCATTTTGCCTAGTGGATGGTTCTTATCCCATACAACAAATGCTACTGAAAAAGTAGAAAAAATCTACAAGTAACAAAGACCAAAATGGCATGCACTCTGTGTATATACTGTGTACATGAATTAAACATTCAACAATCAGAGCAGGGAAGGCAAAATACTAATATTCTTTCATACCTTCAAAAAATGTAACTCTTCTATTTTGTATTTATTGTTTGAGCTTTATGTATTACTTAACAAAGCTATTACATTAAAGTGTGTGGTAGTTTTGAACTTCAGCATTTCACTTCCATGGACAGTGTCAGCTTGTTTAAGAGATTTGAAACTTTTCTATATTAGTTATTTTGTTTGCCTTTCCTGGAATAACAAATCTAGAAACAGCTTGTTGCCATATGATACAATATCTCTAGTACACTCATGCTGCATTAGCTGGGAAGATTGGTATTTTCAGGTGTTTGTGGCTTCACAGTCATTTTGCTCCACAGTGCACCTGATCTCAGAGGGAACCTTTAAAGTAAATTTTCTTCCCAGAGTTTCCCAACCATGACAGTCTCTAGAGGCTTAGGAAAGAGCAATTCCAGAATCTGAAATTAGCCTTTTTAAAAAATACTACCACCACCACCACAATCTTCATTTCTTGTAATTTAAATAGAACAGGAAACTCACCAAATTTGCTTGTTTATTCTTCATTTGGGCAGCCAACTCTCCACAGAAGAGCTGCTATGAATCCAGCTGCCTTTTCCTCATTCTGGGAGATGTAGGAAATGTGACAGGTTCAAGTCTATCAGCAGAGTGCAACACTGGTGCATTTCTACAGCAGGGAGGCGGAAGAAGCAGGGGTGGAGGGAGAAGAATCAACCCTCACAGCAGTTTAGAGTTCTTGCATGTTGTTATTGCCGCAGGTTCCCGTGACTGGCTTTAGCTGATCTCCTCTCCTCTGACATTTCTGCCTGTTGAGCTGGGGAGTGCAAAGGAAGACTAATCACTGTACACCTCAAGCTGTCTCCTGCAGTAAACCCTGGTGTTTTATCAACTGCAGAGACAATCGATACCTGGGGAGGAAAGAAGTTTTGCCACCTGTCACCTGAGATAAAATGATCAATTTCCTAATTCTAGTACTAATGCTGGATTCAAAGCCAAGTGATAATTATCCCAGCTGGTTCTTCAAACAATCTATGAATGACACTGATCATGATTATTAAAACTGGTGTGAAATGCATTGTGGCACATGGGTTCAATGGGTCTATTTATAGATTAATTTTTCTCTGCTTATGGAGTCATGTTGAATTCAGGAAGGGAATGAATTCTTTCTCTTGTGAGAAGAGCTTCCCCTTTTCCTAGTAGGTATCATTACTTGCTAGATGCATAAATTGGCAAACCTTTCACACTAATGGCAAACTACAATAAAACAGTTGGTGGTTACTTAAGAATTCACTTTATTTATTTATGGCTGAATAAATAAAGGCTGTAGTGAATCAGCTTTGCCAGTGTCACATGGGGACGGAGGAGATGCTGTTTCCTAACTTCTTCAGGGTCATGGGCTACCAGAAAAAGCACCCCTACAGAGCTTGAGCTCTGCTTTCAAGCATTGCTTATTGCCCTCAAAAGCAATACACTCATCAGATCATTTCACCATCTTGTAAGCAGGCAAAGGATCTTTAAGAAATTTCAAGTCACTGTTAGCAGAACAACAAAATCAGATTGTGTTACTGAGGCTTGCCTCAATGTGACTTCAGACAAGTCTCAGGATGTTGAACGACTTACTCATGAAGTAAAAAATAATACTCTGAGCAGAAACAATATGAAAAATGGGATTTTTTTAATCAGAAATTATATATGACTTTATTTAATTTCAGTTTACTAAATATGAAATATTTCAGTAATTCAGTAAACCCAGACCTGTGACTCTTTTTCTGCCACTCTGTAAAATTTGACATAGTTCCTTAAATGCCTCCATTTTTGTTTTTTCCTTACAGCCTTATACATACTACGAAACTACAAGAACCTCAGGTACAGGTTTCACACAAGGACCTGACTGTGGCATTCAACCAGAAGAATTCCTGTCTCAGCTTCCTTAGGAGCACCCTGTTAGCCAAGCTGTACCTCAGACTGCATATAAATACCTATTAGCAAGACCTCTGTTCAGAAAACTCCAGCAAATGCTGATTTCATTTAAAACGGTCACCAAGGACTGCCAAGGAGGAAAAGAAACTCCATCATTTAGCAGGGTCACCTGTTACATGACAAAGCCAAATTCAGTTCCTTTCTCTGCTCCAGAGGATCTAAAATTTCTCTCTCATCTTGCAGCAGTCACCCTAATCACTGCACCACAACAGAAGTCAAGAGTCCTGTGGGACTGAGAGAAACTGAGGACAGTACCCCAGTGCAGCAGGCGGCTCATATATCCTGGAGGGGGTACAGGTTTTGATCCCCACATGAAAGCTGGTTATATATGCTGTAACATGCATTTGTTGTCTAATGGCTACTTAATGACTGAAAATATTACAAATCCCAGAAACGGAGAGCAGAATTCCCTCCTTGAGTAAAGCATGTTCTTGCAAATTATCCCCTGGTCCAAGTGAACATTGAATATTTCCTAAGGCTGTTCCCAGAGGTATGTAAGCTTCCAGCTCCTTTTGCCTGTCCCTGGGTTCCTGCCTACCACTGATCTGTACCCGACAGCAGGCAACATCCATTCATACAATGTGGATTTCCATATATGGATCTCCACAGCAGAAAAAAGGGAGCAGAATCAGCCCTCTTTGGTTTTAAGGAAATACGTACAATACAATACATACAGTGAGGCCCAAATACTGCTTTCTGCACCTGTAAGTTAGTCTTTTTATTTTTTTGCCTTAAAAAAAAAAGATATCAGTACCAGGTCCATTCAAGAATGTCTTCTGGAGCATATACAGACAGGTCTCTGTATCCTTAAGAGTAATGTTTGGAAGCTTTAAGCTTTGGAAACTGTCTTTCAATGTGTGTGTATGTCGGAAATGTTGAAGAAGTGGAATTCTTCACTTTTTGTCTATTTGCAGAGACTTTTACTTTTTTACAATAAATTGTAATAAATTTTAAATCACATAATTATTGAACAAAGAAGAAAGAAAAGAAAGACATTATCTTGGAGAGATACAAAGGTCTTTATCTTCTTCATCTCACTCATATTATTTGCTTCCAATGAGGTTTTGACAGCTAAGATAACATGTGGATGAAACAGCAGGTGTGAGTCAGACTTTTCTCCAGATTTTGTCCTGGAGAGAAGAACAACTACAGTGTAGTTTATTTTAAAACAAAAGATATGAGGATTGGTAAGAAAAACTAAATAATGAAGATTTTTCATTAAAAAGAAAAGCTCCAAACAAATTTAAAATCTTACAATGTAAAAACATAGATTACACCCATCACCTTAAATGTCCAAGATCGATGAATGCTAAAAATTAATTGTTCTGTCAAAATGCATGTTCTCTGTAACTTAAAGTCTTCTAAGTTGTGTCAATGGAAGAAAAATAATTGTATATTTTATGATGTTCTTCTGTTTCAGCTGTGAAGCAATGTCTGAGTTTCAAACATTTTGTGAACATGTTACTATTTGGGTAATAGTTTTCATTTGTATGTATGTAGTATAGTGAAAAGAATTTGAAACATTGCAAGGTTTTTCAAAGGTTGTTTTCACATTTCAATATTTAGGTAGGCTGACACTTAAATTGTTTGTTTTGAAGTATAAAGCACAAAAATAACTGTAATAATACCCAAAATTCAGTGCAGCCACTAAAATTCTATGTGAAATAAAGTGACAAAGTAAACTCCAGAAACAAAGCATAGACTGTCATTAGCTGTTCTATGGATTTTAATTATAACAACATAATGCAATGAATAATTACTCATGTGTAGAAGTCAAAATTATTTTTCCTTTTAATGAGTGTGGCTCTTTCCTTGGAAGCAGCAGGGTGACCCCATCAGAACTCCATAAACCTTGCTAAAATCTTTCACTGCTGCTGTCTTAACAGTGACATGCAGCGGTAACATAACACAACCGAGGTAACATACGACAGGGAAATGGCACATAAAATGTCTCCCTCCGTGTGTTTTTTAATTACAGTAAGATTCATTACCCTTTTCAAGCAGTCACAGGCATGCACAGTATTTCTGTATGGAGTTTGCTACTATTCCTAATCTTGCTGAGATAATCATTGACAGCTTGGGCATAGAGGGGTAACTTAGAGGCTTCTTGACCATCTTCACAAACATATGCTGTTCTTATGTTGTACTGTATTGCTTTTCTAAAACTCTGGTTTCTATGTAAATGTTCACACATGCATTCAAACCTAGTACAACACTTGAGATTTTCACCCCTTGGAGCAGCCAATTCAATGAGTGCAAAACCTTGACATAATCTTATTCAGTACTAAACTACAATCAGAAACATTCAATTTACAATAAGAACATTAAGAAAGCTGCTTTTTTTTCCCTACCCCCAAAATTCATATGTTAGACTTGAATCTAAAACAACACATTTCTTCTTAATCCTCATGTGCTCAAAGAATCATCCATCATGATCACATAAATAAATATCTGAATATCTGTGAGGTTAGGCTGACTAGCTAACTTGGAATTAAAAAAAAAATAAAGAATTCATAAACCTGAGTCTTCCTTGCCATAGGTTGTGCAATATTGCCAATGAAAAGAAGCTTTAAGTGGTTTGCTAGAATTTGTTTGGTTTTTGAACACTGAAAATTGAAGTGGAACATCTCACCTGAAGTGAGATTTTGACACTAATTCTTTTTGAATTATTTATTTATGTATTTATCTTGCTGTTTCTTACCAGATACCAAATGACCTTATTGATTCTCTAATTCTGAATGTTTTGGTGTTTTTTGGGTTTTTTTTTTGTATTTTTTTGGTTTGTTAATAGGAACAAACCCAGCAATTAAAGTAAAATAAAAAAGATTAATATATCCAGCTGAAAACCTTTTATATAATAGCAAATGTTTCTGCTGAAACAATAGGTCTAAGAGGCATCTGAGACCAGTTGCTATAGTAATATAGTTTGAGAGAGCCCTGTGTTGATGTTGTGCATATGGGGTAAAAATGCAGAGAGGAAATGAGCCAGTTTGTTTTTCTATGCACAGCAGGGCCAGCCTGCACAACTGTAACAAATGAGCAAAAACTCTCACAGATTGGTAGCCAGGTTGGAGGTGGGTGGAGGGGGAGATGAACAGAGAAGAAACAGGTCAGATCTGCACTGCATAGTTGGGGGAGGGTGTAAGTAGTCGTTATATATATTCTAATTATCCTGTCAGCTAACAGGGAAGATACCAGGATGAGAAGGGCATTACAGAGATGTATTTCAGATCTCTAATTGGACCAATGCCTCTTATTCCTCTCACCTCCTCAAACAAGCTCTAGCAGTCTCATGACAACCTAGTTCAAAACCTTCACAGCCAAACTTGACTACCTTCAGGGGTTTCTTTCTGGAGACTACAAGCCAGTAAGCAGGCCAAGTTTTCTTCATTACTGTGAGTGATTGTCTCCCTTCTCTCCATTTCCCTCACTCTTGAAAGTATTAAAAATTTCAGAGGAAATTTGTTGCACTTAGCAGTCAACAAACAGTGCCACTGTCATCTATCTGACTGTGAAAAAAACAGAATGAAATGTGTAGTAACATTAAGAGCCTGTTACTGATTTGATTCAGTAGCTACTTAAGTCTGTTTTGGTCAGGTCACAAACTTCTCATCTTTAAATTCTCCTATGCAATGGTATTCATGCAAACTGTGACTACGCAGACCTGTGTTTTTGAAAGGCTTCCACTGAGGTGAATCTCAGGAAAACAGTACAAGTGTAGCTTCAAGAAAAACTGGTGTCCAAAGCAACGTTTGTTGGTTTGGTGTTTTTTTCTATGAGCAAACTTGAAATATTAGTATCAGTCCTAGAAGCAAGGAAGTGAGAAGGAAGTGAGAACAAAATGTGCATGTGTAGTACAGAGCTCTTGTTTAATTGTATGACTGATTGCAAAATGAAAATTACTGCAAGGTGAAATGAGGCAGAGAGAAACTGAGACCCTGCATCTCAGTAAAGAAACTTCTTGTAAGATTGGGGATCCTGGACTCCATAGGGAAATTTGTCCTCTGTCCAAGAATGATGGAGAAATTCAGATAAGCAAAATGTTTGTACAGACATATATGAATTTGCCATTTATTTGAATTTATTATCAACAGCTAAGCATGTTTACTGTCTGTGTTTCAGTCTAGTTATAGTTTATGCATCTTTGTGTGCCTGAAGAATTAGCTATAAATCAACAGTATTTGCAGATTTTGGGCTTACCAAAGGAGTGCTAGATATAGGGACTTCCTATGAGATCAGAACTGGCCCTACAGACTTTATTCTTGGGAAATTCATTCCACATTGGCTGTTGTTTATGCTATGATGGATTAAGGCAAAAGCAGTGAAACTAATGCTGGTTTGCCTTTATACACTGTGCTGTGAATTTCAAAGGATCAGGAATGTCTTCTCAGTTAGGTCTTCCCAGGTAGAGGGCTGGAGGGGTTTTAACCTTGTCAGACTTTCCAGTTTAACCTGGAACTCAGAGGCACTGAACTCCCTCTGGTCCCAGCTGCAGTGACAGCCTAGAGCATGTTGAGGTGGGGGAGGTTGCCATGGCAGGCACAGGGGGAGGATTTGGTGCCAGGAGATCATAGACTGGCAGCTGGAATGAGCACAGCAGGGGCTCTGATTAAAATGGGCAGACAAGGTTCTGATTTTAGATTTAGCCATCATGGTCTGTGAGGTACATCAGAAGTAAACCCCTGGACTGTGAAAAAGGTAGTGCTTGATTATCCTACTCTGGTTTCCAGCCATAGCTGGGAGATCACTGCTTTGTTTTACTCAGGTAGTGGCTCTGAATCTTCAGCTGCATGCTCGCCAGGGCCATTTCCCTCTCTCTCTTTCTACTGTACAACACTTGGCTGCCCAGGTGATATTAGTCTGGACTCTTTTGTCATGGGGCCACTTTCATGCTCACCCACTAGAAAAGAGGCTGACAAGATCAAATGTCTGTGACCTTACTTCATTACCTTGGAGGCACCAGTGTGAACTGTTGAAGAGGCAGCTCTAAAGAAGGTTGCAGTATTGGGAGTGTAAACACTTATCATTTTTAAAACTTGTAAAACAATTGCTTCTTTTTATCCCTAATTTGACTCACTTGTTACAGTTACATCAAGGTTTAACAATGTGTCTTGAATGAGCTTCTCTAACAAACTGCACAACCAGACAAGTCACTGAGAAGAGAGAAATGATTTGTGTGAATCAGTGTTCAACCTGACATATAAGTAATGTTAGCTGCTTGCACTGCTCTCATCTGAGAGTGCAAAGTCATTTTAGCAGTTTAAATAGCTGTGAGAATTATTTTAAGGCTATTTTATTGTCTGTTAGTACTGTGAAACTCAGTCTGGGTTTGTCAAAGTCGATGATAAATTAAGAAACACAAAAACCATAAGAATTAATAGCCAACACTTTTCAGAGTCCATTTCATAGGGGTTAGCAAGTGATACTGAAATGCAGGCAAACACACTTTTTATGCAAAATTTTGGATAGTCACTTCTATAACGAATAAACATTCAAGAGAGTATCAGACACAAACTGCACTTACTTAGGCTACAGAGGAAGAGACCTAGAGCCAGATCCAGGCCACCCTTAGTGATGATGTTTGGTAAATGAGTATAGCTGTTTTTGATGTCTCACAGACACCAGGGTGATTATAAAATTTCTGCACAAGCTCAAATAAATTTAGAATAATTTTTAAAAAAAGATAACTATGTAGAGGAAGTTGTGAGCTTGGTACATAGAAAATAAATAAAGCATAACTGGATATAGCTAAACAAAATCTTTGGACAATTTAAGGTTTGTCCAGTACTGTGGAATCATCAAATCATAGAACCCAGTGGATGCAGCTCAGGATTTTATTTGCCTTGGTTGCTGCAGCCATGCACTGCTAAATTCTGTCAGCCAGCACCTAAGCAGCAATCCTGCAAGATTTGAAGCCAGTACTGACTGTAGAATATCCCTATGGCTTGTAATCACACTTCCACTCTCATAATGTATGCAGGTTACCAATCAATTATAATACAGGAGAGGATATCATAACATTCCAAATCCCACACGAAAATAGTTAATCTAATTCTGTGTTTTCACTCTCGGGGGGAGGGGGGGGAAGGGGGGGTGAGGAGAAAGGAAGGAGAGGAGAAAGACACACCAGAAAAGAAGAACCAATGAAACATATTTGTCCTTGAAAGAAAGTTCTTTATACCAGGTAGGCTTTTATTTTCTCTTTTTTTTTTTCCAATCCTTGGGTGAATAAAACTGTGTGCTACCAGGTATTATATGTATTGCAGAAAATGATCATCCTGTCTGCTGTGACCTTTCAAGCTTTTCAGAAGAGTCTATCCCAGTTTCAGACAAGATGTTGGTTTTTGGTTGTTAAGGGAATGGATAAATAATTAGCCTGAATGTTTTGTCTGGGTTTCAGCTTCTTTTAGATAATTAGTTGATATTTTCAAGATGAAAAGTTCTCTCAGTTCTTTCCAGTGGGATTCTGCTTGGTTTCAGAGCTCTTTTTTTCTAAGGATTCTTTCAATGCCAAGGAATTCCTCTAAGCCAAATTATTCAGAAATATTTTTAGCTTTGACCACTGATACTTCCCCACAAACTTGTTGATGAGCTCTCATACATCTCTGAATTACAGTCTGGAGAACATGCACTGTGAATTTCATTTGTAAATATTCCAAGGATGTAAGGGTATGAAATAAACATCAAAAATCAGATCAAGAATACCTTTGAATATTTTACAGCATTGTTGATTCACCAGGACAATGTAAGAGGTCTGGATAGTTGTTAGATTTTTAAGGGGTATCAGTACTGCTAACCAATCTGATTTCTCTACCTGTAGATATGGAAGCAGGTAGTGCAAGGGGATCTGTAATAACAAAAAAAAAAAGATTTTGTTGACAGCTGGTTTTGTAGCACTTATGTTGTCTCTTTCAAGTTATTTTATTGGTTTGCTTGCCTTAGTTAAAAATTAATTAATTAACTAATAATTATCTTCCTTCGGTTTTCTCCAGTTTTCTCTGCTTGCCTGAAAGAACACAGCATCTTAACCAGTTCCCTGCTCCTCTTCCTCCTCTATTTACACAAAATAAAAACAAAAGACATTTTAAGGTGTTCAGGGAATACCTGGCCCCTATGACTCCCATCTTCACATGTCATTTGCCAGGTTTCCTTTTGTTCAATTTAGTCTCAGGTTTGTGTCTTTGAATATAGACTGGAAATCTGATGGTAGTGGAGCATTATTCTGTATCATACCTCTTGTTTTAAAGCACTTAGTAGTCTGTCTCACTTCATGTGCCCACCCACAAACACAGAGCATCAGCCATCACTAGTGGGAGGGTGACAGTCACACAAGCCAACTGGTAGCCAACCAATGTGCTGCATGGTAGTGGGAAATGAGAATATTGGCTAAAGTTGCCTTCCTCTCCAGTGTGTGCCTTTGGATTTTCAATATCCACAAGGAGCAGATGTTTCTTAATTTCTGATCATTAAAGAGAAGCATGCCAAGAACATGGGTTAGCATAAGGCGGGGCAATGTCAGCTCTCAAAGTTAAGAGGACTGAAGGTATGAGGAAGCCATCACCATAATCTACAGTGGGAGGCTGACAGCTTCACAGCCTATCTGAGTAGCAAGTTCCATAAGCCACAGAATTCAAAAGTTATCTTGAAAAACTTTGGCAGAGCCACAGAAGGACAGATATGTGCAACCAAAGCTAATGTGCCACAGGACTGGATTTCATGCTTCTTCACAACTGACATTAAGCAGTTGGCCTATACTGTACACTAGCATGCTGTGAGTGTTCCCAGCAGAGGGTCTGATCTTCCATGGTAACGCTCTTCAGGGAGCTCTGGAAATGCTTTAATTATTAAAATGAATAATTCCTAACAACACATTTAATTGGAAAATATTACATGTTTAAATGTGCACTAATGGAAGGGCTCTGAAAATCTAAAAATATGATAGAGTATGCTGTTTGAAGTGATTTCTAGCAATATTTTTCAGCCAATAACACCATGCATTATTTATCCTATCTCTTTTTAATCCTACCTGATAGTTCATATAAAGAAGGAATCACTGGAACCTCAGAGATGAAAATGCAAATCTATGAATCACCCCCTACAAGCTTAACCTGCCACTACTACCTCATCCTCATTCCTTGCTTCCTGTCCCCTAGTCTCCAAGGAAATAGCTCAATGAATTTGTTGCTGCACTATAAGCTAACCCCCTTCCTCAGCACTAGGAAGACTGTGCAGACCAGCAAATTACAGGAGCACTTGCTACCTGGATTTGTTAACCACAGCCTGTCAGAAACTGGGCACATCTAAGGGCCAGAGAAAGCCAATGTGAGCGCAGACTGCTGGGAGTTACAGTCGGAAAGGGCGGAAAATAAGGTGTTCGGCATAAACATCACCCAGCCAGGATAGGTGTGAACAGGGGTAATCAAAGAGGTCACAAAAGAGCAATCTCTACAATCTGTAGAGAAGATTAGACGCTAAACAAAGACAGAATCATAGAACAGTTAGGGTTGGAAAGGACCTTAAGATCACCTAGTTCCCACCCCCCTGCCATGGGCAGGGACACCTCACATTAAACCATATCACCCAAGGCTTTGTCCAACCTGGCCATGAACACTGCCAAGGATGGAGCATTCAGTACCTTCCTGGGCAACCCATTCCAGTGCCTCACAACCCTTACAGTAAAGAACTTCTTCCCTATATCCGTTCTAAACTTCCCCTGTTTAGGCTCCAACCCATTACCCCTTGTCTTATCAATACAGTCCCTAATGAAAATATTGGAAGGCTGCTATGAGGTCTCCACGCAGCCTTCTCTTCTCCAGGCTGAACAGCCACAACTTTCTCAGCCTTTCTTCATATGGGAGGTGCTCCAGTCCCCTGATCATCCTTGTGGCCCTCCTGTGGACTTGCTCCAACAGCTCCATGTCCTTTTTATGCTGAAGACACCAGAACTGCACACAGTACTCCAAGTGAGTCTCTCATCAACCAACACCCCCAGGTCCTTCTCCTCAGGGCTGCTCTGAATCTCTTCTCTGCAAAACCTGAGGCTGTGCTTGGTATTGCTCCAACACAGGTGTAGGACCTTGTACTTGGCATGGTTAAACTTCATAAGGCTGGCATCAACCCACCTCACAAGCGTGTCAAGGTCCCTCTGAATGGCATTCCTTCCTCTAGCGTATCAACCAAACCACACAGCTTGGTGTCATCGGCAAACTGGCTGAGGGCACACTCAATCCCACTGTCTATGTCAGCAACAAAGATGTTGAACAAGACTGATCCCAACACCGATCCCTGAGGGACACCACTCATTACTGGTCTCCAGACAGACATTGAACCATTGACCACAACTCTTTGTATGCACTCATCCAGCCAGTTCTTTATCCACAGAGTGGTCCACCTATTAAATTGATGTCTCTCCAGATTAGAGAGAAGGATGTCGTGTGGGACAGTGTCAAACTCTTTGCACAAGTCCAGGTAGATGACATCAACTGCTCTACCCCTGTCCATCAGTTCTGTTGCCCCATCATAGAAGGCCACCAAATTGGTCAGGCAGGATTTCCCCTTAGTGAAGCCATGCTGGCTGTCACCAAGCACCTTATTGTTTTTCATGTGCTCTAGCATGATTTCCAGGAGAATCTGCTCCCAGATTTTTCCAGGCACAGAGGTGAGACTGACTGGTCTGTAATTCCCCGGGTCATCTATTTTCCCCTTCTTGAAAATGGGGGTTATATTTCCCTTTTTCCAGTCATCAAGAACTTCACCCAACTGCCATGATTTTTCAAATATGATGGCCAGTGGCTTTGCAACTTCATTCACCAGCTCCTTCAAGACCCGCGGGTGGATTTCATCAGGTTCCATGGACTTGTGCACACTCAGAATCTTAAGATGGTCTCGAACCTGGTCCTTGCCTACAGTGGACCTAAGGTCTTCATTCTCACAGTCCCTGTATCTGATTTCCAAGACTTGGGTTGTGTGGTAGGAGCATTTGCCAGTAAAGACTGAGGCAAAGACACCATTAAGAACCTCAGGCTTCTCCAGAAGCATCTCCAGAACCACTTCCTTCACGTGAAGCAGTTGAACACAAGGATCCTACCTGAAGCAGCTGAGCCCTTTTTAGATCAAATGCCAAATACACAATTTCACAGTTGGGGATGTCTAAATTAGTGAATTTACATTCTGTCTTAGGGAAGGGGCATTAAGAAAAAGATTAATGTCTCCAAATTAAGTTCTGCCAAACCCAGAGCTCACAGTGAGTATTTTCAAAGGAAAGGACTTACTGGATGTATGATAGCCTTATAAAGTGATTGCACTGACAGGCTTTGTCTGATCTAGTCTAAAAAGATTGTGCTAATGAAAAACTTCATATTTCTTTGCGTATTTTTTTCTTCCTCAGCGAGAAAATGTGTTATCTTGTGGATATATGCATGGTGGAAAAATCAAGAAGACACTTTCATCTGAAAGTTACACTCTCTCCCTCAAAGTCTAGTGTGAACATAAAGAGAAGCAGGAAAGGAGCATTTAAGACAGTTTTTGTAAGAAACAAGGTCAACAGAAGAGGAAAAGTCAGAGTCTATTTTGAAAAGAAATATTTTTGCATTGAAAATGACATCTATTATTTTAACTGATGCTGAGCAGGACCTGTAGGCAACAGTGTAAACGATTTTTTCCTAACTGGTTTCTGAAATAAGCAGCCGCAAACCTTTTTGAGTTCTTTCTTCTCATCTCAAACCAGAACTGTAGTTTGTCACATTTTTCTGCTCATAGTTACACTACACAAAATTGTGGAGATTTTCTTATTTACTGCAAATATGGCATTTGTCAGGTCTGCCTCTTTTCTGTCTTGTTTTTTTCTCTCTGCGTATTTATTGGCTGCAGGAGCGCCATGAGAGTGGCAAGTTTTATGGTGTATCTGCTGAAGATTTCACACTGTAAAAAGATATGTTTTGCAGCTATCCTCTCTGCCTAAAAGACCAGGCACATCCTAGCATAGCAAATTTGTGAGGGAAACTGGCAGTCCTTTGTGTACCACTGACATGTTGGGCCTGTTTGGGATTACAATATTCATCGATATCACACTATTCACAACAGTTACTGAACAGCCCCACTGCAGTGCACAGATGAAATGCAAGCATACCCACAGCTCTGGGATCAGCACAAGTCTACCTGTTAAGTCAGATTTTATTCTGCTGTAATACCATAATATTTGTCTGCAGTTTGGCTACTCTTATTAACAGCTCCCCTTTGATTATGTACTTTCTGCCTTCTTTGTTTAATATTTAACATGCTGTGCTTCCTTCAATATACTGCTTGCACTTCAGAATCTCTTGAGACTCTTTCTGCTGAGTTGGACATCAGAATTCAGTTCCCTGAAAGGAGTCTCTGATACTTACACAAAGCTATACTTAACAGTTCCAACCCATAGGTATGATTTGCAGCTGAGTAATTTACAAATGACAACATTCATCTTAACTCTCAACATATTTGAAAACAAAAAAGAAACAAAAGAGAATAAAATAAAAATAAAAAATAAAAGTTCATAATAATAAACAAAACTAAGGCAGAGGCCATCCATCTCAGAAATATAAATGACAGGGAAAAAAATGTCTCCTATATGAAAAGAGCAAAGTGCCTGCAGACATTCCAGTGACTGCAGGCTGCTGTATTAGAGCGTATCAGGAGCTGGAAACATGGTTATACCTCACAAGGAGAATTTCTTATGCTTCCTGGAAGACACTATGTGGGTAAAGACAGGCAAAGGTGTGAAAGCTATTATACCCTGTTTGTTCAAATCACAGTTTCCTGTCCTTGTGGTGAGCTGTCTTGATAATTCTGGAAAGCCAAATGGATGATTCTGGAAAGCAAGCCTCAAATTCAGCAGTACTTTCCACATGATGGAGACCGTTCTAGGAAAACTCTTGAATGTTAAAAAACACACAAGAAACACAAGATAAATCTATGTCAAGTTACGTGAATACAGGTAAGTCATTTGATGCTGTATAAAGTATGATTGCACACAGAAAGATGTTTTTATGAGTTAAATGTTACAGGGATAGTTGGCAATTGTAACTACAATTGAAGATAATGAAAAAAAAATTTCCTGTTATAGTTAAGCAGAATAATACCTTTCAGTTACAATAATTTTAAGATGTGATGTTGGCTTTTCTATGGAGCCAGAAAGCTGAAACACAGTTTTTGCTCAGAAACTTCTACTGTAACATTAAACCTCTGTTTGCAACTGGCATGTAGCTCATATCCTTAATGAAAAACAAAAAGCAAAACCCCAGTCAAGGAAGAGCACATTTCAATTACCTATCAGCAAAACAGAAACTAATTCAGATATGAACTAATCTTTTATCTATCTTTGCAGTTCTAAAATAAGTCTTGAAGGCAACTACTGGCCAGGCTCTGAGCCAAAAGATACTATCTTTTGACCTCTAAAGCTTTATGAAAAAATTAACTGTAAAATAATCTAGTTGAAATCCATTTTATTTCCAAAGTTTAAAATATTGAATTATTTCCAGCTGACTGCTCAAGGTGACTACACAGAGAAAAATGGGGCTCACATGAGGTAGTGTAGGTGTAGGTGCACACTGAAGAAATGGCAAAAACAAAGTAATCCCTACTTTAAAAGGCAAGTGCTAATCGGACAGGCTTTTATGGAGAAAAGGCTGTCCAGAGAGCTGAGACGTAGAATTACAGCTAATTTTTGGAGAGTTTCAAACTTAAACAAGAGGTACCCTCAAGTATAATCTTGAATTAATACAAGCAACAACTTTGTTGGTGTTGTTGTTTTCTTTTGTTTTACAGTAATATAATTTTATAAAAGTTATTAACCCACCAGTCTTCATGGGGGTGGCAAACGTGTTGGTGATGTTATGGGCAGAAAAGTGAGAAGGATTTTTGAGTTTTTTCACACTTAGATTACATCCCATCTAGACAGTCTAATTTCTCCAGTTCAAAGAAAATCATACCAACATTCATGTATGTCTTTCCCCACCTCTGTATCTTTGGCTTGTCTGTCAAGCCACTCCAGCATGACATCTCACAATCTCTGCACAGCATTCACTCTTTACCAGGAGGGAGGAAGCTCTCTATCCTACTTCTGAACACTTTGGGATGACATGGAGAAAATTTGTAGCAGATGTGCTGAAAGATCAAGGCTTTATTATGGTTTTAAAACCCAGCATTGTATTACTGACATTCAATTGTTTTATCTGCACTGCTGGCTGACAGCTGGGGAATGCTGATAACTTTGGGTCATCTTTAAGCTTCCTCAACTTTCTTAGCTATCTAAACAACAGAACCCTAGTGTCTATTCTGACCTGAAATTTCTCCTTATTAAAAATAAAATAAAATAAAATAAATAAAAACAACCTCCTCCCTCCCCAACAACAACAAACAAAACCAAACCAGAAGTATGGCAAAGAGAAATACTTTCATGAATCTTTTTTTCTGACCTCCATGAAAGAAACTGATAGATTGATTAAATACAGAGTACTTCTTCCATACATGGCCTTAAATTGCCTTTCCCTCAACACATGCTTGCACCTGTGTTAGTTTCAGTGAAAACTCCAGGCTGCCACAGTGTCCCTTCCTTTCTTTAAGGTTAGTGAAAATATTCCAGCTGAGATTTACTTTAAAGGTGTGTCCTTTTTCATAAAAAGTTGCAGCAATCTTAGGCAAACAGAAGAACAGCAGGCAGAAGGAATTCTTTAGCTAGCCAATGTTCCTTATTTTATTTTCCTACAGAGAATCTTAACAATCACCCATTGTGTTTGAAAGCCACATGATGATAATATAAATTCACTGATGCAAGCCAAAGAGCTACAAACCTTTCTAAATCAACATAAACATATCCCCAAATCCATGTGTAGACCAGCCGAACTGTGTTCCCTCTGTTTTCCTAGGAGCCTTGCCCAAGGCTGGTTGTGCTCAGAGCCACGGGTGAGTGTGAAAGATCAGAGAAGAGCTCGGGTTCACTGCTGCAAGGCACCAGCCACCCCCCACAGCCAGAGAGCCTGGATTCTCCCTTATCTAGTATCAGCTGAACTGTTTCTCCAACAATATATTTATACCACCATATGGGAAGGGAATGCCTACAGAGCAAAGTCCTATGAGTTTGTATTACTGCAGAAGAATTAGTCTGGAGACACAGCACAGTGCATACTGCTGAAGAGTATTCTATGGTCTGGGATTCAGAATTCCCATCTTCAGTCTGTGAGAAACCTAAGTTTGTGTTTTATGGAGAAAATCACTACACACTTCTCTGTTTCCTGTTGGCCATCAGTGAAGTGAAGGGCAGTAATAGCTACACATTTAGGAAAGGTGGATTAAGAATTACTTATTTGGATACAGAATTGTAAATAAGATATGTAATTTATACGCCCTAAAGACTGTTATCTTTGGTATGTTTGTAAACATGTAGAACAGAGTGCCCGTATTGTAGAAACTAAATCACAAAATGTACTTCAACTGCATTTCATGTATTATAGGACATTTACTGCAAAACTTGCTCCCCATAAAAATACAATAACTGAACCAATTATTTATATAGACATCATTTTGCATTCTGTATGCCAATATCAAATATAAACTCTCCTTCTCCATCACGAAGGATTGTCTGAACAAGGCTTGATTTTGATATTATCAGAGAGAGCAAACAAAATAATTAAAGTAATACACTAGGAAATTAGAAGGATCAAGATGGTAGTCTGGTGGATTATACATAATGCAAAACACTTTTAAAAAGAGGTTGGAAATGCTTGATATCTTGAGCTGCTTGACTAATGAGAAAACTTGGGTGCTCCACTTTGTATTGGGAATTTTATCTTGTATAAAGGGAACTAGGTAATGAGAATTTTAAAAATAATTTTAAAAAGTACGTAATTTCTTGAGGCAGTTTGAAATTTCACTTGCACGAGTATTTTTCCTAAAGACAGGATTTCCGTAAATTCACAGTGCTTTCAGCTGGAGAAGAGGTGCACAAGACTTAACTGTCACTAAGGTCTGTACTGCTGATGCACTTTGTGACTACGGGAAGGATTTTTTTGGTTTTCCTCAGCACTAACATGGGAGTAGTGTTTCTTTATAAAGTAATTTTAAATTCTTCAAACAAAATGTGTATATTAAAAGATTGCAAAGCAAATAGCTGGTGTTGGTCAAGAAAACTTATCTGGGGAGGTCTCCCCTTTGACCCTGGAAAGTTAACTTCTGTTATCACTTCTGAACAGAACCAGACCTTTGTACAGCTCATGTACTTAATTTTCCCAACTGTATAATTGGCAGGAAATACAATCCCTTGGGCAGGTAAATTGAGTGACTCAAAGCCTTTTTACTTTTTTCAATTCTTTTAGGATTAGAAAGTCATTCACAAACTGATTCTTATCTTGTTTTGGCAACACATTTAAAATCCTTCAAGCAGAGAGGAGTCTGAACTAAAATTTAAGGAGCCAGCCAGGTGGCATGTGGATTTTTCACAGCACTCACATGTAGACTCTGACATTCAGACTTCTAGAAAGATATCACAGCATTTTCAAACTCTATAGGTTGCCATTTAGTGGGAGAAGGATGTTACCATCCATGGCAGAGACAAGAAATGCTGCTGTCTTAACCTACCACCAGTGTGCAGGGCTGGCATTGGCCAGGGTGGGGACATATCCCAAATAATCCTAGATTGCAGACGTCTTATTGCTTATCTGTTCTCAGGGCAATGTTTCTTAATCTCAGAAATGAGAGAATACTTTACATCCAAAATATTAATGGTTTTTTTTCCATATTAATATTTGGAGATAGATGGAACAACCTAGTTAATAATAGATTCCTTAACAAGTTAAGCTGTTACTCAGTCTGTTCAAGCAAGCATTTAAGAATAAAAGAATGAGCCCTTTATAACTATTTAATAACCTCTCAATCTTAATTCTGTTCTATACACTAGTTACATGTACTTAACTATATCTGCTCAGAGTCAATCAATTTTGCATTCCCTCCCACAGAAGAAATACTTTATGGCTACAGAAGACTTGGAAAAGAGTTTGTGCTTGAGTGGAAGCTGTCTGATTCACTCTGCATACATGCTAATAAAGGCTATGAAAATCATTGTCATTTTTTTAACAGTATGTCATATTATGTGGACTCTGTGAGTTCATGGTCTATTGCTCTCATGTTTGTGCCCTCTAGTAGTACAAATCTGAGAGTAAACCAGTATGATGAGAGATCAGCTGTATCATGATTCTGTTGTGTATATAAATATTTAGACAATTTCTTTTACATTTGTGGGTTCTTCTGATTAAATGATTAAAAAAGAGTGAGGTCTAATTACAGTTTGGAAACTGTTCAGCCTCCTCCAGGGTCTAGTCACAGGCTAGAAGACACTGCTGGCACTGCAGCTAATGTAAAATAAACCACAGAAGAGAAAACTAGATTGTGTTGGTGAAAAGGTGTTCTGCAAAGCTTTTTGCATCAAAAATCACTTTACAGAAAAGGAAAAAAGTTTGATCCGCAATAAGGATCTGCCACAGAATAGTCTGTGTAAAAACACTGTAAATCTGGAAATGTTTTAATGCATAGAGAAATGTATCAGGCCTTTCTCTTTGGATGTTTCTCTTTCATACTCATTTTGTTTGCAAAATGGTACTTTTTCATTGCTTTTGTTTTCTTTTTTTTTTACTTCTCCTCCCCCTCCCCTCGCCCCCCCCCCCCCCAAAAAAAAAAAATTGATCTATTCTCCTACAATCCATAAAGTGATGTAAGATGTTAAATGACTTAACAACAAACCAGATCTAAGAAGTGAAATAAAAAAACTCCTGGGTATGCCCGGTGGAAAGGCCAGACTCAGGAATCAGACTAGACACAGGAATCAGACCAAACCTCTGGAGCCATACAAAAAACAAACCTTCATCAAGAAGTGTGTGCAAGTGATGTGGGTGCAGTGTGAAGAAGTGCAGACTGTGCCATAGGGCCTTGGAGGAGATGAGCAGTAGCCATGGAGGGCCTGGGGCTCTGGAACAGGGTCCAGCTCAGCAGGGATGACACAGACTGGGATGAGGGGTTAGTAGTATCACTGGGAACTGCTGCCATAGATAGGAGAAGACAGGATTTGGACCAAATAGAGCAATGGGAAAATGAGGAATCAGGCAGTGACAGAGAGATGAGCAGCTAGCAAAGTTCCCCATGAAGGTGCTACACAGGCAAGACTACCAGGTTCAGACCTAAAATGAGCAAACTTATACCTTAAGACAAAGGGAAAGCACCATGGTTAACATTAAAAGTAAAATTAAATTAAATTAGATTAAATTAAATGAAGTTAAATTGAATTTAGTTTAAAATAAATGAAAGTACAAAACGGAAGTAAAATAAAACAGGCTAGAAGGGCCTAGAAGAACATTCTATTTAAAATTCTTGCAGTCTAGACAGAATACAAGGTAGCAAAACACATGGGACACTGTTTCTTTAAGAAACACAAAGGAAACTGCATGCTTTCATATTCAAAGAGTATCTTCAAGGAAGGGAACTTTCACTCTCCAGGTAACCAAAACTTTTCTGAAACAGAGCTTGCAGATTCACTCTCAGATTGACTCCAAGCAGGACTATGCTCCTGAGAGCTTATGTTCTCCCTCCCCCAAAACACCAGTGTCCACAGGCTTTGCTTCACTCACATACCTAGACTACCATGGTTGCACTATTTCTGCGGTTGCACTATTTCTGCCATTTACTTTCTTATAGTTGTTATCTTCAGGAAAATAAAACTTATTTTTTGTATGTAAGATGCTGTTGTGATTATCAGTATATTACAGTAAAATTATTATGAGGCAGTGGATGCTAATTGAGAAACAGTCCATGCAGCTTTCCAGGAGGTGTTGAATTTCTTTCAAAGAAAGAGAAAAATAAGCCAAAACAAATCAAGAAAGTTTATCCATAGAGGAATTGGACTGTTAATATAACTCTGATTTTATGTTTATACTTCAGCTTTATACCACATATTTGGGTTCACATAAGAGTTAGTGACACCTACAAGCCTCATTTGATGACTTTAATTCAGTGAAATGTTCTACAAGTCACATGCAAGATAGTAATCCCTGCCATTAAAAAACAATTAGAGAAAACAGTTTGCAAAATTTTGCATTATACTTCCATCCTTGAATATGCGTCTCTACTGATTTTGCCGAGATAAAAGTTTCAAATCTATTTTAAGGTCAGGCTAAATGGAGACTATCATGCGTATGCTACACTGCTGTCCTCACACGAGGTCTCGAATTATTTTATGAGCATTTAAAATAGCTGTAAGACTTAACCAGGATACTGCATTGAGCTGTATAGTTTAAGTATTCTGCAATACAAACATGTTTAGATTGTCTAGTTCAGTAATTTCAGCACAAGGTGCCAAGTTTTCAAAGGGTTTCCATAGCTGCACCTGCAGTACTGTTAAGGCATATGTTGGTACTTGAGTATAAAAGACTAAATAGTCAGACATAAATGTATGTGTTGTACATGTGTGTGTGCATATTTTCATTTAATAAAACCGTGGTGTTATAATCCAAACAAAAGAAATCAAGCAGTGCCTTCCAAAATTCAAGCCAGAATTACTTTTTATTGTTGAACAGCAGCAGTTTTCACCAGTACAAATGAAAGTGCTGCATATTTAGCATCCTGGGAGGTAGGCAGGTGGTATTGAGATTAATTGTTCCAGTAAAGGCCAAGCACATACTGGGCAGCTTTAGCAGGACCACAGGCATCAAGCTGAGGGAGGAGAGCCTGAGGCTCCCCAGCACTAGAGAGACGTCCATAAAGGAGCAGTGGAGGTCACTGATGAGGTTACAGGGCAGGAGCACCTGGCATGCAATGAGAACCTGAGGGAGGAGTGTTGGTTCAGCCTGGTGAAGAGGAAACAGGAGACTGATGTAATTACAGAACAGAAGCTGAGAGGCTGGATGTCTCCAGTCTAGCCCTTTGCTCAGTCACAGCTAGCTTGCTCAGGATTTATTATAGCTGTAATAGCTTTAAGGATGGAGATGGCATGGAGACACCCGTGGAACTTGACCCCAGACCACCCCTACAGAAAGATTTTTCCTAATATCTTGTGGGAATTTCTCCAACTGGGCAACTAAGTAGTGATAGACAGCACTAAGATGTTTCCTTATCTTCTTTTCTTAAAGCCAAGAAGATTTCAGTGGACATAACAGCATATAAAAGGACTGGAGATCCCTCTTACCTCAAACTTGTCTTTCTAACATGTCAACATAAACTTAGAGAGTGCAAAACACAGTAAAGCTGGGCATGAGTTTCTACTGTGAAAGCAGCAAAAACTTTTGTATCAGTTGTCAAATGTGGTAGTGCTGCATCACAGCTTTACATGCGATTTCAGTGTGCCCATGTAAGCATGCCCTTTGTCAATCAAACTATTTCACCTTTGCAAAAGTCTTCACAAATGGAAAGAGTCATGAAAGAAGTGTATCTCAACCAATATTTTTGCATTTGTCATCAAATATTTTTCTTACAAGAGTCTGGCATGCACCATTGCAGAACATCTTGAAGCTCACTAGTTTGTGTTTTTTAAGCTGATGCATGAATGTGTGATATGCCAAGTCACAGGAAACTATTATGCTAAGACAGGCTTCAAAATGGAGCAAAAGTCTTACAGGGAGCACAGTTTTCTTTCCTGAGTGTAATCAGTAATGAAAGGGAAGAGCAGAATATGACCAGAGAAAAACATTTGAATCTTTAGTGGAAGACATAGAGGAAAAACTCCGATTTTCAGTCAGGCTGTTAATGAGAAGTTGTATGATCTCTTTGCGCCTTCATCGCTGAAGCACTCTAAGAGGTAGACAGGAAAATGAAGGGGTGGATAAGATGGCTGCATCTGTGGTCCCTAACAGGACAGATTGCTGAAGCATTACTACAAGGCTAACCTGCTAAATCTAGACACTGGTTGCAGCAGCACAGCATGTCGTTTAATGAGATAGAAAGTTTGAATGTGACAGCTTTCACACTGATGTGGCTTATTTTACTTTAAAACCCTTTATTTCTTTTCCAGGGTCAGGACTGCTAAGCATGCTACACAAATATAACATATATAACAATTCTTATAAAATTTAAGTAAGGCCTCTCACAAAAATGTTCTTCACAAAAATTCACAGCAGTGGGAGAAAGTTATTGTAAAAAATAGGTTGGGAAAGTTTTCCATGCACAACAAGGTGTGGTCAGGGTCTGTAGCTGGTGACATTTATCAACTCTGAGGGTAAAAAAGGCCGTTTATAGAGAAAAAAGATTACATTTACAGAGAAAAGAAAATTTACAGAGAAAAAAATTAGGCAAAAATGAGGGGAGTGGGAGAGATAAAAGTATTGGGTGTCCCTGGAGGAACATCCTCCAAGGTGAAGTGTTTTTTCTCATGCAGCAGATGATATACCTCAAAACAGTTTCCCATAGCAACACTACAGGTTTTCATCAAGACCTCTTTGAAGTCCCTGCTGGCTGCTGGCACCTGTGCTGCCCTACCACTGGCAGAAGCATGCTCTGGTGTGGGCAGGTGTTGTGTGCCTGGCTGGCTGTTGAGCTTTGCGCAGGAGCCTTACTGGGTCTCCAAATGAAAGCCAGTGCTGCAGCTGCAGGATAGGGAAAGGAGAGAATGAATCTCATCCATCAGCAACTGCTTCCCATGAGAGCCTGCCTCAACAATAGAACGGGGATGGGCATGTGCAAAAGCATGAGATCAACAGTTTATCAACAGCAGTGTGGGAACAATATGGGAAAAACAGTGCACTGGGGGCTCTGGAAAATGCTGTCCCCACAGCGGGGGTGAAAGGGTAGAGAGCTGTGAACAGAAAGCAGCTGTGGGGTTGCAAGTAAGCGTGCTGAAGGTGATGAACAGCAAAGCAATACCAGTGTCAGAAAAAAAAAGGCAATGGCTCTGGGGTCACTACCATGAAAACCCACAGAGCTGTCTGTCTCTGGCATTCATGTAAACAGTAAGGAGCAAAGGGTACACAGCCTATAAATGCTTCTGGATTGAGATACATAATTTCCCTTGTTCAAATATCAAAGCAGTGGCTTCCACAAGTTCTGTAGTTGAGTAGATCAGATTAGCTGATTAACAGAATTCTAGCACAGGATGACTAGTTCTCCTTTACCATACTTATCTGTCATAAATACCTTCATGATCTGCAATCTAACATCTTTGTCTGTAGGTGAGGTTTTAGGCATAGAATGGCTCTTCTGTACAAGCCTATTTTGTGACTATGCCACTTTTTCAAAACAAGAAGAAAGGAACAACAAAAATAAAAGATAAACACTATGGAGACAAGAATGAAAACAAAGGAGAGAAAAAGGAAAAACTATTCATTCCATAAGTTCCACAGAAATAAATTGTGATAAGAAAAATTCAGTTACTTATGAAGTCCAGCATAGACAGGGGAAGTTGAATAGTGATATGCATGGTTAACTTGGATAGCTTGAACTATTTGATGAAAAACTAGATCTTGCTTCAAAACATTTTTTCCACAAAATCTCCATTTGAATCTTATGTACTTGATGAAGAGCTACGTGACAGAAAGGTTTATTTTCAGAAAAGGAAGTTTCCTTATCAATATGGGATGTGATAAAAAAAAGTCTTCTGCACCAACAAAGGGGATGAAATCACCATTTGAATACAGAAGCTGTTACGTGATAATCTCCCATGTAAGGAAGAGAATTTAATCAATCCCATGACACTTCAATTTAAGAAAATGGGGGCCCAAAAGAGCAGCTGTAGTGTATACTGTCTGTGAACACTGAGAGCCAAAGATACCAGCAAGATCCCCTAAGTATTAGTATATTTAAAGATCTATCCATTTGCATCTTTTTTTACTGTCTTGTGGACAGTATCTCAGTATCTGAACAGTACATCTTGCTAGAGAAAATAACATGTTTAAAATATTTGTATTGTAATAACTGTCTAACAGCTCTCGTAAAAGCAACCATTTTTTGCTGCAATATGAAACCAGCAGTTGCAAAGCAGGAACACCTAATAGAGAAGTGGAGTTGTTACAAAGCAGCACATGCCAATATGGATACCTTTCCCACAGACAGGCTCTTTTCAAAATGCTACTACTTCATCAGAGCCTGACTGTAGTAAGCTGCTGGGGTCACTGGTACAGGGTCCCCAGGGAAGTCGTCACAGCACCAACCCTGTCAGAGTTCATGAAGCATAAGGGCAATGCTCTGACTCATACGGTCTGGTTTCAGGTAGTGCTGCAAGGAACAGGGAGTTGGACTTGATGAACCTTATGGGTCCATTCCAACTTGAGATAATCTATGATTCTATATGAATATGCCTGGAGATCTTCACACATCAGCATTGCAGGATAACAAAGCTTGGTCTTGAGGTAAACATAGTCTGCTGCTCTTGGCTCTGTACTGCGTACAAGAGCATTTATAATACAGTGTTTCCTGCTGGGTTAAACATGTGCTTAGATTGTAAACTAATGAGTTTGAATGACATGCTTTTGTAAGCAGCTGCTGTTGGGCTGACTCAAGATTTTACGCTCCTTACCATGCCACCTTTTCAGGTCAAGGTTTCTGAACCTTAGCACAGAGAAGACTATTGTCTTTAACCAGTGTCCATATTCAAGAAATTTTCATAAGGTCTTGGTCATCTTGCACCCCACGTAGCTTGAAAAGCAAGCCCCTGCCTGGAGAATTAAATCACATCAAATCACAAGATGAAGGGCTTCCAAATAATTGCTAAAATTTCAGCATTTAGAAAACAGATATACAATTTTCAGCTGGCTCCCTTTGTGTTACACAATGACATGTATTTATTGTCATACAGAGAGCTACTAAAACCTAGACTTGGTGTGTGTACACAACAGCAGATGTTACAAAATCTGTTATGAAAACTGCTGCTGAGTGGGCTAACCAAAAGTCTGCAGAACTATACTAAAGATTGGGAGAAGGAGAACAGGCATACTAGAAAGAAATTGGTGAGAATTGGTGGACTTGTGCAGAAATTAAAATGAAATACCTCAACCAATGGTAAGTGTGAGGGGGAATAACTTTCACAGCTCTCAGATCTAAAATTAGGCATAAGTGACTACAGCATAAATAATCACCACCTAATAACACCTTTGTACCACTTTCAAATCAAAACCTAGCCATGATCACAGAATCTGCAATATTTGTAAAGGGAAGAACATTAAGACCCAAATGAGTCAATTAAATTATTTGCAAGGAAATGATCAAATAGAATTAATGATTTAAATAAATTAGTATATTCAGAGTTATCAGCATAATTAGTGTAATTTATACGGATGCAGGAAAGATGCTGCCTCTGCAGGAGGAGCATGTAAAGAAATGAAGAGGGGGCAGAGGAAGGGAGCTGATTGAGAACAAAAGATGAACCAAATAGTTTTTCTCTTTCTTGACATCCACATCCTAGTCTCCTTGCCCTCTCTTCTGCCCTGTGAGAGTTCACTGCTCCTTTGTCTGCCAATGGCTGCTGCAGAAGTGTGGCAGCCGTGTGGCTGAGGGGAGGTTTCATGGATGTTTGCTCAAATGCAGTGTGCTCCTGCCCAGGGGCCACCTGGGCATCCTGTTCTGGTCCTGGGAGACCCAGCTCCACTGCCAGCCCCAGTCATCCATGGCCACTGCTGCGTTTCCTTAGGCTCCTGTTTGCAGCACCCCATAACCCCTCCTGCAGCAGATGGGCCACCTAGCCTTGCATACATGTTGCACGTGTCACCATCACCTGCTCTGCACCACAGCTGCTCACCTTCACCGTTGTTCCCTTTCAGACCACTTCTTCCTCTTGGACACTCCCCTGTGAAATGCCATTACACCAAACCAACTTCTAATGCAGTCTGCTGAAGCCTGACAGGGCACAGCTGTGTTTTCATGGGTGCAACGTGCAACCAAACCCACAGGAAATGTGAGTGATGACTTTATATGATCAAAATGCTATTCACACTGCCAGCCTGGAGTTCTAAGTCATTTCTGTTGCCATGGGCTTGCTACAAATTATTATCACCCAACCAAAAGGGTATGTTTTAAACCCACAGATATAAATGACAATTTGGCTATGCAAACTCCGTTTTCACATGAAGGGAAGGTTTTATGCCACTGTTTATTTGCATTGCTATGGTCACTACCTGTTCCTTTTCAAGCCAGTACAGGTGCACCGAATGTCTCTTTTCCTCCTTCTTACCACAATGTTAAATCATTTAAAACATAAAAATTAAACATGTAACCTTGTTTTCCATGCCTCCCATTTTATACAGTCCTGGCAGTGGCTAGTAAAAGGCAGTGTAGTAGGTAGGATTTCTTTGTATATGTCTGAACTGCTGCAACTCTTCTGTGGCTGCAGTGGGTGAAATAGTAACAGTGAGTAGTGTTGTATGGCATAAGGCTTTTGTGCACAGGTACATCTGTTATCTAATATGTTGTGAAGAAACACTTGTCTTATTAGAAGGAGCCTGTTGACAACTTCTGGTAGGATAACCTGTCAACAAGGTGGTGGGCAATTTTGCCACCAACTTTTGGCTACAAACTACACGTAACTATTGTGCTTCTCAGGTATGTTGCATTCCTATGGGGTTAGAAGTAACTCTCAAGACATCTGACTCCAGTGTGACAGGACTCTACCATGTTGCCCAGGAATTTCCCTTTTTTGTATTACCTTTATCTAGCATTGGCATTAGAAGCCTGGAAACCACAAGGATCCTCATGTTCCCAGAGGTCTTTTGATACAAGCTTCATATAATGAATCACAACCAACAACAGCAGGTCAACAACACAGAATGGGTCTCAGGTCACAAAAAAATAGCATCACAGCAATCCTTAGAACATACTATTATGATCCTTCACTCTAAAGCACAAGTGACTGGTGTTAGTATTTCTGCTTTGCAAACCCAACATGATTGATCCCAGAAAAGGAGGGAAAAAAGAAGTCATTCTCAAAAAACAAATTGTTTTTCCTCAGATGTATACTACCATAAAAAATAAACAGAGACACCTTAAATAAGCATTCCTAGCTTGTGAGGAATAATACAAATACCACTTTTCCATAAAATAGAAGTTGAAAGTTTTGCATTTAATCCACTCAATGCAAAAAAAAAAAAAAAAGGATGGTGCTACGAGCCAGTATTAATCTGATTTCTTTATCCTGACCTCACGTTTTCACTGTTAATAGCTACAGATACATGCAAACACATCTGAAAGAATTACTGATTTATCTTTTTGGGAATATCAGCTATTTAAACGGACTCACATGACAGATCTCTTTCCGTTACTGTCCTTTTACTGCCACATTCTGTGTAGCAGCTGAATAGATTGAATCAGTACAAGTGTAACTGGCAGCAAAACCTCTGCTTCCTATTCACACAGGAGTTGTTCAGCTCACATTGTTTAACTAAGTGGATGAAGTCCCACAGACAGCTCCTCGATACCAGACATGCAGCGACTAGTATAACTTTGGTTAGAGACGGGGCATGCTGCTGGCTAGTGGTGTCTGATGCTCATGGCCGCACTGCACCACAGGGAACCATCTCATGCCTCCTCTGCTACTCCTAACTGTGCCTCCCCTAGTAGTTGTGAGATGTTCATTATGAATGCCTCACAGCAGAGCAAGCTGGCATTAACGTCCCAGCCTGGTGAGGAGGAAGCAGAGTGAGACGCTCTTCCTCCTCTTTTTCCCTTGACTTCTTCCTCTTTTTAGCAAATTCCTAGTGCCTACATACTCACTCAGCAGAACAAGCCTCTGAAGCCAGTGTGCTGGTGCTGAAATTCAAAAGCTGAGACCAAAGGGAAACCAGGGTCTGTCTGAAGCTGGTATCAATGGCTCAGCTCTCAGAGGAAAGCAGCAATGCCAATTTTACAGTCTGTTCTGGACTTCCCCAGTTTTAATTAGAGTGGAGGTGGGTTTGTTTTTTGCCCGTTGTGGGTAACACATGGAACAGCAGTTGTGCTTCAGTGACTTGTACAGATCAGTGAGGACTGGAAGTATTGAAGGGTGTTTTTTTGTTATCCTCTGATATAGCAGGAACTGTGAAGTCTTTGTTAAAATGCCTATGCCACAGGCTGTACTTTGGAAAAAATATGTTACCCTAGAGGAAAAAAGTTCAAGCCTCCGTTTAGCTAGTTTTCCCCTGCAGAAAGGTAAGATTAAAAAAAAAAAAAAGTATTAATTCCATGAAGTGTTTTTTCTCACTTCCTCCCAGTCATTTAGCCACAATGGTGAGAGAGTGATTAAAATGGAGAATAAGTAAATCCTGCATATATAACACTATGATTTAAGGACTTCTGCTGGGGAAAAGTGGTATAGGTTTTTTTCCATGGTCATATGGACCAATGAACAGATTGAGTTCTAAGTAAGGTCACAGTGCCCTCTGCTGAAACATGAAGCCCCACAAGAAAAAAGAAACACTGTTAACCCCCAAACTGGCACAAGAATAACATAATTCCTACTCAACATATAAACAATAAAAATAATTTCAAAATGCTATTTGGCTCCTTAGGCTTTTTTTTTTCATAGTACTTGGGAATCATTTTGATTCCAGCTTTGTTGCTCTGCTATATAAGCTGTGCAGCATGGCTTATGACAAAAACCTCAGAAAGCTTTGTTGACATTACTGATGTAGACATAAATGCTAGCGGAATGTCTTTCCACTATCTAGGTAGAGTGAGAAAAAAGTAAACTGATGGCAGTCTTTTAAAATGGCCAGTAGAAAGTGAAAAAAATTGGAGTTTTTTTATATTCTCCAGATTATACTGAATTGGTATTTAACTTTACCCTTCCATTGGAAGAGGAAGAGTTAATAATAAGTGTAGTCTTTCTGGCTGCCTTTTTTCTTGATGGGTGTGGGAAACCACAATGACTAAGAACAGGAGAAAGAACATCTAATAGATGTTTAAGGCTGAACTAATGTCGACTAATGAGTTTTAGACATTTGACATCTGGAGACAAACTGATCTGGGATGAGGAACTCTGGAACAGGCAAGGAAGAAAGGGCTCAGATGACAGAAATGGAAGCAGCCCCTTCTGATACCCTCTGCCAGGACATGTGTGGGGCCTGATCTGCTGCACAGTATTTAAAGAAGATACATAGGCACTGGGTTAGGAAGAAACAGCTCCAGAGTGTCTGCTACAGCATTTTTGGAGCAGGATGCTATTGCAGTTATCAGCTGGCATCAAATACCTCAATGCAGTTGCCATCCTCTGTATCCATCTGCACCTTTCAGTCTGATCCCGAGAAGTGGAAGCTATCTTTATTTCCATGCAGATCTGCTCTTCAGAGCCTGCAGACTTATAGCCATTACTTTGACATAAGCACAGCTTTAGAAGGAAAAAGTCTAGCTAGCAAAGAAAATCAGACTCCTACCTCTCAGCCAAGTTCAATTTCTGTTAGTCTCCAATACATGGTTGCCATATTTTATTCAAGAGGCAACAGCTTCTGATGTTTTGCTGTTGTGTTTTTAATTAAAATGTAAAATGGCATGAGAATTGTGGCAGAGCTATCTGAGAACATATTTGTTGGTTGATTAAATCAGGATCCTCAGTCATACTGAGAGGCAGCATCACTCACAGGTTTTTGTTTGAAGATGGACATGTTTGAGGTTTTCAAACATCTGGAACATCTGGAATTTAATGCTCAAGATGCAGTGGGAGCTAAAAGCAAGCAAAAGCTCTTCTTCAATAATTTGTGTTGTTTCCTTTAATCCTTCCTTCAATTCCGCAGTGCTCCCACTCAAGATACTCTCAGCTGTGCTCACAACAACCCACACTTTGTGTTTTTAATACGAAGCTCAGCAGATAGCTTCAGCTAAGTTCACCCAGAGGTTATTCTAATTCCCTTCACCAAGATTTCAATTTAGAGGTTTACATTAATGCATTAATTAAAGTGACCCGCTTTTTGTTTTAGTAGCTTCACCTTAACCAGTTAATGTGGTGGCAATCCTTTCTTTGTTGCTTTGCCTAGCAGGGAGATATTGTTAAGAAGATGCAATATCTGCTCTACAGGTGCCAAGTAGAAGAGCAATGTGAGATCCTTGCCATTTGGCACTGCCTCTGCTGGATCTTTGCTGGTGCAAACATTCCGGCAAGCAACCACTCCTCTCAGACTGGCTCCTGTCACCCTACCATTACAGGCTGCAGCTGAGACACACCAGAAACATCTTTTGCATCTAAGCACAAGCCTCCCAGAGGCTGACCTATCCTGTTGTATTTAATGCTCCTAGAAGGTTCAGGAAAGTTGTGCTTCAAGAAGCTTCCCTCCAAAATGTTTCACTTCAGAACTATTTGGCTGCAGATTCTCTTTTATTTCTGGGCTGCTCAACCATATCCTTTTTCACACTGGCTGTAAGCTCTGGCCAGGCAAGTGTGACACCTCTGCTTCTCTTGTGGGAGCTTGCGTATGTTTTCTCTGAGTGGGAGACCATGTCATGAACAGCAGGGCTTCTTCTGCATCTGTTGACAATGCTTGTAAAATCGATAGGGGTAAAGTTTTAGATTTGCACATCATAGCGCTTCTTGATTCATGAACATTAGCTAACTGGAGGTACAAAAATGTAACTTCCTTCAAAGTAAAGCACTTCGTAACATCATGCTTTCTTTCATGAAAGAACTTCCCTTTTTCTGGTAATATCTCAGTGAAATGTATTTTGATAGCAAATATATTCACTTGCCTGCATCTATTTTCCCTAGTTGATACCTTTTGATCTAAGCATTTGTCAGAATGGGAGCATGCATTACACTCTATCTGAATCAGAGCTGACCATGGTGTTGAGAACGAGAGTAATTGCTTCTCTGCAGCTCTGCAATAAATTCCACTGTGGCATGACAGAGGAAGGAAATCAGTAGCTGCTGTACTTGTTTTGTTTGCTCTGCCACTGCCTTGGCCTAATACACTCTGTTCCCTGACCCCTTTTACGGAAGAGCTGTTTCCTGCATGGGAACGCATTCCTGTTTATGACTGTATCTGAAAAAGGAAAATCATACCAGCATTTGCAGACATTTTGTTCCTAAACTCATCCTCTTCTGTGATGACTCAGTTCTTTTTCTGAGTATTCTGTGATCCCTCCATATTTTCTCTGGGACAGCCTCTACACACTCACTGAAAGAAGCTTTTTCTGGATAAACTTTGGCTACTTGGCTGGAAATTAAATAATTTATATATACATTATTACTGCCTTGGATTTAAAAACCAGTCCTGAATATCTGGATACCCCATTCCTAATGAATTATGTATGTGCATGTGGACTGCATTATCTTGATACCCATATAATTGGCTTCCCATCTTCCAAAACAAGATATGCAATTGTATCCATGCAAATTATCCATCTCACATTAAAAATAAGCCATGCTACCACAAATGTGTTAATGCAAGGGAAAATTTTGTAGACAAATCTGCAAAAGTCAGTGAACACACACAAAACCCATACTCCTCTCTGCTCTACCGTTACATTGGGAAAATACTTTGTTAGGTGTTTTTTGTCTCGAAAGTCTCACTGATGGCTGCTCTGCATGTAGTTGGATTCATTAACTGTTTAAGAAGGAGCTTTACAGATACAAGAACTTGGTTTGCAAGAAGTAGAAGTTAAAGCTAGTGTTGACTACAAAAAGAAAAGCAGAATTAAATGCTCTCTTTAGGTGCCAAATTACTTCTGCAACAATTCCCAAGAACAAAAAACCACATGTACATTCAAACACTTCTTCCTACAATTTTAAGCTCATATGGCTGATTGATAATTCACAGGTTAAGTGTCTGTGGGGTGACAAGTTTAAAAATTTACAAAGATGTCACGGGTAATGACTGTCTTTAGAGATCAAGGATTTGCCTGCACCTCTACTGCTGTGTGCCTGCCTGACAAGAAATGTCATCTCAGTTTGTACTTTCATATCACAGGTATATTCTAGCAAATGGCATATCTTTGTTCAGCTTTATTAATTTTGCCTAATATTTCTGAGAATTCTTAATGTTTTCAATCAAAACTCAGTGTCTGAGTCTTTTAAGTGTTTGATCAGAATTTGGTTAACTAACTGTAGATGTGGGTTCACATATAGGTTTTATTATATGTACCTCCACCTGTGAGAGGGAATACATGATTTTGACTCAAGCTTACAACAGGCAGTGCTCTTAACAGAGCATTTGCTTCCCTGTTAAGCAATGTGTCCTGGGACCCTTCAACAGCAACCTGCCTTAACAACTTCATTATAGATTCCTGGCAATTTCCAATGTATCATTTCATAGATCCTGAACACCAGGCTTGCACAGGGAAAGAAATAAACTGCACGCAAAAAATATTTTGGTAATCTTAGGATCTGTTTTGGGAATACAGTTATATAAAAACTCACATATTAAACAAATATGAAATTAGAAACTGCAGTTCACGTAAGACCGTGGCTTATTACTTGGATAATCAGTAGGCTTGGCATATGCTTGTTAGCATGAACTTTATTAGCTTTGTTTTAGAAACTTGTATGTCACTATTAATAATGATGTCATGGAGTCTGCGTAGGACTGCTTGGGGAGGGTGAGGGGGGAGGGAGGGAAGAGTGCACAATGACTTATCTGTGAAAGCAATGAAGCTGAAGTTTCATAAGAAAAATAGCAGCCAATTATTCCTATGAAGACTGGATATCAACATTTCTAAGCTTCATATTGGTTCTAATTCTGTGCTCTGGAGCATTAAGTATTTAATGTGGTTCATTCAACATGATAGCTATGGAAGAACAAACCCACCCTGACTCCCAGATTGCAAAGGGTCTCTAACGCTCAGCAAGAAAGATTTGGGGTGGGAGAAAAAGGGTGAGAAAACAGAAGAGGTCCAACCCACTCCCCAGGATCCTTTGGAAATAGAGTTAGTGGAGAAGGAGGATGGACAATTACTCACAAAAATTTATTGGAAATATGAGAAATGAATATTTTATGGGAACAAGATACTTAAACAGAGCAGCATCCCTGCCCTTATGAACCGAGAGAACCCTTTCCCTGCAAAACAAAAGAAGAAAGGTGTATATGGCTTCATTTGCTGAGGTGAGTAGCTGGAGAGAGGACACCTGCAACACCGGAGCGGAGCGGGGAGATCAGCGTCCAGGAGCTTCACTGCAGAGCGACAAGAGCCACTGAGGAGGGAGCCCCAAGTCCTCAACAGTACTTACCCAGGAGCTGGCAGCTCAGCCTACCCGAGGAGCTGATTCACCGGGGGCGGAGCCAGGAGGAGTGGCACCAGCTGCGAGTGGTTAAAAACCTGCCCCGGGAGCGCAGCGACCAGGAGTGCGGCGAACAGAGCAGGTCGAGGCAGTCTGCGCAGCAGTTCGTGCGGGCAGGCAAGCGGGATAACTGCCTCATCAAGAGGACTTGCCTGGAACTCAGGAGGGGAAGGAGTGCTTGCTTGTGTGGAGAGACGTAGTCGGATCGATTGACCAGATAGGTCATGGTTACAACATGATCAAAAGTGGTAGTGAGTAATAATCTGGGTATCCAGACTGACCTTCCTGCAGACATGCAGCCATGCAGGTCTCTGGCTGCAGCGAATGCCTGAGCCCAGCACTTGTATTGAAGGGAGCCAGTGACACTGCTTGTGTTCGCCGTGAACAAATAAATGATCTGCTCAGGCAGGTGGTTGAACTGAGGGAGGAGGTTAAAAGGTTGAGAGCCATCAGAGAATGCGAAAGTGAAATAGATTGGTGGAGCCACACCCTAAGGCAGGGGCAGAGGGAAGTGGTTGAACAAGTGATGGATCCCCTTCCCTCCTACCATCAGACAGAAGGAGAGAACTTAAGGGACAAGTATGTATGGAAGGAGGTCCCTCCTTGGAGAGGTAAGCGAAAACCCTCGCAATCCCTTCCTCCCTCCCAGTTGCCCTTGAATAACAGGTATGAGGTCTTGGAACTACAGGGCCAGGTAAATGGAGATGGAGAGGTACATCTATCTAGTGAGTCACCTAGGGCTTGTCACTCACCCCCATGCCTTAGAACTTCCCCAAACAAGAAGAAAAGAAGAGTAATTGTGGTGGGTGACTCCCTTCTGAGAGGAACAGAAGGGCCCATTTGTCAACCAAATCCATCCCACAGCGAAGTCTGCTGCTTACCTGGGGCTCAGATTAGAGATGTTAGAAAGAAACTCTCTGATCTGGTGCAGCCCTCTGACTACTATCCACTGCTGGTTTTTCAGGTTGGCAGTGATGAAATTATTACAAGGAGGGCAGAGACTTCAGGGCCCTGGGACAACTCGTTAAAGGGTCTGGAGCGCAAGTGGTGTTTGCCTCTATACCTGTTACAAGCAAGGGTGAAGAGATAAATAGGAAGAGTCTGCAGATTAATGTATGGCTACGTGACTGGTGCCAAAGGCAGGGTTTTGGGTTTTTCAATCATGGGCTGCTACATGAGACATCTGGTTTGCTGTTGGCAGGTGGGATGCACCAGTCCCAGAGGGGGAAAAGGGTTTTGGGGCAGGGGTTAGCAGGGCTTATTGACAGGGCTTTAAACTAGATATGAAGGGGGGAGGGGATTTAACTGGGCCTGTAAGGGACAAGCCCAAGAGAAACATGCTAGGGCTTGAAGGATGGCGGACTAGGGAGGACTATCAATCTATTGTTTTATGTGTGGGAAAGGATAGTTTAGACCCTGTCCTGCAGGTGAAAAAGGGTACTAAGACAAGAGTTAGCAGAGCTAACTCACAGAGCTTCAGGTTAGATTCAAAGTGCGAGGGGGTCGTAGCTGAACTAGTGAGGCATTGTTCTACTATTAATGAAGACCAGAAGGCCTCCCACCTCCCAAGGGTGCCATCAGCATGCTCTGCTCGCTCCCTGAAATGCCTGTACACCAATGCACGCAGCATGGGGAATAAACAGGAGGAGTTAGAAGTCTGTGTGCCGTCTAAAGGTTATGATCTGGTGGCAATTACAGAGACATGGTGGGACACCTCACATGACTGGAATGTGGTCATGGATGGCTATGTCCTTTTTAGGAAAGATAGGTCAGCAGAGCGAGGTGGTGGAGTTGCTCTTTATGTGAGAGAGTGACTAGAATGTATTGAGTTCTGTCCAGGGGCAGATGAGGAGAAAGTGGAATATCTGTGGGTACGAATTAAGGGACAGGCTGATATGGGTGATACAGCTGTGGGGGTCTACTATAGACCTCCTGATCAGGACGAAGGAGTTGATGAGGCTTTCTACAGGCAACTGGAAGTAGCCTCGTGACTACATGCCTTAGTCCTCATGGGGGATTTTAACTACCCCGATATTTGCTGGAAGACTCACACAGCCAATCATTCACAGTCTAGGAGGTTCCTCCAGTGCATTGATGATAACTTCTTAATGCAAATGGTGGACAAACCAACTAGGAGAGGAGCACTGCTAGATTTAGTACTCACCAACAAGGAGGGTCTGGTTGAAGTGGTGATGGTCAATGGCAGCCTTGGCTGCAGTGACCATGAGATGGTGGAGTTTAGGATCCTGTGTAGGAGGAATAGAATACCTAGCAAGGCCACAGTTCTGGATTTCCGAAGGGCCAACTTTGGGCTGTTCAATCAACTGCTAAGGGAAGTCTCATGGGAAAAGGTACTAGGTGGTAAAGGGGCTCATTATAGTTCGTCAGCATTCAAGGACCACTTCTTCCAAGCTCAGGGTCAGAGCATCCCAATGAGTAGGAAATCAAGTAAGGGATCTAGGAGACCAGCATGGTTAAACAAGGAGCTGCTGGGCAAACTCAAGTGGAAAAGGAGAATCTATGGATTATGGAAAGAGGAGCTGGCCACTTGGGAGGAATACAGGACAGTTGTTAGAGGATGTAGGGAGGCAATTAGTACAACTAAGGCCTCTTTGGAAATTAATCTTGCTAGTCGGGTTAAGGACAATAGAAAGGGCTTCTTCAAATACATAGCAAATAAAACCAACACAAGAGGCAATATAGACCCACTGTTGAATGAGGTGGGTGCCCTGGAGACAGAGGATACAAAGAATGCAGAAATGCTGAATGCTTTCTTTGCCTCTGTCTTTACTCCTGCAGACTCTCCCCGTGGGCCCCAGATTCCTGTAGCCCCAGAAGGAGTCAGGATAAAGGAGGAGTTTGCTTTGGTAGATGAGGATTGGGTTAGGGATCAGCTATGCAATCTGGACATCTATAAATCAATGGGTCCGGATGGAATTCACTCATGGGTGCTGAGGGAGCTGGCGGAGGTCATTGCTGGGCCACTTTCCATAATCTTTGGTAAATCGTGGGAAATGGGAGAGGTGCCTGAGGATTGGAAGATGGCAAATGTCACACCAGTCTATAAGAAAGGCAAGAAGGAGGACCCGGATAATTATGGACCAGTCAGCCTTACCTCCATCCCTGGAAAGGTGATGGAACAACTTATTCTTGACTCCATCTCTAGGCATATCAAGGATGAGGGGGTTATTAAGAACAGCCAACATGGTTTTATGAAGGGAAAGTCATGTTTGACCAACCTTATAGCCTTCTATGAGGAAGTGACTAGGTGGAGGGATGATGGTAGAGCGGTAGATATAGTTTCTCTTGATTTCAGTAAGGTATTTGATACTGTCTCCCACAGCATTCTCATAGATAAGCTAAGGAAGTGTGGGCTTGACAATCAGGTAGTGAGGTGGATCAAGAACTGGTTGAAAGGAAGAAGGCAGAGAGTTGTGGTCAATGGCACAGAATCTAGCTTGGAGGTCTGTGACCAGTGGAGTCCCTCAGGGGTCGGTGCTGGGACCAGTGCTGTTTAATATTTTCATCAGCCACCTGGATGAGGGAACTGAGTGTACCCTCAGCAAGTTCGCTCATGACACTAAACTGGGAGGAGTGGCTGACACACCAGAAGGCTGTGTTGCCATTCAGCGAGACCTGGACAGGCTGGAGAGTTGGGAAGGGAGAAACTTGATGAAATTCAACAAGAGCAAGTGTAGAGTCTTGCATCTGGGGAAGAACAACCCCATGTACCAGTACAGGTTGGGGGTTGACCTGCTGGAAAGGAGTGAACGGGAAAGAGACCTGGGGGTCCTGGTGGACAGGAGGATGACCATGAGCCAGCAATGTGCCCTTGTGGCCAAGAAGGCAAATGGCATCCTAGGGTGCATTAGAAAGGGTGTGGTTATTAGTAGGGCAAGAGAGGTTCTCCTCCCCCTCTACTCTGCCTTGGTGAGGCCGCATTTGGAATATTGCATCCAGTTCTGGGCCCCTCAGTTCAAAAAGGACAGGGAATTGCTTGAAAGAGTCCAGTGCAGAGCCACAAAGATGATTAAGGGAGTGGAACATCTCCCTTATGAGGAGAGGCTGAGGGAGCTGGGTCTCTTTAGCTTGGAGGAGAGTGAGGGGTGAGCTCATCAGTGTTTACAAATATGTCAAGGGTGGGTGTCAGGATGATGGAACTAGGCTTTTTTCAGTGCTATCCAGTGATAGGACAAGGGGCAATGGGTGTAAACTGGAGCATAGGAGGTTCCACATTAGCATCAGGAAGAACTTCTTTACTGTAAGAGTGACAGAGCACTGGAACAGGTTGCCCAGGGAGGTTGTGGAGTCTCCTACGTTGGAGATATTCAAGGCCCACCTGGACAAGTTCCTGTGTGATGTACCTAGGTTTCCCTGATCTTGCAGGGGGGTTGGACTAGGTGATCTTTCGAGGTCCCTTCCAATCCCTTCAGGATTCTGTGATTCTGTGATTCTGTAAGGGAAAAGAGAGTACAGACAATTTTTTCTTGAACCTTCCATTTCTTTTGTTCTGTCTCCATGAACTCTTATTTACATTTGTCTGCTAGTTAGCAGAAGGAACCCAATGGCAATTGTGCATGTTGCAATGATTTATGTGATTATATGTACTCGCATCTTCTAATACTTTGCATTTCACTGTTGTGAAGCACAGAAAAATGTGATATAAATATAGGAATATTAAAAAGAAAAATGTAACCCAGAACCTGCTGCCATATGAAAATTCGTATTACACTATTACCAAATAAAAACCCTGTTAAAAAGCAGAAAAGTGCAATATATACTACTGAGTGATGCTCATCATAGAATCATTTCTCAGAAACAAAAATGAGGCCACAGATAACTGTGATGTTGTCTGCTATGACTGAGCATATGAGCCAGCTATTTGCACCAGAGATGGAAGAAAATTATTAGATCACAGTTCACACCCTGCAGATGGAGTAAACCATCTTCCACTGAAGAGCCTCACAGATATTAAAATGACACATCATCATCTGATATCCATCCCTAAAAGCTACCAATTATAAAAAGCACACCCTGAACTGAACCTAGGGTAGCTAGGAAATGCTTCACAGGAAAAAGACAGATGTACTTCTGCTTACAGCAGTTCTAGTACAACATTATTACTTATAAACTTATACAAAAGTAATCTTGAAATATCACATCATTCTTATGTTCTGCTTAGAACAAATTATATATAAAGACAGGCCATTGCATGTCCTAAGAACATTTCCTCAGAAAAAAAATATTGCAAATCAGGACATTCAGCTGTCACACTGTTAAACTTGGACAAAGATGAAATAAAGAATTTGCCTCCCAGGCATGGCAATCGAAATTGATTTGTACTTTTAAATACGATAGAAATAGAAAAGTTGGCCTTTGAGGACAAAGTTTATACACACTGCTTATTTTGAAATTTCTCTGCTATCTGACCAAGCCAATTTCTCACTAGGTCACCAAATTCAACAACCATAAGCTTTCAACAAAAACACAAGTCTCTTTGATTTTTTTCCAGTATGTTTTAAGGGAAGGACATAAGAGCAGGCACAAGATTAGAAGAGGCTAAGCTGATCTCAGGAGATACCCAGATTGCTCTCTTCCAAATTTTCTTCTATTGTATCGAAAACTCGTTTGTTTTTCAGACTTTAACCACATAAAAAAGAGAGGTGGACTTCTATGACTTTGCCAGTCCCATTATTCCAGTTATGCGAGTTAACAGCCAAATGAGCCTTTATTTTTTAGCAAGTTACAATTGTTAATACAATCCAATATGTGAAATTGCAAAACATCCAGGCCACACAATTAAAAAGTTCATAAATTCTCTCAAGTCAATGGTGGCCTTATAGACTTCAATACTGAGTATTACTTTAGAAATCTAACTAGCATGAGACACAGGATAAGAAGGTGGCATTGGAAAAGAAAAACATGCTTGTGAACTCTAGGAAAGAACAGAACCTTCCCATAAGTACTATAACAAATATGACTAGCAGGCATGGAAAAGTAATTACAGAGAAAAGCTCACACAAATGTAGTTTTAAAACTCAGGCATTACTGCTTTTCTTTGCACTTCATACACATTCACAAACCAAGATGACACCAGCACCACCTTAAACAAACATAGCCGTGACACGTCCACGTCCTTTTGACCTTCATTGACCACTGCACCCAATAATGCAGCTATCATCAACCCCCTTACACCGGGCTTTTCAGTCAGAGCTGGTGACTGTCCTCAGATGTACACCCTGCCTGCATAATGTGAAAAGAAGTTGATGGCAAGCAAAAGAAATCATAAGACTTATCCCAAACAGGAAAAACTGTTTTCATATCCTAGGTCAGAAGTTATCTGGGGCCTCAGCTGTCACTGCAGTCCCACAATAAATGCAGAATTAAGGCTATTTTTTTCCTAAAGCATGTCTTTGCCATCACCCCCAGTCTAAGGGATGGTCCCTCATATAGTGGATTTTCAGTGGTGTCTGCACAGAGGAAGCTCCCTATTGATAGTACACCTAATGTGATCCCTGGTCCAAGTAGTTTATTTATTCTTTTGCTGTTGTTCTTATCTTTACTGCACAGTAACACCATTTGAGCAAGGAGTAGAAATCAAATTATTTGTATACAAAACCTGACTCTCAAGAGGCAATTACAATGCCTTTCTGGCAGGGTTTGGGGCAGAGATGCCTCATTTTTAAGCCATTCATGAGTTTCAGACATAAGGTGAAAAATGCATGGGGCTCAGCTCTGGCACAGTGCACCGATACACTTGGAAAAGAGGGTCTACATACAACAGTAATTTTAACTGCACACAGCCACAGTGGTACCCAGGCTGGCAGTCACCTCTGGAGATGATGGCCCAGGACACTATGTGTCTCAAAGCAGGGCCAGCTGCAGCTGCTCCTCTGCAAATACTGCAGCCTCTCTGGCAATCAATTCCAGTGCTTGATCACCCACTCAGTAAAAGTTTCTATTCTGTTTGTGTGCAACTGCCTGTATTTCAAAGTGTGCCAAAAGCCTCTTGCCCTGGCCATTGGGCACCATCAAGGGTAACGTGTCTCCATCTTCTTTACTTCCCTGTCAGGTAGTTACAAACATGGATAAGATGCCCCTGAGTAGGTAACAATACTGCACTGGCCCCCACCAAGCTGAAATGAGTTTACACTCAGCAGCTCAGATAGGATTTAAGAGGACAGACTTTGGAGACAGGCCAGTAACTTCAGTCACCAGCCATGTGGTGTCTCTGCCCTAGCATTACTGACTTACCTCTGACTGAAGAGTCAGATACACTCCATAAACTTCAGAGGTCTGTTGGTGTTTGAAATTAAATCATTTGTAGTAAAAGGTACTGGAGCACCTCCCATATGAAGACAGGCTGAGAAAGCTGGGGCTGTTCAGCCTGGAGAAGTCTGATGGAGACCTCATAGCAGTCTTTTGGTAACTGAAGCAGAGCTATAGGGATGCTGGGGAGGGACTGTTCATTAGGGACTGTAGTGATAGGACAAGGGTAACGGGTTAAAACTTAAACAGATATTAGGAAGAAATTCTTCCCTGTGAGGGTGGTGAGGCATTAGCACAAATTTCCCAGAGAAGCTGTGGCTTCCCTATCCTTGGCAGCGTTCAAAGTCAGGTTGGACAGGGCTTTGAACAACACAGTCTAGTGGAAGGTGTCCCTGACCATAGCAGGGGGATGGGACTAGATTATGTGAAGGTCCTTTCCAACCCAAACCATTCTATGAGTCTATAATTCACACAGCATACATTACAGAATTACTTGATGCAAGAACAAAAGAGATCCAAAATAGTATTGTCTTGTCAGATGTAAAAATTTATTTATGCTATTTATCAAGTGTTCAAATTTACACAAAAGACAACACTTCAGGTCCAACTGCCCATCCGTAAGCCCTACCTCAGAATACCCTTGACACTTCCAAGTACAATTTTTACAAGATGGCTTAGAACAGCAGAATCTCATAAATAATGGCAAACTTCACAAGCCTGAAGGTCACTACCTCATCGGCATTTCTCTGCTGAACATGACCCACAGAACAGTGGAAGTCTTACAACCATTTTAATCCCCAAACACTATTGCTACTGCACTCAGAACATTTCAATCACATTGACCTGCATTAGTAACATCAAACATTATAGCTAGTCTTTAAAGACTTACCACATTTGCCCTAACAAAACACCCTTTTTTTATTTAAACATTATAAAAGACCTGTGCATCAAAATAACTGCATAATATACACAATCATCCATTTGGCTTGGTTTTACAATAAAAACTACATCTGTCATCTACTTGTTCATCTCTTACATTGTGTTTCCTTTCCCTCCCTTCTCACTTGGCAGCTTAATTGTAGCACTGAGGTAGCATATTTCAGTTGAACAGAATAATAGGTTTGCTACTGTGCCTCCTCTCCTTTAAAACACACACACACAAAGAGAAAAAAAATCCCCACAGCTTTTCAATTTCTTTGGAGAAGATGGGTGTATTTCCAGTAGCCATTCCATTCTGAATTCAAAGCACAAAGCATCTCTGAATGGTAGATACATTATACCAGCTAGAATGAATGAGAACATATACAAGCAGAAACTATGTCAGTTTTATTAGAACTATGGTTACATTTTAGCTCAATGGCACCTAGTGTCTCCTACTGTGAAATGCATCTTTACAGTCTCTGAAATATAATTTCAAAGACAGGACCCTTAAAAATGGCAGCTGTGCCTCAGTTTTCAGTGAAATGATTTTCACACTATCTGTAAAAAGGGTCAAATAATTGCAACAAAACTGAAGGAAATGAAATGGACCTAATATAAAAAGTCAACAGGAACTAGCAACATGATTATATTAGAAGAACTGAAGTTAAGGCAAAGCATATAACATGCCTGAATGAACTGTGAGCACTTCTTATTCACTTATAAGGTAAAGCTGTGATAGCCTTTGGATGGGGGCAGAGGTGAGGAAGGAAATATGACTGCAACAGTAAAAGCCTGGTTTCATAATAAATTGCCAACAACCGTATCTCAGCTTTGTCCTCCTGGCTAGAAGTTTTAAAAGTGTGAGCTGCAGTCAAGCTGCACCCAAGACTGCAGCTTTAACACCCGTACTGTTTAGTGAAGAGACTCTCACAGGCACCTGTATATTTAGAGGTGAACAGTAAAGAGGTGGTAATTAACAATGGTAGTAATTTTCTGCTCTGTGTGCCATGACGGTACACACAGCAATGTTAAACTTTGTTGCATGGTACATAATCCTCACTCAGCCCTGGGCTAGGTATTTGAATACACACTCTTCATCTTTCACACAGCAAAGCAAAAATCTTACTGCAGTTAAACCCCTTGAGTTAGCTGCATGCAGGGGGGAAATTGTTTTTTAACACCTTGGAAAGCAGACTGAGAATGTAACTGAGCTGATTGCTAAATAAACCCTCAGGAAAATACCTAAGCAGCTAAGTGAAAATGTGTAAGTTACAATGACCAATTCAAGCTGTTTATGGAAACTTTAATGTTAATCTTTCAAGTAATCCAAGATGCACTCCAATTCTTGTTATCAAAAATTTAAGGCTTTTATAAACACCCTCTTACATACAAAAGGAGTATTAAACAGAAGAACCTTACAGTAAATAAAAACATCTGAAAAATCTCTGAAACCTGTTTATACAAATACTAATAAATTCTTTAATATTTTGTACAACTAGAAGGTGCGCAGATTGGCATTCAAGCAGTCAATGCTGGCAAACATCTGTCAGACAATAACATGAATTACTTGGATAACAACATAGTTTAAAATGCCATAAATTAAAAAATAAGTTAGTTCACATTTTTCCCCCAGCTTTTATGTACATCTTAGTCTTTAATGAGATCGTGTAGCCTTCTTTAGAAGCTCGATGTCTTTCCGCCGACTTCTGATTGCTCTGGCACAGCCATACTCTTCCAGTTGTAAAGGGATATACTTTTCTATCTGAACAAGCCCATGCTCAGCAGGACCAGTAAACAGCTTAATCCAGGATGGCTTAAAGTTTCCTCTGAAGCCCAGAAAGGCCACGCTTCCTGTGGCAAAACCAAGCTCAGTGTTACTGAACCAGCCAAGCCCAAAACACACCACATGCTCCTCTGAAATCCTCCCCCCTATTCAGGACACTGATCCACTCTCAGTGTCAAGTACACCCCACAAGGCCAGATATTTTTCAATATTCATTATCAAATACTCTGAAATCTTAACCTGGAAACATAGCTATCAGTAGTTACAAAATCTGCTTTCTCAAGTCAGGACTTGTGCCAGGGCCCTGAATGAACAAGAACTACCCCATGTGGCCTATAAAGTGATCATCCCTCAAAATACCAACAGCTTCTCATCTCAATCTTCAAATTTTGTTAGAACAGTAAATACTAGCCTGGCACAGGAGGTTGTTTATAAAGAGATTCACTGGGTGAGGCACAAATGCAGGCTTTGGGAAAAAAGCCTGGAGCTCTTTTTCTGTAATCCACAGGCACAAAGAATTTCTACTCACTTCCCTGCTTGCAACAGGCTTAACAAAATGCCTTCGGGGCAATGGGAAAGGTCTTCTGCCCCACCTGAAGGGCTGCCCATTCTCTCCCCCTCCCCCCCCCCAACAAGGCTGAAAAAAAGCAGCCCACACCAGTACAAACTGGCAGACACCCTTCACCAGCTGCATCATTTTCACACACCCTTGGAGAAACCGACCACGCCAACACAAACACACAGATCAAGGCAGGTCAAAGAAATGTATGAAATTTCCACCAACCATTGCTCTGCAGATAAGGTGGTTTGGCTGTCCCCAGGGACATTAAGGCTTCTGATAAATCATGAGGAATTGCTACATCACCTTTTGTGCTCAGTAGAACAATAGACCTGCAACAGAGACAGCATAGAGACAGCACCTGTTATAAACACAGTTTTCTTAATATTCTGCTACATGCTTTTACAGCTAGTTGGCCTCGGTCTGCTTGCTAAGAGTACTCCTGCAATGTTATTTCATGATTTGGAAATAGTCAACCCTCTCTGAAAGCAGCACCTAGGATATTTTTTGTTTTAGACTGACTCTCAAATTTAACTTCAAAATCATTGGAAAGTGTTACTGAAATATAGTTCAATATTTTGTATCAGAAATTAAAGTTTAAATATTGATCCAAACTTAAGAGTGCTGATTTTTCCAACATTAGCTTTTTGTTATTTCTTTAATGACAAGCAATTTCCCCACCCCAGATAGGGAGAGAACAGCATGATCTTTAGTAATGTACTTCTTGCCAGTGTCCTTAAGTGACCTCATTAAACAAAGTTACTTGTTTTCAGCAAAGACGTGTTATTAGTGTTATTATATGATGTTTAGTTTAAAAAAAAGAAAAAAAGATCTTTCTGAGATGAAAGACAGGAAACACTGGAAAACTGTAAGTGTTCAAAATTTGAGTTGCTTTATTTTCTCAAACAAGACTGTCTGTTAAAACGCTTGTGTGTTTCTTCTTTCCCAACTTGGATGTTTTTCTCACTTTCAATACTTCTGCAGAGATGTTATTATTTAAATCACAGAATCATAGAATGGTTTGGGTTGAAACAGACCTTAAAGATCATCCAGTTCCAACTGTCCTACAATGGGAAGGGACACCTTCCACTAGACCAGGTTGCTCAAAGCCCCATCCAGCCTGGCCTTGAACACTACCAGGGATGGGGCAGCCACAGCCTCTGTGCAACCTGTGCCAGTGTCCCACCACTCTCATAGTAAAGAATTTCTTCCTAATATCTACTCTCTGTCAGTTTAAAGCCATTTCCTGTTGTCCTATCATTACGCATCCTTGTAAGAAGTCCCACTCCAGATTTCTTGTAGGCACCCTTTAGGCACTGGAGGGCTGCTCTAAGGTCTCCCCAGAGCCTTCTCTTCTCGAGGCTGAACAAGCCCAACTCTCTCAGCCTGTCTCCATAGGAAAGGCGCTCGAGCTCACTGACGATATCTGTGGCCTTCTCTAGGCTTGCTCAAGCAGGTCCAGTACTGCAGGTGGCACCCTACCCAAGTGAGAGCAGGAGGAGAAATAACCTCCCTCAGCTTCGCTAGGTCGCTAGACAGCAGAGCTACAGCTTATTGGACGTACTGGAAATAAATGGTTATTACATGTACCTTTGTGGAATTCCAGATTTTAAATAATCATCTATACGCTTAATGTCTACTCCAGAAAATAATTTGTTTCCCAACACTGTTCCAGTGCAGGCATCGACTATAACGATAAGTATACCATTATCCTTGAAGGAAAACATAGTGTCGTTGACCTAAATGGGAGGAGAAAAAGAAAACAGAAGTTTTTCTTCCTTTCTTAAAGTTAATGAATCCAACAGCAATTCTAAAGCATTCAGCGTTAATCTTCATTTAGTTTACAGATTTTGGTATACTAATTTCCTTACAAGTATTTGCTTCTCCCTGGCATGTCTTCATTTTCCCCCTTGAGGGAAAACTTTCAATAGGAATTGTGAAATTACACTGGAGTCTTCAGTCCCTAGCTTATACAGGAAGATCATACATTTCAGGTGACTTACTTCCTGCCTCAGACATTGCTCCTGCTGTGGATATCTAAAATTCAGATACTGAACCACCTGGACTTCCTGGCAATGGCATACTTAATAGCACACTTAATGGCACACTGCAGCAGCCCAGTTCCAGCCCAGTTTCTTCCTACACAGCACTCTTACTGCTTTGGATATGGTACACACACTCCTGTAGAAATTTGCAACTGCTACGGTTATGCTGCCTACAGGCTATTTGTCTGTCTAAACTCAAAAAGTTTTACTATTTCTACCAAGCTAATGCACTGACACTGCAAAATGAAAGCCACATACAGACTTTGAGCCCTGTGGTGCGAAGTTGTCTGTAAATGTTATTTCAGCATCACACGCAAGCCTCCTGCATTTGAATAGAAGAGTAGAAACTTCTTTTTATAAAACTGTTTTCTATAGGCTTATCAGAAGTGCATCACAACAAATAGAGAAATATCCACGGACTGTTTAGTAACCGCCATTTTGAAGGAGTCTTAGCAAAGCTTAATTGCTTGAATGATTCATCCTATCAATTCACCAACCTGTTAGCACAAACCCAATTTCAGTAACATGGATTTAACTAACAGGTTGTTTGGATTTTTGCTTGCTTTTTGCATTTCTGGGGGTTTATTTGGTTAGTTGCCTTTTTCTTCTTTTTCTTTTTTTTTGTGTGTGTGTTTTGTTTGGGGTTTCCCCCAAAGCAGCCATCAACAGATGTATATGCATTCAGATTGCAACATGAATTTGAAGATTTTAAACTCTCCCTTACTGCTACTATTTTCTCTTAGCAGTAAAGGATTCAAATACAAACAGGATTTAGAGCCTCATTTTCTGAGGTTAAAACATTGGCTTTTTGGTTGTTCGGATTTTAAACTATGAACCAACACTTTTCATTGAAGTGAAGAAAAGAGACATCAGCATTATGTAGAGCTGCACAACTACTGTAATAGAAACTGCTAAAAAGAAAGATAGAAGAAAACCATAATGAATACTTACAGAAATAAATGCTTGCTGACCTCTGCTTAACTGTTTTTTACCAGATGAATTAATCTGCACAAGGAGGTAGTTTCTGTGAAGATCACTGGTGAATACCATCTGGATATCAAATAAAACATGTTAAGTACACATACCCATGTGCCTTCAACACTTCATCATGCAAGACAATTCATAACAGCCTGCCCACTGCCCCAAAGCAAACGCATCAGTTTGCCAGTGGTATTATTTATAGTAATAGCAATGCTAACAAGTATCAGGATACATAGTGTAAATTATGTTATTCCTTACTTTCAGATTTTTTCTTAGCTAAAACAGAAAATGAAATTTCAAGTTCATGCTAATAGGCAAAGATCTGAAAAAGAATAGAGCAGGTTGCCCAATACCATCTAGATCTCTGCAGCAAAGCTATCTTACATGGTGTACAGACAGTGCTGTAGTACAAGACATCTGCCTACATCCCTTCCCTGTAGCACTCAGAGTGAAAATTGAAGCAGCACTTTTCAAAGAACAAAAAATGAAATCTTTGTGCTACAAGAGACTCCCTGCCTTCCCAGCACACAGGAGATAAACAATATGACCACCGTAAACTGGTAGGTGCAGTGTTCTGTACCAAAACACTGAATCTTGGTCTTAGAGCAATCAGACTGCAACACCAATTACAATATAAGTAAAAACACAGTTTTTACTTATTTTACCTGAGTTGTGCCGCATTTCATACATGGTACAGTAGTTTTTACTGGCATCTGTGTTATGACGGTTGGTGCTTGGTAGTACTTTGGGTAAGCTTTTGCCATGCAGTTACTGATCCCTTTTGCTGAATCTTTGGTCACAATCTTGATTCTTTCACATCCCTGAGATGAGCAATAACTGTGACCATCCCTATTGTATTTGGCTTGAAGAAATAAAAACAGTAATCTACACAAAAGGGGGAAAAAAGATTCTAGGTTAATTGCTGAAAGAACACAAATTTATGTTAAACCTAACAGCTATATTTCATTATTTTCAGAAGAGAAATGACAGCATTCACTTCTGCACCTTTGTTGAAGACACTTAAAACTATTTGCAGTTTATTAGAGTTAGGAAGTCTCTACTGATATATCTGCAATTCCCAAAAATTAAAGGAGACATAATTATGAATGCATATGCTCTGAAAAGAACAGCCATTCCTCAAATCAGTGGCTTTCAGGAAACAAAAAACAAATAGCAGAGCATACATGTTTTCTTTGATCACAGATCTCTGCAGATAGCCAGCAGTAACTCTTTGGATATTCAGCTTGACCCACCAGCACTGAACAATGTAACTGTACTGCTGCAAATGGCTGGAAATGCAGCTGGTGGCAGTGGCCATTAATGTTCACAGTACACTGAGACTGATAATTCTTCTCCTACATATTTGACTTAACACTGCAGCCCTTAGAGTAAAGGAAACAGATGTCTTTTCAACAGCTACATTCACCTGCACATTTACTACAAAGTAGCAGATAAAGGAACAAAATAAATAACAAATTATAAATGAAAAAAGAACATTCACTAAACATGCAAGTGATGTAGGCAGGACTTGTTTAAGATATGGTCAGTTTGGAGTAAAATATCTCAGAAGGATCTCAGTGGCCTCTTTCAGAAGTATTTTTCAGAAAATAGGACTTTTAAGCACTTTTGAGAAGGCTGTAAATGGATTAGGATTTTCAGAGATACATTCTTAAAATGTTCTTGGAACAGAAAACTTCTTGGAAATTTCTAGAATTTTCAGGTTAACAAGAAGGCACAATTTTTCCTTAGAGACTTTTAAGTTACTTCCTGAAAGGCACTCCTCTGCAGCATGCCAGATACACATTTTTTCCCAGGCATGGGGTACGAAATATCTGCAACAACTATTGTACTCTTGGAAAAATGACAACCACAGCATTTTGGAGATTCAAAGTCACATATTCTTTCAAATAGGCTTTGGGTTGCTTCACAATAGTTTTACTCTTATGAGGTATCTCAATCAGTTGCTTTTAACACTACCAAACTGGTCATTTTAAGGTTAAAGAACATCTTCCAACACCATCAAGTTATAAGGAGTTACCCAGTACTGCTATCGAAATAGAACTTCTTGTCTGATCGATTCTTTTCGAGCTCCACCATTGAAGATGCAGGCATGTAGCGCTCTACTTTGCTTGACAGAGCAGATGACCGCCTCTGGAAGGTTTCTAATACTATAACAAAATCTGTGTTTGGTTGATAACAAAGACCAACACGAATCCAGTCATTCCTAAAACAAACAAAAAAACCCCCATGATTTAATCTTAGGAACAGTTCAGATGACAAGACACAGCAAACAGATCACTCAAAAACTAAGTAACAGGAACACAAAAAGCTTCTAAATGCTCAACCAGAAGATCTCTCTTGCCCTCTCTATACAGTTTGATTAAAGATTACAGTAACTTTGATACTCTCAAAATATACTTAATACTTTAGACATTTAATAAGTTTTTCTGACAACAAAATCAAGTATGCTACACTATTCAGCTCCAATCCTGCTCAACTTCACTACTGCACACTTTCTTCTACAAAGGATTTTCCTAAAAGACACTGTACCAGACAAAAATTTAACTTTAGGTGCCGGTCTACTGTTTCATCCCTTGCTTTTCATACTTTAGCATTTGTAATCACAAAAAAACCCAACCCAAGATCCAGTCTTACTGATGGTGGCAAACTCTCACACATGACAATTCTGCAGAACATTACTTCAGTACTGCCTTAAGGACAGTGCCATTAAAGAAAGTAAACATACTTGTTGAAGTTAATGAGATAAAGATAGGTGACATTTGGAGCTTTTCCATTCCAATGTATTGTGTAGCCCTTTTGAAGCATCACTACTGGCTGGTACTGTTGAAAGACAGCTCTCTGATTAATACCTCGGAGAACCATGGGGTTGGCTGGGTACTCATCTCGTACAATAGTCATGGACAGATTCTGTCCATTCCATGTTTGGACATAAACCTATATAGTATTAAGAAAGATGAAAAGAAAAAGAAAGGATTAGGACACTGTGCAAAAAGAAATAGTGAATAATAATCAGTAATTATCAAAAAAGTTGCAATTTGATGTTCTGAGTCACCCAATAAAAAATTCTGAAGAAAAGCCCTATTAAAAAAAAAAACAAAAAACTATTGTATATGTTGGCCATTTTGCAGACAAAAAAATGGAGGGAGGGAGAGAGGAAGGGAAAAAAAAAAAAAAAAACAACCAAAAAAGTAAAATCAGCTATCGTTCTTGGCCAAAGTTGTACAGAACAGGAACCAGAACATGAGTCATATCTGTGTGAGATTTGTGTTTATAGGTGGTACTTAACATCTCCATAAAAAAAAAATAATAACCATAATAAAAAAGCAGCCCTTAAAACCCCACTCTGTGAAAACAAGACAGACAGCTCCAGTGGAAGAAAACACCTCCAACGCAAAAATGTTTTAGTGGATAGGGCTACAATATAGAACTGCTGGCATGCATACACATTTGGTTTTACCTTGCAGGATTTAATACTGTAGTCCCAGGTTTGCGTGCTGAAGGGAACATGATATATACAACTGGCTGAAAACTGTAATGTTTATAAAAGTATTTTTAAAACTTTGAAAAATTTTTAAATTCAAAGATAGCTGATTTTGCAGTTCTTAAGACTTCCCCTGCCCCTCACAAGTTGTTCATATTGTAGACTTGCCCCAAAAAGAAAGGTACAGGAGTACTAGCCTGTGCATAGGTCCCACTGCAAACCACTCCACTCCATTCTGTAATATTAATGCATTTGGGGTGTTGAATCAAGTAGTTATCCATTCTGCCCACATAGGTATTCTTGTAGTCAGTCACTGAACCATCTAGATCATGGAATATTGAGTTCTTGTCACCATCCAGATCTCCTTCTTCAAACCACGGACCAGGTTTTCCAAAGAAGGCTTTCAAAGAAACCTGGCAACAACAATTAAAATGTTTATTTTTGTCCCCAGGCAAAGCACAGACTAACACACTTGCACACATGCAGAATCATAGGAATTCAACAAAGTTGATTAAAAACCTTAGACAAAGGACAGAAAAATAGATACTTTGATTTTTAGTAACAGGCTCTGGCCAGGTCTTACTTCTTAAGTGTTAATATTTGCAACTGAAAATTCCATTATTAAGGCTATGCCGTACCTTACAAAATCTCCTTTCATCTTTACCATTAGCTATGAAAGAGATCATTATTGCAACGTATCCTACATCTCTGTTGGCATTACTTTTTTGTTCAGGAGACAAAGGATACACCCTGGTGACTTCCAACGAAGAAAGAAACTCTGTAGCAGGGATGTATGGAAAAGATGACCTCGGGGCGGCCCTTGGACGTTTATTTTAAATACAGCAAGAAAAAAGCCATTTACAAGAATAAAATAAAACTTGCAATAAACTTACATTTGGACCAAACTTCACAAGAGAAATGTTGTTTTTTGGTGTCATCTGCCATGGATTTTTCATTAAGAATCCAACTGCACTGGTAAATCTGTCTGGAGTTGGCACAAAGTTTTTGAATGTGCACTTGGTAAGGTGAATAGGTCCATCATAAATTTGAAATCCTCTGATGGGAAATGTCCTGTTAATACAAGTAAATATTTATACTATCTTGTACCAAACCCATGATAAGCCGGAATCTGTGTTGTAAGTACATTTCCTCTCAGAGGAATCAAGAGAGCAACATTTAGAGAATGATTTGGAGGTTAGATCTTAGTAAAGGAAAACTTCTTTTCTGTGCGTTTTCTAACGCATCAACCCTCCCACACTCTCTGGTACTTCCTGTTAGAAGTGCTATCACTGTCACTTCGTAAATGTGCCCCTTCCCCAGTACTGGAAATACAGCAGGAGAATAATACCACCTGATCTTTGACTAATAGTGGCAACTGGGAGAAGTGCCTGCAGACTGGAGGAAAGCAAACATGACTTTTAAATTGAAGGAACACCCAAGGAACTGAAGGTTGGTGAGCTTCAGCTTGATCCCCAGGATGGTGATGGAGCAGCCAATCCTGAAAACCATTTCAAGTAAAAGAAGAAGAACTCATCAGGCATGGTTGAGACCCAGTCCCTTGGGAAACAGTACTGAAGGACAAAGAGGTGCAGGAAGGCTGGACACTCCTCAAGGTGTCATCAAAAGTCAGGAGAATAAAACTCCTTAATACCAATGTAGCATTAAGAAGCAAACATTACTTATTATGGTGCTGGATGCACAGGGGATAGCTCCTCCTAACATGCATGCCAGTTATAGGTTTCTTGCTTATAAGCATCCATCTCATACATATATTCCCAGAAATATTATACTCATTATAATTTCTTCCCAGAATTAATTAACATGGGTTACTAATCACTAGAATATGCACAGTTTATTTTAAGTAAGGGTCTCAAGGGTCTTTGGGATCCCTGGTGATCTTATCTTTGTTGACCTTTGGTTGAACTTTTCTCATCTTCCTTTTATGGCCTTAGGCTGGCCTCTCTTCTGACTCTGAAGAATGGTTCCCAGTTCATTGAGCCTGAGAAGCACTTTGTTAACAAGTTCCTAGTTCAGGGAGCTGGATAGGTAAAGAATGCTCTTTACCCATTGTCTTGTTCCTCCTTGACATATGTATGGTATTGTTTAAAGTTCAACTTGGTGGTTTGCTTCAGCTAACAATCAGTAAAACAAGTCCTCTCCTATCAAAGGCACAGGAGCAGGCAGTCCCCATGTGCTGAAGGTCAAACCAGCAGACAAGACCAGCCTGGTTGAACAGATAGTGCTAGAACTCAGGAAAAAAAAAAGAGAACCTATCACCAGTGGAAAAAGGGACTGTCACCCTATGAGGAGTACAAGGATGCTGCTAGGTTATGCAGGGAGAAAATTAGAAAGGCAAAGTAACAGCTGGAACTTAATCTGGCTGCTACTATAAAAGATAATAAAACATATTTTTACAAATAAATTAGCAATAAAAAGGTGGGCCAAGGAGAACCTCCATCCTCTGCTGGATACTGGAGGAAACCTAGTGACTGAGGATGAGGAAAAGCCTGAGGTACTTAATGCCACCTTTGCCTCCGTTTTTAATAGCCGGACCAGCCACCCTCAGGGTACTCAGTTCCCTGAGACAGATGACAGATGAGGAGCTGACTGAAGTCCCCATAAATCAGGAAGAAATGGTTAGAGACCTCCTGCTCTTCTTAATCATATACAGGCCTATGAGGCCAGATGGGTTACACCTAAGGGTGCTGAATAAGTTGGCAGGGAAGATGTATCAATAATCTGGCTGAGGGGATTGAGTACACCCTCAGTAAATTTATGGATGACACCAAGTTGGTGGGACTGTGATCTGCTGGAGGGTAGGAAGGCTCTGCAGAGGGATCTGGACAGGCTGACTGTAGCCAACTGTATGATGTTCTACAAGGCAAAGTATCCTGTATTTGGGTCACAACAACCCCACACAACACTACAGGCGTGGGGAAGAGTGGCTGGAAGGCTGCTCAGTAAAAAAGGACCTTGGGATGCTGCACTGATGCCTGAACACAAGCCAGCTTGTGCCCAGGAGGCCAAGAAAGCCAACAGCATCCTGGCCTGTATCAGAAATAGTGTGACTGGCAGGTAATGGCCTCAAAGCTGCACTAGGGAAGGTTTAGATCGGATATTAGGGAAAATTTCTTCATCAAAAGGGTGATCAGGGACTGGAACAGGTTACCCAGAGAAGTGGTGGAGTCACCATGCCTGGACGTATTCAAAAAATCATGTGGATGTGGCCCTTAGTGACACAGTTTATTGGTGGACTTTGCAGTTCTGGGGTAACAGTTGGACTTGGTGCTCTTAAAGGTCTTTTCCAACTTAGTTGATTCTAAGATTCTGTGGTAATAAGCATGGATTCATCAAAGAGCAGTCATGCTGGACCAATTTGATAAACTTCTGTGATGAAATGACTGGCCTGGTAGCTGAGCGGACAGCAGTGGACAGAGTCTACCTAAACTTCAGCAAGGCTTCTGATATTGTGTCTCTCAAGATTCTAATGAAGTATGGAATGGATGACAGGACAGTAAGGTGGACTGAAAACTAGCTGAATAGCTGAGTGCAGAGGGTGGTGGCATGAAGTCTACCTGGAAGTAACTAGTGGTGCATACCTGGGGCCAGTATCCAATCTTGTTCAACATCTTCATTAGTGATCTGGATGACAGTGCTGAGCATAGCAAGTCTGCAGAGGGCAAAAAACTGCAAGGAGCAGCTAATACGTCAGAGGATTGTGCTGTCCTCCAGGCAGACCTCAACAGGCTGCAGAAACGGGCAAATGGGAACCTCATGAACTTCAACATGGGTAAGTGTAAAGCCCTGCGTCTAGGGAGGAACAACCCTACACACCAGTGAAAAGGACTGGTGGAAATTAAGCTGACCATAGGCCAACAGAAGTGCCCTTGCTTCAAACAGGTAAATGACATCCAGGGCTGCACTGGGAAATGTGTCATCAACAGATTGAGGAAGCCTCAGCATCGGTGAAGCCACACCTAAAGTGCTTGTTCCCAGTATGAGACAGATATGGAGCTGCTGGAGAGAATCCAAAGGGCCACAAAGATAATTAAGTGCTTGGAGCACCTCCCACAAGAGGACACATTGTGAAACCCCAAACTGTTAAGCCTGGAGCAGAGAAGGCTCAGATGGAAATCTCATCAATGTATAAAAATCTCTGAAGGGAGGGTGCAAAGAAGTTGCAGCCAGACTCTTTCCAGTGGTACCCAGTGACAGGACCACAGGCAATGGACACAAGCTGAGAAACAGGAGATTCCTCCTGAACATAAGGAAACACTTTTTCCACTGTAAGGATGACTGAGCACTGGCACAGGTTATGCAGAGAGGTTGTGCAGTCTCCATCCTTGCAAATGCTCTAAAGCTGCCTGAACATGGTCCTGGACAACCAGCTCTAGGTGATCCTTCTCAAGCAGGGCAGCTGGACAAGATGACATCCAGAGGTCCCTTTCAACCTCCACTGTTCTGTGATTCTGCTCAACTATACCTAATTTACCACCATCACATTAACAACTTCTTGCTAAATGGCTAAGCAGCAAAAAAACAGGGTAGATTATACCTACCTTATCTTTCTTGCCTATTTCATGTCAGAGGCAAGATTTGGCACTATGTTAAAATGAGTACGATAGCAAACCAGAGAGAAAAGGGTCACGATCACAGACTGGGATTTGTCACAGAAAGACTATAATCTCTAGTCCTAAACTGACCCTTGAAGCCCTGTTATCTGAAAGCTTTTTCCTTCTCTCTTCCAGGCCCAAATGTTGTTTAAAACTAAGGTTTCAAGAAAGTAGAACAACTTAAATATCTATGGAAAACTGACCTGTAGTAGAATCAGATGAAAACTGGCTCAGCAAAAAGGTGAGAGTGATACTGCTGCACACAAAGCATTAAAGATGAGTGACACCTTCAACAGAGCCTTTATCTCTCACAGCTCAAGTGAAAAGGGCATTTATATCTGATAACAGAGAAAGTTTCTTGCATCATTTCTACCTCACCCATAACATACTTACCGATTTCTAGGCAGCGTGCGTGCCTTGTTGTCTATCCCGCCAGTTCCTGCATATTTATTTTGGCCGCCTGAAAACCCATAATTCTTGCTCTCACCAATGAACAGTGAATCAGATACCTCTTGACTGGCACCTTCATCATTTGGGAAGCTCCCATCACTGTCAAAGCAACGTCAGAGATAAGCTTATAGCCTCCCCAGTAGATGAACACACCGAGGCATAGTCCTACTTCTGTAACAGTCCTGCTAAAGCAGAGCAGTCTAGACTTCATTTACAATACAGAGAAAAAATAAATTTAATTATTAACAGTATCACAGGCTGTTTGAAATACCACCAGACAGCTGAGCATTAAATTTTTATCTCCCTCTGTAGTACATCATTCTTTAACAGCCTACTTTTGCAGTCCTAGAACCAGCCTGCCATAACCTAAATGGCAGCAATTTTGGCTTATTCCTTAATTTACTTGATTCTGTTTTATTAGAAAGAGACTCTGCCCCTTCAAAATGCTCATCTTCTTTCTTTTCCATTACTCACTTTCAATTGTTCATGAGGAAAAATCAAAATGCATAAGGAATCATACAATACCAAAAATATGTGGATAAATGTATCCCTTCTAGCAAAAAGGAAAGAAACTGTGGTGTAAATCAAGCATAAGTTGAACTGAAGCACAAGCTTTGGCAGCTATGTCAGCTTACGGCCTTTATAACATCAGCTGTACTACTCGAAATAGAACTAGACCCAAAAATTAAACTATGACTTTATGAAAGTAAACCTATTAATTTTAATAGATGGATTTATATTTTCTAAGATTCTAGGCAAGAAAAACCAGAAGTGATTAACATAAAGTACTCACCTAGCAAATGTCAAACCTATTCCATTGTCTGCAAACCTAAAAAAAAGTTCAAAGCTTCAGTTGTATTTTTTGGATTATCCTGAAATAAGCTACTATAAGAGCACACCCTGCCATGCACAGAAAAAAGCCTTAATTTTTCTATTAATGGAATTTAGAACCAGCACACACTTAACTTGTATAAAAATGCTGCTGTCTCAACCAACTTTTAGAATTCTTTTTATTACATAGTTTCTTTTTGCCTTTTAAGGCAGGTTCTCATCTAATCACATGCAAACTCGTTTCATTTAAAGTACTGGAATGGTGTGAAAGCTGTTCAAGATATTGAGAAGTTCCTTGAGGTAAGCATAAGTCTTTTCTTACAACCCTGTTGTAATGCATTTTCATGGACAAAGCTTCAGGGGAAACTTCTTAACAACATGCAGCTGTTTGCTTCCGGATACCTACCCAGAGTTTTGAATGAGGATATCCCCTCCCCTGACCCAGGCCCCATGATCATTGTTTTTGAAAGAGATTAATCTGTCAATCAGGGCAGCAACTCGGGGCTTTTCAGGGTCTGCATCTTGATGAGGTCGAAACCTGGGACAGACAAAAACCCAAAAACTCAACATAAGAATACTGTTTGCTTTACACATGTGATACATGTTGGGCTGAGAAAGCCTGAAAGACAAAGACTCATGCTCATCTGATGGGCAAAATCCACTCTGCTCCATGTTTGCAACTACCGAAGCCAAAAACCAGGTGCATCTCAATCTCTCTTATTTCAGGGCAAGGTTTTTTTGGGGTAAAATGAAGCAGGAACATAAAACTTCTCTTTTTCAATAACTCTCACAGACTTTTGTTCAATCTCCCTGAGTTCCTTTAGCTGCATCTCACCTGCTTTTATCTCCTTGCTTTTCATTTTTGCTCTCTCCAAAGTACTCTCTCCCAACTTGTACTGCAGCATTAATGTCAAAGTTTGATGGAGGAAATTAAAGCTTCTTGCGAGGATACATAGGCCTGACATGCACTATACAAAAAAAGGCTGGCCGCTTGTCTAAATGCTCTTTCAAATCTTTCAAACTCTTCTGATGTCAAGGAGTGCTCCTCCTTTGAGCACACTCAAAATACTTTTCTGTTCCAACCCAGACACTCCACACTGCTATCAAGATGGTCTTATACAGAAAGTTATGGCTGGAATCTATTTTACACAACAGGAAGAAACAATGTGATTAAAGACTGGTGGAAGCTTTCACTTGACTATTCCTAATATCCCAAACAAAAAGTAATCCATTAAGAAAAATATTAAAAAATCCATTTTGAGGCAGATGAAGAAATATATGTGCCCTTTATCCCAATCACTTTTTACTCCAATTTTGCTCTGCTCTGCCTCCCCCTAAGGGAGGAAGGGAAGAATGGCTAATTTTTATTTTTGTTGACAGTCTTGGGCTCCTCAATTAATGTTTAAATCCCTCTGGTTTGGGTAAACATACAATAATTAGTGGCTTCATGTAGTCAGAGAGTGCCTTATTACTTCTTGGGTTTCATGTTTTGCAGCATCCAATTTCTCATGCACCAAGTTTCTCACATGCTCTTCTGATGCTCTGTCAACACATTACAGGTTCTCACAGCTCATTTTGCTCCTCATATGTTCCTCTTGTCTAACTGTTTCGAATGAAGTAATCCATGAGGATTATATAAGTTTTCCATTAAAACATCAAATTAGTGAGCTCTTGTCCAAATCATGAACCAAGTATTGCCAAAATTGGGAACTATTCTCTCTGTGTCTGCAACTATCATTTAACATTATACCATTATCCCAGGATATTTTATTTGAAGTTCAGGGTAAGAGTAAGCAGGCACAGGATAACACAGAGTTTTTCTAAACTCTCCATAAACTCTCTCACTTTATAAACTAACAAAAATGTGGTTGACTGCTCTACCTCTGCAAACAGCCTTCAGTAAAACTACCACTGAGCTATGATCTCCAAGTCCAAAGGTATGGTAGGAAGCATTCAGTGGTAGGAAAGCCAAGCGGATGTATTACTTGGCTCTATTAAGCCTTTTTCTAATAATTATTTAAAACTGAGACATAAATAAGAAGAGCAGATTTTAAAGACAGTAAGCAGCAATTCCATAAAATACTTTAAGCATGACAGTAGAACATGTTTGAAATGATGTCTCCTAAGAGGCTGAAAACTACCCTGAGCAAGGGTTCAGAAGTAACAGCTCCATGCTCTGATGTTCCCAAAACTGATGAACAAATGGGAAAAAAAATTAATTTATTGTTCAGTTATTATTTATAAATAACTATAGTTTTAAAAATAGTTTTCCTCATGTGAATGTAAGAGCAATCTCAGAACTTTGTGATTTTTCACTCATTTGAAAGAAAATATCCTTTACCTTGCATTGTTATCCAAACAAAGATATTCTCTGGGATCATCAGCACTAGCATTAGTTGTTTTAACACCTTTATCAATGAACAAACCAGCCTGAAACAAGCAAGGAAAGAAAATTCATGCAACCCAAAACTAAAAGCTAGAGCAACCAATACATTTTTAAACTTTAAAGTTTACATTGCATTCAAGTCACATATTAGAAACTTCTAGATCTTTCTATTTGTCCTTAACTGACATATTTTCTAAAGGGCGAAAAACCATCTGTTTACACTAATTTGCAATAAAAAAAAAAAAGCAGCAATGGAAAATCATTACAGTTCATTTCAGATTTCTTTCACAATGTCTAACCATTTGAGGTTTTGCACTTATTTTCAGATGCTGTTCTGGAAAACCAAGTATCCAATTTTGAGGTGAATTCAAAATATTCTCACTAATGGAGAAAAAAAACAAAACAAAACAAAGCAACAAACCAAAACCCCAAATCCAACACTGTGAAAAATGCTTTGTATTTAAAATTATAAATTACCTTCACCACTGAAGTGGATTTTTGCCCAAGCAATTACCAATTTGAAACTCAATAATCCACTATGAAATAATTTGAGAAAATAGAAGCAGAAAGAAGCACAAATATGTATTTATCCTGACTAACATACACAAATACCTGCAGCTACTTCCACATCTGATCCAAATTATGATTACAATGGAATGTTCCTACATGACTGGATCCTGAGGCCTACCAGTGGAGTTTGCCCTTTTAACATGGAATATTAGCACACAAATTAATACTCTTGTTTGAAGACAGTATGACCCATACAGCTGAAAAGCTTTTTCTTTACAATGCACTTTTGTATTCAGTATGTTTTAAGTCCAATCTGAACAAATTCCTTGCAGTCCCAAACACACCATTAACACAACTTCTATGAAGCAGTGCATTATTTTTGGTATACCCAACACCTAACTGTCAAGCAGAATCAGTTTCACTTGGTAAAAATAAAAAAATCTACTACTGATCCTACGTAACTTCAAACACAAATTAATATTTAGATGGCTTTGTAAATGCCATTAGATTTATATATGTACATATATGCACACACACAGACACAGAGCAGCTAAATTCCAAATGAAATTATTAAATGACATAGTTGTGTGTGAAAAAATTACAGTAAAGCCACATACATGAAAGTATGTATGATAAAACAATGCTGGATGCCTGTAGCCAACCAGGCTGAGAACCCTCAAAAAAAAACCAATGGCTGGGCTCCTGAAGGTAACCTAGAAGCATAATCTCTATTCGAAGACTGCCACCATGTGTAAACAACTAGGTTACTGTACATTGGAGACTTAGGAAGAAAGTCACAGCTGTTCCAGGAAGCTATTAGATGAATGACAACTACGTTAAATTTTGATGCTTCAAGGGTCAGCTTTCTCTGGAGTAGAAAACAATGCCATCAGTAAGAGAGTAGCACCTGAAATGCTACTTCTGAGAGAATTGATTTGATTTGAAGCATTCATTGATTTTAGTTGCGTTCTGCCTTAAGAGGATATTAAATATTTAATACCTGAAATTTGGCAAGAAACTATATACATGATTATATACCTTTCTACAACACCTAGATGTAATAATGTAGTTCAAACACAGCATGAATCCATCACATAACCAGCTTAAAATATAAACAGACAATTCCCAATTTAGAATATTTACACATAAAGATTTTTTTTTAGTGAGATAATACATTACCTTAAAATTAGAGTGAACCCTGTTGTTATAGAAGATTCCTAGGGGTGTAAGCTCTGACTTGGTTTCAGTGGCCAAACTATGAGAATCTCCTGTAGCAATCCTGTGGAACAAATACCATATTCCAGCATCCTGCAAGCAAGGAAAGAGTGAAGTTACTTCTAAGTGAATCTGATACTACTATCAGTGCCGATCTATCTAATCACAAAGTAAGTGTATGCAAAGTGGAACTGGGATATTTAAGTAAGGAAGTGAATAAAGAACATAGCTCTAACCAACTGTGCTCTATGGAATATATTTTTCAAAACAGTCTTCAAACACCTCTCCAGTAAATACGTGGAATTTTGTAAATAAGGCTATATTCTAGTGAATAATGTGCACTAAAAAGTGTTTTGCCTTTCAGTGAAGCCATTTAACACAACACATTTCAGATCCTCTAATATTTCAAGCCAGAAAAGTATCAGAGTTAATGTAACTTCTGCATTTTAGTTGCATTTCATTATATACACTTGATTTTCCTTTGTTTACTAGTAAATCATACCATTTACAGTAAAATACTGGAAAACACTCCTCTCCTCTTTACTGTTGCAGACTAAGGTTTGTCCATCTCTGCTCACATCATAATTTAATGACACAGCCAAAAAACCCACAAGAGCTTTCAGAAGAAGGGGAAAAAAGCACATCAAGAAATCTGGCCAGTTCAGAGCACTGTGCCAATAACATGCAGTAATAATTTCAGCATCTGTTAATTTTCTCCACTTCTTCAACATCCCTGCTTTTAAAGAAGCCAGATTTATCTGCTAAATGAGACCAGTAAAAGTCCACTTTTCAACCACAGATGAGTTCACAAGAGATGGCATCAGGACATCATCTGCACAACAGATACCTACAAACATGAAAAATTTTGCCTGACCACATGGTCTGTGCCCTTACAAAATTAAAAATATCATTACATATGGCACATTAAAGGGTTAAACAGTAGCTACAGAAACACTGTATACTGAATGCTCATCTTCTGAAAAAATAGTCATCATCCTCTTGTTCAAGAAACATGGATAAAGCCAATTCATTCTGGCTTCAAAGATTTGATGCATTTCATTCAGAGTATACTCATTTTCCAAGCAGTCCTGGAAACTCTGCTTCTCAGTAACATATTCCCACCCATAATGATGACACACTTTGACATTTCTAGTGATTAACAATTCCAAAGCAAATGGATGTTCCATTAATAAAAATACCAAAATCTTACTTCACATATAATTAAATACAGCTCTGTGCTTGGCAGACTCAAGTAATTCTCATCCAAAACATATTCTGATGCTTGGAAAAAAGTTTAATAAACTTAAAAGCTCCTTAAGCACTTGCAAGCATTCAAAAAAATTAAAATTCCACCACCACCACCCTCCAGCTCAAACAAAAGAAACATCTATTGCTGATACACCCTTACAATAGACTTCATTGTGTAACAAATTAGATGGAAAAGCAATGGAATTATTTCATTTGCTTGTGAATTGTTATAGTTTAAACCAGCAAAAGGTCTACAGTGCAGAGTTTGTATCAAAACTGTTGGAGTATTCTGTTTCTGAAACATAATAAGCTGTAGTCCCTTTGCAACGGAGGTATATTAGAGTGGCCAAACACACAAACGCTTGCTCTGACCATGTACATTCTGGTAACAGAAGAAATGACATTTACTGTGATACACTACAGAAGCAGAAAAAGATTTTGCAGATTTTGAACAGTAGATCAAGGAACCTTTAGCTTAACCCGCAATGCTAATACAAGGCAAAGCAATATTACATAACGCAGGAAAAATGGAAAAATGTTGCACTGAATCACAGAATAGTTTGGGTTGGAAGCAGTCTTACAGATCGTCTGGTTCCAAACCTCCTGCCACAGGCAGGGACCCTTTCCACTAGACCAGGGTGCTCAAAACCCTATCCAACCTGGCCTAGGTTTGCTGTGCTTTGTTCTCAAACTTAGGTTTGCTTTCCCCCACTGTATGCATCTAGTTTGAGCCACAAAGAGCCAAGAGAGAAAAAATCTTCTGCAAACTTCTAAAGGGTTTTACATGAAAACCATTACCAGTATATCTTTGCATCACAGCACAACTTTTCTCTTGGATCTGCTTTCCTCAAGCCCACTCCAACCTATCTGGAACTAGAAACACCAGCTTTACAGAACAGCTGTGTTCAGGATGAGGCTGAGGTTTGTCGTGGAATGCCTACTCTGCCTGCCAGAGTCCTAGTGCTGATTGGTTTGATACGGGTGTCCAGATCCTTCCTAGTGGTAGACAGTCAACTAGAAAAGTTTGTCCAAAAGCAAAATAAACAAACAATCCCCCCCAAAACCCAAACAAAAATAAAAAACCCCCGAAACACTCCACACCATACAAAATGCAGAACAAAACTTTCTAAGGCAATTTTAATACTCTAGATATTTTAACTCATTTAAATATTTTGAATCCTGTTCTATTAATAACAGTATTCTGTGCCTAAGAATACAGTGACACACATTCATATTCTTCTTCCAGCACTGGAGCCTTTGCAACAACAGCCATCTTGCCTGTTTTCCATTCCCACTGATCTCTTCAAAACAATCCACTCAAAACCATGCATGTAACAGCCTTTCATCCAGCGTAGAACAGACGCCAGCTCCCTCCTCCACAATGTACTGAGTAGTTCAGCTTTACTTTGCAAGCAGCTGTGACAAATGATTTGCAGTAATATAAGGTACACAACAAGCAAAACCACATCAGCAGATTGGAAAAAAAATTACTAACAACTGACAATAAAAGTGTTTAAGCTGTTTCTTACATAATAAACATTTTTTGTAGTAATTTTTCATTCCAGTAACTACAGCTATGAAGATAAATCTTCCAAAGCCATCACACAGTAAACTCATAACAGGCTACAGAAAATACAAAAGCCTTAATATGAAATGCACTAGTTCTTTGGAAATAAAAGGATTTATTTGTACATACACTTATTGACAGTATAGTCAGGTCTACTGACTACAAAGAGGAAGAGATCTCCTCTGTTCCAGCAACAACAAAGATTTAAATGCACACCTAGGCAAAATTGTAATGCCAGTATGCTGCCAAATTTAAAAAGAACACATTCATATATAAAAATGTATTTAGTTTTGGCAGTGTAAATGCTACAGGTTTTACCAGTACCAGTGGCATGACTAGTTTATGTTAAATTACCTCCATATGCCTCACCTGTGATCCTGCTGCTGCATTATTTATAAGATGATTGTTGGGATGAGAAATCCAGAATGTCGAAACTGCCCTGAAATAATATTCCAAAAGAAGTTATTATGGAAAAATGTTTAACTCCTACAAAAATATCTCACCTTTGTAACAAACATATTAGAAAAAACCTAAACTTATGGCTGAAGTCATTACTTCATATATGAAATAAAAATCACACCCCACACACACACTTAGAAATCAAAAATAATTCATTCAATGAACAGTGTTTTATTTAATGCTGTTCAGATACTCTGTGCAATGATAAACTGTTTTAATTAACTTCTACAAGAGATTAGTCTAATGCAGAAAAAATATCTGTGACTTGAGAAAGTGCATACCTTTACAAAGAAGTAAAGATGCAGCTTTAAAAATCTGCTGAACAAGTATTGCAAACCACAACAGTCTTCCTACAAAACAACTTATTTTTTCTCCTTAATAAAAGACTAAACGTTAACGCCATTTAAGGCATCTGAACTGTTTAAATTATACATAAAAAATGTTCCCATCTGTATACTGTCAAGAGATCATCAGCAGTTTAGCTGCTGCAACTGACTTGGTTTTAATTTTTCACCGTGAAATACTCACATGCAGTCTGTGCCTGGCACTGGGATATAACTGCCATAAACTTTATCCCTAATACTAGTACACATGCTGCTGTTTCTATCTGTAGGAAGAAGAGTGCCTGGTTTCGTGACTAGCCCAAGGTTGTGGAATAAAGTATTCCTCTGCTCAATGCCATCTTCTGTGAAGAAACAGTGACCTAGTGTGTCATAGCCAATGGTGTCCTTTATCTGTAGAAATACAAATTCATTATGTCAGTGGCAATAGCAATTACTGAGATTTATTTGACATGTACCACCTCGTTTTACTGTCTTGGCACAGCTGCAGAATGAAGCTTCCATATCAGCAGCTCAGATAATTCAAACATAAAGTTTTATTTATCCCTTACAAACATACTAATGTGTCTGGTGAGCTTAGCTGCCTGGAACAATACGAAAAAAAAACAAAGTGGTGAGATCTGTTAAAAATAAGTTAGTTTCATTTTTTCATTTATTCGTTGCAATAAAAAAAAATTCTGAGAATTGAACTTGAAGAAGGAAGAGGACTATTTTTGCTCTAAAAGGTCTTTGTAACATTTATTTCAACACAGTATGTTTTACTCTCCTTGCACCTACCAGCAAGCCATTAGTCGCATGAATAGTCACACATCTGGAAAAACAGTGGTGAATGGAAAGACCTTCTAGGTAAGTCTTAAAACTATAACCTCCTTTTTCATCCACATCCCCACAAAGGTGAAAGTGAACAGGGTAACTTCCAATCTGCTGCTGGCCCATTTGCTTCAATTCCACATAGGAGAGATGAACAGATGTAAAATTCTTCAAAATCTAAAAATATCACGAGAAGTCCAGAATTAATAACCACTATTTGCTTTTTAACCAATGGAAATTGAAGTTAATACATCATTTATACTGGATGTACAGAAGTCAGGTATACAGTTACCACAGGCCAACACAATGAAATACAGAACAATCACTACTGTCTTGCTCAATATCCTGCCTTACAAAACAGTGTCCTTTATAAATAAGCATAAAAGCTAAATCTCCATGTGGCTAAATCAGAGCAATTTTCATTAGATACATTGTCATACTTTACTTTTTGGTCTTTATGAGCTAGCATGTTAAATATCCTTTACATACTGTCCAAATATACATAAGCCACCCATATCAGGGCCTGTCTCTACTGAAGCTGCATCAGTGTAGCCCACAGTGTAGCCTGGGACAGGCTTAGCCAAATAATGTCACAGAATAACACAGATTTAAAAGAACCTGCTGAGATAACTAGAATCACAGTCAACTAGGTTAGAAAAGCCCTTAAGACTGTCAAGTCCAACCTTTATCCCAGGACTGCCAAGTACACCAATAAACCATGGAAGATGAGGCCCTCAGTGACATATTTTTTGAACACTTCCAGGGACGGCAATTACACTACTTCCCTGAGCAGCCTGTTCCAATGCCTGACCACCCTCTCTGTGATCTCCAGTTTTTTACCTAGCAAAGAATACACCCATCCAGGGCCATGAGCAGACAGTTTCTCCACAAGAACATTGTAGGAGAATATATTAAAGCAATGGCAGACTGCCCAATGCAGCTTCTCACAAGCAATCCAGGAGGTTTCTCAATTGTGTGGAAGACAACTTCCTTCTGCAAGCAATAAAGGAGCCGACGAGGAGAGGTGCCCTGCTTGACCTTGTGCTCACCAACAGGGAGGGGCTCGTTGGAAATGTGACTCTCCAGGGAAGTCTTGGATGCAGTGATCATGAGATGGTCGAATTAGAGGTCCTCAAGACAGTGAGAAGAGCGTGCAGCAAGCTCACTGCCCTGGACTTCAAGAGAGCAGAATTTGGGCTCTTCAGGAACCTGCTTAGTAAGGTTCCATGGGATATAGCCCTAAAGGGCAAGGGGGCCCAAGACTCTTGGTTAACATTCAAGGATCACCTGCTACAAGCTCAGGAGTGTTGCATCCCGACCAGAAGGAAGTGCAGCAGGAGGGCCAGGAGACCTCCTTGGATGGATAAGGAGCTGCTGAGAAAAATTCACAAGAAAAAAAGAGGCTTATAAAAGGTGGAAACAAGGACAGGTGGCTTGGGATGAATACTGGGATGTTGTCAGGATAGTTAGGGACCAAGTTAGGAAAGCTAAGGCCCAATTGGAGCTAAACTTGGTGAGGGATGTTAAAGATAACAGGAAGGGATTTTATAGGTATGTAGTGGCTAAAAAACAGACTAGGGACAATGTAGGCCCCCTCCGGAAACATTCGGGAGAACTGGCTACACAGGACTTGGAGAAGACTGAGGTTCTGAATGGCTTCTTTGGCTTGGTCTTCACTGGCAAAGGCTCTGACCGCAGCACCCGAGTCTTGGAAGGCGGACGCAGGGACTGTGAAAACTTAGACCTTGGGCCCACTGTAGGAGAGGATCTGGTTCGAGACCATCTTAAGAACCTGAATGTACACAAATCCATGGGACCTGATGAAATCCATCCGCGGGTCCTGAAGGAGCTGGTGAATGAAGTTGCAAAGCCACTGGCCATTGTATTTGAAAAATCATGGCAGTCAGGTGAAGTTCCTGAAGACTGGAAAAAGGGAAATATAGCCCCCATTTTCAAGAAGGGGAAAATGGATGACCCGGGGAATTACAGACCAGTCAGTCTCACCTCTGTGCCTGGAAAAATCTGGGAGCAGATTCTCCTGGAAGGCATGCTAGGGCACATGAAAAAGAGAAATGTGCTTGGTGACAGCCAGCATGGATTTACTAGGGGAAATCCTGCCTGACCAATTTGGTGGCCTTCTATGATGGGGCAACAGAACTGATGGACAGGGGTGGAGCAGTTGATGTCATCTACCTGGACTTGTGCATAGCATTCGACACTGTCCAACATGACATCCTTGTCTCTAAATTGGAGTGTCATCAATTTGATAGGTGGACCACTCTGTGGATAAAGAACTGGCTGAATGGTCACACTCAAAGTGTTTTGGTCAACAGTTCAATGTCCAGCTGGAGATCAGTAATGAGTGGTGTCCCTCAGGGATCGATGTTGGGACCAGTCTTGTTTAATATCTTTGTCACTGACATGGACAGTGTGATTGAGTGTGCCCTCAGCAAGTTTGCTGATGACACCAAGCTGTGTGGTTCTGTTGATACGCTAGAGGGAAGGAATGCCATTCAGAGGGACCTTGACACACTTGTGAGGTGGGCTGATGCCAACCTCATGAAGTTTAACCATGACAAGTGCAAGGTCCTACACCTGGGTGGGAGCAATCCCAGGCACAGCTACAGGTTGGGCAAAAAGGAAATTCATGGTAGTCCTGCGGAGAAGGACTTGAGGGTGTTGGTCAATGAGAAAATGAACATGAGCCAGCAGTGTGCACTCACAGCCCAGAAAGCCAACCTGGGCTTTCTGGGCTGCATCAAAAGGAGCGTGACCAGCAGGTCAAAGGATGTGATCCTGCCCCTCTACTCTGCTCTCCTGAGACCTCACTTGGATTACTGTGTGCAGTTCTGGTGTCCTCAACATAGAAAGGACATGGTACTGTTAAAAGAAGGCCAGAGGAGGGTCATGAGGATGATCAGGGGACTGGAGCACCTCACATATGAAGACAGGCTGAGAAAGTTGGGGCTGTTCAGCCTGGAGAAGAGAAGGCTGCATGGAGGAGACCACATAGCAGCCTTCCAGTATCTGAAGGGGGCCTATAGGGATGCTGGGGAGGGACTATTCATTAGGGACTGTAGTGACAGGATGAGGGGTAATGGGTTGAAACTTAAACAGCAGAGGTTTAGACTGGATATAAGGAAGAAATTCTTTCCTGTTAGGGTGGTGAGGTACTGGAATGGGTTGCCCAGGGAGGTTGTGAATGCTCCATCCCTGGCAGTGTTCAAGACAAGGTTGGATGAAGCCTTGGGTGATATGGTTTAGTGTGAGGTGTCCCTGCCCATGGCAGGGGGGTTGGAACTAGATGATCCTGAGGTCCTTTCCAATCCTAACTATTCTATGATTCTATGATTCACCTTGATGTGTCTACAGTCTTGGAAGCTTAACTACCCTACGTTCTCCGACAACTGGACCTTGAGCTTGTTTGTGGGGTCTAGCAGGTGAGAACCATATACTCTTGACCCATAAACAGTACATCTCTATCGGGGAAAGTTGTCCACTTTGACCAAGTGTGCAACTCTGGAAGGAATGCACGGAGCAGTGAGGGAGGGAGACACCTGCCTAGCCAGCCATTCCAGATAAATCCACCTTGGCTATAAACAGAGTGACCATTGCAGCCAGATTGCCCTCACATCCAGGTTCGTATCTGGCCCAATTGCCAGCTCAGCACAGGGTCAACTTTAAGCCTGCTGCTCAGCACACTGACCAAGGAATAGCTCCTGAAAGAGAGATGTTCATACAATGGTCATTGGTTCTCTCCCTTTCATTTTTCTAATATCTAACCAGAATTTGTCTTGTTAAAGCTCAGTCCCATTGCCTCTTGTCCTATCTGTGCACCTCCAAGAACTGCTCTTGCCTGTCTGAACCCTCCTCTGTTCCTGAAGACAGCAGGAATATCCACCTTCCCCAGACCAAACAAGTCTTGCTCTCTCAGCAAGCCTCAACCTGCTCCCAATACATCACGTTTACTGGACCCACCCTAGTGCATCTACATCATCTTTGCAAAACTGGACATAGCACTCCTGGAAACTTCTTTAGTAAGGGAGATATGAAACTTCCTTCAATTTCACAGTAACACTACCTAGTACTAAGTAAAAACATAATGGAGCTGTACCCATAACACAGGAAAGCAGAAGTATTTTCTTCCACCTAACCTGCTACGAAAACAAACCAAGTGCAACAGCTAAACTGCAAGGAGCTAAACTAAGAAAGAAAGCCTTTTTTGTTATTTTATTAACTTACTTGTACTGAGTATTTACTAAAACTAACCATTTTCGTATGCACTTTGTCCTTGAGGGAAACTAGTAGCGTGGAGTTCACCCCCTCCCTTGCACTCCCCTAAGGTTTGTATGCCTAAATACCAGAGGGGTTGTCAGAAGCAGGCATCCCAGAAATTTCCTACTCGTAACATTTTAACAGCACTAATGCAGTCAGAAAACTACAAATGAGCATCTCTCCTCATTGCCAGTAAGCCTCCTTTATTCCACTATCTCAGTGACCATCAGAAAATCCAGAATGATCAAACCCCCTGAGGCCATTAACATTTGCTAGTGCCTGGCCTCCTTCTGCTTAAGCACTGTAAGATTAACATAAACTGAAAATGCTTTTAGCTGAGGTCTAGGTTTGGCAGCAGACACTCAGCTACCCAGAACAGTCTCCTGGGAACAGTTTGACAACTTTGATGACTCAAAATGTTTGTTTTCTGTTCTATCTGCCAGAGATCTGAAGGGTCTGCTGTATTTGTGCAATTGTGGCAATGAAGGTCATGCTTTGCAAGATTCACAGCTTGTTACTATCTTCTTTCATTACATTATCTTAAACACAAAAGAGTGCCTTGAGCCCACCTACTTCTCTTCCACAAAACAAAAGCTGCCACACAGTAGGGAAAGGGCATATTTTCTTTTCCACTATTAATTAAAATCTGCATGCAAACATATTAGAAAGAGAGATTTAAACTGTGACTAGCACATAATGAGTACAAATACATTTGCATATAAAACACAAGGTCTCTAACTTTTCCAGCATCAGTGAAGAGCTGACAGACTGCTGCTCAATCCTTTCATCTAAAAACATAAGTGAATACAAGTTTAGTTTCTTTAACACTACTTTTTCCTCAGCCTTCTTTATGCATATGGTAGTACAAGAAATTAGAAGCAGTTTTCTTTACATAACCTTAGTAATTAGTACTTTCCATAAAAATAATAAACAAGTTAAATAAAAAAAAAACATGGTCCAGTTTCTTTCCTCTCCATGCCCCTCTAGTGCCCAATTTCAGATAAAGCACATCTCTAGGATTCAGTGAAGAAAGGCAGGGAAAGGAAGGAAGAAAAGGGAGATAAAATTTTACTTTACAATGTCACAGGATGCACATGCGTGGACATCACTTTCAAGGTTTAATCCCTGCCATACAACATTGTGGAATGTGCTGACCATTTCATGCACTGATATCTCTTCTTCCAATTCTGCAGACAAAGTCTTGATAAGGTAAATCTCATTTGGGGAAAGCTGAGAATAAAGTCATTTCTACACAAATCAACTATATGGAGCAATAATCTTTAGTTCTTCCTCTCTTAAGTTTAGCACTCATCTTCTTGTTCTCATTATATCTTTACATGACAGCAAGCTACTTTAAAATGCTTTTCATACCTTGATATGTCCACCATATGTATCATAATTGAAGAACTGGCACTCCTTTTCACGATAGCAGGCATCTGCTGTCTCTCCCTTGATTAAGATGTTTCTTGTAAGAACTCCGACTTCTGCCCTCATGTCCACTCCATCAATAACTTCTCCTACATGAGGAAACTGAGGATTTTCTGTCCAAAACCAGTTTGAAGCAGGGAAGAAAAACAGACAAAAAAATTGCCATTAATTAAAAAACCAAACAAACAAGAAAAATCTTACATTATAAACAAGTTAACTGTAGCAACAAAACCTGTGCATTCCAATACCTTAACATGCTATTGTCTCTTAGCTTTATTTATGCTAAGACACAAAAATCCCACATAATTGTTAAATAATAAACATTAACCCAGCTAACACCAAGTCCCAGACTGTGTTTGACTTTGACAATTAAGCACCTTGCAGGATGATGAATCAAGTATGCTACTCCATGTTTCCAAAACAATGCACTGGCTGCATATTTTTTATTTTAGTAAAACAATCCTAAACCAATACAAACATTTTATTTGCAAGTGCATCTTAATGTCAGTCCAATAGTTTGTGAACATACAAGGATAAAGAAAAAAGATTAAATGAATCCAATGTATCTAGAAAATTTTTGATGAAATGTGGCTGCCCCAACCCTGTCAGTGCTCAAGGCCAGGCTGGATGGGGCTTTAAGCAAACTGATCTAGTGGAAAGTGTCCCTGACCATGGCAACGGGGTTGGAACTGGATGATCTTGAGGTTCCTTCTAATCCACACCATTCTTTGAAACATAGATGCAGATTTGCCTTAAAAGAAAAAAGATGCTGGCTGCTTAAAATTGTTTTGAAGAAAAACTGAGAACTGAAAACACCTCTACAAAATACTTAATTCATCCGCCTCCGAAAGAAAAAAGGATTTGCCCTCATAACTATGCTTTTTCCTGGATAGCTATTCTGAAGACACAAACTAAAATTAGGAAAATGATATTCTGGTTTTACACTGCTCTTCCAAAGAAACAGTAATTTATTTGTCTATGCAAACTGAGAAAATTATCTGCTCCAATAAACCTTAACAAAAAAAAAGTATTTATGTCTTCAGTTTTTAGAAATACTTTTCCCTGTTTTTGTTTGTTTGCTTGTTTTGGGGTTGGGTTGGGAGTTTGGTTGTTGTTGTTTTCTTGGTTTTTTTTGGGAGGGTTTTTGTTTGTTTAAGTTCGTTGGGTTTTTTTTCATTTACTGGTTCCCTGAATAAAGATTGTCTCTATTCCTTCAAAGCTTGCAGAAGGATACAAGCCTAAACTGGTCATAACCACAACATGAAGCAGAACCATGAGTGGTATTAATGCTATACCTGATGTTGAAAGTTCCAAAGACAACAGATGTCTGTAAATGGGTCTACAATCCTTTCCTTGAAGTCTTATTCTATTGTTTCTCCCTATACTTGACCAGCATACATAAACACATGAAAAGCAAAGAGCGACTAGGCCTCCTACAGAACATTGCATTTTAGTCGTCCGACTACCAAGGGGCCAAAATAGATAAAAAACCTAGCAAAAAAAAATATACAAGAAATAATTTCATAAGGTGGTGAGCTCTCCAGCATGTAAAATTTGCCATTCCATGGAAAAATCATTCTTTGTGGAATGAATATATAAGGCTTGAGGACTTTTTACAACGGTATACATTACTGTGACAAAGGACACTTGATATTGGGATGAAAAAAAAGAAAAAAAAAACATGACAGGATACTTCATCTCCCTTAACACCTTTTGAAGATCTGTGCACAGTTCACAGAGCATTTATTAAAAAAAAAAAGGCCAAAATCTTGTATTTCATGCCATATTGTAAATCTTCTAAAAATATATATTTTAAAATCCTTTAATAGCTTCTTTTTCACAGCACGATTTCTGAGACAAAACAGTTTGCACATAACACTATTCAGTGGTGACAAAACCCTTCTTAAACTTCATACTCCAATCTTCAAGTTAAGCTTGCTGTTTTAAATACTATACTAAATAACAAACACCTTTCAAGACACTTCAGAACAAAGTCCTGCAAGTGTCATGCTTGATGGCACTAGATAAGCTCTGTGGCTTCATGCACCCTGGCATTCTCTGATGCATAAGGTAAACTCAGATACACTTTTTTGGCATCTGGGGCTTCACAATGCAGTAGAATTTATGTCACCCATGCTAGTGAATGCTGTGGGATGAAATCACACTGCAAAGTGGACCTACAAACTGGCAGTCCCTTAAGACATGGAGGAACAGGAAAGTTTGAGGTCCTTCACAGAAAACTTCCAAGAACAGAGGAAGAGCAGAAAAGTTTGAAAAAGAGGAACATGCACCCAACAGAGGTGAACCGGACAAAACTTGATCCTGAAGAGCACTGGTTGGCTGCTGCAAGCTAACTGCAAAATACCACTAATTAGTTTCTGCTGCAAAGTGACTGCAGCCCATCAGAAGGGAGCACCAGCTTAAGACTTGAGGCTGGTGGGACATCGGGGTGGAGGGCACTGGCGTGGAGGATGGGCATGGAATGGCAAAAGGAAAACACAGATGCTAGCAGAGCTGGGGAGCCAGTCCCATGGGAGGCTCTTGTGAAGTCAAGCAAAATGACTCAGATAATAAAAAAGGGAACAGTCAACAACATGCATGACCATTTTGCACATATCACACCCAAAGGAAAAACAGACTGCAACTACTCAGGGATATCCTGTGTGAGCAGAGGCCTAGAAGTGCCACTTGTTTCATAACCATTCTGCTGATGGGGTGTGGAAGGGGAACTGTGGGAAGGGGGAGGGAGAAAAGAGACAGATTCAAAGATTGCCATTTTCTTTTTTCTTCCTTTTTTTTTCTTCTTTCTCCAGAAAAAAATATAATGGTAACACTTCAAAAGATGGGAAGAGCACTAAAGGCAAAGGAAATGGTAATGACCACAACATCCATTCAAGCACGTATAAAGAAATCTAGTGAAAAGACAGAAAGGAGCCAAGAAAGAAAAACAAGCATAATCCTCTTGGAAGAAAACTAAAGCATTCAATAAGCCTGCGAAGAAATCAGAAAAAAAAAAGTTAGTATGGTATGCTGTGAGGCAGACCTGACATGATACAGAGTAATTTTTCAGCAAGAAGCACTCATTCCTGTAACAGCAAAAAAGCCACACAGAAACAGGCAAAAAGGCGGTTCTTTACTGCTCCCACTGAAAGGTACTGGCTGGAGTGTGCTACTGTGAATACTTAATTCACACAGATCTTCAAGTGGTGACTACTCGCATACCTTTGACTTTGACCTGATATCTGGTACACTCGGGGCAGGGAAGAAGGGTGAATTCCTCTGTCTGATACATTGAATAGTCTGTGCTTGCAACCACAATCCGGTCTCCAGGCTCCCAACCACTAACATCATCCAGGAGATTCAGAATCACTCCACCTACAGCTTCCACCTGGAAGCCTGAAATTGGGACACCTAAGTAAAAAACAAAACAAAACAAAACAAATTAGTAAGGCCAACACAATATAAGATTATATTCACCTTTATATGAAACCATTGCCAAGAAGCATGATATTTCACCAGCCCAAAGCCTCTACAATTCTGCTCTGAAACATGCCTGTGTGAGATTCCATTATAGCCTGTTTATTTGGCTGACCTTAAATAAAACAAAAGGAAAAGATGGCACTAACTATGAATTTAAAAATAAAATAATCACTATCATATGGCAACAATCTGCATGTCGAGCTACCAACTTGGTATGCAAAAAGTTGCCCAAAGTTCAGCATCAAACAGCAACAGAATAAAACACTTCACCTGGCTTCTACCAAGTTTTCCTTTAAGGATCATAATCAACATATCAGAATCTTAGAGTTAAAATACATGACTGACAAATTACTAAAAGAAAAATAACAAACTCTTTCAGCATTCTGTAAGACTCTTTATCTAAATATATTTTAAATGAAGACTCAATGTTATGCTGCTCACATCCTGTATACAAATAGATTGAGAGATAGGTTGTACTGAAAAAGAACTATGTCCTTACAATCCATTCATAGCAAGGAAAAAAAAAATAAAAATCTTACAGCAGGACTCAGAATATTAAATTGTAAGCAACAGTCCTAGCAAAAAAGCATGTAAGGTATTTTTTACTTCTTCCCCAACTGCAGGATTTCATAAAACACTTTCTTACCATCGTTCCATTCACTGTAAGCTCTCACAACAAACTTCTGCCCATCCACAGTGAAAAATTCTTTCTGAGCAAGAGCTTTCCCACCGGTGCTGTGATTTTCATAGTTTCTCACTGATTCATTACAAGAAGAATTTCCACCACCTATGACACCAACAAAAGCCCAGGCTTGCCTGTGAAAAACAAAAATAAATATTCAAATACAACGGTCTTAACAAATTCTTCACAAACAGGTAAAGGACATAAGAAGGAGCGCAGAAGTAATAAATAATTCTTAGCCTGCTCTTCCAAATTAAGTTTTAAATGTAACTTCAAAATGCAGAAGAAAAATAGGTAGACCTGATTGAAAAGAAACATAGCGCAATGTAACTGGATGTCCTATATAGAGATCAGCAAATACAAGAACTCCTGACAGAGAAGTCTTAAAGGTAAGTTTTTAGCACAAGATCCAACAAGATTCACTATTTCCAAAAGCAAATTGCAAGAGATGAGGACAGAAGTGATACAGGATCCTACTCCCACACAGTTTTACTGGGGCACAGAAGGACTAAGAGCCAATGTCAACGCTACTGCTGCAGCCCGCAGCCGTGACAGCATGGTAGCCAGGGGTCCCAGGAAACATACCATGTGGGCTTCGGGTCTGGAGAGATGGACACCACCATCAGCAGCTGCCAGCCAGCACTGTACTGGACAGGCAACACTTTTTAAACCTTTCAAGATGTTCAGACCCAAGAAAGGAACTGCATACTGTTAAACAACCTTTGCATGAGGGATCATTCTTGTGATATTTCTGAAGGCTGAGACCAAGCGTTTTTAGTTCCCCCCCACCTTGCTGGCACCAGCATGTAGCAAGGGTGCGCTGCTCAATGCACCCAAGTTTTTGTAAATGAAAAAACCCAAAATAACCACATGCCACTAAGTTCAGAAAACAAGACTATTTTGCTTTCCTTTACTGCTCTGTAATGCTGTAATTGTGTAGAAGAAGCAGTTGAGATCATCTATTAAAAAGCTGAACAATTTTGCATCATTTAAGTTGAATCATTCACCCCATTTGAAAAGAGTATCTGCTGGACTGTAGTTTGTTACTAATGATTGATTCAGAGGCAGATACTAAAACCACCTTCAATTCAGCTGCCTTTATTTCAGTCCCCTCATGACATTCTTGTCGATTGCGATTAAAAGACCAAATGAAATTGTTTACAGTTAACCTGTTCATAGGAACAGTACATACTGGGGCAGCTTTTCAGTAGCAGCAGCAAACAAGCTGAACATTTCACATACCAGCATTTAAAGTAAGTATCAAGATACTTAATGCATGCAGAAAGAGGCAGAAGAAGATAAGGATGAGAGAGTATTCACCTCCATGCCAAAATCCTCCTTCACTAGCTGTACAGTTTAATAAAATGACACTGCTTTTCCTCAGTAAGCACTTAAGGAGAGCTTCTCACCCATCTGTGGCAGAACAAGACAATTTTATGTGCTTAAAGAGCTTCTACCAACTAATGCAAAGATACATCAGTTCAGCAGAGAAGGAAGAAAAGCTGCTTCTTCCCAGCTGCAGGCTGCAGAAGTTCCTCATTTCAGACAAGCTGGCATGGAGGTCATGAGCAGAGATGAACACCTGAAACCCATACCTCCGGGTCAGGTCATGGTGGCTGAACAACCGCCACATAGGCTTTGCTGCTTTCAGGAGCTGGTACTTACCACAGGTCTCAGCCCCTCCACCCAAACTGCTTCAGAGGCAGTGCTGCAAGCACTTTCCATCCCATGACCACATACCTACATCAACCACTGACAGAAACATGCTCCTGGTGAGAGGAGAGGTCAGAGCATGTCATCCTGACTGACGCCACAGGCCGCCTCTGCCAAAGCAGAGGGAGGAAACTGACTGGAACCCAGATGCTGGGGGTTAGGGAGGGTTAAGAACAGAACAGAAAAACTAAACAACCAATTTCCTGGAAATAGTGGAAAATAGAAACAGGTTATCCAACACCACCTTAATGAAAGCTGAAGAATGAAACAACACCTAGTTTGGAGAGTTGATGTCCCTTTCATTTGTATTCCAACCCTGTGCAACACAAAGCCAAGTTCTGAACATGCACTGCAAAGTCATTTCCAACAACTGAATGAATGGCATGGCAGTTAAGCTTCCTGATCTAGTATTTCCTATTACACTTCTTCTACTGTCCCACTGTTCAAAACCTAACCAACTGAAAAGGGTCAAAAGATGCAGAAACACCTTACAAGTGTAATTCAGTAGCAAAGTATTTTTACAGAACAGCTCCCCTGCAGAATCAGTGGAGGGGTTACACACTTTCATTTCAACCACACAGAAGATGCCATTTGATACACAGAATTAGCATCTCTCCCCCCTGTATTCAGTTAGCCTTTCATTCGTTGCTCCTCCAAACATAGTCATATGCATTAAAAACTTCACCTAGCAACTGTTTTCTGTGTTTGAATGAGAAAAAATTCCTTGTTGCATGTTTGAATTTCTGTTAAGAACAGTGAACAAGAGCAATTACAAGCAAGTAATAAAATCTATCAGACACATACCTAAAACCATCAGCCTCTCCACTATCAAACTACTGCACACTGAATACTACTACTCTACTACTGCAGTACTACGTACAACACGGAGAATCCTGCAGAGACTTTAAGAACAGACATCACTGAAGTTTAATGAATGCCTCAAAGGTGGCAGAATCCATATCAGATCTAATCTTCACTCAAAACAAAAAGGGAAATAAATTACTTACCTGTAACTCAATCCTCTGACAAACTTACTTCCCAGAAGATTTTGAATAGTCACTCTGGTTTCCTCCAGTAGATTTTTAGCAGCTGAATCTCCTACAGCAATAGCAACAATGCGACCAGGACTTCCATTTTTTAGTAAATTCTGGAGCTTCAAGCTGTCTTCTGAAAATTCATGAGTATCAAACTTCAGCACTTCCAAAACCTCTGCCGTGTCCTGATCAATCACTCTCACATTTAGTCCTCGGGAAAAATTCTTTTTAAATGAATAATGACCATAGGCCAGCCCTGAGAAATACACAGTCTTTGATAGAAGAGTCCATGATAACTTCTGGTGCCCATGTAACTCCAGTGTTCCTTCAGGGCCCACACCAATAAATTTTTGGCCAAATTCTGGCACATCAGCACCTTTTTTTGACTTCCCATACAAAATAATAGTTGCTTTGGATTTATAGCGGCATTTCTCTGCTCCAACATGAAGCATTCCACCATCCTTTATCAGGATAAATCGAGTTCTCAAGGTAATATTTTTAGAACCTTCTTTATCATCACCAAATACAAGTAACCCTAAAGGAGAAAAAAAAAATATAAATTTCTGTAGGTCAAACCAAAATTGCAACAGACTTATAGAACCAGGTTCTGCAATAAGGAGAACAGAAAAACTAGTTTTTTTTCCCACATTCATGAGTTAAGCTGTTATGCTCTCATACATGTTTAAGAATATCTGGGGAAGTAACTCCTACCTATTGTGATTGTCTAAGAATTTGGTTGGTTTATTCCTATTTTTTTTTCTGACATTTTGGTAGAATTACTAACATACAATGACCATTAGAAGACAATCAGATCTACAAGAAAGGCTACTACACAAGTCTTGTTTTACTATATCCTATAGAAAAGCATGTCAATGCTCCACTGAAAATACTCTACAGTGCTCATTCATCTTTCTAATTATATTCCTGCCTTGGTAGCAGGCTAGAAAGCAAAAGCAAGGAACTGCTCAGTTCTAACATGTTTTTCATGTAATCAGAGAAGTAAAAACTATGCAGTAAACTGAAGCATGATGTTGATCTTGCCATTTCATACCTCCATCCTGTATAACTATAGAGTGTACTGTAGCGTCTGAGTTCAGACGAAACATATCCCCTTTTTTGATAAAAACTCTCTTTTCAGGATCTTTTCCAGGGCTCCAGTTTTTAAGACGAGGATTTTGATCGGGACAGTTCTCTGCAATACAATGTGAAATTCAGCTTTTAAAAACCAAGCATCACCATATCAATGAAGACAGCATTACAATACAAGCAAGGCAGAGCCAGTCACCCACACAGGATTACATCTCCTCTGGTGGTTACAATACTGCAGCCACTGCTACTGTTTATATTTGAGCAGCCAAACAGATACCTAAAAGGTGGCTACACCTCAAGGATGGAAAGTGTTCTTACACTGAATTAAACTACTGGTAACCACAGACTGAACTGTCAACATGTAGTGTTGACAATAAATACTTTTGAACCTCATCTGATTATTTCAAGATTTTCGACATCACCTGTTAAAAAGGATGATGAGAGGTAAGTGGGAAGAACTCAGATCCACAGAAGTCACACTGAACACTAGGTCTTCTAGACCAGCTACCTAGGACAACTAACATGGTTGTAAAACATCTAAATGTACCACCTCCCTCAAGGCCTCTGCCTGTGTGAAAAAGGCCAATCTTCTTGCTTTTACATATCCAAAACACTTCTTTCAATGTAGGTTTGCACGTAAGGGATAAAGAGGGACAAGACATCCTTAGTAAATTTAGTATAACACCTTGCTGGTTAGAGCAGTTTCCTGGGAGACCAGACATTTGGGTCTGAACTCACAGTTTGTACTCCTTAGGAAGGCAGCTTAAGTATCAGGATACAAACCACATGAGAGCAGTGACACTTGCAGTATTTGCTGAAACCCTGCTGAAGGTCTGGCACTACTCAGGCAATAACATCATACTACGAGGCCAGAAAAGGAGAAGCAGCAGCAAGAAGTGACAGGGTTACGTGATTTCAGATGAAGTTACAGTAATATAATATTCACAACAGGCGCATCTTTAGCATATTAAGCAGCTGAGTAATGCAGCAGCATAGACATACTACAAAAACAGAAACAGGAAGCATATTCCTTGGATTTTCTTACCAAGAGTCAGACTGAAAATATTTTTCTTAAGAAAAAAAACAAACAAAAAGATGCCAAAACAAATAGGTTAGCAGCCAGCCTGAGAGTAACAGTCAAAATAGCCTTTTCACATCTTATCTTTTGGAGAAAGACACCCACACATGTGCTATGCAACTTTGGGAGCAAAACCCTATTAGCAACAGCCCGTTCTTGCACAATCCAATGAAAGTGAAACCTATCCACAAGTTTAACACAAGCCAGCTTTAGTTTTGCTGACAGAAATGTTTTTCCTTTGGTGTTACTCTCCACATTTCAAACCTTTTCCAGCTCAGGAAACCCACAGAAACCAAGATTTGACTACCAGTGGGAAAAATTTAGCAGAACTGCATAAGGGCAAAAGATATCCAAGCAGCAATATAAAAATAAAACAAAAGGCAAATCTTGGGGGGGGATCCCAAGAAGACAGCATTTGGAAAATTAAATTCAACATACAAGGGAAAGCCAAGAAGCACTGTGATCAGCAAGACTGCTGAGCACTCACCGGAAAAATGCAAGTCTCTTGCCTGACTCATGCAGGCCCTTCCCCCAGACACCACACACGTACACTGTGAAGAAAGTCATATTTCCTGGCTCGCAGCATAGGGCAATGTGAGGAAACCATGAGTCAGCAACCTGATGATTTCTGCTTAGTGTGATTCACAGGAAAGAAGATCTAGTAACTGTAAATTTTCCTGTTGAGTCAGAAAGAAGAAGTATAGTGCAATAGCTAAGAAAACTGTACCTAGTGTACATAACAATCCAGCAAGGAGGCCATCAGCATTAGAAATAGGCACTCCTGTAATGCAAGCATGCTTCTGAAGCACGGGGATCAGCTTTTTAGCAAGCAGATCAAATGTGCTCAGCAAATGTATTCTGTAATTCTCCCTTAACAATGGCGGTGCAGTGAAGGGAAACATTAAGGATCTAGTACTTCACCGTATGTTACCTCTGAAATTACTGATTAGACTTTACAGACTGCAATCATTGCTCCTACAATTACAGTTAAATGAAAACAGAAGCACAGACAAGAAACTGTTAGGTAGTTATGGCCTTGCCAACATAACCACTCCTGCTGAAAATTTTGGAAGTCAAGCCCTTGCTTCAGAGAATTTTTGTAAAACTTGGTCAGCTCTCCTTAGTAAGAGAGAGCTTCTAGTAAGACTTGTGGGGTGGGCAGAGGAGGAAGTGAGATTTTTGCTAATGGTGTAAGGAAAAAAAACCCAAACAAAACAACAAAAACCAAACACAAAACCCACCCTGAAAAATAATTTTAAAGTAATTCTAGAACCTTCCATGTGCTGCAGCAAGGATATAAAATCTGGCAAAAGAAAAGGCAAGAAACCGTTCTCAAGATGTAGTTAAACAGCTGTTTTCTACCTGCTTAGCCACCAAGTCTGGAGATTTTAAGGCCTCTGAGAAAAAAATTATCAGTATTCCATTATGCTCAGCAGAAGTTTATCACAGTTGGGCAGCTAAATCTTCTGAAGATCCTGTTTACCCTGGTCAAGATCCAGCTGAGAGCTGCAAAGGCCAGACAGAACTTTTCCCCAAAAACTTCCTCAGCTTGTCATCCTGACCCTGAAGTACAAGCCCCTGGAACTGGGTAAGGAAATTGCATTTCCAGTGCTCTCCCTGGATCTCTACTGTTCAGGACTCCATATTAAAACAGATGCTGACAGGAAGATAAAAGCAAGGAAGAAAAAGCCCAGCTGACAGGCAGGAACAGAAATGCCGACAAGTATCATTTTCCCTTTGGGGAAGGTATGCCAGAGGTTTAGGATTTACATACAGTTACTACCAAGTCTCACATTCCCTCCAACATCTTTTAAAACAGCTATTAAGAGTACTGACAATATGGATTTCCAATTAGCCCTTAAGAACATACCTAGCTGGAACTGGTGGCATGTGCCAAGTTGGAGCTGAGCATACTGACATTTCAATCTGTTCGGAAACTTTTGGGGAGCTGCTGCAACAATACTGCAAGATGAAAAAAATTCAGCCAGACTTTCCTTGCTGCCTGTAATAGTTTCTCCTGTGTCAGTGTTTCCAAAGGACTCTATAGGTGCATGCTGGGGATTTTGTAAAGGAGAATGCCGGGAAATTTCAGAAAAACACAATGGAAAAATTAATGCTGAAAACTGGCCTGAACTCCTATCAAGAAGCAGTGGAAGATGGAAGGAAAGCAGTTAGTTAAGGGCTAAACCCAAGTCCTTACCATAGATAAAAAACCTCTATTTTATGACAGCAACTTTCCCTGCAACATCCTCAGTATTCCTGCCCTCACCCCCCTTTCCGCCAGGATCCATCAACCACATGCTGACCATGCACTCAGTGCAAAAAAAGTCACACAATTCAATGCCTCTGGAATGAGCTACTGCAGATGAAGCAAAACCATTCCCAAAACCACTTACACTAAAAGCAAAAAAGCAAGCCAGCTCCTTCACATCTTTTTCACATCTTCACAGCTTTTAAAGCATAAAGGGACTATTATTTCACATATCCCATGGCACAGGATAACACTCCACTACTTCCAAAAACCATCATTAAAATCTACAACTTTTACTTAATCAAAAGTTAAAGTCTTGGTATCAAACCAGAAGGGTTTCCCCGCTGAAAAGTGCTTTCCAGAGTCAACTGGCTAAGCCACCTTTCATTCTCCTCTGGAACTTTGCTATAACTGAAGTACTTACAGTAGTAAGTGTCCCTGTTACCATGATCTGAAGCACAACATAGCAGTAACTTTCCATTTACTTCCTCCCTCAGGTTTTTTTGTTTTCCTTCATAATTATTAGAACTCAGTAACTTCACCAAAGAACAGATCTCCATAACCCAACCCCAAGAGCACTGTGGTGGCATGTGTGCATTCATTTTATACTGTCATCTGAGATCTTCAATTGATTATCTGATTTGTTCAGACTGTGTTGCATTGATACTTGGGAAACAGAATCTTTTGAGTTACTATGCCAAAAGTCACTGAGGAGTCTAAGTATATTGTGTTACAATAGCCAACAGTTTCCATTCAAAGCCCTGTTTAGTTTTTAGAAACTCAACTTCTGCCTTAAAAAAGAAACAAACCACATCAACACAACATGCTCCAAACTATACCATTAGCTACTGCACCTCACAGCAACTCCTAGCAGTATTTGTCCAGACGGATGTACACTTACTGATCAGTGGTTAATCATATCACCTGTTCGTGCTTTATAACCACTGAAACATTTGGTAGGTTTTCCAAGTTCCATGAAAGTTGTCGAGTTTTCTAAGATAGGCTGAAAAAAAAATCAAGGCTAATAGATGAAAAAGGTCCCCACCCAATTTGTGTATAAACAAAGCAAACACATACTGTTTGTGTAAGTTATTAGATTTTTAAATGTTTTTACTTTAATGCTCTTTTACTGCCTTCCATAGCTACTGCTTCAACAGACAGGATTTCATTTTGCCTGCAATTTGTGAACAGATCAGACAACTTCTTCTGCAGACAAAAACAATTACACTGATATATTTTTGCTCCTTTCCCCTCACCAGTAGTCTTTATTTACTGCTATGCTCTTCTTAGCCCTAAAACACTGCTTCTCTTCCTGTTAAACTGCAGCAAGCATCCTATTTTTAAAGTTCTAACAATCATCTTGATGCTTTATTATTCTAACTTCTAGGGTGATTTTGTTTGGAAAAGAACTTACCATCTGGAGCATATTTTGAAGCTATTCCCAAAAAAATCCCCAGTGCAACAAAAAGTGAAAGGCTAGAAACAGCAAAGCAAATGAGAGTATTTTTATGCCTGTTGGCTTCCGCCTGGCGGTGGTGCTGATTGACTGGTAAGGGTGGGATTCTTGCCCGGGCTTCTTGTCTTGCAGAGGTAAATTCAGCTGCAGCATGGCTCTGTGAGGGTGGTGGGGGACGGAGAGGAGCAATTCTCCCTGGGACGTACCCCGAAGACCTGTGACTGCTCCCATTCTGAGGCCGGAGGAAAGCAGGGGAGCTCCCCCTGGTATCAGTGTCTTGCATGTTACAAAGTCACTGGAACACACATAGAGGGGAAAAAATAAGAGACAGGTTTTCAGAATACAGAGCAGAATACATATAGGAAAAAGAAACAAAATAAAAAAGACACTCTAAGCCACATGTCATCCTAAGAACAGCCACTGAGACTGTGGCTGCTTACACAGTATCAATCATTAATGATCATTTGCCATGATGTAACAGCTTGAAACAACAGTATATCTATTTTCAATAAAATTAAACTTAAAATCACCTGGTATGGGAACACAGTACACAGCATAGACCAATGGAAAAAACCCTGAAATAGAAAAGTCCTCCTTCCACACTGGAAGCAGTAAAAAGCATTTCTATTTAATACATAAAATATCAAGCACAATTTTATTTATATTCACACTGATGACCCTTTGTCAACACTTCTGAGTAGCTGAGGCATACAGAGCCTGCAAAGTCTTCATTTACTCACAGTGGGATCTGATTGCTAGTAAAGGTATACCAGGAATGGTCCTGTAAAAGTCATCTGCATCTTGTTCAATAAGCCTTGTGTTTCTTCCCATTGCAGAAATGCCTGGATTTGGACACAAAAGCTGGAAGCAATGTGACTGCTCCAGATCTCTGCACCTATCACCAAGAAGGGTGTACTACTTTTATTTCAGTTACTGGCATTGTTAAGCTTTCCTTATTGGTTGCTTCAGAAAAAGATGGAAACAAAACCATCACTGCCCAGGCAGTCCTTGCCAGCACTTCCAACCCACCACACTTTTCTGGTTTCGTTTAAGAGATGCAAAATTGCATCTAACTGTTTTCAGTCTTTCTGGTCAACTGTGTTGGATTGTATGGAGTATTCAAAAGGCTGGCATGGGATTTTTAGCTTTTGGTGGGTTTGGTTTTTTTTTGTTTGGGTTTTTTTTTAACATTTTTTAAGCAAGGGATTTTTTGAGAAGTCTGCTCAAGTTTCAGCTAACTGAAACTCAACTTTCTAAACTAAATCCTGAATGGGATTTAGGCACTGGTCATGTGTATTAAATAGAAAAATTAATTAGGAAAATAAAACCTACCATTAACAGAAAAAAATAAAGATCCCCTTTCTCTTTCATTAACAAAGGGAAGTCTGAGCTATACTCTGAAGTGCCAGGCACACTGGTGAAAGAGAAACGTGACAACTGTAATCTTATTCTGAGAAGTAGCAAAGAAGCCTTTTGTCTCACATGCTGCAAAATTTGATAGTTCACTGTTTCAAGGCAAAAGAGTGGTTATTATGAAACAAGCCTGGATTACACTTTTACGGGAGACAATGAACCTCCAGATGTATGCATCATGACAATAAATTCACAGAAACATTAACTGGAGTAGTTGCATCCAGAGTGCAAAAATCATGCCAAGTCCTCCAGCAGTTTCTTGCACCTGTTTGTTGTAGCAAATTGATTTTCACCATTCTACTTTCTGTTATTTGAGAAACTATTTCCCAAACCTAATCTTCTGCTCTCAAACTTAACTGCCCAATGTATTATGAGCACTGTGGAACAGCTTGCTTTCACCACATGTAAAAGATTTTACACTCAACCAGTCATATTCCAGCAGTGAAAACTCAGTAATTTTTATGTTTTAAAAGGGGTGTTAAAAGCTGACTAGAGAATGAGCTTTTCAGCTACTCCAAAAGACAGTTATTTATGTCAAACTGAAAGAAATAGTTAAATATCTTTCTGATTCAAAATTTAAAGAACTCTGATCCAGCACTGAGATTTTTTTTTTACGGTTTGCATCCCCAACTCCTTAAACTTGTTTAGAAAGTTTTCAGTTACGGCATTTATCACACTGACAAAATAACTACAACGTGTTCCTCATGATACAAAGAGTTAACATGTTTTTTAATTGCTTAGCTGTATCAAATAAATCCAGAATGCAAAACTTGACTTTTATAAAATTATTTTACAATTTTTCCTACTGAGGCCTCTTACAGTACTGCTAGACCTCTAAGAAAAAAACTGATTCATTACAAGACATTGAAAATACTTGTGTCATATTTCAATAAAATTATGCTTTGTACAAAGCATTCCGCCTTCTTTGCAAGCCTCATTTTGCAAACTATGAAAGTTTTCCAACTATCCCACTCAAGTGCAAACACAGATCAACCCAAGGACGGGTGGAGACAAGTCTGCAAAACCAGTGTCTTACCCACCACAAAATAAAAATAATGAAACAAAGCCAGGAGGAGATACTTAGCACAAGCAAAAGATTTGCTATAAAATTTTCCATTACAACAGGAGTAACGATTTCAACATTTCCTTCCCTCTTCCTGTGTTATCTCAAATTCTTGAGCCAAAAGAAGGATCTAACCTGTAACGCAGTTACCAGTTTTTCTTTAAAATTAAGACTTGTTGATAATCTGATTCAAATTACTGACTTTTTACTTTTTTATTTCCACTCTGTGGAAGTCTTCAGACATCACCCCACAAATGCAAGTGTAGCAATAGGCTATATGGCCAGTTATGTCCAGGAGAGAACAGTTATTTGGTTGCACAAATATAGTTAGAGAAAAATGGAGGAGACAAACAAAAACCATTTAAACCATGCAAATACCACATTTCTTTGCAAGCTCCCATGCACCTGAATTCGTCCATGTAACACTTGCTGCATCCAACGGAAATGCAAGGAAATGGAAATGTTGAAATCAAGGACCCCAGGAGACCATTTGCAGAGAGGACCGCACTTGTCACCAGGATCTCCTAAACCCACAGGAAAAGAAGGTCTCCTAAAGGAGCATATAATTTGAGCATCTCCTCCTGATGGTGCAGTCCTACACAAGAACACCACTACTTCTACAAACATACTGTAAGTATGCAGAGGGATTGCAGTATTTTACTTCGCAGCTTGCTTCTGAGTGATTTCAGTAAAGTCAAGTTCTTGCACAATACACAGCTGATGAGAAGCCCAGGAGAACGGAAAGGGACAAGAAGTCAGTATTGAAAAGTTCCTAAGTAGCCACAGCTACTGAACAGAAAGTGGTAAAAAGCAAACTTCTAAACTATGACTTGTACACCTTTACAAGACTCCAAGCTGGTGAACTACAATGGAGGCACTAATTTCAGGACAATGTTTCAAGTGCTTCAGAGCCCTCAGTTCAGAATAGTTATACAGACACTAATTCATACAAATCTGTTATTTACCATGCCATTCAGGCAGCCTGCTCTCTCAGTATTCCCAAACATCTTGTCCTTCAGCCTCCAACAGGGTATTGTGCAGTAATTACAAATCCATTATTCACCACAGATTTTAGTCAGGGTCACATGTAAGTATGTGCTTCTAGCTCACCACTACCAGGGAAGCTTAGAGCACACAGGTTTGGCCAGAGCATTTCAGATGCTTCAGCCCAATATGTACTCATTACCACCCATCTTCTGGACAGCTACACTATCTGCATGTCCCTCTTTTGCAAGACTAGTACTACTTCACACAATGCAGATGTCTACTTATGCACCCCCTCCCACAATATAAGCAAGCAAGCAGTTCTCATACTGATCACATGAACCAACCCAATTTAAACCACCTTAACAAAAAATAATTAAAAAAAAAATCAAACATTATTTGCACATCATCTAAGTAAAAACAGTGATTAACTGCCAGTCTGGCTCTGACAACAGAGCATCTGATCTGCGTAGACAGCAAACCCTAGCAGGCAGACAGCACTGAGCCACTGAACAGGCTGCAACATCTCCAGTCTCCTCACGTATTCCTTCACCGCTTTTAACTTGTGCCACTACTACACACTCATACAAGCCTCAAACTTACTTGAAGAATGCATAGTTCACAGGTCTTAAAAGTAAAACTAGAAAAAAAACCCAACACATCTGTTACTCTGGGCTTTCAAACACTACCAGTTGTAGTGCTGACCTATTACCATACTGCTTAATCTCAGAGTATATAATAGACATTAAGGAAAAGGCTGAGGAAGGGTGGGGGAAAACCACACACATCAAGAAAAGTATTTCCCCATGCAATACAGTGCCCTAATGGTTACTGCTGGTTTCCTGGCAGAGCCACTTCTCTGAGATGAAAGAGCAGTGAAAAGCTCAAGAAAAGGGAAAGCGACAAGAAGTCAGGATCAAATAGCTCCTCAGTAGCTACAAGTACTGAACAGAAAGTGATGTAAAGCAAACCCCTGAAGTATGACAGGTACACTTTTACAAGCTGGTCAACTACAATGAAGATAAAAATTCAGGACAATGTTTTAAGTGCCTCAGAAGCCCACAGTTCAAAAAATCTTAATCTCACTGTGAAGAAAACTCCTGGCTCCCAGCAGACACCTGGAGTGCCCACATGCTTTCCTATCTGGTTCCACATTTTCTTCCATTGCCTTGTCTTGAAATTACACCTATTCACTATGATAACAGACAGCATGTTTTCAGGAATCTACTTTTCCACCCATGTGAGCAAAACCTGGAAAGAATCTTTGCACAGTAAAAACACACTAACACAATTAAGTAACTGCTGGAAATCACAACAATGCTTGTAACAGCCTGAAAAATCCCAGCTGACTTAAAAAAAAAACCATGTAAAAACTCTAGACATCTTTCACCATGTTAGTTGTTTGCTGCATGCCACTACTGAGTTTCCTCCCTTGCCCAACAGTTTCAGGAGAAAATCAGAGGACAAACTGCAACAATCAGTGAGAAACAGAGATACAAACCTGGTAAGAATTCCAGAACTTTGTTTAAATAAGTTTTTGTACCAGATTTTCTGAGTTTCCTGTGCAGCAACTATTAATTTTCACAATTTTTTTTTGCACAGAGAAAACACACAAAATTAAATGATACACAACCACTGAAAACTACTTGAGTTAGCAGCTCATTTCCTAAAACAAGTCCTTCAAAGTACCAGAGATCAAGAGACCGATGTGTAAGCATGCATAATATTTACAGTATAAGACAAAATCTGTAGATAGAAGAAATCTTCATCAGCTGGTCTAATGAAATCTTTTGAGCACACAAGCCTCTCTCTGAGTCAAAAGCAGATTTCAAACCTACATACAAGTAGGAAAGTTCAACTACATATGTTTAGGTGATATACAAAACAGTTTAGTCATTACCTGTGGATTGACACTGTGACAGGGGCTAGAGGATGGCAAGAAGATTGCTTCCCAAGCGAAGGAGACAGGTAATTAGTAGCCTATGGAGTATGAGCTTATCTTTGGGAACAAGTATGAAATTACAGCATGTCAAGTAAAACCACTCTCAGGTTCATGGTTTATATCATACAGGAGAGCCATGAATTTAGTTCCTAGTCTCTTCTAAAGATGTTTGGTATATCTCCATTAAGGATGAGGCTGAATGATCAGAGGCAAAGTGGGGATTTGTACATGAGATTGTACAAATGGTTTCCCTCTCCAAAGACAAGCAGGTTTTTATCCTTCACCCATGGTTTGTGTGAATGAGATCAGCACAAGTAATTTGACTTCACATATGTAACTGTCAGGAAAGCATTTGATGCAGCAGATGAAACGTCTAATTTTTCAGAAAGTTCATGTAAAGAAATCTAGTGATTTCCATGGTTCTTCTCCAGACATGTCTTAACTGCAGAAACTGCAGTGACATGTTGGTCTTTTCTAGTTTTTGTACACCAAACATTATCCTGCAAGCATTCAAGTGTTCTCAGCTGACCTCAAGACAGCTATTTTCAGTCTGCTCCAGTATGTTTGTAACATCTTCAGATCTCTCCCACTGAAACAAAGCAATGTAAATCAAAAGCAGCAGCATCAAACTGTGGTCTGTGTACTAAAATGATGCCTGACACTTCCAGTGACTTTAATTTTTCCCCTCTTTGTTTCTTTTTAACACAGTTATTCTTCGTAAATTGCTTACAAATTGGGGAACTCTATCCTGTTTTTCACTAATTGTTAAAACAATAGCACGTTCCAATGAAGGACATTATTCAGAAAACATTTGTTTCTTTGCATACAAGTGAATTGACCAATGACTTAAATGCAGAGGATCCAAGAGAGTATACCAGGAAATATGGCACATGTGCTGAAATAGGCAACATGAATGTAATAATTTTTACTGTTTCTCTCATTTTCAGAAATTAAAGATTTAGTAACTTACATAAAACATCAAGAGTGGAAACTTGCATTTTAATCATGCATCTGCCATTAGCCTGCTGTGTGACTCACGGCTTATTTAGGCCCCAAGTCTGTAACATGAGAAAAATAGCAATCACTAGCCTCACAGGGACATTGTGATGGTTAGTTTACAGAACATTGTGGTCTCTCTCAGCTCAGTGATGCATCTGAGCACAAGACCACTTTTAAGCAAATAAATAGCTCTGCTTAAGTCAACAACTTCCACTGTTTAAAAGTAATGGATTTGCAGCATTCACCTTAGAGAACCTGAAGATGGTGGTAGGGAAAAAAAGCTGAAAACAGAAAAAAAAAGTTTTAAAACTACTTTTCATATTGATGATAAGAAGTGATATCTACAGATATTTGTGGTCTCTGGAAGAACACAAATCCTACCCAAACCTGCTGCAGCTTAGGACTTCACTGCAGAAATATTTTCATGCAATGGTAACACACTTCATAGAAGTGAAGTCCAGTTCTGACACTACCTAGGATCACTGGAAACAGAGCTCTGGCCTGCAATCCATTCAAGAGGAGGAAGGTGATAGTAGATATTAGAAGATGATATTAGATACCTACTTTCTTATTAAATTGGAAAAGCTCTCCTAAATAGATAATAAGCATATAGAAATGTACAGACTATAACAGGCAGTGGGGAAAAGAGTCAGTTGCCATGTTTAGCTTTGGCCAACAGACATAAGCATGACTACTCCGAGAAACTAACCATATTGATAAAATTACTTAATGATCAGTGTGTTGGCATGTTTAATTATATTTAAAACACGAATCACTAGCATAGCATTCTGTCTTCCATATCAATATGTGAATTTCTTCTTCATACTGGTTCTTTGTACTTGTTTTTTTCTCAGGTAAAGTTCTCAAGTTCTTGCAATTTTTTTCAGTCCAACACAAGTTTCAGTACACAATATGCCATATCTTATTATACTTGCTTGAGGGATTGCCTCTTAAATTTTTAATTGTACCTCAGCCACAAAGAAAACAATGCTGCTTGAGAAGCTGAACTGCTGTAGCTGCACACCCACATTATTTTAGAGTCATCTTGCATTTGTATAAGCCAAGTTAAATGAGTTTGCATTAAAATATAATTAATCTAAGAGCTTCAGATCACATCCACTGGGAAAACAGCTGTGACATCAGCACCTCTTAGTTGTCTGAACCCCCAGAGGATTCTTCATCCTGGAGAAGGATGACAAAGACAGAGGACATATGACACAGGTCCATAGAGTCCGAAGCAACACTGAGAATGCAAATGACTATTCATGTCTCTTCAACAAACTAACAAATATTTAAAAAAAAAAAAAAAAAGCAGACATAAGGAGGTTTCTGAACCTGACTCAGCACTGGATGCTATGGACGTTAAGAATTTATATAAATAAAAGAGCAGCAAGGTCACAGAATAGAATAACCCTGCCTCAACCTTAGGAATTCCTTGAACCATAAGTTGTCAGAAGCTGGAAGCAGTAGTATCATTATCCTTACCAGACATGTATTATTCATCACAGTCAGACATTGGGTAATGGACTGGACAGACACTCTGTGGCCATTCTCCTACTGTGCTGTAAGGTCTCATTTAACTGTCATCTTCTGCCTCCACTTCTCCAAAATCACCTCCTCTTGTGAAGGCCAAACCACCCCCCTCAGCTCAGCCACTGTAATTGTATGTTGATGATCAGAACAAAATACACCTTTACCTGATGGCATAAATTACTGACATATGGTAGCTGAAACACAGGAAAAGTTTTCATTTTGCTGTAGGAATAGTGGCCTCCAGCAGAAAGGCAGGGTACATACCACCTAAATCTGTGAAAGCACAATGCCTTAAAGGTAACAGCTTGTGAAACAGTTTCTACAGCTAAGCTAACACAGGATAACATGACAGCATGCCTGAATGCCGAAATCCTATATGGCCCTAAGGTAGGACAGGAGTTGCAGAACTATCAGAATTGAGAGCATGGTGAATAACATACAGTGATTTAATGTACAGTGATAACACACAGTGTATTCGTGGTATTTCAAAACAGCAGCAAGTCTTCAAAAAGCAAAACAAAGCCTTCTAATCCACCATTAAGTACGCATTCTGCTGAGCTGGTGGCTATATTCATACTTTGGATTACTGTGGTAAATTCCTTTCTAGGAAGCTCTGAAAACTTTGCACCTAACAGCCAAGCCCTGCAATATTCTGCCAGGTACAGCGAGACATTTTGCATGACTACACTTTTCCTTCTTAACCTCATTCACTAAACAGATAGAAGAATTAATAGTATAATCCCTTTTGTTAACCTACTTCACAACAAAGAAATAAAATCAGTTACAAGTTTTGAAGTATGCATTTGTTAATGTCTTCAGGATTTCCTCTCCATATTGGCAAATTCATCTCTTTTCTCCCTCACATCTTTCTTCAAGGTATAATTTTCTACTCCCTCATGATTTCCTTTCTCAGTATTACTATTCCAATAAAATACTTCTGTGGATTTCTACACCCACATCTACATTTCATTCTCATTTGCCTTGCCAGAAACATCTCCATTAAGTCAGTAATGAAATCCTTTTAAGTAAAAATAAGCTGAGTATGGATCAAGTCGAACTATGACTGATTCTAAACAAGAAACTGTCATTTATAGTAAGAGATTTTAATCACATTTTGATGTATACTCTGGATGATTTTCTAAAACTGCCTTGCTAATGCAAAGAACTACTGATATATTTCAGAATATGCTCCTATAATTTTTAATATACAGAAAGTGAGATTTGTTAGATTATAATTTTCCCAATAATTTCTGTCTGAAGCTTTAAAATTACTGATGCAAGCATGCAGAAGGTGAAGAACAGAGTCACTGTGAGCACTGTGAACAGTTCCTTTCAGAGATGCATGATCATAGAATCACAGAATGATTGGAAGGAGCCTCAAAGATCACCCAGTTCTAATCCCCTGCCACAGCAGGGACACTTTCCACTAGACCAGGCTACTCAAAGACCCATCCAACCTGGCTCTGAACAATTCCAGGGATGGGGCAGCCACAGCTTCTTTGGGCAACCTGTGCCAATGACTCACCACTCTCACAGTAAAGAATCTCTTCCTAATGTCTAATCTAAACCTACCTTCTTCTAATTTAAAGCCATTAGCCCTTGTCCTATACCCACACGAACCTGGAAGTATTGGAAGGCTGCCCTAAGTACAGGAGCCTTCTCCAAGGTGAAGTCCAGCTCTCTCATCCTGTCTCCATAGAAGAAGTGCTCTGGCCCTCTGAACATCTTCATGGCCCTTCTCTGGCCTTGCTTCAACAGGTATACATCCCTCCTGCACTGGGGCCCCCGAGCTGAATGTAGTACTCTGGTTGTGGTCTCACTAGGGCAGAGTAGAGGGGCAGGATCACCTCTCTCAGCCTGCTTTTCATATTCCTTTTGGTGCAGCCCAGCATACAGTTGGTTTTCTGGGCTGCAAGCACACACTGCCAGCTCATGTTGAGCTTAAATGATGCAGATCATCAGCTGAGGAGCTCCTTTAGCTGCAGGACAGGGGTAGCAGGGATGCACCTCAGCTGTGGAGTCTGTAGCATCAGCCCTCTGCAAACATCAAGTAACAGGTTCTCTGCCCCCCAGCCAACTCTCCCAGCTGTTGTGTAAGGCAGCATGAAGAGGAAGTGGAGGTCTGATCCTAGCATAGTGGTGGTGCCTTCCCACGGGTAAAGAAGCAAGGGGGTACTGCATACTCAACAGGTAAGATATACATAGCTGAGTCAATGGATAATATCCTTAACATATCTAATACCCATTTTTCCTCTTGTGGAGGAGAAGTAACAACCTGAAGAATGCTGCTCATTTTCTGCAAACAAGACTTCCACACCAAGAAGCTAAACTGACTTACTTCAAAATGCACAAAATAGTATGCTGAAACTCATACAGCTTTTGGTGCAATGTGCTGGACATGCAATAAAAGAAGTTAATGATTGTGCTTGGTATTAAAAGCATATTAGTAAGTTATCTGTAATTAAAGAACATTTCTAATCCAGACTGTCCAAGATATGTAGGCATCTATTTGCATCTTCGGTGATAAGGATGCTCATTTAGAGTATTTAAAACAGATTAAGAAGCACCTGTTGCACTTTTCCTTATCATTACTCAAGAAAGTAAAACCTTGTAACCTCCCTTCTAGTACAAGCTACTCAAACATGTATTAACTCAGATTAAAGAAACAAAACATAAAAAACAAACAAAATAAAACCTCAAAATAAAAGCTCTAAAATAGAAGTCCCATGGTTTGTTCTTCAAGCATCTAGGATTAGTAGATCTCTTTGTGTTGCACCTGTATTTTTATATTCACACCTCAAAGGGATAAAAAACTTTCTGTTCACCTGCACCATCCCCTGGTTTGTCAGCTTGGAAGAAATGTGAAGTGTGGCAGCAAACAGCAAGTCTTCCAGTCACAAGACCAGCTCCAGCTGGGAAACCTTTAGCAGATTTTACAGCACCTCCTGAAGACAACAGTTTTTCCATGGTCACCAGGTCATCCTCCTCTATTGCTTAGTGTCTCCAGCAATTAGCGACAAGTCTGCTGAACAGGTTAAAAGCTGCCAGCTAAATCTCACCACCACTTCTCCCCAGAAGAATACTTTCTGGTTAAAATAACGCTCACAATTTAAAAACCCTATAGTCCATCACTGAAAAACCATCTACCCACACCTCAAAACAGCACGCACCACAGCTAGGACTCAGATCAGATGCTGAATTTCAGAAGACACTCCTACAATATCATTTTAGCAAGGACCTCATGGCCCTCCTGTTGTCATCACCCCCATCACTAACCCTTAATCCCAACTCATCCTCGCCCCAGTCACCCATTTTATTCCTTTTCTTCTTGAATTCCTTTGTAGCTGGGGCACTACTTGTGCTTTAAAGAAAACTGTTATTCTTCAGGAATAGCTTTACCTAGCTTGATCCCCTGGCATACACTGTGCAGGATGTTGTATTAGAAGGGAGAGAGCAGCAGGAACAGGCCCAACAAACTTGATCTGACATAAGATTTCACATCCAGGCAGGCAGTGCGCAGGATCCATGTAGACAAAGCACCCCTGAGAGCTACAGACTCCTAAGAACAACGATGAACCTCCCCTCCTCCCTACTGCTACCCGTAGGCCATTTTTCACACCAGCAATGTAGATAAACTGTTGATGAATCACAGAAAAGGATTTGCTGATGCCAGCCAAAACTATGAAGTACTTTTTTATTTTCCTTATTGCACTGCCTGTGTCAAGCCGCAGGCACTATTTCGTTTTTCTAACTACTCAGGAATATACAATATCTTCCCTTTTAAAGCACCCGTGACACTAATTCACATTTAAAATATAAACAAGGATAGCATCTTTAGCACACACCCGTCATCTAAGATGCGATGTAGCACAAATGTAGTGCATTCATCACCGTACACCCTCTATTACTAGATGAGCTGAGATACGTTAATTCCCACGCCGTTTCTTCCATGCCTGTGGGCAAGTGAAGTAGGCTGACGGTTATCGGGCACAGGAAAGGCAGTCCACCATAACACAGGAATTCCTGAATGCCTACTACGACAGGTCCTAGCGGAGGTACTGAGCCTGACCCGCGCCTTGCTTCATAGCGTGATCCCGTGAGTGTCTCACCAGCAGCGCTCCTAGGAGCGACGAAACCTGCCAACGCGACCCCACCGCGCCACCTGCCATGGGACAGCGCAGAGCCCTCACCTGCCGCCGGGGCACTCTCCTCCGACTCCGCACCCAGCGCCCCGGACGCGCCTGCACGGCCCCGGGCGGAGCAGGCGGCTCCTCCGCACAGCGGCGGCTGCGCCCGCCGCCGGCCCTCCCCGCCCAGCGCAGGCTGCCGCCGCCACCCCGCTCCCTCCTCACCCCTCCTTCCTCCTCTCCCCTCCCGCCGGCCCCGGGAACAAAAGAGGCCGGTGCGGCAGCTGGCGGACGGCGGGGCAGCCGCGGCAGGCCGGCCCGGGCCCTGGTGCCTCTCCCACGCCGGCAACGCCGTCCCGTCTCGCCCTGCCCTGCCGCAGACGCCCCGACACTCCCCGGCCCCACCGCCGGCCTCATTCCCATTCCCATTCCCGTTCCCGTTCTCGGCCGGGCGCGCTCTCACCTGGGCCCGGCGCGGCGCGGCAGCACGCTCAGGGCGGCGGCATGGTACTTCCCGCCCCGGACACGGCGGGAGGCCGCCCGGCTACTCGCCACCTCCCGCCGCTCCCCGCCCCGGCTGCCGCCCTTACGCAATTGGCAGCGGCCGCAACCCCCGCGGGGCGATGATCCCGGCCCCGAAAGGAGGCGGCTGCTCCCCGCCGCCGCGGCCCCGCCTCAGACCTGGGGGAGGAGCCGCACCGCCCGCCCAGAGCCGCTCCGGGACCGCCCGCCCCGGCCCGACCGGGGCCATTGCGCTTCGCCTGGGGCCGCACAGATCAGACCCGCCCGGCCTGGCCTGTCCTTGGAGGTGTTCGGTCACCCCCTGCCCAGTGGGATTACGGCAACCCCGCATTGCCAACCCGCTGGGAAGGGGCCGGGTGCCGCCTCCGGGGCGGAGGACAGGGGAATGGGGGTGGGCAGGGGGAAGGCCAAGGGGGCACTTCGCACAGCTGCCCTGACCCAGGCTCTTCCAGTGCGGCTTGGAAAACAGCTAAATGGCAGCTGAAATACTAAATATGGGTTTAGGTGCCTATGCAGATAAAAGTCCCCGCGTAAAGCGCACAGGTGCTGCTAAGTGAGGCGTAGAGGGCCCGCGCAGTGAGAGAGCAGGTAAAGAAGCAGGGGAACAACGAAGAAACACAGCGTGCCATCCCCGTACCGACAGCAGGGAGTGAGTCAGAGACAACCTCAGTAGAAAGCAGTAAGGTGTGAGACGGTTGTCATATCTAGGCTTACTGGGCTGAAAGGGAAGAGATTACTGTTACTTACAGGAGTCGTATCCTGGACAGCCTCTGACCTGGGAAAAGAGCCGGCTGGAAAATCTGTTTCCGCTGTCTTGTTTTTGTTTTTTTTTTTTTTGATTGTTTGTTTTGGTTTTTTTGGTTTTTTGTTTGTTTGGGGTTTTTTGTTTGTTTTTTTGTTTGTTTTTTTTGTTTTTTCCAAAAGTCTGATTTGGAGTAAAATCAAACTAACCTCAAAAATGTTCTGAATTTGAAAGAACCAGTGGCTGCAGCTGTTCCACAGCAAAGAACACCAGTCTGGCTTAGAAACTCGGAGGGATGGTGGAGTTCCAGGACTCTACCTTTGCTGTGGACCCGTAGCTCCGGGGCACTTCAGCCTCCGAGCCCGTCAGCTTTGATGCAGATCTGACAACGGGCTTCTCTTAAATTTGGGACCTCCCACCGTTTCCAGTGCGTCGAGGTTGGGCCAAATTCATTACAAATCAAAAAAGGAAAAAAGCCTTCCCGATCAGATTTTTCCATGAAATGCTTCGGGAAATAGAGTCAGCGTTTTCCAAAATAATTATTTCCTTGGGGAAATTCCAGACAGCTGGAGACGAAGTGATAACATTTCTATTTCTATAAACGGTGCCCCACGTAACTTCAGTTCTAGCGATTTCTTCTTTGTTTACCAGTAAGTGCAGCCTGCGTTTACTTACAGCATATGGAGACATCTAGTGACTAAGTAATAAACTGCAAATCAGTTTCAGTCTATCTGGAATCCTGGAGGTCCTGCTCCCATCTTTCTCTTGCAGGATATCTCTGGGACTGCGGCGGTCAGGATGACACAACTGCTAACACCGCGCCGCAGCTGCAGCAGGTACCGCGATGAAAGGAGCGGCCCTGGCTCGAGTGGGGACTGAGGCTCGAGAGGGGACAGCCCCACCGCACAACTTGAGCTTCAGGACATAGCTTTGGGGCCTGAAAATGTAGAATAATGCTTCATTGGAACAGACCTGTCTATATATGCACAAAAGGGGTTGAGACTGTTCCTAACTTGCCCTTCTCATCAAACCGCGGTGAAGGAAGCCCTTAGGTGCATAAATAAAGCAGTTTCATCTTCACTTTGATCATGCCTCCGTGTTTCTGTTCCTTCTTCTTTTTTTTTTTTTAATGCCCCTGAGCACAATCCTTCTGACATGTGTGATTGTAAATCTTTGCTTCATTTAGACAAATGCACATTCAAACTGTGTAATTTTGTATTTGCCAGTGACATTGGCTGAAATAAATAAATCAAAGGTAACTTACCTTTGTTCAATGTGAACTTCCAAATTTCTGCTGGAAATAATGCCCAATTAAAAAAAAAAAAAAAACCCAGTTTTTTGTTCTCACTAATTATAGAATTGAACACTTCAAATGTATTATTATCCAGAAGCTTTTGTTTTTCATTAACATGAAGCACTGCTTATCCACTGGAAAGTTAGGAGTCCAGACAGAAAGTATACACTTCATGTATTTGTATACAGAATGAAGAAATGCAGACTGCTGATCAGCATTCCCAGTCATAAACCTGCTAAGAGCTCATTTCAGTGATACCTGGGTAGATGTTTGCTAGGACTACTGTATGGGGACATAAAGTAGAACCACTTCTACATACCTTAAGTATGAAGTTAAATATATTGCATTATATATGTATGTGTGTGTGTGTGTGTGTGGTTGTGTATCTTAGGAAACTCACACAGTTACATACTTGTCAGTTTTAGGCAAAATGGAAATACCTGTCAGCTACAAGAACACTTGACTTCTTATAGAATGAAATTATCACATTACAGAAACAATTTTTAAGAGTCATACATTTGAATAAAACAATGACTAAACTAAGTATGTGAAAGATTGGACTTCAAAATCATCTGAGTATTAGAAATCCCTATATCAAACCCAAATGGCACACTAAAGCATTACATCTCCATCTAATATGACTTCTGTCATCACAATGCTTTAGATTTAAGGAGACAAAACCTTGGCCAAGTGTATAACCCAAAGCTTAAAAATAGCAAAAGGTAGACTTGAAAGAAGTCACTGATGCAGTCACTACTTCATTGAAGTCTGATGATTTCTAAATAAGCACAAAGAAAACCCGACTTTTGTCCTGAAAAAACAAAGAGGTACTAGGAGATGGAGCAGTGCTAAGTATATCCAGTAATTAGTTAAAATTATGTCATATTTTCTGAATTTCAATTCAGAAAATCTGACTGTTGGTCTACTGAGATAAGAGAGGAAACATGCATATTTCTTTTCCTCATTTAAACCTTTCTGGCATATGTCCCAGGTACTCTGTGGTAATACTTTTCCATATAGTAGCTGTGTTTTAAATTATCACACTAAACACATGGATTTTTAGTTACCTCTTCGAGAGTCTAGCACATCAGCTGGAAAAAAAACCCAAGTTAAAATCCTGACATAATATGAAGGCTGTCTAGGCTGAGGGGAGGTTTGCTCCTGGTAAAAGCCTGTTCCTCCTTTAACATACTGTGTTTCAACCAAAGCTAACAGCAATTAACAAAATACAACAACAGCTCAAGTGTTTAGAATGTATACTGGGGGAATGTAGAAAAATTAGTAACCAGGTTTTAGTAAGGAACAGTTTCAGTGCATCGTCTTCGCTGGCCCAGTGAAGGATCATGCCTTTTTCTTTATGCATATCAGAAGAAACCCATGTACAATTCTTTTGCTTTTTGTAGGTCTACAAAAATGTGTCAGGAAAGTTAGTAGAAAATTCATTTATTATTACTGAAATTAGTAAGATTACAAACAAACAATAAAACCCTGTGTTATGCAGCAAACACATTCACCCAAGAGTCTGGAAGTCTGGATTTAGTCCTTATGTGAAAAGTGTTTTAAATTGGTGACAATGACTTTCCCCCACAGTAGTGATGCTGACCGGAGGCATGTGGCCTCAAGACTGCATTATCTGCTCTGAGTGCTTCAAGAATTTCACCAACTTCCCTAAAGATTCCCCTAAAGACCCATTACTTAGTTCTGCCTGAATTATACCTTTCATACATTTCCCCCCTTCACTTTGGCAGTAACCAAAAAATTTACAGTGGGGAAACATGTCAGAATTTCAATATTCTGGGTCTTATACACTGAAACCTGAAAAGAAAACCTGATAAATTTTCAATGTCTTCTTGATTTTCTCCTCTGTAATAAGATACTGACAGTGAATCAGCAAAAGAATTTCAAAATTCCTGTTAATGAAAGGAGTATAGGCTACACTGAAGGTCAAAAAGAGGATTCGTAAGCTGGGTTTTAAAAAAAGTAGTTGAAAATAAATATAAAAAGAAATTAGAATGGGGTAAGTGTGAGGAACCAGATATATGTAGGTGGAATACATGAAGGAGAGCAGGTAATTGAGACAAAAGGAAACATAAAAAAAAATTAAAACTCCCCCACAACTCAAATATGGGCACAAGGAAGCTGGATTTTGCCTTTTTTACTTCTCCTAAAATGCAGTTTGATGAAAGACAATATGTGAGGTATTACTATTTAATTAATTTTTAGTATAATCTGAATAAAAGTCACAATTCCCTACCAAGTCAATTCATTCATTCACACTAAGGAACACAGACACTATTTCTCATTGTGTTTACAATTTTGTTTGGTGTTAATAAAAATGTGATTGTCTTCTGTATTTAAATACTTCTTTCTTGGGAAGGCTGCTTTGAAAGGGGTCCACCTTCCAAGTCACTTTAATATTTATTTTAATATGACATTTATGCAAATTTTGCTAGCAAGCTGTAATAATCAATTTGGCTTGCATGTAAGGGAAATACTGATGGAAACTTATTGCTAAATAGGTTACCAGAAACATAACCGTAAGGACTATTGGTCCTATTTCTTATTTGGTCAAGAAACATAAACAACATATAATAACATAAACTGTTGGACTAGTCAGTCCCATGACAGCTGAGTTTGGAGTGCTATGCTTGTAAGTCAAGAGCTGCAGTCTGCAGACCTTTACACATCAGAAATATTTTATATGTAACAGATTATGAGACATTTCACAGTCCATAAAGCAGACTTAAAATTGTTAAACACATAATTTCCTACAAATTGCTTGCCAGACTTTAATTAAGACAATTTGGTCTGTGATCATCTGTATTTGATCTTATCTGCTTGGTATAATTGCTTTTAAATTATGCCCATTATATTTCTATGCAATAAATTTCTGACCTGAATTTTTTGCTCTTTATTTTTTTGTTAACAGAGATTGAAATTGGTTAAGACTCTGTGAAATTTACAAGAAAAAGATCAGAACTTAAACCATAGATTTCAGATCTGCATTCACATTAGCAGGTATATACAAGTAAACCAGATACATAACAAAATTGCTGGATTTTAATCTTTGGGAAAGATGGAGAAAGTAGAATCTGACTTGCACATTTTAAGCACTTCGCCTTTATGGTCACTTATTACCTACCTGATTGAAGAGACAACATAAATATTTGTGTGAGTAGAAATTCTCAGGAGTATGACATAATTAAAAAGTATTAATAAATACCTTTCAAAATACCCCCAAAAACAAGCTATATTTCTTCTAGATTATTGGCCAAAACAGATGTGAAAATTTCTGAAAACCTGTAGTTGCTGGTAATGCTTCCTCCTAGAATGAACCTATGCAAGTAGAAATACTTTTCATGTCTTTGAAAATGCGACAGATAAATTTCAATGTTGGACTCCATAGTAACATTCATTTCTATAGCATTAAATCCAAGTTTGGAACAGAACTTTCCATCAAAAACTGCAAGACAGGTTTCTTGCACAAGCTGATTTGCTACTGCAAATCTTTGCACAAAGCTTTGGGCTTGCAACTCTAATATGTATCCAGACCACAGTCCTCAAAGTTACACTCTTATAAAAACTTCTCTCAAATTCAGTGAAAACAAATTTGACACACTTTAAAGTAATATTGTAAAATAAGTTAGTTTTGCTGCTTACCTTTTTTGTACCAAAGCAGTGATATGCACACATAAAATTGAAAGGGTTTGTTTCCAGTAAGTTTTCGTTTTTCTGTCAACACAGTATGTCAGCAAATAGCTGACTGAACCTTTTTCCTTTTGGGAAAGAACAAGACAAAGGCTAATCATTGTTACAGGAAAAGTTATCTGTTGGGTTCCCTGTGTAGGATATCATCCTGGCCTTTTGTTTTTTACCAAAAACAGAATTGAAGTGTCTCATATGAATGACAGCCAAATGTAAAATGAAGAAGTATCTGCCCATCAGAAGTGAATCCTTTGATTCTCAGAGGTGTATTTGCAGTGCTGCAGAACATGTATTACTTTGAACAACTGGAAGTTCAGGTTGCGATATTCAATAATCCTAAAAATTGTGCCACTTTTAAAGTCAGTTCCTAAAACAGGAGCTTGAGGTGACAGCACAATGACTATTACTGGCTTTGCAGATCTCTTTCTTGAAACAAAAATAAAGCAATATGAAAACAGAACTCCCTACACCAGAGCAGAGGTTCATCCAACAAAGTAGCCTGTTTCCAACATTAGCTGATGACAAGGGATGACAACAGGATAAAAAAAGTTAAGTAACATAACATAAACACTTGGTGGACTACTTCCCCATCTTCCAATGATTTGCAGCTTTGGGTCACCACTGATATACTTCTTTTTAACAATTTCTATTAAATTAGTCTGTTGTATTCTGAGCTCACATAAGTTCCTAGCATCCATGACATCCTGTGGCAAGGAGTTCTGCAGTATGACTGCTTCTTGCAGGAAGAAATACCTCTTTCTGTTGGCCATGGAGATTTTACTTGTTTGATATGATACCCCATGATTCTTATGTTAAAAGGAACAGTCATTTGTTATTTACCTTCTGATGATCTTAAAGGTCTTCTACAGCCTTGTTGATTATGTGATTCTACATACCATTCCATCACATTCTTCCATATTTATCTCTTCTCCAATCTAAACATAGTAACAAAATATGTCTCTTGGTCCCTTACATGGAAGCTGTTTAATATCTCACCATTCTCATTGCTCTTTTGCCAGTTTTGCTGTACCTTTTTTACAAGACAACTGAACCAGAACTGCAGTGGGCTACAGAATGTAGGCACCTTGGGTTAAAAAAATCTGCTTTCTTGTTACTCTTGTCTCTTCCAAAATCATCCCTAAAGTCTTCTTGCTTTCTTGGCCACCTCTGAACATTGAGCTATTCACATAGTGTTATTCATTTTAATGCCAAGATCTTATTTCTGAACAGTAACTCTTTAGAACCAGTAAGTGTTCTCTTAAATCTTAAATAAATCTTATATAAACTTTTATTTAAATAAACTTAAAAACTTAAATAAACTAAAAAAAATCTTAAATAACCTTTATTTAAGATTTCCCAACAACATTTAAATACCATATGCTACCAAAATCAGATCAATATGCTTTTAAGAAGGAACTACCCTTCAGATTTGTGCTCCTTTTCTGTGTCTGTTACAAAATAGGAACAATGCAAAAATGATAACCTTTGCAACACACCAGCCCATTTAAGAAAGCAGAACTTCAATTCCCTGTTGTCCTCTCAAACACTGTCATTTAATTTTAGATAAACAATGACGGGAAAAAAAACCCCAAAACAACAGGAAAAATACCTAATAAAGTATGTAACATGCTCAAGACAAGATCAGTGGAAGCTTGATGTTCTTTATGCACTCAAGGCTAGATACCACTAGATCAGGAAGGTTTTTCTGTTGACCCCTTAATTTTCCTTACAGTTCTCTTGCTGCCAACCTGTTGTTTCTCTCTTACTTTTTTGTCCCACTCCCTTCCCCTAATGCCTATTTTATTGTAGCAGAAGTACATTTACTAAGCAAGCCAGATGTACATGTTGGACTGACACCAATATTTTTTAACTAAGTCCTACCTCCACAGAATTCCATGAAGCAAGCTACATGGAGAAAGAGGACAAAAAAAAAAAAAAAAGACCAAAACCACAAAAAAAAAAACCAACACAACCCCCCCCCAAACAAAACAAAACGAAAACCCCACAAACAAACAAACAAACAACCCCCCCCCCAAAAAAAAACAACAAAACACACACCCCCCAAAAAAATAAAAATCAAAACCAAATACCTACAGCTAGGAAGATACCCCATATTTGTACATAATGTATCCAAAACTCAGGCAGCGAAGATTTCTTAGACAATGAATTCTCAGCTGAAACTTCAAGCTAAGCATACAGGTAGAATAATAGCTGTCAAAGCAATTTTCTCAATTTCTGAATTACAGCACACACTTTAAGGGGTGAAAAACTTAAACCCTGAGAAAAACAATGCTACAGTTGAGGGTGCACAAAAAGGCCCCACACAACCAAGCCCTTAGAGAATCAGAGGTAATGACTGCACAGGAACAGATATTGAACAGAAAAGGTCCTGCTGGCTTTATGTATCACACAGCCTGCCTACAAGAGTTGTTTGGACAGTGTTTTCCACTAAGCATGCTGTTTTCCTACCATACATTTACACTGTTTACAAGCATAAGGAATGACCAATGGTGCTGAGCTAATGCAATGATTAAACCTTTCCATGGGTTCAGACAAGGCCCAAGCAATGCAGCAGCTTCTCAACGGCTTTTGCTGCAGGGATGAGCTTCATGGAAATTTTAGACAAAACCTCCACCTGTACATGAACCAGATTCATGCTGTAATCCTAAGAAAATAAGAGCAAAGGTGCCAATGAACTTGGTAAATAAAAGCTTAAATGTTTATAATGAGAACCACTTATACTTTCCAAAAACGAAGTGGTTTTCAGCAAGACTAGTCAGAAGATTTGTGTTGTCTCCTTGAAGCACTCAGCAATTGCAATATAAGCCCTTAAGACATTCACAGTCCTGCTAATAAAAAAGGCAAAAGGGGGGGGGGGGTAATTGTTTCTCAAAGCTATGGATACTTTCAGGTCAAATCTTTTGCTATGCACAAGGGGTTATTTTACACAGTTATAGATATTAGCAGGATGTTTGCTATTATACTTCATTTCAGTTATCTAGTGTCTAACACTTTTGACATTACTGTTTCAACTCATACACCTTTCAGGAGATAAAAACCAAACCCTACATGTGAATTATTGTACTGGTTTTCATAGGAAGGTTTTAGTAGTGGCGGGGCTGCAGGGGTGGCTTCTGTGAGAAGATGCCAGAACCATGTCTGACAGAGCCAATGCCAGGTGGCTCCAAGGAAGACCCACCTCTGGCCAAGGCCAAGCCCATCAGTGATGGTTGTAGTGCCTTTGTGATTTTTAAAGAAGGGGAAAAAAATGCTGCACAACAGCAGTCAGAAGGGAGGAGTGAGAATATGTGAGAGAATCAGCTCTGCAGACACAAAGGTCAGTGCAGGAGGGGGGAGGAGGTGCTCCATGAACTGCAGCAGAGACTCCCCTGCAGCCAGCAGTGAAGACCATGGTCAGGCTGTGCCACTGCAGCCCATGGACGAAGTCCATAGTGGAGCAGATTCCACCTGCAGCCCATGGATGACCCCATGCTGGAGCAGGCAGATGCCCAAAGGAGGCTGTGATGCCATGGGAAGACTACTGGAGCAGGTTTCCAGCAGGACAGACAGGTCTGTTCCTTAAGGACAGCACCCCATGGAAAAGACCCACTCTGGAGCAGTTTGTGAAGAACTGCAGACCATTGGAAGGACCCACACTGGAGAAGTTCATGGAGGACTGTTTCCATGGGAGGGACCCCATGCTGGAGCAGGGGAAAAGTGTGAGGAGGAAAAGGTGACAGAAAAAAACATGTGATGAACTGACCACAGCTCCCATTCCCTATATCCCTGAACGCTCAGGGGGAGCGGGCAGAAAACCCAGGAGTGAAGCTGAGCCTGAGAAGAAGGGAGAGGTGAAGGAAAGTTTGTTTAAGATTTTTTTTTTTATTTCTCATTATCCCACTCTGATTTGCAATAAATTAAACTAATTTCTCCAAGTTGAGTCTGTTTTGCCCATGGGGGTAACTGGTGAATGATCTCTCCCTGTCCTTGTCTTGACCCTTGAGCCTTTCTTTGTATTTTTTCCCCCTTGTCATGTTAAGGAGAGGGTGTGGGAGAGTAGCTGGGTGGGTACCTGGTGGCCAGGCAGGGTCAACCCACCACAACTGTATAGTAGCTTCATCTTGGTGGCATGTAATTTTGATTGAAAGAATTTCAATTTAATTGAAAGAACTCTGCACTTGTTTATATTGAATTCAAAAGGTTCCTCTCTGCCCAACTCTCTTGCTTGCCCAGGTCTCACTGAATGGCAGCACAGCATCCTGGTGTAACAGCCACTCCACCCAGTTTTATATCCTTCCCAAATCTTCCCAATTGCTGTCCCTTCATCCAGGTTATGAATGAATTAATTGAACAAGACTGGACCCAGTACTGACCCCTGGAGTACAACACTGCCTAGAGGCCTCCAACTAGACTCTGCACCACTGATCATAGCCCTCTGAAGCTCTGCTGTTCAGCCAATTCTCAATCCACTTCACTGTCCACTCGTCTGACCCACACTTCCTGAGCTTACCTGTGAGGATGTTATGGGAGACAGTGTCAAAAGCCTTGCTGAAGTCAAGGTACGTAACATCCACTGCTCTCCCCTTGTCTACCCAGCCAGTCATTTTATTACAAAAGGCTATCAGGTTTGTTAAGCATGACTTTCCCTTGGTGAATCCATGTTGACTACTCTTGACAATCTTTTTTTCTTCCACATATTTAGGGGTGACATCCAGGATGAAGTGTTCCATCACCTTTCAGGGATGGAGGTGAGGCTGACCAGCTGACAATGTTCTGGGTCCTCCTTGCCCTTTTGAAGGCTGGAGTGACATTGGCTTTCCTTAAGTCCTCAGACACCTCTCCTGTTGTCTATTACATTTCTAAATTATGGTGAGTTGATTAGCAGTAACATTTGCCAGTTCCCTCAGCACGCGTGGATGCGTCCCAGTGGAACCCACGGATCTGTGGGTGTCAAGTTTGAGTAAATGATCTCTTAATACAATCCTCCTTGACCAAGGGAAGGTCTTCCTTTGTCCAGATTTCCCCTCTTGCCTCCAGGGATTCTTGAGGGCTGACCTTAGCAGTAAAGACTGAAACAAAGAAGTCATTCTGTAACTTGACCTTCTCTGTATCTTTCTTCCCTAGGGCATCTGTCTCATTCAGTAGTGGGTCCACAGTTTCCCAGTTTTCTTTTTGCTACTGATGCACTTGAAGAAGTTCTTCTTGTTGCACTTGATATCCCTTGACAGATTTAATTCCGTATGCAACTTAGCATTCCTTGTTGCATCCCTACATACTCTGTCATTGTTCCTATATTCTTCCCAAGTGGCCTGTCCCTTTTACCACATTCCATAAACATCCTTCTCTTGTTTGAGTTTTGCCAGAAGCTCCTTGCTTATTCATGCAAATTTCCCACCCCTTTTGCTTGATTTCTTACTCATATGGATGCACTGACCTTGAGCTTGGAGGAAAAGATGCTTGCATGTTAATCAGTTCTTTTGGACACCCTTGGCTTCTAGAGCACTAACCTGTGGGATCTTTAAAGCCAAATACCTCACAACAGCACTAGCCATGAGGCTAGAAGTTTATCTGCAATATGCACCTATTTCTGGCTGAGCCCTTTCCTCTAACTGGAAGAAAAGGTAACCTGAGCATCAATATTTCACACTCGCATCCCCAGGGTTTTATAGTCTTCATCGATTCTGGCCAAGTTCTGGCTTGTGTCATTTGTGCCCATACAAAAACGTAGCAGTGAATAGCCTGTGCTCTTGACAAGTTGTGGCACTCTTGGCAACATCTCAGAGCTTAGCTCTGGAAGGTAGTATACCTCTCGTGACTCCCTGTCAGGCTGGAAGATGGGTGCCTCAGCGCTCCTTAACAGAGACTCACCCACTGTGAGCACTTTTTTCTCTAAAACACCAAAAAGATTCTATTTTGTTTGTTGTTTACAATTCAGTTTCTTAGGTTTCTTGCGAGATATTACACAAATATATTCAGGAAATGTTAATATTGGCCTTGGAAAGCCTCCAGCTCTACAATTAATTTTCAAAATAGGGACTACATATCAACTTAATGACAGAGATCGCTGACTGGTACAGCAAGAGACACGAGATGTAAAATGGCTCTCATGTATCTCATGGGTACTAACGCTGAAGCTGAGTAATCAGATTTTAAAGGGAAATATTAGTAATTACTGTACTTCTGACTGGAAAAAAGGAAGTTGCTATGGCTGATGACTCCCCATCACTGTTGGGTTTCGCCATATTCCAATCCAAATCTGGGGTGGAATAGATACTTGCTATAATGCACTCCCTGCCTGGAAAATGAGGTTTCTCCTTCTTTTTAAAGAATTTAATTTCTATCTTAGTATACATAAAGTCCCTTTCACTAGCCAAATTTTCAAATGTTTTCTCAATGAGGAAGGCAGAGGAGCTACAAGCTTTCTCTTTCTTACTTTGTCAGTAAAATGCTGACTTTTTCATATGCAGCTGACAACAACTTCACAGAAGGCTTGTTCCTGTCTCTGGAAGAAATAAATCTAATTAGAGAAGTATTTAAGATCTGAATAGAACTGCCAGGTGAAGGCCATTTTTGTTTCCTATTTTTATTTCGCTTGTACGTGAACATGGCCAAGGAATAAGAGAGCCCTTGAAAAAATGATGATTCCTAAGCTTTGTGCAGGAACTGGAGGGAACGGAAGCTTAGGATGAAATTTCTCATGGCTTAAAGCTCTTCTAAATATTCAGATAATGGTGACAGAAAAATTGCATCTTTCTATGGACTGGGCAAATCTGAAGCACGAGACTGCTCCACTTGATGTGTGGCTGACATTTAGCAACGTATCTGATCTTCCAGTTACAGTGCTGAAATCCCTGGATTACTAATGGCTTAAACTCAGAGAAGTCATGGAGTTACAAAGCTATGATCTTCCCTGTCATGTACCCAAAGGTGCCCATCAGTTGCGCCTTGAGCACCTGTTCTTGGCCACTTAAGCCCCAGCATGTGGAATATCAGAATTGGTCCTGCAAGTAGCAGCACATAAGGAAAAGTGCAAACTCAAGCACATTTGGTGCTGACAGCTCCCATGCTGCTTTCATTAGCTTGAAGTTTAATTAAATGTTTGTCTTACAGTCTCTAGACCTTCAATTCTCTGTAGAATGCTATGGTTACATCACAATCTAAGATTTCATTTAAAAATGAAGTATTTTTAGCATCTGTTTTGAAGCTGGTGCTTGGCAATGTGAATTTTGAGTCCTCTGCAGGTCCAAAACACAGGAGGTAAAGGAAAAAAAAAAAAACAAACCAGGCTTGAGTTAGTTTGTCTTGAGGGATAAACCCAGGACTTTTTGTGGTCCAGCATATGTTTTTAATATACCGGATTGGGCTGGGCTTGAGTTCACTGGTTCTTCCTTGTTGAAAAGACTCATAAACATCCTCAGGGAAATAGACCTCTTACAAACTTTGCAGAATGCATTCTGTTTGGAACTAAATGCCAGACACACTATCTACACACAGCTCTATAGGAAACTTTTTTTATTATCTCATTGATAATATCATTTCTATTTCACAATGCAGTATTGTCTTCCTATCATTCTGCCAGTATTGTCTCACAAACAGTACAGTCATTAAATACTACTTAAAGGGTAGCAGACAGCTAACAGGATACAGAACCTTTTATCTTTTGAGTCAACTTCAACCACTACTCCAGCAGATGAAAACCATGATAGATTTGTGTTTATAAAGTGAGTTAAAAACAAAGCACAGAGGAACTGTCTGATGCCACTGTGGGGAAGAATACTAAAGACAAGCAGTCTTCTCAATCCAGTTCTATGCAAACCAATGGTGGTTTTGTAACAATTATTGTCTTATTTGATATTCTCAGCAGAAAGGTCATTATCAGGAAGGTTAAACCCATCACAGATCTTCTGGGGATCTACCTACTCTGCTTCAGTCATTAACAAGGACAGTCTATATCACTGATGGACTCTTCCAAAGAAAATACGTAAAATTATAAGGAAGTCAGAAGAAAACACTGACCTGCAAGTGTGTATTTGAAATATAAGTATAAATTCATATAAAGAGTCTAATATCATTTGCCACTTTTCGTGCTGGCATAAATTCCTACATTCCTACAGCCCTCAAACCTGGAGCCTTTCCACTGAACTGAAGACTGTAACAGCTAAACTGCTTGTAACACATTCTTCAGCTCAGCATGTTACATGTCTTAATGTCTGGTGATTCAGGTTTATGTCAGCAAAGGGAAAAAGTCAAGTTATAAAGCTTTCAGTTATAATCTAATCTAAAAATACCTTTAAATAATCCATTGTTTTAGCATACTTCTATATTTTAGCATACTTCACTATCAATATTTGCCTTTTGTTGCTTTTTGAAATTGCTGCTACTAGGCATATGAACATGAATTTTATAAATATTAAATGTAAATGTTGTTAAACAGAGATAGAGAAATATTCTTTAAATAGAAGCTTATGCTCATCTTACACCTGTTGCCTTCTCATAACTTTTGCTATATGAATTTCCACAAGAAAGCACATGGGAAGATGACAAAACACAGGCAGCTATCTGCAGACTTACCCTTCTCAAGCAAGCCTTGTCTGATTTATTACTGAAGTTTTGAATGTCACATGTGTTAAAATAAATATATTCAAAATTAAGAATAAACAAAGGTAACTGTAAAGTTATCCCTGAAGTGGTTAATCTATTCTTATCTGTGCAACTTGAAAGGACGATTGCAGGTCTAATTCAAAGGACTTACACAACTCCAATTTGCTGCTTCTTCAAGAAGACTCTTAGAAAAATACAGAAGACTTTAAATAGAAGAAAATTCTCAATGTCTTTAGCAAACACTTTTAGGTCTAATTTGGTTGCAGCAGGACTAGAAACTTCAAAAGTCATTGCCGCTGCCTTCAGTAAAACAGATGTATTTTTTGAAAACTGTTATTTTCATCCTTGCAGCTGGTAAAAATAAGATGAAAAGAACCTAGAGAATGATAAGTATGGTCAGACTGAATGTTTACATATTTTATTTTGACTGTGCTAACTAGCTATATCACAATTTGTTCCTGCACAATACTGGAAACAGATTCCACTGCCACAAAGAGGGAAGACAGCTCTGCACCTTGTGGTATCACCAAGGTATCAGAAATGTCAGCAATAGATTCAGAGAGAGCTCATCATAAAGCTTAAGACATCACATTAGGGTCTAGCTCAGTGACCTTCAAAGTATGTGTTGGGGAATGACTACATCCCAGGTTGTACACAATACAGTCCACTGGGGTGCAGGAATATGTTACCATTAATAACTTTTTTTTTTTAATAGTGTTTGTTTCATCTTATAACTTTTTTTTCTAATTTTTATTTTTTATATATTTTATAATGTATATATTAGTACAATAGTACATGTATATAATTTATAAATAACTAAATATACATCTATCAAGGGTGCATGCTCAAAGATCTTTTACTGATAGAGGTGTGTGACCAAAAATGTTTGGAGACCACTGGTCTAGACCTAGTACAGTAATGGTATCAATGAATAAAAGTAAAGGATGTGCCATCATTACAGTTAAATTGCTTGATCAGAGTAAACTGACTCCCCAAGGACATATGACAAAACACAGGAATTGGGAAAAAAAATCCAAATTTGTCGGGTTCCCCCCTCCTCTCCTTTCCTCTTCCTTTTATTTTCCCATTTTCTTTCTTCCTCTCTGCTTTTCATTATATTTGGCACTTTTCCATCTATTAATTTCTCCATTCCCATTTGGATTAGTTACATTTTTCTTTCAGAAATGTTTTCTTTTATAAAGCCAGAAGCTCTTAGCTCCTTTTGTCTTTTTCTTCTCACTTTTATTTTTCTCTCATTTTGCCTAATTCTGTTACAATTTTTCAGTATTTCCAGCATCTATTTTTCTGTCTCATTCTACTTTTTTTTTTTTTTTTTGGCTGCCCTCTAACTAACCGCAAGCCCCTTTTATCTGATTTGCAGACCCATTTTTGGGCCTTCCCATTGCTTATTTCCTCCCCCTCCCCTGCTTAACCTTTTTTCTTTTTCCCTGGTGGGTCTTTATATTTTCCACATCCTATTTTTCCTGTTATTTTCTTTTCCCATAACAAAGTGGAAGAGAAATACTTAGGAGTAGAGACATGCTTTTGTAGTGTTCTGTTTCCTCTAGCCTTCCTGCTACCCTTTTCCTTGGCAACAAATCTCCCCTTACGAAAGCAGGAATAGCTGACCATTTGCTGCAGCAAGTCCCTTCCTGTCCGAGGTCCTCTGTACTGCTGACATGCAGAATATGGCGTGCAGCCAGTGAAGCCTCATCCACTTCTGGCAGCAGGTTGGAAGATTTCTGGGAGGATGTGCTGGCCTATAGGACTCTGAGTCTGGCAAAAGAACAGCTAAACATAGTGTAAGGGTGAGAAAAGGGAGCAGGTAAGAATCTGCAGTGAAAAATAGGTGTGTGTTCATCTGAAAGCTGTAGCTAAAGAACAAGGCAGTCTAAACTCCAGTAGAGACTTCCTATATCTGCAGGTGCCAGTTACGTGCCAAAGCATATTAATTAGAGTATTGTTACAGCAGCAATCATTGCAATAAGTAGTCTGGCAGCATGCGACTTTGTGGTCAAAAGCCTTTGAAGTCTGAGATTATTTATTAGTTGTTTCACTGCTGCTGCAATTTTCAAAAAGTCAGTATCGTAGGTATTTCAACACACACAATGGCATGAAGAATTATCAGCTGCAGTGAAGTGTAAGCCCAAAAATATTAATGTAGCTACTAAGGCAGCTGTTTTTCTTTAACTTAGAAAAATTCCCTGAGTTAAAAGAAAGCATCACTACAGAAATTATCAATGTATATGCACACACTTGGTCAAAAATATCACATCAAAGTATTATAGTACATATCAGGTAACTTTACTAGCATATTAAAGATGACTATTTAAATTAGTCTTCAAAATAATACATGGTTTTACTGCTTTACTTGTGTTAATGGAAAACTTAAGTGCTTTGGAGAATTTTTTTCCTTTTTTTACATGCTTCCTTTCAACTATGTTTTTTCTGAGTGATTCTATTGCAGAAACATCATCAGCACTCACATTACATAAATGTCATTCCTTTTCTACACTAATGGTTTCAAAGGTTAATAAAAATACGTCTATCAAAGTATTGACCCATAATGTAGAACAAGTGCTAAACTCTATACACTTGTGTCTTCTCTATCATACGTGCACATATTTTCTGTAATGCTGTTTCTTTCTGCACTCCACTTACTGCTTCTCAGAATGCACATAGCAGAAGTCAACTAAAATGATAAAAGAGGATGAGCACTTGTTTTACAAAGAAAAATGGAATTAAATCTGCTAGGGATAAGTTGTGTAAGATGATGGCAGAACTGTTCACCAAATCCTGCAAATGCAAAATGAAGAACACTCATTTAGGAGTTATATTATTAGGAGATGGATTTAAAACAGATAAAATATTTCTTTCAGAATGAGTAATGAAATTCTTGGATTGTAAACATGGAACAACAGTATCAAGAAGTTCAAGACAGGGATAAACAAATTTACATACAAAAACTATTTAAGTGGTTAGGTTTGGACGTACCCTTTAATATTTCTAGTTCTGCAGTTTAGGATGCCAGTGGAGTATGAGAAGATCTGGTAACAGAGGCTACCCAGGTCTGCAAAATATTCCTGAATAGCATCTCTGACTATCATTGCTGCAGACAGAATACTGGGACAGAAGGACAACTTATCTGCATGCTAGGGCAGTTTTAAAGATAATTTAATGAAGAAAAGCATTTACTGCACATTAATAGCTAATCTGTTTGCATGTTCTGACCCATGTGTAAGTGTGATACAATTAAAGGAAAGAAGCATAAGTAATCCTGCGTTTATTGTGGGTAAGGTCACAGAGTTATTGCAGGAAAAACTGACATGTAAGAAATTCATATATTTGCTTAAGTAAAAATTATTGTGTGCTCATATCTGTTGCTGTGCATGTAGCCTACTTAGTGCAAAAAGCTACAATATAAAATGTAGATGTAGAAACAGATGTCTGCATGTTTCACAGAAGCCTAACAGAGCATATCAGCTCCCATCATCAAAACAAATTGCTTCTTTAATTAGACCTACATAACAGGAAAAATAAAATCCTATGAACCGTAAAGGGAAACACAGAAAAACACAGTAGCCAGTTAAATCATTCACTGTGAAGAAGAATCAAATCCTTGGCTATCCTAAGTGATCACATTATTAACTCCAATGAAACGATACAATTGCTATACATCTAACAGTCTTCTGTGCATTGACTGATATATGGAAACATGTATATTTTAAATTATTAATAAAATACACAAACACATATCTATACCTTAGTTATTACTGGTTACTTACAAAATCCAGTTGTTCACTGAAGTAATTGATTACAATTCAGAACAAGTGACAAAGTTAAATAAAAGAACAACAAAATTACTATTAAACACATACATTCTCATGGGTGGCCAAGTCCTCACATACCACACAGAAAAAGAGAGACAGCTTGGCCCAGAAAAGCTGTTGAGCACTGATGAAGCAATAATCAGACATAAGTCATAATACTTTGTTCACACATGCACACTCTTGTTTCATATATGATTTTTTTTTTAGAGAAGCTATTCCCCAAACATCCATGTAAACAAGCTTATTTATGCAAATTTTTGCAGAAAGCAAGCATAAATGTTACAGATCACAGAGCCATGAGCAAATACAATGTGATTTTGTTATCCACGAACAATGTGTTACATAAGATGCATCTCATTATTACTAAGTGAAAATCTAGCATGACACAGCTTTGCGTTAACATCTGCTTTTTTCTGGAGGTGCCTCCGGGACTGCATATTCACATTTGCCAGTCCTTATAATGGTTTTATCACACCTTCTATCTCATACCTCTGAAAGACTCTAGCTACTGACAAGTAAGTCTCAACTTTTCCTTAAAACAGAACCTTCTAGCCTTTGTAACTACAGAAAAACACAAGAAATACAGTGTATGTATTACCCTAACTGAATGCCTCCAAGTATTTTTGTTCAGGAATCCTGAACAGAATGACGGGTTATCTATCACACACTTGCTATGATAGGCAAACTGAGAGAATGTTGTATTCTCTGACTTTTTCAAAACTATTCTTTGCCTGTCTGCCTGTTCTGGCTCCAAGCATAATTTCTGTGTTACACTACTTGAACAGCCACAAAAACTCTGACAGGTTGTGACTTTTATTCAAGCTTATTGCTAACTATAAATGATACTACAACATAAACAATTCTGTTAAGTAAATCATGCAATACATTGCCTTTCTCTGTGCAGCACACTACAAAAGAGTTGGCTAAATACCAAATAAGTAATTAAACTATGTATTTAGCACCATTACATACATTTCCATCAGCAGAAAGGTCTGAAAACCACAATGCCTTTTTCCAGCACTTAGGTTTCCCAAATCTTTTGTGAATGTGTTTTTAACAAATTAAACCATCATCATTAACATAACAAAATAGCACCATCCTAGGGGGCCATTTCAAACCAGTGACTAGCACAGTTCTGCTACCTTTCTGAATAGCCTGTGGCATCTACCAAATGGACCTAGCAAACTTATTTTAATCAAGATTTGAGGCAAGATCACAGCACATCACATGCGCCTCCAAATGGCCCTGCACTGGTTTTGCTGCAGTACATCCATATCCTCCTCAAACTGGGGAGGCACAAAAGTGGGCCCACCACTCTGTATGTCTTCACCCACAGTGAGGAGCAAAAGATCACCTCCCTTAAACTGCTGGCAAGTGTCTGCCTAATGCGTCCCAGGATGTTGTTTGTTGTCTTTGCTGTAAGGGTGCACTGGTGGATCATGGTTGGCTTTGTGCTATTCACCAGTCCCCAGCTATGGTGGGAATCAGCTTTTCTGCAAAGCTGATTTCAAGCAATCAGCCCCTACTTACACAGGATACTTTTTCCTCAGGTTGTCAAACACAGCTTTACTTATTTTCAGCTTTAAGATATTAACAATGCCTACCATATAATAAGAAAACTGTGTATGTGTACAACTTAGAATATTCCATAGCAAAGGGTACCAAGTAGCTAGCTGTGAATGTCATTCAATTAAAAAGAGCCCAAAAGTAAACATTCAATTTCTTTTTCCCCCACTAATAAATAATTAGTGCAGCTAATAATTAGAGCAGAATATTCACTGGAATTCTTTGCTGCCACAAGGAGACTGTAAAGAGGGGAGATTTTTTTTTTTTTATGTGTAGTTGGGAATGTGAGACAGCAAAACATGCCCCAAAATACCCCACCTTTAGAAACTAATCTCATATTTTACAATAAATGAAGCTAGTTTTGAAGTTGTTTTGCCAAGGTTTCCAGAACTGAAACAGACAAGGTTACTGTCAAATATTTATCTCCAAGGAAAAAAAAAAAAAAAAGAAAAAAAGATACTGTGGTTCACAAAAATGCTCTTTTCTTTTTCCCTAAAATACAGACATTGTCTTGTTAATGAATGCCGAATCAGCTATTATTTATCTATTTATCATGAGACAATTGCATTTATAACTTAAAACAACAGCCCACTGTCAATTCCAGCAAAACTATGGTTTAACAAGACAATCACCATGCCAAATGTTTTTCTCCTAGCTGCAACAACTCAGAATCACTTTATGTTGCTAACAAGTTTATTGCCATAATGATTCTCAATACAAACTAGGCTGTGCTAAAAAAAAAAAAAACAACCAATTTTAGTTCCTTCAGTAAACAACTCAGATGAAAAAAACCTAGGTATAAAATAAAAATCAGAACTGACAAGAATTAACCATGCAGAAGTGGTCCCAAAGAAACCTGAAGCCTTACCCACCACCATAATCCAGCACAGCTGCATCACTGAAGAAAAAAAAAAGTGCGAGTCAGGCTTTTTGTTCTGCTTCAACAAAACATGGAAACAAAAGCAATAAAATTGCTATGCCATCTTTTCTCCCTTTTCAACTGCAGAGTGCCATAATATTCACTAGCACAATCGAATAGTTGTGATGACACTAGATCATTTGCCTGCAATTTGCAGTAGTATTAGCCAATCTTAATCACCATTGCAGTTCTGTGTATAAGATATGATGTAATAAAGCCAAATTACATAACTGTCTAAGCACTCTAACTGAAATATTGGATTAGGATGAGAATGTTTAAGTCTAATAATGTTGTGCCTGAATACTACTCTGAACTTCAGAACACATTGAAGCATATGTGATCAAAATAGTCAAGCAAGACTGCAGTTGCTTGAGAACAAATTAAAATTTCTTTCTATTCAATTAACAAACCAAAGGGCACAAGACAAAGTCACTGGTGATCTCAAAGCTAAATTTGAATTCATTACAGAGGAACATTTATGAGTAGTTCTGCAGGAGAAAAAACTGCATGCTGAATAGCAGAAAATAGCATGAAGAGGCATTGGATAGGAGGGTTATCACAACAGCAGCTGCTGATAAAGAAATGTACCAACAATTGATAACAATGGGTTTCTGCTTCTCAGATTTCCTAGACTAAATGGGGAAGCTGCTTATTATATTTGATATTGCAAGCAACAGTTGCTATTTCTTACAATTACAAAAAAAAAAAAAATAAAAAGAGGAGAACAGCAAGTGTGTAATATTGTTTACTGTTAACCAACACATCTTATCCAAAGTTTTCACAATCCTTGGTTACATTTAAGTATACAATAGTTTCAATCACAAAAACCAAGCAGAACAATTAAACTACATAAGGCCTTGAAATCAGAAGCACAGTGTATTGTTGGAATATTACTTTGTTTACAAATCGGCTACATATAATTAAGTTTTTCATGGTTTTATTCACACAAAATGCATTCAAGGGAAAGGCAACTTACAAAGTTTATTTTACTATTAGTTAATAGAAAAATGTCAACATTCTCTTCTTGCCCTCCACCCCAGCCAGTTAGTAAAGTTTCCATACAATACTTGGAAAACAATAAGCTTTTACACTGAATATCCAAAGTAAGCCTGATCAGACAACTGCATATTTGCAAATTGTTTATTACGAAGTTGGATAAGCATCCAGGTTCATTATAATGAAATATTGCACATCTACACAAACAATGTTTAAAACTACAAGGTCCAAAGACTTCCAGGTTCTAAAAGTCTTACTGGTTTCAAAGTACTTAGTGACCTCAGTAGCTGTCAGGTGAATGATATTTGCATTACAACAATGATAACTTGCAGCATTATTTTGGCAAGATTAGGACTGTTGAGAAGATGAGTCGGTAAATTTATTTAACGTGAAAGGTAAGGGACAATACAAGAACAAAACAACTGAAGTATAACTAAGCACAAAAGATAAAAATATGGAAAGAGAGAGCTATTTTGACCACCTCCCCTATAACAGGGCATGGGTTATCCCCAGTGACTCTCTATTCTTATTACATACATAAGTATTCGCTTAAATTTAATGGTTATTACATTTTTATAGAACAACTGCTTAGAAGTCTGTTTCTTAATTTACAACTGTGCAACAGAGTAAGTCACAGTACATTTTGAGATGTTTAAAAATATTTTTAAACTTGGTTTTGATATGCTAAAGCATTTGGCAACACCTTTACAGCATTTGATTTCTAGAATTACAATTTCATACAGTACTCCTTGTGATTTTTTTTTTTGCACATCTAAGAAGACAAAACCTCGCACAGTAATATGAATTGCTAAGCTTGACTGCATGATCATGTAATTCCAGTTTATCATACTGGCATTAAAACCTTCATTAATTATGTTGACAAATCATTACCTGTACATTTAATGAAGGCAACCAAGATGATTTGAAAACACAACCTTCAGGTTTTATGTTATATACTTATTAAGGCATGCAGTTCTGCAATGAAATGAAAAAGCATGTAAATCTACAAAGAAAATTATAAGTTCACCAGTTCATGTGACACAAACTGTTTTAATCTTTCAAGGTACTGTCCATAGAGTTCCACGTCATTATGGCCCGCTCCTTCTACCCACAGTGGCTCTACAGGTCTCTGGCAACGCTCAAACAATGTTAGGCCATGTGAAAAGTCAATTACTTCATCTTCAGTCCCATGGATTATTAGCACAGGAGATGTTATTTTAGAAATTTTGTCAATGCTGTAAGAAAAAGATTACATCTATGAACACAGTGAGCTTTATTAGATCTTTTTGAAGGACTAGATGGTTGACTTAATTTTTTAATTACACACTGTAGTTTTAACAATTTAATTCTGAAGTTTTTTAAATCATTAGAAAATTAGATCTTACAACACCCTGGAAGCCATTACAGAAGCACATGTAAAGCCACACAGAAAGGAAAAACACTACTGGAAACTATTAGGATCAAATAACAGAGCAATCCATCTAGAAGGGATATTTGTTACCATGTTACATTAAAAACAAAAAAAGCCACAGGACTGATGAAAATATTAGAGTCTTCCAGTAAAAAAGTGCTTGACAGAAGTGAAAAAATTTTAGCATTTAAATTTGACCATTTATGGGGAAAAATGTCTTTGAAGTTAGATGCTTAAAAATACAACTAGCTGTTTGAGACAAGCATACAACTTTGTAATGGCATTAGTTCTGAAATACCTAACATTTCTTCAGTTAAGGTCTACATAGGTATTCAGTCTTTGCTCCTTACAGAAACATGCAAAAGACTGTTCATAGTTACTGAGATTAATAATACACTTTACTAAAACTGGTTGTTACACTTAATGGTATTAGGGGTTACATGTAGGAAACTAAGCACTTCCTTTAACAGATACTCACTGAAATTATTAGAGATGTGAAAAAACTAGATTACAAAGTTCTGTAAACTCCTTTAAATCAAATGTTCTTCATTGTTCTTATTCACTCTGACTTTTCTTCAACTGTTGTTTATTAAACCTCCAAAAAAATTTCAAAGAATTTACTATATTACTAATTTCTTAATCTAAAACTTCTATAATAAGGATGCATGCAGAATAATAATAATAAAAAAATCCTAAAACTTACTTTGGGAATGCATCAAAGCAATAGGTCTTCTTCGTATCAGGAAAAGCTACTCGCATTCCTGAGGTCAATGGAGAATGAAGAATTACAGCAGCACTTTCATACCTAGCAGCAAGATCCACAGATGGTACTGTTCCTATACTCTGGCCATATATAATCACATTTTCAGGGCGGATTCCGTACCTAGAAATTTAAAAATGTTAACCAAAGTGTCATATAAATTGAAGCAGACAAAACTCCAACTACACCATTATGCAAAATAAGCATTTCTGATGATTAGTATTTCCTGAATGTGACAAACTATGAAACAGGAGCTGGTAGAAGAACAAGCAGGTATATTCAAGCACATTCCTGACTTAAAGACACAATTATTTACTCTGTACTTCAAGTAACTTTTTTACCTATGCCTCAGGGATACTAAAATATGGTTTGTTGTGGTTTTTTTTTTTAAATGCAGATTTGTGAACGCAGTTGTGACTTCTTGTTGAAAGCCTTTACTGCTAACCCTAGTGGACCTACAACAGAAAACTGATTAGAGCTTTGTTAACTCCATGGTTATTAACAAGCAGCACATAATGAAGTATACAAAAATTTGGTTGGCTTTACTCTTCAAATACCCAATAAAACCTGCAAGATGCTAATACTGGTCAGCAATTTAGTGGGAATTAAATCATGCCCAAATAGTGCCCAGAGCAGTACACATTCTATGTAGTAGCAAAGATGCTTCTTTCCTATCATAGTTGATTCGACATGTAACCAAGCACCTAACCCACAATTAAGACAGCCTTATAAGCAGGACAAAAAGTTAAAGACTCCTAGTAAGATGAAAACACTATTTTTTTCTGTAATTAACCAAGATAAACAGAAGAGTCATGAAACATATAGTTAACATTTATACAAGTCATATCTGATATATTGTCCTGGTTTCAGCTGTAACAGTTAGTTTGGTTTTGTTTTTTCCTTTTTTTTTTTTTTTTTTTTTTTTACTTCCTAGTAGCTACTGCAGTGCCGTGTTTCAGCTTCAATCTGAGAACAATGCTGATAACACACCAGTTCTTTAGTTGTTGCTCAGTAGCCCTTACCCTGATCAAGGACTTTTTCAGTCTCTCATGCTCTGCAAGGGAGGAAGAAGAAGCCTTAAGGAAGCAGAGAGAGGACACCAAATCCAAACTAGCCAAAGAGGTATTCCACCTCACAGCACATAATGCCTAGTATATAAACTGGGTGGGAGTCACCCTGAACAGACCAACTGCTGGTCAGGTTGGGCTGAATACTGGTCAGCAGGTTGTGAGCACTGTGCACTGCTTGTGGTTGTGTTTGTTTTTTTTCCTTTCCCTTCTTAGAATCATAGAATAGTTAGGGTTGGAAAGGACCTCAAGATCATCTAGTTCCAACCCCCCCTGCCATGGGCAGGGACACCTCACACTAAACTGTATCAACCAAGGCTTCATCCAGCCTGGCCTTGAACACCGCCAGGGATGGAGCATTCACTACCTCCCTGGGCAACCCATTCCAGTACCTCACCACCCTAACAGTAAAGAATTTCTTCCTTATATCCAGTCTAAACCCCTGCTGTTTAAGTTTCAACCCATTACCCCTTGTCCTGTCACTACAGTTCCTAATGAAGAGTCCCTCACCAGCATCCCTATAGGCCCCCTTCAGATGGTGGAAGGCTGCTATGAGGTCTCCTCCACGCAACCTTCTCTTCTCCAGGCTGAACAGCCCCAACTTTCCCAGCCTGTCTTCATATGTGAGGTGCTCCAGTCCCCTGATCACCCTCGTGGCCCTTCTCTTGACTTGTTCCAACAGTTCCATGTCCTTTGTATATTAAGGACACCAGAACTGCACACAATACTCCAAGTGAGGTCTCACGGGAGCAGAGTAGAGGGGCAGGATCACCTCCTTTGACCTGCTGGTCACGCTTCTTTTGATGCAGCCCAGAAAGCCCAGGTTGGCTTTCTGGGCTGCAAGCGCACACTGAAGCTGGCTCATGTTCATTTTCTCATCGACCAACACCCCCAAGTCCTTCTCTGCAGGGCTGCACTGAATTTTCTTATTGCCCAACCTGTAGCTGTGCCTGGGATTGCTCCCACCCAGGTGTAGGACCTTGCACTTGGCATGGTTAAACCTCATGAGGTTGGCATCAGCCCACCTCACAAGTGTGTCAAGGTCCCTCTGGATGGCAGTGTTATATTCTCTAGCCCTGCTATTTCCCTTATTACTATTAGTAGTAGTTACTGAACTGTTCTTATCTCAGCCTGTGGAGTTTATGTTTTGATTCTCCATCCCATCCTGCTGCACAGGGCGGCAAAAAAAGGGGAGAGTGAGTGTCTGCATGGTTTTGAGTTACTGGATGGGCTTAAATCAGGACAGTCCTTTGTGTTGCCCAACATGGGGCACAAAAGGTTGAGATAACAACAGATCTGACCAGAGTGTGTCTGAACATATTTGTGATAAGCATTCATTGTTTCAGAGTAATAGTCATTCATCACAATGTTGAATCATTTGCTCTCAGAGTTGTTGTGCTTGGTCTCACAGTTTTGTTATGTCACACCTTACTTGCAGCCCGTATTTGCTTTTTTGGTTTTTATCGGCTTTCAGGTCTAGGCTAGGGTTCTTGTTTTGTTTACTTTATGATAATCACTTGTAAGACAATAGAATTAGTGATCATGAAACTGATCTGGTATTTGTTCTCAGCACTGACATCATCTCTATAATTTGAGAAGCATGTAATGAGAATTATTAAGAATTACAACTTTTTTCCCCACTCAGAGGGACATCCGATGGAGGAAACATCCTCCTGTGCCTTCCACTCCCCCACTAGGCTGATTACAATGGCATTTGAAAATCTTAAAGATTTTCAATATTTGAATACCCTTGAAACCAGCCTGCTTCTTTTGCTGGGAACCATCATTTTGTTGATTATTGTTCAGGTCTTAGATAGTTGTTTAACCTTAAATAATAAAACCTGTAGATCTTTTCCAAGGCTGGACAGTCATGAGTGTGGGACATTATAGGCAAGTACTTAGGCCAGTGGGCCTTTCCAGTGCTTTGGAACTTCACCCCCAAACAAGTGTGAAATCCAGAAAACCTGGTGAAACACTTAGGCAAGGTATGTTGTTGTCCTGGTAATACCAGACAGGGACAAATCACCACACCATTCTGGGGCTTGACCTACATCTACAGAGCCCTGCTCAACCCTATCTAGTACCCTCAAAGGGAAAGCATCTCTGAATCTGATGGCAAAGCAACAGACAACAGGGCTACTTCATCCCCAGTAACAAGCACAGAAGCCACTCCAACCCCAGCAGCAAGCACTGCAGCTGATCCTAAGTACCAATCTATGACAATATCAGTTGCCACTATAAGCAAGAGGAGATGCAACTCGCTTAGTGAAGGATGATGAGCAAGGCTCAATGCCAGAACTAGAGGGGGCAACACGCAAACAAGAGGAATCAGTACAAGAAACAGAGGAAGATGAAGAAGTTCTCAATTCCTGTCCTTAACAGAGCTGTGGAATATAAGAAAAGATTTCAGCTGTACTCTAGGTGAGCACACCATCACCTGGATACTCCGATGCTGGGACAAGGGGGCCAACAGTCACAAACTAGAGGGTAAGGAAGCCAAATACCTGGGATCACTTGCTAGAGAAGGGGAATTGACATAGCAATTGCAAAAGGGAAATGAATCCTCAACCACTGGTGGTGGCTCTTGTCAGCTGTGAAGGAAAGGTTTCCCTACAAGAAGTATATGTCACTGAGGCAAGTGGACCACTTTATTACCTGTGCTTTTCATGATGGAGATCATGAAATATTGTTCAGTATCTTACAAATATGGCTAATTGTATGCTGTGTAGCTCACCAAACACTAAAAGTCAGTGAAGTCTAAAAGTCTCAAAATTGGGAGCATTAGGAAAAAAAATGTATTTCACATGTATTGAGACATTCAAATTACCAACCAACAAACCCCCAAAATTCACAAGTATTTTCCAGTAAGCCAGAAAACATATCCTGCATATTATATCAATACGTAACAAACATTAAAAGATCTAGGAAGGTTTCAAGAAAAACAATCACATTTAAGTATTACTAAAATATAAATATCACTAGCAGAACTCACTGAGCACCCGAACTCACTGTTCACAGCTAACACTGTCTACTTAAATATTTAAATTGTGTTCTGCTAGAGTGAAACATAGAAGCTGTAAAAGTATTAGCACAGATACATTCTATGAATGTATCAGGACTATGTAATTCCTATCAGTGTTTTGTAGAAAGAGTTTCTAGGATCATAATCAAGAGATGTAAAACACTAAAACTCAATCATCAGCCTGGAACTACAGGCAAGCCCTCTACCTCACAACAGTTCTCAGAAAATAAAACATTCTGATTTACAAATATTTTCCTCAAAACTGCAACACACAAAACCCCAATAAATTAAAACTTTGATGTAAGGTCTTTGCTATTTCTGTAACTCTTCTGAAACACCCAAGAACAGCCTAGCATATCCTTTTACAATTCATCTCCCAACTGAAAATAATTCAAATCACATTTATCCATTCTGAAAGTACAGTATGGCTTTCTATCCCTTTTATACAATCTGAACAAAACTCACTAGTACCTGAGAATTTGCATCATTAGTATAACATGGAATTTGCTTAGCATGTTATAACATAACATAGTTTTCAAAAAACCTTGCAAATTATCACTCTGACATTTCCTTGTGTATTAAGTTTTACAAGATGCAGGCCATTGCATAGGAATTTAAAGCAAAACTTAAAAGTATATTTTGCAGCATGTATTCTCCTTTTTACCAGAACTCCCCCCCCCCCCCCCCCCCCCAAGCTGTTTTTGGATCTAAATCCTTCAGCCTAAACTGAACTACAAAAAGTAACCCAAGAAAAATATCTACTATATTTGGGTTAAAACCTTTTCTCCAGCACAGCCAAACAGATTGCCTTCACAGCACCCACTAGAAATGACTTTGCAGTCTGAAAACCAAAATACTGAGGCAAATCACCAGAAGTGGAGATTCAAAGCAGACTTTTGCATATTGACACTTGGGAAAAAACAAAACAAAGAAAACCCCACAAACGAACCTAAAAAAATCACAACCAGCCAAAACCAACACCACCAACAAAACCACCAACCCAAACAATAGTCAAAAAACTCCAAGAAGTTTGACAGAGACAAGCATCTGCTGTCTCCAGTCTTCTTCTCTTGAACTGGAATCTGAAAAGCTCAGGGAAAATTAAAAGTCCCTCATTCCCTCTCTCCCAGCATTATCACTTTCTAAGACAAACCAGAAGAATTCTTAACAGGTAACTGTTGGCAAATTCCCTAGTCACAAAATTTGTCTACTCCTCCCTTTTGACAGCCTTGTAAACTCCAGGTAAATTCCAAGAAGTTTGGTAGAAAATTTCAGTGGACTATTCACCTTGTCTCTTAATTGAGGAAGAGTCAGATCAAGAGAGAAACTGTTCTCTCAGGACCTTAGAATTACAGGCTATCCTGAGGAAGGGGAACATGACAGCTACAGAGCCATATGCTGTTAGTAGGTACTCTGATAACAAAAGCTCAAGACATGCTATAAAAACCCGATGACATCTTCAAAGGCTCATTATGTCGATCATAGAGGTGATGCAAACACTATTTTCTATTCTAATCTTAGATAACTTGTGTCAGAAGAGACAAAAGTTCAGTTTGTTGTTTGTAATAGTGGGGATTTGTATGTTTGGGGTTTTGTGGATTTTTTTGGCGTTTTTTTTGTTGTGTTTTTTTTTGGGGGGTGGGTGGGGGCAAAGGTAGGGTTTTGTTGTTGTTTTTTTTTCTTTAAGCCATAATCACCAGAAAGGACCTTGGTACAAAGATCTTAAAAACACCTGTGCAAAGATGTACCTTCTCAGAGAAGGTGCTCTTCCTCAGGGACAAGAAGCTATTCTGGACTGAATCTGGCATAAAATTTAGATAGGTATTTTCTGCAGCTTAAAGGCTGCCCACAACATTTTTCTCTTCACAGCAACTGAGGCTTCAATTCTTTTAAATTCTTTTCAGTTCTTTTTTGACCAAGACCTGATTCATCCTTTATGCTCATGCACCTACAGGCTACCTGCCTGGAAAGCACATGGAATTTGAAAAGCAGTTTTTTAATATAACTAGATGTACCTCCATTGACATAAACTTGCCAACCTCCACAAAGAATGTCTGAACACTCAAACTTCTGCCCTGTCATCATGCTAAAGGAAAAGGTTAGTATCCCTAGGAAACTAAGCTATTGCCAAACAGAAGGGAAACACTTTCCTGTTTTCATCCTCAGTCACCTGTTACCATTGGCCTTCACCAGCTCTTTTAGAAACCAAATAAATCTCTTTTGGGAGAATAGGAGCAATTATTTTTCTACCCCTTTGTGCTGGCTGGCTTAAGGGCCAAGCAAGAAATTACATGCTACTGGTGGGTGAAAAGAACAAGCAAGCCAGTAGATTGTTGTAACTGTAGCATCAGAGCACTCCATATAATCAGGGCCCAAGTGAACATAGGGTGACTAATGAAGGCAGTATCCTCATCTGCAAGCCTACATATGCTGATCAGACCTAGAAGGTCTCTTGTAAAAGAGGCAATCCTAAACACACTGAACTGATCTTTTCTGCTTCTGCAGGAAAAAGAACAGCTAAAACAGCAATGAAATAATTTTCTTTTTCTCTTTTGTGACAGACTTCAAATGTTCTGCAGCAGAAACTCTTTCACCATTTCCTTTATATTTCTGTCTCTCTAACAAGACCTTTTATGAACTTCAATTATATTAGTGGCTGTCTGCCCTTCTCAACCCCTCCCTCCTCTTTTGTTTTCACAGAATCATAGAACAGTTTGGGTTGGAAGATGATCTAGTCCAATGACGTTGCTCAAAGCATCATCTGACCTTACCTTGAACACTTTAATTGGATATTCATCACACATCACTTACACTGGATATTCACCAGATTATATGCTTTCATTGGATATACATCACATAATCAGTTTACAATACTCAAACTTCAAAAATGAATGTCTGGTTGTAACAAGTGTTTTTTTGTTTTGGTCCTTTTTAAACTTAAGTTACATTTAACAGCCAAATGCCTGCTGAAATCATCATACTACACTTACAGGCTCTTAAAGAGTACCTGCTATTTTGCCCTTGATATATTTAAGGGAGACAGAAAGGAATTATCTTTTTAGTTCTGAACTGCTGTTAATATAGAAGACTTGCTCACTTTACAATACAAAGTAACTGTAAAATCAGCATCAGAAGGGTACATTTTCAATAGTACCTCTCAGATTCATGCTACTGAAGAGCTATAGATGCCCCAGAGAGACTATTGTTAGTGAAGCTAATGCAACACACATTTAGCCAACTGACAGTAGTGCTTGAGGCTCTTGGAACAAGGGGGAACATCCTTAGGTAATTTTCAACTCACATTTCAGGACCTTTTGTCATCATGCACATAACACACAAAACTGCATCTACAAATTGCAGAACATGAAGGGCATGAACAACCTCCACACCTTTAACTATCATCATTCCAGGCCATAATAAGATTTGGGAGCATACAGCTCTTCCACAACTCAGATGTAGATTCCCTTTTTATGTATATAAGACAAAACAATGCTAGAAGAAACAGGAACTATGCCTTATGAGAGGCAATCCCACTGACCACTTGGATAGTAATAAAGAAACTGAACCTCCTCTGCCTCTCGTGGTTTGCCCTTTTCTGAACCTTACCATGCTGCTGGTACATTTGTCTTAATGGCAAGATTTCATTACAAATTGAGCTACTTTATCAATTTAAACAAAAGCTCGATTTCTCTCCAATTATTCAAAGTTAAGGCACCTTATCTTCTAGCAAAAACTCCCACCCTACTTTTGAAGAAAAAAAAAATAAAATCAAAGGACACAACATAATTTGTGAAATGCCTTCAACAGCGCAATCTGTTGTTCCTGGGCAGAACAGGCTATTTATACCTCACTTCTGGAGGTATATATTTTTTACACTTCTAGCTAACATGCAGATTTTTTTTTTAATTCCAATATTTGACTGTTCAAATTACAGACATTCTGTCTACTTTGACACACCAGTCTGCTGGTGAGATTTACCTTTCAATTTTTCAATTATTCTGTTGTTCATGCTAAGTGACAACGAAAAAAAGATTGCTTGGATTCTTAAAGGTAAATCATTAAGTAACTCCAACAAGTCTTCAAGTTTCTGAAGGAGTGCCACCTACCCTGCATTTGCCTGGGGCTGGTTAAACTTTTCCACCCTTCTCAGGGTGTCATCAAAGGTCTTCAGAGACTAGGACAGCAGGAAATAGGCGTACCCCAAAATGACTCCTGACATTTCAACACTTCGTATCTATGACAGTCAGAAAAAGAATGTTCTCACTTGCAGCTTCTATATAGTCTGATGCACGTGAACATGCAACGATGCACGACTTTCCCAAACATGATGGCAGTGAATCACCTTGCCTTCTTGCAGTCAGCATCTTCATGGCTAAAATATTCAAAGCAGGTGAAGAATATGGGTACAATTCAGAATCTGCATCTGCCATTTACCTCTTCTCATCTGCTGTCAGGTTATCTTTCCACATTAATTTATATGAATTGTAATATTCACAAGCCCTTACAGCAAAGTGGTGTTGGACAAATTTCACTAACACCCTCAAAACTAGCATTCCAGACTATTTCACCCTAGGTGCCTAGTCTCCACTGGACAGCTGTACCAATTTACAGACTGCCATCTGGACTGTCTTTCAAGATACAAAATTTAACACACTAATGTATCTCCAACAAAAGCACCTTTGTTGACTATACAATGAAAGTCCTCATCAGCATTTTAGTTACCCAGAAACATCTTACTGGGATCTATGATCTCATTTTGCAGAACAAGGAATGCAGGGAGCTGTGGGTAGCTGTGATCAATCTTTGTCCCACAAAGGTGATTTCTCCATTCTGTTCATCATCCCATCACAATCTGTGAGGTACACCTTAAAAGTCTAGGATCCCTTTCTTCTTTCATCCCATCAACATGAATTTCAAAGGAGTTACAGGTATACTTATATCTGTCCTGCAAACAATCCACTGAATAAATTTGGTTTTGCACAACACTTACATTATAAAACAGTAAAGATGGTGCCAGTGTAACACTTACAGAACAGGCCATACAAGAAAGGTAAATCAATGCTGCAGCAAATGCTCAAAGGATGCATTCTGGTCTAGATATTCAGCAAGTATTTAAACACAGCTGAACACTGTGTCAAGGCTCAAGTGAGTAGCACAGACTAGTAACCAAACTGTGTAAGCCAGTATATCCAGAGTCATGTAGCAGGGAGAACTTCAGTACATTCAGCGTTCAGATAGAAGGACAAGACTAGGTCTGCCAATTAGGAAGTTGCTGAAAGTGCTGCAGTAGAAACTAGTAACACTAACCACTTTCTAAGCATGCAAAAAAAAAAAAAAAATCAGCTAATGCTTGCAAAATCCAGAAGTTGGACAGATCAATCCAAGCTCTATACAGTCTACAGAATTATATATTTCTGAAGGAGGTTTTCACACATTTTTATGAAGGAAGCAAACAGAACTGAGGTGAGGTCATTCCTGAATGAAGAGGAACAAGCAGACAGATGTAGAAGGTATTTAGTTGTCCCCCCACAACAATGTCTGTTCAGTAGAGGGGATGGTCAGACAGGATATTATGATGAATTTTAATTAGTGAAGGGCCACTAGTTACAGTTCAAGAACGGAGGCAAGAATTTAAGTTGCAATCACCTTTTAGGTTTTCAATCAGAAATTTGTTAAGGCGAGGAAGAGACAATAATTACAAATTAGTCCCTAAAAAGAGCCTGTAAACTGACAAACAATTAACTCTCACCATTTAGTTCTCTTCACTTTTCTAGTACATTTAAGCAATTCAGAACATCCTCCACATTGTTCAAAATGGTATGATGGTTTTGGTCAATGTTACTGGGTATTTCACAAAGTGGCTATCTTTCAGATCACCTATCAGCTACAAACCATGGTTACCCATGCACCTGTTGCAGCTCTTGGCTAACAGAGTGGATCTAGTTATACCTCAGCTTTCCACTGCATTCAAAACAAATGCCTAAATCTAATCTAACAACACGGTACACGTTTTTGAATATGAGGCTGAACACCTGTCCCCTGTGGTTGTATGAGGTTTATGATAATAAGTATTCTTCCTAGTTTAATATATGAATAAAACAGTTCTTTAAAAAGAGGTATCACACATTTGTCATAATGCAAAAAAAAAAAAAAAAAAAGCAAGACAACATGTGTGTTTAAAACACTGAAAAGTGACAATCCACTCCAAAGCAATAGGAAAATAGCTAATATTATATTAATCAAGTTCTAAATTCACTGCAACTACCAGGCTCCAGAATGTAAAGTCTTTATGTATGCCCCTACACTACATCAAATCACTGACACTATATTATTAAATAAAATGCTGAAGTTATAATGATCAAAGCATAACATCCTGCTCTATATCAAATTCAGATTTTCACAGCTTTTTGGTGCTAAATACACAATATGATAGGAGTTTTTTGGTGTACATCTACTCTTATAATCACATAGTATTTTAAAAACAATCTTTGTAGTTTGTAACACAGGAAAAATATTGCTCTAAATGGCACAAAACATACTGAAAAATGTGGTGCCTATGATTCTTACCCACATGAGAGAATGCCTCCAGTGTTACACATTACTATTTTATCTCCATAAAACCACAGGCTTAGAATGCAGAAGTTGATGAAATAATATCCTTTCAATTTATACCTTCTTCTTTGTCCAGTTTTAACCTATTTGAGCTTATATGACCAATTAAAATTCCTGGATTTTATTCCCACCATAATGTATTTACATGGATCAATTATAGCCTCTCCCACACGATATTTTGTCAAGTAAAAAACTTTTTTTTATATAGAAACCTATCTGTAGAAATGCTGTAGCTGTTAGTCTGAATTCTGAAACAAAGGTGGTATGAACACCCCAGAGTAATCCAGAGTTTCACCAAGTTCTCTCATAACAGCTTTTCCACAGCCCCTCTCTACAAAAAACAGTAGGTGATGGAATTGTCTGAAAAAACAATACACATTTTCCCTCACCCACATCACACCAGTGGTTTAGTTAGTGGGGAACCGATTATTATAGGTTTTTTCCATCTTTTGATATTTCTAGCTGAGAAGATCCCAAATTGTGACACGGATTATATTCTAGTCAATCAAGACTGGAACATACCTTAATAAATTTCATACAGTTTTAATATTTCTAGTATTCCAATACTATATACTAATCCTTCTCAGTACTAACAACAACTTCAGCATAAGGCATCATCAATCAGCTTTAATCCTAAAATACAGCATTTCTGTTTAAACTACTAATGCAGATTAAGTACAACCATTTGAAGAGCACACTGTAAAAGAAAAATAGCAGCTAATGTCTTACCTTGTCCTAAGAGCCACCCAAGCAGCATCAATGTCAGCATACAGATTCTTCTCTGTTGGCTTCCCAGAACTTGCACCATATCCAGAATAATCGTATGAGAATATGTTGCAATTAATTCGTGAACCCAGTCCTATGTAAAAGCTGCTCATCTGACCCAGGTCAACAGCATTCCCATGTGAGAAGAGCAAAGTATACTTGGCGTTAGGTGAGCAACGCACAAACATACAGGCAATCCTGTTACCTTTACTTGTTCTAGTCATGAAGCACTCGATGGCATCTTTTTCTCTAGAAGAATATTGCCAGTCTGCTCGCTCTGAGAGATGTAAAGTCCAGCGACTACCACTCTCATCACACATCAGTGTGTATGTGGGATCAGGAGGTAAGAATGCCAGTTTGGAGGCAATTTTCCCTGGGCATGGTGGACAACAGAACAGGCAACACAGTTCACTAAACGAAAGATTATTCATCTTCTCAGCTGAAACAGGAAGAGAAAATGGTATCAGTTTCCAGTTACTATAAAAAAAAAAAACCAAACCAAAAAACCTCATGCAAAATGTGAACATAACCCCTCCAGAATACATAATTTTAGTGGAAATATTTAACAAAATGCAGATTTAAATATATATATATGCATATACATAAAAACTTCTACACAATAATTTTATCTCATCAGCTACTTTAGAATGAGCATATTATTAAAGAAGGGTGACGACTCTAAAAGCTCTGTCAGATATTAAAACTAAAATATGATTATCCAGGAAAGAACAAGCTTGAGTTTCAGAGTTTCTTTGGAGGAATGGAAATTGCTATTCTTAAAGCCATAAAGAGAAATGTGCTTCCCTTGACAAATATGTATCTTATAAAGAATAATAAAAATATTTTGGAGTGTTTGCAGCATACTAAGGCTATGGAGCCTTAATCACTATGGCATTTCCTAATTACAGAGAATATATATTGAAATCATGACTTATGAGCTCCTGCAAGCAGCATCATAAGTATGAAAGGTGCACGAAAGTCAAAACTTAGAAGACAAAACAAGATGCTTCTACTGGCTTAGCAAATACTATAGAGCCTCAGTACACTAAAATCCACCCATAACCTCCTCCTTGCTTCACATACTGACTGACATAAATGTTTCCAAACCCTTCAAATAAATTGTTAGCTAAGGTTTCCCATATTGTACTTAGGAATTCAGATTATATTAATGACATGACTATTTTTATTCCATGCTTTAACAATATCATCCCAAACCAAATGCTCTATTACAGATATTTGTCAAATCATTACAACCTATACTGCCGATTCAACACATTGGCTAACAGGGTGAGAGGAGAAAAAAAAAAACGTAAACACACATATATCTGAAGCAGGCTAGGTATACAAGATACATTCGCCCCCAAAAGCAGACATTGTGTCCTTCTCTTAATTTACAGCAGGGAGAAGAGGGGAGGGAAGGAGGAAGGAAATTCTTTGTTGAGACAGTACTTTTTCTCAGAGATAGGAAGAGTGATAAAATCTGCCAAGAGCAATGCTGGAAACCAGCACACCTAAGACAGGTATTTACACTACTTTTCTAGTGTTAAGGCATCTCACACTTCCCCTCAATTTTAACTTTTCCATCCCGAGTCTATCTATAGGCCTCAAGCTCAGTTTCTGCCACATCCCTGTAAACAGAAACACCGTTTCATGTATAAGCTTTGACTGCTAGATACAAGTTTACAAAAGGGAACTAAATAAGCTGATTTCTTATGTCCACAGTTCAAGTTTTTTCAGGAATACTTTGGTAATCCAATAACAAAATCTTACTGCTAAGTATAATACCTATAGAATCATAGAATAGTTAGGGTTGGAAAGGACCTTAAAATCATCTAATTCCAACTCCCCTGCCATGGGCAGGGACACCTCACACTAAAGCATACCACACAAAGCTTTGTCCAACCTTGATGGTATTTAAATCATATTTCAAAGTTTGTCCTCCAACTTGCACATTTTTCAGGCCTGTACAAATTTCTTCATAGAAAAGCTTTAAGGACACTGCTGTAAGTACTGCTGAATGTAGATTAAAGATCAACTCTTTGTATTTTGGACCTGTGAATGGTCTCTTCCTTGTGGTAGAGTCTGAATGCATACTGCATACAGCGCTACACAGAGTATAGTTGTAGAGTAGTAAACAAGACAGTCTGATAAACAGCATAAACATTCTTGGAATACTACTCCTTTTTGTAGGGCACAAACCCCCTTTTTTTTTGTTTTCTTTTTTTTTTTTTTTTTTTGCAAAGGCTGCTACAGCCAAGTGCTTTCACCCCAAGTCTCCAGTTTTTCTCAAAACAGAGGGAAAAAAATCACATGGGTGACCAACACTACCAACTCAGCGATGGCAGGAAGGGCGTACTGATCATTTCCCATAAAAAGATAGATTATCTATTAAATTAAGATCTAAATGACCATATTTCTGCCAGCTAAAGAAACAACAACCTCATGTATTTACATAATCATCACAAGTAGCCATTCAAATTTGAAATAGCTCATCTGTTCCCTTTCAGGAGAGATTCAAGTTTAATTTTAATGTACAAGTCAGGACAAGTGAAAGAGGTCTAAAGATTGACAGAAGGATTGGTCTACCTTATGCACAGGAAAAACTCAATCTTTTTTTCCTTCTTTATTAGTCTTACAGCTGTGAGCACCAAAGGAGACACTTATGTCACCTCTACGAAGAAAGTTCACATTCACATAAAAATTGCTTTGATGCCTCAACAGGCTTTTTCTGCAAGACCTACTATTCAACTATGCTTCTATTTCTATCAGAAACTATTAAACCCATCTGTTCCAAGCAAATTTCCCACCTTTCAGAAAAGCTGAAGGCTAAAGCTAGATACTACATTTTATTCTAGGGGAGCAGGGGGAATATTATTTTATGCAAACAATTTAGAAAAATATATACCTCCAGAAGTGAGGTATAAATAGACTGTTCTGCCCAGGAAAAACAGATTGCACTCTATTCCAGCATATAACAATAGCTGCAGAATTTCTTGCTTGTTTCCCAATCCACTTGTCAGAAAGAACTAAAGAAGGAGTTTGCATTATTTATAACTATAAACAACCCAGCAACACTACAAATATTATCTCATTGAGAAATTGTTTGCTATTTGTCAAAGAAATTTCAGAAGACTGGAAACTGACCTGTGGAATTCACACACAGGGCAGTACTGCAGTAACCACAGTTAATCAGCTGAGGTGGTACTGGGCCCCCAGGATAGCCTAAATGTGCTAAAAATGGGCTGTTGCCACATGTGGAAAGTAACTTATGCTGAAGACCATGGCTAAAGTATTATTTCTTCCCTATTCTCCACAGTAATGCAGACTTCATATAATGTCCATTTAATCCAGCAGAAACTGTCTACTGAAACTACAGATCCTGATTCCAGGGTCGTTCTCCAAGTCACAGCTAGCAACATCCCATTTCTTTAAAACAAATACTTGCTACTTTCTTCACTCAGAAGACCCAAGAAAAACAGCAAATCTCTAGTATCTTAACTGAACAAATCTGACACAAAACACCTATTGAACTTCCTCAGGAGAATATCTTCAACTGAATGCAAACAATGTTTCCATTCACTGAATTCACCAGTGTGCTCTTAACCTCCGGGTCTGTAATGGAACCTGGATGCGAGAGTCCCCAAGGTGTATAGAGTAATTCCATTATCACTGTTTAAAAGTTCAGCTGAATCAGCATTTCAGCGTAGCAGTTATCCACCAGATGTCATAATTTCACTTCAACTAAACAGGCATAATCTTTCCTCAAAAAGTATACTGCTCAGACATTTCAATGAGGGATTAAAATTAATGTTACTCCCAAAAGTGGTTAGAAAAAAACATACTATGATTTCCTAACAATTCATCCTGCCAAAAGTTATTCCATAAAAAGTCTCTTAATTTTACTAATCTTGGTAAAAGTTTTGAATATCAACAGTCTTAAGAGATTATTTTATTATGTCTAAAATATGACTTATGGAAAGTGAGCAAGGTATTTCAAAGTGAATTACATTAAGAAGCACTCTAATAACAAATGGGCTTGATACATGTTTTTGCTGGACTCCTACTGAAGCCTGGCAAAAACAATACTGACCACAAATTACCTTAATCATACACAGATTTCCACAAATACACGAGTAACTTTAAATTTGCCTAAAATATCTTGTGAATACTTAAGTTATAGTCTTAACACCTTCTGAGCATGTATGATGTAAATCTCTGTGCGCATTACAGTAGCATCACAGAGATTAACACATCCCAACAACATAACTATTTCACCTTCTATTTATCATTTCAGTACTAACAAAGAAGCCAGAGCTGTTCTGCATTGCAAACACAGTTCCTAATGCTGGCAAAATTGCTAACAAAAACATAACAAATAAACAAAAAAATCCCAAAACAAAAGACACCAAAACATACATACGCACACAAAAAATAATACATATATATATATCTTTCAATTTCTATGGAAAATGTATTTTAATTTTAAATGGGAAAATTCTCTGGAAGAAACTGTGAAAAACTGGAACTTCTACTATTGCACCAAGAAAGGCTATAAAATAAAAGAGAAGGCAAGTGTTATCACCCACCCACTACAGGATAGCTTTTAAAAGGAAGGCCAGATTATTTTATCAATTTTACCTCTTAACTCTCTTGAGAATAAAAAAGTAACACAGAAAATGATAAATGCATCCACAGGCAGTAATTTCAATCCATTCTTCAGCAATTAACATTTTCATTAAGGCTGACAGAAGAGGGGGGAAGTCTACCTAACCGCAAATATTTATTTTGTGATTCCTAGGATAACACAAATGTAGCTCTTTCATGTAAACAATTATTCTCATCTTCCTCATTCTGCAAATCATAGCAAGAAAGCGGCTCCCATTATGCACATCTTCGAGTACTGCACTACGTATTAGCCTCAAAAGCCAAACATTAAAAACATTTATCTAGAAATCTTGTATTTACATTAAGTATAAATTATTCTAATTGTAAATCGAAATTAAAATACTTATTTCATAGGAATTAATCAAAAGATCAAAGTCAAACTTGTAAATATAGCTCCCGGTTTGTAAATTTTAGTGGTGCTCTAACTGTAACAAGCACAATATTCAAACTTTTGGGGTTTTCTGTTTGTTTGGTTTTGTTCTTTTTGTTGGTTTTGTTTTGGGTTTCAATCTTAATGTTTCATTATATACTCCTGAATTAAGAAATTCTAAAGAAGAAACTCACCCTTTTGCTGAACACAAAGCAAAGCAAACTTGAGTTCAAGCCGTTACTGAAGTACCCATATTTATTTCAACACCCGCATTACACTAAAAATGTAACAGAAGGGTATGAATATCCTCAAACTACTTCAACAGCAAAAGTAACAGAATATTTCGTGAGGGGAAACAAAGATAAAAATCAGTGTCTGATTAAGTATTACATAAAAGGATTAATAATTAAGAAAGAATACACGGGAAACCTGGATAAGAACATAAAGGACATCTATTCAATAATGAAAGAGCCAACCCAAGAAATATGGTGAAGTAACTTTTTGAGGCAGTTTTCAAAGTGCAAAACAACCGACATAAAACCAGAGAAGCCTGATAGGTTCAAATCTTCATTCTGCTAGTCTGCTTTTAAACAAATAAACTGCTTTACTATGCTTATAAATTCTAGCAATATTAAAGTTTAACTTGTATATACAGAGATCTGCTGCTGCTTACTTTGTATACCCCAAAACCTAATGGCAAAGTAGAGAAATGAAAGGGAATACAGCAAACACGTGAAAAATCTAGCCATTCCTTCTCACTTAAAGAACAAACCAACCCTTTAAAGAGCCCAGCCAGACAGCTGTATGATTAAGTCCAATTACATAATGTTCTGTATACTCCAAGCAAGACTGCACTATGGAACTTATCTGCTAAAGCCATCTGTATAGGCTGACAGGCGTTGAAGCCCCCTCTTGTATTTCAAACACATCAATCTGGTGCTTCACTGCACCAGTCGGTCAATCACTAAGAAGCAGCTATGATTAAAGCCTGTCTATACTCATATGCTACTATTTTGGTTTCTCCAGTCGTGTATACTTCCAGTTACCTTCTGGCCAAATAATTTAAACTTTTAAAATAGTAATATCCCAGAGCAGTTTTAAGGCCAGTGCCACTCCCACCTCAAATAGCAGAAGCTGAAGAAATACAGTAAGCCGTGTTCGTAAACACTAAATGAACTCTTCAGGTGTCTGTATCTAAGAACTCTGCATAAGTCAACACTGCTTACGAGGAGGCACTATTTAGACCCGCTAAGAGCCAGTACTTAACAAGCGTTCAAGAAGTCAGCGCGTCAGTTTCCCCAACAAAGGCGGCCACGGCAATACTACGCGTAGCCGGGAGCCCCGGGTCAGGCCGCTCCCCCCGGGCCCTCTGAGCAAGCGACATCCTCTCGCTGGGAGCACCGAGGCTGGCAGGGCAGAGACCCCCGAGCATGCCCCGAGGCCCAACCCCCACGTCCGGTTCGGGTCCGAGACCAGCACCCCCGCCTGCCTCCTTCCCTGAGGAGAAGCAGTTGACTGCCGCGGCCCTTCCTCCTGCCCCATGCCACAGCTTCACAGGGGAGCCGCCGCAAGCCTGCTTCAGACAGCGGCGAAGTGCTGAGAACAGGAGAGGACGGCAGAGAAGAGGCCGGACTTGCCGAGAGGCCGGCTCGCCGCCACACCTCGGGAGCAAATCCTCCAACCGCAACACCACCACCAGCGCCGACCCGGGCCCCCGCTTGCTGTTCCACATCATCCCTTTACCGCAAGGCGCCAATCCGCGCAGACCCCAGTCCTGGTGCCGCTGCTGCCGCAGGTGGGAGGAGGGGGCACAGCCCGTACTTGCACCTGGCACTCCTCTGGGAGGCGGCGGCCCCACGCTTCCCCAACAGCCGCCGCTCAAGCCCCGGCCAGCGGGGGGATGGGTACCGGTTGTGCTGAGTAACGGCGGGCAGCTATCAGCGTCCCGACCGGCTCCCGCAGCCGCTCTCCGCGGTAGTGAACACGCGGCCCCGAGAGGTTGCTCTCCTCAAGGCCTAGGAGATCTGCACCCGCCTCACCTCTCTGAGAAACTGCATCGGAACGAGCGGGTACCTAAGCGGCCAAGGGGGCGATGGGCGGGACCGGCCGCAGAGCACCAATGGGAGCGCACCCGCAGCGCCGTGCCTGCTCCTGAGGCTCCGCCTAGGGGCGGGTGGGAGGGAAGCAGTCGGGAGACAGCGAACCGTGGTGGGCGGTGGGGTTAGAGAGACGCGGCTGCGGACCAATGGGAAGGCGGACGGGCCCGGGGGAGGTGAAGAGCGGTTCCGGGGCAGGAGGTGCAGGCAGTGACTGTTGCCTGGGGAATGAGCTCGGAACGGGGGAACGTGTCGCGCACGCGGCCCCAGCGGTACCAGAACACGCGCGCCTTCAGGAACGACAAGTATGACACCAGCGCCCGGCGGAAGGTAGGCACGGGTGGGCCGTAACGGGGCGATCCCAGCACCGCTCCGCTCTGAGCCCCTCGCGGCAGGGCGCCAGCCGGGTCCCATAGCTCGCTGCCCGCGGGCACGGGAGCGGCGCGAGCAGCGTGACTCCGCCGAGCGGCAGCAGGGCGGAGCTACCCCGCGGAGCAGCTACTGGGAGGAGCGGCGGAAGGGGTTTGATGTCGAAAGCGTAGGTAAGAGCCTGTGCGGCCTGTTGGGTGCAGGGTGCCCTTGAGTCGATGGACTGCCCCAGTGAGGCCTTTGCCCAGAACGTGTTGAGGAGCCTCAGGACCGCAGAGCCATGCAGCAGTGCAAGCCGAGAAGCATCTTTATTTTGGCAGTGGAGAAACCTCTCATCACGGTCTGTCCAAAAGGTTCACTGCAGTGTCAAGGGCATAATACGTAACAAGACATTTCAGCCAGCTGTCACCTAACCCCGGTCTGAGGCAGCTGTGTAAGCAAATGCATTTTGTGTGATACTTGACCCATTTTCATGACATGACAGGCCTTTGTTAAGCCAAAGAATTATTAAGAGAAGGACTGAAATAAAGCATTTACTTTAGTGCAGTAAGTAAATATTCCCTGCAGTGTTGTTATCTGTGTGACTTCTTGGAAGGTATTTGGTCTTCTCAGAGCATGTGACAATGTGGTCTTATTTCAGACATCTGATTTTGAAAATTTATTATGAACAGCTCCCCCATGTCATGGCTTGAGCAGGACACCCCATCATCCATGTAAATACCAGGTTGCACTTTGCATTCTTTTGAGTCAACTTCAGAAAAGATTCATGTTGGCTTTAAGGCTTTAAAAAATCTTATGGGGCTTTTCTGAGTAGTTACATAGAAAAGTATCTTTAGATGTTTTATCAGTGTTTTTGCTACATACTACATCATGGTTTGATATGGTCACACTTGTTTAAAAAGACCACTATTGTCTTTTTTTGTTGTTGTTGTTGTTGCTTCTAAGCATGGAAAAGGAAATGGTTTACAATACATTCTTGGAACATTTTCTGTGCTTGTAGTTGTGGTAACAAAATAGCAGTGTTGGAGAGGATGAAGGCCAAGTGGAGTGCCTGACCAGTAACAACATGAAAGTGGGATGTTTTATCTTACAGGCTTAAATGGAAAGGGGGAAGCAAAGCAAAACACGAGATGAGCATCCTAGAAGAAGCTTATCTCTTGCTATTGCTGTTATGTCAGTATCCCTTTAACTGAACCTGAATGGGTTGTCACAAATAACTGAGAGGAGAGGACTGGTAGAAAATAGGACTGGTTCTGCAAGTTGAACAGGCTGCTTAAATGGGACTCTAAGCAGCACCAGTGCTATTTGTTGAGTGAGTCAGTGCATGATCCTCACCAGAAGAGTATTTTCCTGTCTGGCCTAAACACACATAGACAAAAATATCCAAGAGAGTTGGTCTGTCAGAAAAGTCTTCAAAGAGAAACTGAATTCTGAAATAATTTCTGTAACTAAAGCAATTACTTTAATCCCCAGATGGCAGTTTTCATTCCCTGTTTAAATATTTGGTATCATGTAGAACCAACTACACAGTACCATGCACACAAATAATATATATTTTTTAAGCTGTTGAATGTAGCCAAGGTTCACTGCAGGCATTGCCTGCGATATAGGACTGTGTCTATTTCCTTTCTGATTTATTTTCTATCTGTGCCTGCCAGTTCATGTGGAGATTGCTGAACACAGGGAAGAAGCTTCTTGAAGAAGGTACTTCCTGTTATGGAGGTTAGATAGTGTGTGATAAAGAGAAAGTAATTTTTCTTTTGGCATCTTGTCATGTACAGATTTTAGTGCTAAGGGAAACACAGGAGTCTTTATATTGATGACTAGACCTGATTCTGCTATTTGAGAGATTTAGTTAGGCTAACAAGGATTAGGTGATTAATGTCATAGTTTAGCTACAGACTGTGCTGAATTATGACAGTTTTGCATTGCTGCCTTTTCTACTCTGGAATGATCAGATGCACCACAGATGTTCAAGGTGTGATGAGGGAAAGGATGAAATAGTAGCAGTTTAGTCACAGGGAGTCATACAGGAATGGACCATTCTTTCTTTCCCCTCTTCACTAGCTCAGTAGGTCAGAATACTCAGAGCTGCTGAGCTGCTGAAAGAAGGTGGGTCTCCTATAAATCATGGCTAAACTTTTTTCTTTTTTTATTTTAGGTATTTGGCTTATTTTTGCTATTGTTATACACTGTCCTATGTAATACTACCTTGAAAGCCTACAGAATGCTTTATAGCTTAAAAATTTTATCCTGCTGCATTTGTGCATTGCATTAGCAATGTTGAATATTAACTACAGTAGCTTCAGGTTGCACTGCAGGTGGAGTTCAGTTGTTGTTTGCAGTGTTATTGCTGCTTCTCTCAGTGAAGCAGTATCTGCAGAGGAAATTGATGTAATAGTCTTCTGACTTCCCTACTGCCAGTTGTTATCCAGTTCTGGGGTTTTTCTTTTTGAAGAGTTTTGAGTCTGACACTGAACTTGGCATCCATTTTCTAATCTTAAAGACTATATATTTGGTTGCTTGCAAAACATGATGAAAGTTCTATCTGTCTTTCCTCTAATGATCAGTCTTTACTACAGCATTACTCTAGGATAGGCTAATTGAGGTGAAACACTCTGGCAACAAAGTACTCTGCCTCTCTGTTGGTTTTGGATAACTGCCTGCAACAGTGCTGGGAGAGCCTGCATCTAGGGTGAACTGAAGAAGGAAAAGCCAGGACAGGGTAAAACCCTGATACACTGTGTTACTAGTTACTGAATCTTGGAATTTGTTTATGGGTGTTTGGTTTACATAGTATATTCCAGGAGAGCTGTTTGTGGTACTCAGCTGAGGAATATACATTATATTTATGAATATACATTTTATGTAAAGTATATTACATAAGTCAGCATGGAAGCTGGAGAAGTTCTAGAGATGAAAGCAAATAGCATTCAATGGGACCATTTAGAACTCTATTGTAATCAGATGGTAAACCACAAAGTGATTCATATTTACACCCAAATGACTGATCTGTTTCTCCATTTCTTTCCTCTCATTAAGTACACCCCAGATGATAATCCACATTTCCCTAAATTTCAGAGGTTATTAACTCTGAACCTTAGCTTTACCATAGTGTTTATGTCAGCTACTTCTTCAGCTGGCTGTACAGATAAATAATTTGTTTTGATAGTCAAGACTGCAAGATGGCACTAGGAACAGAACAAGTGAATATAGATTACAGAATTACAGAATCATAGAATGGTTTGGGTTGGAAGGGATCTTAAAGATCATCTAGTTCCAAGGCCCCTCTATGGGGAGGGACACCTTCCTCTAGACCGGGTTACGTAGGGACTCAGTTCTTAAATGCTCAGTCAGTGATAGTGAGTTGAAGCTCAGAGAGGAGCTATAGATAAACCAGTGTGGTGGGTTGACCTTGCTGGATGACAGATGCCTAAGAAAGCTGCTCTATCACTCCCACTCCTTAACTGGGCAGGGGAGAGAAAATACAACAAAAGCCTTGTGGGTCGAGATAAAGACAAGAAGCAATCATTCACCAATAACCATCACAGGCAAAACAGCTTAACTTGGGCAAATAAGTTTATTACCAATCAAATCAGAGTATAGTAATGATAAATAAATCCAAATTTTAAAAACACCTTCTCTCCCACCATTCCCTTCTTCTTGGACTTAACTTTACTTCCAAATTCTCTACCTCCTCCCCACCAGCAGCACAGAGGGACAGGGGAATGAGGGTTGCAGTCAGTTTATCACATACTGTCTCTGCCATTCCTTCATCCTCATGGGAGGACTCCTCACAATCTCCCTCTGCTCCAGCATGGGGGTCCTCCCATGGAAGACAGTCCTCCATTAACTCTCCAAAGTGGACCCTTCTCATGGGCTGCAGTTCTTCACAAACTGCTCCAGTGTGGACTCCTCTCTCCATGGGGTCACAGGTTCTGCCAGGAGCCTGCTCCTGTACAAGCTTCCCACAGGGCCACAGCCTCCTTTGGACATCTGCCTGATCCAGCATGGGCTTCTCCATGGGCTGCAGGTGGAATCTGCTCCACCGTGGACCTCCATGGGCTGCAAGGGGACAGCCTGCCTCATCAGGGACTTCACCATGGGCTGCAGGGGAATCTCCACTCCGTGCCTGGAGCACCTCCTCTCCTTCTGCATTCACCTTGGTGCCTGTAGAGCTGATTCTGTCACATATTCTCACTTCTCTGTCTGGCTGAATTTTCTCCTGTGCAGTAACTTTTTCTCCTTCTTAAGTGTGTTATTCTGGAGACACAAACATCATCACTAGGGGTCTGGCCTTGGTCAGCAGTGGGTTCGTCTTGCAGCTAGCTGGCAATGGCTCTATTGGACATGGGGAAAGCTTCTAGCAGCTTCTCACAGAGGCCATGCACTGTATCCCTTCTGCTACCAAAACCTTGCCATGCAAACCCAGTACAAGCAGTAACCAGCTGGAATCATCAGATTAATGGTATCGGAGTTTGGTTACTTCCTGTTCTTGATGTGACATAGCATAGACTGATAGGCCAAAGTCTACTTTCTAGCTACCCCTGTTATTATGGATTTAGAATTATGTTCAGGCCTGGTTTATAGCCTTTCATGTATGGAGTAGAGGAGCAAGCATAACATCTGGGGCCCCCAACATGGTGTTCTTGGATTGAGTCCAGAAAAAGGCCATGAAGATGATCAGAGGGCTGGAGCACCTCTCTGGTGAAGATGGGCAGAGAGAGTTGGCCTTGTTCAACCTGGAAAAGAGAAGGCTTCAGGGGAACCTTAGAGCAGCCTTCCAGTACCTAAAGAGTGACCTGTAAGAAAGCTGGAGAAGGACTTTTTACCAAGTAGTGGAGGACAAGGGGGAACGGCTTTAAGATGAAAGAGGGGAGATTTAGATTAGATACAAGGAACAAGCTTTTTACTGTGAGCATGGTGAGACATTGGAAGAATTTGCCCAGAGAAGCTCTGTCTGCCCCATCACTGGAAGTGTTCAAGGCCAGGTTGGACAGGGCAACCTAGTCGAGTAGAGTCTAGTTGCTCTTTGAGCAACCTAGTCTAGTAGAAGGTGTCCCTGCCCATGGCAGGGGATTGGAACCAGATGATTTGTAAGGTCTTTTCCAACCCAAACTATTCTATGATTCTGTGATCTATTCTGAACTCTAACCTAACTCATGGTGAGGGAGAGACCGTGCATGTATTGAGTTCTTTGTGGGGAAGAGGATGGGAGTTGGCTGTCAGTCCTTCCAAGTATGTGTATTCTCTTGCTATTTGCATGCATGTTTTCAGAATCATGGACACATATGGGAAAAAAGCCAAACATCTTGATCTCCAAGATGGCTGTTTGGAATTGGGCTTAGAGAAAGCTTTTTTTTTCATGTGTTTTAAAGTCCATAGCAGTAAAGCACAAAAGGATCTTAAATGCAAGCTAACTATACATAACTATTAGGGATACAAAGAAGACTTTAGGTCTTTGATTAAAATGTTAGGTATCCTTCTTGTAAGAAAAAAAGATTAAAAAATACCTGTGAAGAAAATGGAATTTAAAGTAATACTGATACAATATGTGAGTAAGTGAAGCTCTTTGGAGAACTTACTTGTGAAATATGTATTTGAACCCTGAAAATCTGATGTCTTGTATCGTTTCACATTTGTTAGCTTATGCTAATGTACTCTGCTATGTAGTCATTCACAGGAGATCCTGTGGAGTTCTGTTTTTGAGAAGTGTAGTTATTCAGCCTTTTTGATGGAAGCAGTATTACCTGTGCTTTTTATCACCTGTGCTTTTGACAAGGAAGTTAATGGATGGCATTGACATTGCATTCCTTTACAGCAGAGTAGAACACTGATGTGTTCACAGTAGTAGGAGTCTGCTTTCAGTAGAGTAACTCAAAATACCCATGCGTTCTCACATAATTAGAAACTTCCAAACAGACAGTGAGGCTTTTTTGAAACCCCATCATTACATCTTGATTGTGAGTACTTTAATGCTATCTTAAGCTAGGGATTATTTTGTGTATCAAGTTAGTAGGTGTAGGTGCGTGTGTTTACTTTAATGCATTCTGAACTGCTTTTGGCGGGTTGTTACATGATTTAATATCGGGTTACGTGAGCATACAGAGGTGGCTATTTTGTTAGTGCAGTTGACCTGACAGTGTGTATATAATATGCACATGGAATATTTTATGACTGTATGCTTTAAGACTGTTTATCCTGTCTGTATTGCATAACTATAATTTCTTCAGAGAATATATAGACATACTGTAAGCACTGGATGAGTTGCACTTGTCCTTGGAAGGAAGTATAGCAGAAAACCTCCCAGCCAACCAACCGAAAAAAACCAAAAGGAGGGAAGAGCTATTGACTAAAATGGGGAAATGAGCATAAAAAAAAAACAAAAGAAAAAAGTAAATAGAGAGTTGACTCTGACAGAAACAGAATCTGAACTGTCAGAGTAGTTCCACATCAAGAAGTCCATTTCAGACTGTAAGCACTACCACCTCTTTGTGTATGAGAGCTAACAACCTGTGTAAAAGCTGGGTAGAAAATCTGAAGGGAATAATGAAGTTGACAAGCCTTGTTGAGGTCTGTGTGTGGGTTGTTGAGGTTTTTTTCTAAAGAAAGCAAGCTATTAAATGGGCAAAAGGAAGAAAATATGAATATATGAGAGTTTAAACAATATACAAAATATATTGAAAAATGAGTTTTAATAGGAAAAATAATCAGCGAAGGGATTTCTTTAACTAATAATTTCCCTATTCTTTCTGGGAACTGAGATACCAGGAAAGTTTCTCTTCCAGTTTGTTAGAATAATTTACTCTCACATGTTCTTTGGCGATTTAAAAAACATGAAAAAGTAGCTTATCCAAATTTTTAATTTGAGACATCTTTCTTCACTTCTTCAAGTAGGCATAGCTTTTTTAAGTGATATGCTACATTTTTTTTTTGTCAAATGAAGTGTTGGATTTAGTATAGAAAATAACACTAAACTATCAACTTGTTTTAGTAATAGTATCTTTTAAACATCAGGGATTTTTTTCTGACCAGAATAAACTTAGAAGGCAAGCACAAGCCAAAGTTAAACTCTGTAAGCTTGCTTGCTTGACATAAATCCATCACTCTTTATTAACTTTCTAAATCATCAGCCTGGTTGAAGGATTGTAGAGTCATAGTCCCTCTCCTATTCAGATGTACTGAGCCAGTGATTAACTACACCACCCCGTACTTGAAGTGCCAACATTGAGTAAAAAATGCAGGAAATTGCTGAAGGGAAGGAAGAGGTTGTGCTCTACGTGCCTCTTAGAAGGAGGAAATTAGAACTTAAAAGTTGTTGTCTGTCTTCCAGTTGTTGCTTTCTGAGCAGATATACCATGTGATTTTTTTTTGAGCTGCTATGTAAGATTTGTGGTTCTATAGGTGACTAGGTTGAAAAGTCCAGTCATCTTTGTTCCTGGATCAGGATCTTAAATGTGATCTTCATATCTACGATCTAATCAACAATCTAACTTGCTGTCAAAAGACTCCTACGCAGCATTTTGGTCAATGTTCTTCATCTTTGCACTGGATATTTGGTGTCACTGATCATATCAATAAAACAGAACAGTTCAAATGTGACTGTGTAGAAGTAATCAAAATAGACAAATCTGATAGAGATTCATTGACTATGGATAATGTGATTGTTGCTGTGTAGTTCAATACATTAACTTTATTTTACTTTACTTTAGAGCTTCTTGTAAGAATCGTCTTCTGAAGACCTTTTTCAGTTGTGAAGCAATGTGTTAATATAGAGGTAGAACTAATCATCAGATGAGTTGCAGGGATTTGTTGTTGGAACACGGGTGAAGAGGTCCCAATAATATAGTCTTTATATGCCACATGACTAGTCTCTGGGTCTTGCTATGAGGTGGTGTTTTCATGCAAAGATCTACAGAATGAGTAAAATTAAAAGGCATCTTTGTAATTTGGGATGGCCTGCATTCTAGTTTGTCTACTAAAAAAAAAAAAAAAGAAATTCACCACAATATGGTTGTTGTATATTCTGGAGGCAGATGATGTGCATATTGGAAGGGGGAAGAGCTTTATAAAGCTCCATTAATAATAACTGCATATTTGCTTGTTCCATAGCAAATATTTAGCAGAATTTGTAATAGGCAGCCTATATGACAAACTTTAGATGAGAGGTGAAAGTAGTTCCTACTATATTCTTCTGCACTGTTTATACCACATGCAGTCCTAAGCATGGTCTCTTGCATTCCAAGTGTGTTACACATTGCTGAGCCTAGCCCTGCATCATTTAGTAACAGGGCTTCCATTCACAGTCATGATATCAGGATGTATTATGGAAAGCAAGGTGGTTTTCAACAAGGAAGCTAACTTCCTCTGGAAGGGCAACAAGCTGTCTTCAACTTGAAACTCTTGCAATCTTTTGATGTCTATTGGTTTCTACGTTAGCTATACTAAAAATAGTTGATCATGATGAAGAACACCTGGAAATAAAAATCAGTGTTTGTGTCTTTCTTCCCTCATGCATTACTAATTAATGCAAATCGGGAGTGTGAGAGAAAAAACTGGAAAGTTCAGGCTAATTTGCAGATTATTAGAAGCTTATTCAGGCTACATTACTTGGAGCCTTACTTTGTGCTGTTAAAGCACTGAAAAGAAGGCTTATCTTCAAATTGCATGAATTTTGAAAGAATGAGCACAGTCAGTGTTGACAGCAGTTTGAATTGCCAGCCCTTTAACAGATACCTGCTGGGAATTTGCAATGATTTTATTCTCTCAGAAAGTTTCCTCATTAGCTGCCAGGATCCACCAGTAAACAAAGCCTAACACCTTTCATCTTCATCTAACTCATTATATGGTGGTGCCTCTTGGGTATGAGCCACCTCCATAGGCAGTGTTCCAAAACCTCTGCCTTCTGGCTAGTCTATGATATCTTCCAGGATTCCTTGGCAGTTGGGCTTATTATGTGATCAACACTACCTGCTTACTCTGTATAATCCTAGTTGCATGAGGGGATGTTTCCTTTGAACATCCAGTATAGCGCGGGCAGTTAAAGTGCTGAGAAGAGATAAGCTCCTGTACCAACACCTCTGAAGCAGCTTGAACCCCCTCTTATGCTGCTAGGATCTATTTTCATTTGGGGTGTAGTGGGCTTCTGATCCTCAGTACCCAGGGCTCCAAAACCGTAGTGTTCAGTCTCGGTTTTCTCCTGATGTTTTCTGCCACAGGCTCCAGGTGAGACACTCATCCCCAGCTGCAGTGTAGAATACATTTTGCGGGTCCAGCCAGGCCCAAGAGCTACCACACAAGCTATTTCCTGTTTGATGCGCTCGAAGTGCTGTTGCACAAAGCTGCATTCAAAACAGTTCTTCTTTTGCGTTACTTTATAGAGGGGGTTCACAAGCTGACATGAAATATGCTTTCTCTAAAACCCCACAAAGGAAAACTGGGGTTTCCTTCTTGTTAGCTGGTAGAGACATAGTTGCTATCTTGTTGACAACATCCGGAGGCACATAGCATCCCTTCTGCCATTTTATTCCCAAGAACTGAATCTCCTGAACCAGATTCCTTGGCCTTACTTTTCTTTATGGTGAAATCAGCTTTCAGAAGAATCTGAATTACTCTGTGAGGAGGATAAAAGACTTCTTTTGTGTCGCTGCCCCACACAATGATGTTATCAGGGTTTTTTAGCTCTTTAAGTAGCAGTACTGTGCTTCTACCCCTGGGGCTGTTGATTCCAGGCGTGTTGGACACCCCTCCAACATGAAAACAAGCTGTGGCCTGCACTCTGCTGCCAAAGAGATTGAGAAAAATACATTGGCAGTGTCAGCTGGCTGCCTTTGACTCCAGTTCATATTGGAGCTTTAACATGTCTGGTACAGCAGTACTCACTGCATCACTTCTTTCAGGCCACAATAGTCTACTGTTAACCTCCACCCTTCATCAGACTTTTGCATTGACCATATGAAGCTCTTAAAAGGTGAGTCTTGCTGATGACTTCTTGGCTCTCCAGCTGATTAATCAGCTCATGGATAGGAGCCAGGGAGTCTCAGTTTGTGGAATATTGCCACTGGTGCATGGCCTGGTAGCAGTTGGCACCTGCTGTTCTTCAACTGAGAGCAATTCCACAACAAAGGGACCTACCAAGAAGCTGGACAGGGTAGCTAGCTGTTTAATCTTCTGTGTGTTCACAGTGGCTACACCAAAAGCCCATCAGTTACCCTTTGAGTCCATTAAGTACTTTCTCCTGAGGTATTCTATGCCAACAATGCAAGGGGCCTCTTGGCTAGTCACAATGGTGTGCTTTTGACCCTTAGAATCATAGGGTTGGAAAGGACCTTCAGATCATCTAGTTCTAACCCCCCTGCCATGGGCAGTGACACCCCACCTTGAGCAACAGATTGCTTAAGGCTCTGTCCTTGAGCACTGCCAGGGATGGAGCAGTCACCACTTCCTTGGGCAGCTTGTTCCAGTGCTTCTCACAGTAAAGAATTTCTTCCTTATAGCCAACTGTCATGGGTTCAGCAGTAGCTCATGCTCTGCCAGGGAGGAGGGGAGGCCAGGAGGAAGGAGAGACAGGACACCTGACCCAGGCTAGCCAAAGAGGTATTCCATACCATAGCACGTGATGCCCAGGATGTAACTGGGAGAGGGAGCCAGAAGAGGGGTGGAGCTCTGGGGGGAAATGGAGGAGGTATGGGTCGGTGCTCGGTCAGGCAGGGTGGAGTGAGTTATGGGTTAGGGTTAGGGTTAGGGTAGTGGCTGGTGAGGTGTTGTATTCTCTTCGCTTGTTGTTTGCTTTATCATTTATTATTTGTAGTAGTAGTAGCAGTAGTGATTGGTGTTATACCTTAGCAATTAAACCATTCTTATCTCAATCCGTGGGGGCCACATTCTTTGGATTCTCCTTCCTAACTCTCTGGGAGTTGGGGGAGCAAAGGGGGGGAGTGAGTGAACGAGCTGTGTGTGGACTTGGTTTAAAACCACGACACCAACCTAAATCTCTAAGTTTAAACCCATTCCCCCCAGTCCTATCACTACAATCCCTGATAAAGAGTCTCTATTCAGCATCCGTGTAGGCCCCCTTCAGATACTGGAAGGCTGCTATGAGGTCTCAACGCAGCCTTCTCTTCACTAGGCTGAACAGCCCCAACTTTCTCAGCCTGTCTTCATATGGGAGGTGCTCCAGTCCCCTGATCATCCTCATGGCCCTCCTCTGGACTTGTTCTAACAGTTCCATGTCCTTTTTATGTTGAGGACACCAGAACTGCACACAATACTCCAGGTGAGGTCTCATGAGAGCAGAGTAGAGGGGCAGGATCACCTCCTTTGACCTGCTGGTCACGCTCCTCTTGATGCAGCCCAGGATACGGTTGGCTTTCTGGGCTGCAAGAACACACTGAAGCTGGCTCATGTTCATTTTCTCAGTGATCAACACCCCCAAGTCCTTCTCTGCAGGGCTGCACTGAATTTTCTTATTGCCCAACCTGTAGCTGTGCCTGGGATTGCTCCGATCCAGGTGTAGGACCTTGCACTTGGCATGGTTAAAATTCATGAGGTTGGCATCAGCCCACCTCACAAGTGTGTCAAGGTCCCTCTGGATGGCATTCCTTCCCTCCAGCGTATCAACCGAACCACACAGCTTGGTGTCATCGGCAAACTTGCCCATGTCACTGACAATGGTGTTGAACAAGATCGGTCCCAGCACTGACCGTGAAGGACACTATTTGTTGCTGGTCTCCAGTTGGACATTGAGCTGTTTGCTGCAACTCTTTGCGTGCATCCATCCAGCCAGTTCTTTATCCATTGGGTGGTCTGTCCATAAGATTTATCTCTCTCCAGTATAGAGACAAGGATGTCATGCGGGACAGTCTCACATGCCACAGGTCCAGGTAGATGACATCAACTGCTCTACCCCAGTCCGTCAGTTCTGTAGCCCCATCAAAGAAGGCCACCAAATTGGCCAGGCAGGATTTCCTCTTAGTGAAGCCATGTTGGCAGTTGCTAGCCACCTTGTTTTTCTTGTGCCTTAGCGTGGTTTCTGGGAGAATCTTCTCCATGATGCTACCAGGCATAGAGTTGAGACTGACTGCTCTGCGGTTTCCCAGGTTTTCCATTTTACCCTTATTAAAAATGGGGGGTTTATTTGCTTTTTTCCAGTTGTGAATTTTGCCTGACTGCTGTGATTTTTCAAATATGATGGACAGTGGCTTATCAAATTCATCCACCAGTTCCCTCAGGACCCATGGATGAATCTCATCAGGTCCCATGGACTTATGCATGTTCCTCAGATGATTCCACTTGTCCCCTGTTAAGCTCACCTCAGCTTCTGATGCAGACAATTCTCAGTACCCTACTGTCACTGCAGAGATCTAGATGGCTTGTGTGCCCCTATATGGCACCAGTTTACACTGTGCACCAGTGTCTACTAGAACCTTCTACTTCTGTGGGTCTAATATGCCAGGACATCAAATCCGTACAGTCCAGTATACATGGTCATCCCTTTCCTCTTCCTTGGTAAGGTACCTTATATTCTTGTTCCTCATCAAAGTGTTCACTGTTTGACCCTTGCAGTGCCAGACCAGAAGTACCCCTTACCAGGATCAATCACCAGGGAGGTGATTTCAGTTCTATGTCTGGGAGACCACTGGTTGCCTTCTTGTGTCTCTGCAGCAGCTATGCTGACAGCCTTCTTGGGTGACCCCTTCTTGACAGCAGTCTTTCCTCTCAGTTCATGTACATGGGCTTCCAGCCTAAAGGTGAGTTCACCATCCCACTTCCTCATGTCATCCCTCTGGCTACACAAGAAGAGCCAGAGTGCACCACATGGCATGCTCCTGCGGCTTACTTTCCCTCTGACCAGCGCAGGAGATGATTGATTTCTTGGGGTGCCCCTAATAGCCAAGGTACTGTCCCATAGGGTTGAGGAGGTACAGAAATTTTCTTGCAAGTTTTTGAGCAAAAAAGAGGCTCTCCACAGTTGGTGTATCAATATCTGAGCAGTAATCTGCTGCCAAGCTGTTTAAGTGTGATGCTTGGGCAGTTTGAATCACCTTCCTCCACCTGGCCCAAGTGCACATGACGTCCTTGGGATCTTTGGAGTCATCATCATCCTCTAGATCACTGTAGATGAGTTCTAGCACCGCTAGTTCTCTCTGTTACTCAATGCCATCATTTGCAGTAGTCTGCTTTCCTGAGGACGTCACCAGAACTTCCTCGAATGGGTATATTGACCTCACACTTGAGAGGAGCCATCTCCAAAGACAGCAAGTTGCTGCCTCTTTTCCAATTCACCTTTAAATTCCCTGGTTTCTATCATGGTATCCCAGTTGTTTGACTTCCTTACCTTCCAGTTGCTGACTGTCAGCCCCATTACCCCAGCATCAGAGCAGCCAGGCAGCAATCTGCTCACCTGACTGGCAGCTGTAAGCTATCTGCATGTCTTGAAGTTCTGATGAGGTCAGGGACCAGGTATGTCCACTTCCTGTCTAAATTTTCCCACTCCTTCCTGCAATTTCTTTGTCAAAGGACTGACTTTCTTCTTCTTCTCCCTTACTAATTGGTGATATGGGCCCATTGTTATTTCCCACTGTTTCTTTTTCACTACTGGGGCAGTTACTATAGTTGTTTGGGTTCCTGTCTCAACCATGATGTCTTCAAATGTAGTTTGAGAGTAACTTGTTACTCTTTTCCCAAGGAACAAGTGATAGGACCAGAGGAAACATCCTCAGGCTGCACCAGGGGAGGTTAAGATTGGATATTCGTAACAATTTCTTCACTGAAAAGGTGGTCAGGCATTGGAATAGTTGTGGAATGACATTCCCTGAAAGTGTTCAAAAAATGTATAGATGAGGCCCTTAGTTACATGGTTTAGTGGTGGATTTGGCAGTTCTGGGACACAGGTTGAACTGGATGATCTTAAAGGTCTTTTCCAACCTAGCTGATTTTATGATTCTATGATTCTGTGAACTTTCTCTGAGAGCACCAAATGGGCACAAGCCAGGCCTCAGTACAATGCTGGAAGCTTCCGGTTTTCACTGGGGTAGGCAAGGCACCCTTCTATCAGGTGATGCATCAGTTTGCCAGGGTTGCTTGCCTGGTTGGGTGTGAAGTCCCAGGTTATGGGAGCTGATAAACACCCTAGGAACCTACCCAAATCTTTCCACACACTGTGCCACCCAGGGACCAGCCACCTCCGGTCCCATTTCAGTAACAGGTGATGTCCAGCCACAACACAGAGATGTAGTGTTTGCTCTAGAAGGCAAATGTAAAAATAATGAATGTCATCCCCCTCCTCCTAAGTCTTTGATTTTATTGCTGAGCAGGTATAATATGGTATGAAATATCCCTCTGGTCAGTTGGGGTCAGCTGTCTTGGCTGTGTCCTATCCCAGATCTTGCTCACCCCAGCCTGCTGGTGAGTGGGAACGTTGGAGACACAGCCTTGATGCTGTGTGAACACTGCTCAGCAGCAGCCAAAACACTGATGCTTTACCTAGCTGCTAATACACAGCACAGCCCTATGAGAACTGCTCTGGGGAAAATTAACTCCATCTCAGCCAGACCCAATACACATAAAAATTTAATTTGTAATGTATGACTAACATCAGAACCACAGCTTTCTGTATTTGATATTCAAACATTCTTCAAAACCTTGTTACTTTCTTTCTTTTTTTAATGTGCCAAGTATTTGAGAATTTGAAAAGAAGTTTACTGTCTTTTAACTGAACCAGCCAAAAAGTGCCACACCTTCAGTTAACCACACAGTGGGAAAACTTACCAAATGGTTGAAGTTTATTGCAAAAGAAAACAATGGAAAACAATCACCATAGTGTAGTCCCACTCATAAACAGCATACATACATTTTTTGGAACAGAGTAAGATACTGTATTTTTAAAGCTATGCTTGTTTCTTTGTCTACTATGTTGAAGTAGAACTTTGTGGGGTAGTAAGAAGTTCTTATGTGTCATAAACCCAGAAAATTATGTCAGAATGACATGAACTCTAATGCCAGTTAATGCAGTATCTGTTCCAGCAAAGTTTTAGGTATTCTAAGGAAGTGTTAATAATCTAATGTCAATAATCTAACTTTGGTGCAGTAGCTGTTTTAAAGCTGTTTCAAGAAAGGCACAATAGATTATTTTTCATATATATATGTACTTTATAATGGCAAAATTTCTATTTTTAGAGTTCTGAATGAACACGTACACCCATATGATAGATAGTTACTGCTGGCATTTTTAGCTGGAGAAGAAGTGAAAGTAGGTTGGATGCATAAGTATATATTGCTTGTTATTTATAGTAACAGTGTGATTTGTACTGGTTCCCATCTCAGAATAACTCTTCTTGTGCAAATATACTGGCCAGTTGACATTTTGTATACCTGAGAAAACTTGGTACAAAATGTTCAAGAAAATGTTGTTCACATTGTCTTGAAAATATGCCATAGTTTCAGTGACCATTTTGTGGATTTTATCTTAGATACTTGAGTGCAAAAATGGGTTGCTTTTTTTGTAAATGAAGTTTATGATGAGAGAGACATTAAATTATTTGACTGCAAATAACATGTATTTTACTCCACTGTGTTCTGAGGAAAAAATCCTGACACTTATTACTTAAAGTAGGTAGCATAATGGTAACTTGAGCAATAGAAATTAAATGTTAAGTTTTGCAAGTTTTCTTCTTTGGATGAAGTTTGCGTATTTCAGGGCTCATTTCTATAAAATCTCTAGAAATGAAAAAAAAATAATAAAATATCTATAATTATCTATTGCCAACAATATAATAACATAAATAAGTACTACTATTAGCAGTATTAAAATTATGATAAAAATAATGAAGGTTACTTTAAGGTAAAAGGTTACCTCAGTACTCTTTCCAGGAAAGGAAATTACTAACAGTAACAGAATATGAAATGCTCATGTTAATATGAAACAAATGTCTTTCTAAGTGCCATATTAATCACGTGGTGGGTGGAAATGCTTTCTAAGGAAGATTATCTTCATGAAAGTAGGAATTTTTTAAATAATTCTCATTTTTATTTCTGTTTTTTTAGAAAATAAATGCTAAGCTTCATGATGGAGTGTGTCAGCATTGCAAAGGTATCTTGGAGTGGCGGGTAAAATTCAACAAGTACAAACTGCTAACAAAGCCTAAAAAATGGTAAGTGAAGATACTTTGTGATAATCACTGATAGTGTTGTTGGTGGACTTTTTTTGAAAAATATTCTAGTTTTGGAAACTCACAAGTAGTAGCTGCTACTGTATGACATTCTTCAAATTTGGAGTCTGCAATGACAATATGTATTTTCTAATATATAATTTTCTAATTTGCTAGTCTTTTATCTCAAACTTTTGGAAAGAAAATGTGGAGAAGCAACTGCTCCTCTCTTTGCTGTTAAAATGCTTGAACTGTGGACCTAACTTTCCAAAACTGTCAGTGTGTCCTCTTGAATAAAAGTCAAATCCAAACCAGTTGTAACACAATATTCTAAGGCCTCATTGCAAGTCAGTACTAGAGGTATCTGAACATCTGTTAACTTTTATAGTTCACAAAGACTGTGTAGGAGAGAAGTGAGGAGAGGAAGGCTATAGTTTTGTGTCATATCAAAACTCATCAGCAACATTGTTCTCAGCATTAGAGGCCTCAAGTCCCACAAAATGTTTGCAACATGCATTTCATTATCTCTTGGTATGTTCTTTCTTTTTGCACATGAAACTATAATCCTAAATATTAAACATTTACCATTAATTGCATAAAGTTCTGTATTATGTGGTTTTGGATATGTACTTAACAGTTGGAAAGGATCTTAAAGACCATCTAGTTCCAACCTCCCTGCCATGGGCAGGGCCAATTTCCATTAGACCAGGCTGCTCAAAGCCCCATCCAACCTGGCCTTGAACACTGCTGGGGATGGGACAGCCACAGCTCCCCTGGTCAGCCTGTACCAGTGTCTCATCATCCTCACAGTGAAAAGCTTTTTCCTCATATCTGACATAAATCTTCCCTCTGGCAGATTATACCCATTCCCCCTTGTCTTGTCATTCCATGCCCTTGCAAAAAGTCCCTCTCCAGGTTTCTTTTAGGCACCCTTTAGGCACTGGAAGGCTGCTCTAAGGTCTACCCAGAGCCTTCTTCAGGCTGAACAAGCCCAACTCTCTTAAAATACAACCCCAAATATCTTAAAATAATGTCTATGATAGGTTAATTTTCTGAAGTGGATACTCTCTACTTTCTTCTTGCCTCAGCCGCAGAAGTTCTTACCTCTGTGGCAGCAGGCACAGCCAGTTTTTCAACAATGAAACACTTAGAGGAACTGCAGCTGGGCTGTTGCGTATGATTCAGACAGTTTTGTCACAGTAGTTTGTGTTTGTGGGTCTTGCATTACATACTTCTAAAATACTTATGAACTGCTTGCAAGGGTTCTGTAAATGTATGCGTGCAGTTGCATGAATGATAGTGTATTTTTTACTCTGATTTTCGGTAGGATAAAAGGGAAGGAATGTTTGTTCATACTATATCCCCCACTTGTGAGAAGTTTTACTTTTTAATATGAAACCACATGGAGCAAGTATTTTGATTTTAGTAAGCAATTTCATGCTTTCCTGTAAAAAAAATAGATTAGGTAGAAGTCTCACTGGTTCTGAAAGTAAACATTCTGGGTTCTGTTCACCATGGATGAAGTTGGTATTTTTCTTAACTCTTTCTTGAATGACTGTGTGCGTCCCATTTAAAAGTAGTGAGCTGTAGCAAATCCTGTGGTGATGGATCTGTTTTTTTTGCTTCTTCTTTGCCTACTGTAAAAGGAAAAAGAGGGGGAAAAAGGTATGTAAATTAGCATTGGAAATAGAAGAAGTGACACTGTGAGGTAGCTGGGACAATGTGGGCAGCATATGTGATGTTTTCCAACATGTTTTAGAACAAGTAAATTGGGTTGCAAATGATTTTAGCTCTACAGGTGCTGGCTTCTAGCCCAGCCTACAGCAGTGCAATGGGCCACTGTTCTGAAAGGACAAAATTATGAAGATTTTCAATGTGTGAAGCTTCTAGGGGAATTAATCACATTATAGACATTAAAACCATGATTATTATCAAGAAAAATGAATTCTTCACATCACAGACAGTGGTAGTGGAGGACTTTTCTGTACCTTATTTTTAGTTTTTTAACATCCTCAAAATTATGATTGTTGGTACAGCCACAAGTTATCTCTAGTTTACTTGTATTTCAAATGTTTAATTATTACAATTAAACTCTTTTACAAAAAAAGTCTATCCACCTTGCATTGATAGTGCCACTGCTTGGTGTAACATAGCTGTAGACATTATTTTTAATACTAATGCAAGTGATCATAGAAGAAAGACACAGCCCCCCCCAAACTAAATCAAACTATGTTGCTATTTACAGTGACATCTAACTCTAGGTTTTCTGTGGGGGAATGGGAAGACCAAAAATGCTAGGCGGTTCAGACTTTGTTTTTGTTAAATGTGTCTACAGCAATTCATGTGATTTTACAGCTTCTTAAGGAGCTGGATATGTACATCTTAGTAGTGAAAGATCATCAGAATCTAGATGAAGACAGTAGGGGAAAAGTGATAGTATGTAAGACGGGGATTTGAGAAAGAAAGTAAAAATTTCTGTTTAACCACATGCTAGTTAGGGCATCTGTCCTCATAAGGCATGCAAAAACACTTGCTATTTTAGTTCAATCTGTTTTAGGCAAGTCTGCAAATCCACTGTTCAGAACTATATCCTAAATCTTTCCTGACAGCCTTTTGAGTGCCTGAGGAACCAAAAAAGAGTGATTTCAAGGCAGCTGCATTACATGGGATATATAGTTATGTTCTCCAAAAATACAAGGTTTTCTAAATGTCAGCTGAATGTTAAGGCGTAGCATTTTAAAATTTACTTAGTCTACGGAGTTTTATCACATCTTTAAAAAGAATAGCAAAAAAATTTTACACAATTATGTTGTGGAGAATACAATTCTGTGCAGGCTTGTATTCATAAACAAAGTCCAACAATGGCTCTCTTCAGACTCTTAGATAAGGAAGAGGATGACACTGTGGTGTTTGAATCAAAAGCTTTGTATTGAAAAATGCATGCACCTTTTGATACCATATTCTTGTTTCATTGTATCGCTGAACCAGAAAAAGTTATGTAGCTTTTAAAGTAAAACTACCTATTGAAATGAATTGTAAGATTTCTCTTGTTACTTTAAATATAAAAATTAGTGATTTTATGGTTCTACTTCATTTCTTGTTTTAATAATTCTTCCTGAAAAAGTTAAACAAGAGGTAAGACAGGCAGTTATTTTGATAGTGCTATTTGTTGAAACACCAAATGTTTCACATGAAACTGGGCTATAAAATGTTGTTCCTCTTTTGAAGAGTACACCTGTATTGTCTTTGAATACATAATGTCCAACAAGCATCCACAAATATTTTTTTAATCATGATTTCTTTCTCTCACACACAGTGTAAAGTGCCTCCAGAAGACTGTAAAAGATCCGTACCATAGTATTTGTCGACCATGTGCTGGTAAGCTAGAGATCTGTGCTAAATGTGGAAAAAAAGAAGAAATAGTAATTCCGTAAGTAGTTCATAGGTTACGTAGTTTCAGTACTGAACTGTTTCTTCCCCTTTTAATAGAGCTTGTTGGGAAACTGCCAAGAAGCTGTTGTACTTTATTCCATATTCTGAATAATCCTGACAGGAATCAGTAGGAGTCATTACCATTGCTTTCTTCTGCTGAAACTGGGCGTGCAATGCCTATTGATGTTAGTGGGGTTGGGAAAAACAAAACCAAAACCAAAGTCTTTTTTGGTTAAGGCACTTTAATACCAATTGAATATCTTCCTTAGGAATAAAGCACTTCAAAATGGATTTCGGTCTAAAGCACCATAAAATATGCATAAGCCAATTTACTGTTTGCACTTTGTCTGTCATTTGATGATTCAGTTACTAGTGAACAGAAAAACTAAACAAGGGCTAACACTGAGCAGAATTACCTCATATATTTAGCATGCTTTTGGCTTTTTTGATCTCTCTTCTTTGAGCATCCTATATTAATTTACTGGTTTGTGGCAACTGGCCAGCTGTTGCTTATTTGATCAAACTGTTCACATATATTTTTTGTTTCTTCACAGACTCTTTTTCCTTTATTGTCTTTTATGTCTTTGCTGTTCAACATGAAAGTAACTTTAGGTTATTGTCCCTCTCCTCCTCTCCACTTCCTCCCATTTCCATTGCTGGTAGAATATCCTACCCTCCATCCCATTCTTGTGTAAAAGAAAAATAAATCCCAGAAGTGGGTAGTGACAACATCCTCTTTCTTTCTGCAGGATTGATAAAGGACAAGACAGAGCTGAGATTGTGACTACTAAAAATGGCCAAGAGAGCAGGGAGTTGGAGGATGAGCTGGATTTTGATGCAAACTTAAGTAGTAAGGACAGTGATGAAGATACTGATGTGCTTGAAGAACGATTTAAAAGTATGAATTTTGAAAGGACAGAGATCTAAAAGGTTGAGTTTATATGGGAGACTGTATGCTGTCAGAAGTGTTAAATCAATGTTTGCCTTAAACTGCACTGAAATCTGATTTCATATCTTTGGTCCTTGCATATAGATGTTGGCACTGTGTATTATGATGCTTGTTGAAGATTTTTTATAAATAAGGTGGGTATTTTGTGCATGTAGAGCAGAATTCAGAAATTGAATCTTTTAAGCATAGTATTTCATTCATACATGTAACAGCTTCCTGTTTTTTAAATTAAGCCTCCGTGTAATTGTTCTAAATTCAGTATTATGCTACTTTGTATTGCCATTTGGAAAACTACATGAAAGTCGAGAGTAAATACATAGTCTTGTCATAAAACAGAAGAGCTAAACCAATGTATTTTGCTGAAGGAAAATCTTGCAACTTCTGTCCATGAATTTCCAAATAGCATCAAAATACCAGGTGGCTATTACCGTTATGCCTGTTGTTTCTTTTCTATGCAAAACAGAGGGAATAAATGCCATCACCAGTACAGTTCCTGAGCACTTGATGCATATTTGCCATCTATATGTATGCACTGTGAATTTGTGACCCTGTTACTACTAATGTTTTGAAAAGAAAAAAAAAAGACTTTTTAGAATTGCTCGTAACAGATCTCACACTTTCATTTCCTTTGTCTGCAGATCTAATATAGTTTGCTCTGATATGAAAACACTTGTATAGTGTAGTGGTGTTTATATAGTTCCTGATTTCCAGTTCTTTTTATGGGTTATTTCAATGTAGGTTAAGCTCTAGGAAGGACTTAACTGAATTTGTAGTAACTATCTTTTATGGGATTCAGAACGGTTTGATTTCTTCTTTATTGTCTTCTATTTCTATAAATAAAACTGAAGAAGTACTTTTTAGTAATTAGATAGTTTAAGCTGTGATAATATAGTATGTCATTTTTACTAACTGTGTAACAGCTTCACATCTGCTTGGGTGGTCTGCCTGATACACAGAAGTGTAGCAGGCATGGAAAAATTTGATTCCCAAACTACCTTCTTTGAATGAATTGTGAGGAACTTCAGCTCTGGGATTATTCTCCCCACCTCCAGTGGGGAAAATACTAAAACTTTATCCTTCGGGCAGAGATAGCTACCATGTGGCTGCTATAGCTGACTTTAATTTAAAAGAAAATGTAGTTACTAGGCTATAGAGTACTAAGACATTCAGCAGTCAGTAGCCTAAAAGCATATTATTTAAAGGACAACTTTATTATTTAGTATTGACAATAACAGGCATACAGCAAAATTCTTGTAATCAGTCATGGAACAATGAGCTTTTACTGTTTTTTGTTAAATGTGTCACTACACATACAGCCTTAAGAGTAAGCTTTTTCTTTTACTATCATATATTTTGATTTGTATTCTACTTTAATATTATACATTAAAACACTGTTTTACCTTTTCTAACTATTTGTAAGTTTGTATCTTAATATCTAAAACATGCTTTTGTATGTTTTTTTAATGATCTCTAAGGACTGCTTGGTTTCTTTTTTGTTTTCTTTCCTCCATTCCTTTTCTGTGCTGCCCTTCTGCTACTGGAGAATTTGATCTGTCCCATCTATACTTTTTGCATAGGTAGATTTTTGCTAAGTGTTTGAACTACTGAAAAACATTCTACTGGTCTTCTTTGTTCCAGTGATGTGTCCAGACTTCTGAGGCTTTTCACTGGGGCAGGCTAAAATTTACTGTTTGGGTAGTATTCTTTTTCCTTCTGGTGTTGCTTATTACATAGTTGTTTGTAGTCGTGAAGGACTGGGACTGATGACCCAAAAAACCCATATTCTTTTTCCACCCACTCTACAAGCACATTTATAAGCTAAACCAGTAGTTCTGTGATTAAACATACCAGTTCTTTCACTTAACTGCAAATAATAAAATCCAAGGAGGCTGGAAGTTTAAAATTTGTAGAAGAGCAATGGTTCCTTTTGGAAGAGTCAGTGAAGCAGCAAATCACCAGGAGGTGCTTAGTGGCAGAAAATGAGGTTGATATGTTTAGAAGTGACTGGAAATTGGTGTGAAGGTCATGTTGCATTGACAGATAAGTCCTCCCAGCAGGACAGCAGTGACATCTGAGTCAGTGTGACATAGCCTGTTGTCCTACCAGTTGATGTTGATAAAGGCAGAGTAAACAAAGAATAAACAAAGAATATCCACACAGACTGCAGATTACCCAGGGTGGGAGAGGGAGAGCTAATAGGTGATTTGAATTTAACTTCAAAAAGGGTCTCTCTGAAGAGGAAACCGTGAGTGTCATCAAAATTGAACTGGCTTTTGAAAGGGACATACGTATGGGAAATGTTCCTCCATTTGGAAGAATTAGGTAATGACCTAACCCTTTGCCCAAAGGTGAGGGGAAATCCTGAAATGATAAGAAAGGATGTCATGGAACTGGCAGGATGAGAAAATGAGTGGAAGGATGCTCTTCTCAAAGTGGTGACACAACCTATCAGTACTGGGGAAGAGCAGTGCCACACAGGTGAACAAGTAGCCACAAAACACAGATGTTAGAAAAAGCCCCCTGAAGTTAGTTAGCATCTTCATGTTGCACCACTAATGCACTGTTTGGCCTTTAGGTGGGCATTTGGTGCCACAGCTGATGAAACTTTGCTGTGAGAGAGCACAGCTGCAGTGGTGGCTGGCTGCGTAGTCCAACCTTTCTCTCTGAAGACAGCTTTTGATTCTGGCAACTGTGGTTAGAAGATACACTGCTGGAAGTGATTGCTGCAGCTGATGCCATGTACGATGGTGGTTGTGAGTCAGCTTGAAAAATTGCTAACTTGGACTTTGGATCCTTACTGAATACAATTCTGAAGAAGAGAATGATAGATGTTAATATTAGTCATCTGAAGAATAAATGTGATGCTGCTGACACAGTTGAATTCCTGTTAACTGATTGTCCTAAGGAGTGTTTCCAATTCTCATTTAGTGTGACTCAACGCTGACAGTAATTAATTGGATAATGGACTGTCAGCATGTGTAAGGCAGACATGCAAGTTGATTCTTACTTCACAAGGGAAATGCTTATCATAGGCTCGAGCTTTCAGAACTTGTCATTGTTGATTGTACAGGCTTCCAGAAAGCCAAATTCCCACATACAAGGATTTCTCAGGACAATCTGGATGCATTGCAGTATGAGGAGAGTCCAGTATGGACACAGTGCTGCCTCCTAGCATAATTCCTGAACAATCTTCTCTGTCAAAGTTCGCAGTCCTCTCTGAGACATCCTATCATCAAATGTTTTGAAGTATCAGGTGATACAAAAACCATTGCCTAATGATTTACTTCTAGTTTTGCATGGGCTGGGCTCTTCTGTTCTTGTTTTGGCTACTGATGAATCTGTATGCCTCTACAGTACTGAAGTAATACCAGCCTCTGAAAGTTTATAGGACTACTGGTTAATTAGGAAAAGGACGGCTTGTTTTCTCCCTGTAATGGGCATGTATGTGGATGCTGAGATGCAAAGCGTGACATTAGCAAGGAAAATAGAGAAAAACATAGCAGGTAATCAAATATGAGCCACCTTGTAAACCTCTGGCCCTGCAATTATATGTGTTTTCTTTGTTCAGGAGTTCTCACAAGTAAACGGATGCTGACAGAAAATGCAAAACTACCTCTACTTACAGGAACCATCAGGATGACTTGCTGTCTTAATGAAGAAAGGTTTGTAAATATCATAAGGACATTCTTGATAATCAGATGTTTAGGAAGCTGGTCATGTATACTGTCAGCATCTGTTTTGCTTCATTCTTCTGCCTACTTTTTATCTAAAAGCTATTAAAGGACAAAACTGTATGAAAAAGAAAGTATGTGCCCTGCTTACATGCTCTTGTCACGTACAGTGAGTGTGTGAAGTAGGATTCATAAATCTCAAAACAGTTAAAAATACACTAGTATGTGAAGTGAAGTCTGTCTAGGGATTGATAACATGTTCTCAGACAAATTACCAGTAAGAGATTAGAAATTAAATACTTGTCATATTTCAGGTAGCAGGTTTTCCCGTTGGAGCCTCTGAAATAGCTAAGATTAAATCAGATAGAAGTTATCTTTTTTCCTACTGAAGTAAGAAAACAACTATTTTTAGAAATAGGGATAGACTCCTAATACAGTCATCAGTAAGAAGTTTGAGTATCTAAAAACAGAGGCTGAATATCACATCCAGTGCATTAAGATTTGACCTGAATTTGGATATATATAGCATCTGTACATGTATTTGCTTTTGATACAGCTTTAGAAACTCAAGTTAAAAAGGTCTGTTGTAGCCGCATAACTAAAACTGCTTTGAAAGCAGTACCAAATATTTTAGTGTTTTTTGCTTTAAACTATAACACAGAAGACAGTTTTTGTGCAAAAATCATATGGATTATGCATGCTCCTGAATGGCAGCACTCACTTGAAATCTCTCTTTAGGACAGCTTTTCTTTCTGAATCTCTAGTTAGTCACAGCTATGCTCCTTGCATTTGGTTCTCTCTTTCCTAATTCCTATGTGAGCAAGCGTGACATAATGTGTAAAAAGAGTCTATAAAGGGTACCCATAGTTAACCTATTAGTATGTGTAGCAGCAGTGGAATTTGTAGCTTTTTTATATCAGTAATTGCAAGCTACATGTGCAACAGTTTGATTGTTTTTTTCTTTTTTTCCCTCATAGACCTTACTCTTCTCTCCTGACTGTTTTGTTCCTTTTAGGGTTATTTTCTGTCTTTGTCCTACAGCGTGGTTCTGTGCTGTAGAAGCTGCTAGCTTGAATGAGAGCTGATGGAACCTCTGACTGACAGCAGCAATAGTTTATTCTGGGTTATTCCTAGTAGCAGCAACAGGGTTGGTGCCAGAACCATAAAACACTTTGGAAGTGATGATGCTTGTGAGATTATGTGAAGTGAAATGAAGCCACAGGTCCTGGGGAAAACGATAAAAGGGCCCCACCAGGTTTTTTAGCATAGTGGAGAAATGCGGAATAACCCCAAGCCTTCCATTTCCAAGGAAATATAAACCCCATAAAATCAGACCAGATCTATTGTTTTTGCAACAGCAAATTTACTGCTGTGTGACAAAGATTTTAGAAGTCTCTGGGAATGCCTGATATGCTCAAAGGATAATAGATCTTTATTCAGTTGTGGTTCAATGTTTCTTACAATGTTAGTGATGGAATCTCTCAGAATGCAACAACCTGTACTTCCATTACTTGAGAAAAGATGTAGTACAGTCTTTATGTTGTAAAACTGTAATCTTATGCTCTGCAAAGACCATACGGATTTGGCATGGATGTCTAGAAAGCCTGATGCTGTTATGCAAAAGTCTTTCTATTTTAGGGAAATGTTACACAAAGGATTAAACCATCTGAAAACTGCAGTGACTGGAACTTCAGAGCTATTGTATTTACTGCATTTCACCAGAAAGTTCTTTCTTATCCAGCTCTTCCCAGTTTTTCTATTAACCTGGGTTACATTTCGATATAAGTAGTACTGACATGATTTCTCTGCACCAAGGAAGAATTGCGCTTTGGATCGTTGCATTCAACTAGTTGTTCCTCTCTCATCCTCATGACTGAACTTCTCTCCAAAGTCTTTGGAGTCCGAACAAAGTTGATGGCTGGCTGTGTTACTTTAAAAAGTCACATTAGCAGCTGGGTGGCTGTGGCAAACAAAAGACAGGAGTGCTCACCCAGCGCACTGTAGAAATTCACGCTGTGGGGCATTCTGGTTCCCTGCCACTCCTAGCATGTAGCAGTGCAGACCTCTCCACTGTAGAGGCTAGAATTAAAAGTGTGCATTGTACGCCCACTGAGCAGAGAGATTTTGTTTGTCATTAATGAGAACACAATGTGTGGCTTAAAAGGAAGGGTAATGTATATGTCTGTAGTCTTTAAATGGAGAGAAGGGTCTCTGCCAAATATTTGAGGGTGTCAGGCAGGATGCCCAAGCGAGGTCTGTCCAAAATGCCATGAATGGGGAGACAGGTTGGAAGAAAAAGCTTCTAACTGAAATAAACATGGCACTGAGCTTGTGAGTGTGGAAGTACAAAGGTTCACACAGCCTGCAACTGCCTCTCTTCATCTTTGCAGTCTACAGCTGTCATTGTAGTGTGCATGGAAATTGTCCAAATAATAAACCTACTTCACCATAATTAGCCTGACAAGAAGTTAGTGTTTATTGCCCCCTAGCATGTTAAATGAGATTTGCAAGTGGGCTGCAAACAATGAAATATCTTGTTGTGGTTTGAGTTCTCTAAATCTCAGGTGAAAATAAAAGCAACTTAAATAAAACTTTGTAGTGAACAGTAACTCTTCTGTAATGTACATGTTCTCCTGAGGCCTAAATGGAAATTACTGAAAAAAGACTAATTTAGATTAAGAATCCTGTTCCTGAAACAAGCTAGACTTTCAGAGTGAGAAAATATGGAGTTATCACTTTACTTCTGTAATGTAATGAGTTTTAAAATTATTTTTTCCTTCATATTAAAGCTATGTTTACCATTAGTTACACTACTGAGTTTAGCTCTATTCTGCACAAAGCTACACCTTTAACCACAAGACCAGTCATGTTATTCTGCAACTAGGAATGCTGTGCTCCTTCCTAAAGATAAGTAGTGTTACAAGGGCGTTTGATAGAGTAAACTATGTTGGTGGCTAAATAAATCTTCCCTAACTGATTTAACATCAAGGTAGTCCATTGGGCTTCATGTTTAACTTAATTTGTCTGAGGGTTGGGGTTTTTTTGTGTGTGTGCTTTTATTTACATGCTTTTATTTACAAGAGTGGCTTGCTACTCCATTACAGGCAAAGCTACCAAATCTGTGTGGCGCTTACTGTTCCAGAGTTTACTGCATAAATCAGTTAGGGTAGATGCACGAGCTCTTAGAAGCTACCAGATCAGCAGGAGGCTTACAATAGAACCTATAACTCTTACATCTGACTCCAGTGCCTTAGATATTTGATTTTACTGTCCACCGTGTGACTTTGACCCACAATAGACAAATGAGGGGTGTGACCTTGTATAGAGTGTGAGTCTTCAAAACAAAACAGAACAAAAAAAAACCTCTTTTTTCAGTTAATAAATGTGGAACAAAGAAAATTATGCTAAAAAAATATAAAAATCCTTGTTTAAAATGGGTACATTTTCTTGCTAGTGATGGGGAATGGATGAGTAAAAGGTACAAGAGTTTCTGGCGCTGCTTTTATTGACGTCTTCACGTTTCTCTCTCGAAAAAGCTCCGTTGCAACACCAGGTGTCAGTGTAACAAAGAGAAAAAGTTGGCAATGAAATTGGCTTCACAGTGCGCGGTGGTAGCGGCTTTAAAACCCAGCAGCGCTCTCAGATCTCCAGGCTGGCTATGTCGAAGGTGCTTTGCTTTCGTACCCCAGGGATGGCTGGCCAGCTTTTGTCTCGCAGGGATGCAACAATCCCTGACCTGTGTAGAGAGGGAGAGTGACCTACACTTCTAACAAGCTCTTCAGGAGGGGAGCCTGGGCCAAGAGCAGACACCTGAGCTGAGAATTCTGCTTTTAATCTGGAGTCTGCTTTTACGAAAAGCCTTAAATGGATGTGCTTCCCAGCCTGGCCTCCACACCTGCTCTGCACTGCCACAAGAAGGCAAATACTGAGTTTTCAGAAATCAGTGCTAACATGCTCATTCAGTATTCTGACACCCTGTCATGTGAATTAAAAACCCCTCAATGCTCCACGTATTAATCACACTGGACAGAATTACACTTTAGTATATTAAGCTCAGCTCATGAATTTCCTCAGAAGTCTTGGAAAACTGGCATGGGGTGGCAGAGAGAGAAAGAAGCCTGAAAATGAAAAATGTTACCACAAAATGACATTTCACCCAGAACACTTTTTTTTTTATTATCAGCTTCTCAGGAACACATCTGAGGTTCTAGTTAACAAAGCCTCAGAGTACCTGTGTACTGGGGCCAACAAGACCTTAACTCTTCAATTAGCTGAGTGCAAGAACACATGAAAAAAGAGTTAGTCTTCCTGTGCTGAATTCCACCTTAATAAGGATCCCACTTATTTACTGTGGGACAGCCTTGGTTAGCAGCCAAGAGCCTGCATGGCTACTTGCTCAATTCCCCTCTGCTGCAGCATGGGACAGAGTAGAAGGAAGGCAATGAAACTTTTAGATCAAGATTATTGCGGTTAGTAGGGACAGCAAAAGCTGCCATGCAGGCAAAGCAAAAAGAATTAATTCACCACTTTCTGTGGGCAGGCAGATGTTCAGCTGCTTCCTGGAGAAAACAGCATCATCATGCATAACAGTTACTTGAGAAGACAAAACACCATCAAATATCCCCTTTTTCTTCTGCTTCTATTGCAGAGCATGATGCCATGTGGTAAGGGATTTCCCTCTGGCCACTTTGGGATGGCTGTCCCAGCTGTGACACCTCTCAGCTTCCGGCCCACTCCTGCCCTACTTCTTGCTGCATGGAAGAATGTGAAAGAGAAACAGCACTGTTCAGCAACAGCCAAAACATGGATATGCTGTCGACATCATTGTGGTCACAAATGCAAAGCTTGACACTGAGGCTGCTGTGGAGAAAGTCAACCCCTCCAGCCAGATCCAGTACATTACGTACTGAGTTTGCTTTCTGAATTGTGTCAGTGTTACAGCAATCCCAGGGCCGAGTGCCAAAACCAGAAATTTTTGTTAAATTTTCAGTATGGACCTTTCTAGGCACAGGCTGAACGATTTGAGAAAATTTATGAGCATATGCATGGGGATCCATACACATCAATCTGATGAAATGTTTGCCTCTCACTAAAAGTTAGGTGCTATATTCACCTTGGGGTAAAATGCATGCTAAGCAACACTTCTCTTGAAAAAGAGATCCGAACCTATATTAAAAAACAAAAATTAAAAAAAAAAATCTGTGTCTTCCTTATTAGGTATTTGAAGACTGAAAAAAAACCAACCCAATTATAAGGTGCTGGACATTTAGGATTTGGATATTTGGAATGAAAGAATTACATTTGAGTTTGTGGTGAGCAGGCACTTTGTCTTTTCCTCTTTTTGAGGTTCCTGAATCACTTCACAGATGTGTGTGTTCTGGAGAAGTTCAAGTATAATTATGAGAAAGACAAGTTACAATCATAAGTGCTTGGGAGTGGAAATCTGGAAACTACTTACTGGCCACTCCTGAAAAGAGAGCTCCTTTATTTGTTCCTTCCAGAATTCATTTCATACTCTGATGATCTGTGGCAATTAGCCATGTGCATGAGAGCATTCAGATCCACACCTGCATGTTTTTTTTAGTTGGTATTAGAAGTCTGTATAGCAATTCACAGAGCAGCATTGCATAAGATTTTTGTTCTGGAAGTACTGAAAGATTTTCTGAGAATTATGGAACTGTTAATTTATCTTGGGTAAAATCCAGACTGGTTAAAAATCAGTGCAAGTTTCACTACGAAATCTAATGGTCTCTGGAGCTGACATTTTTGAATTTGTACTGTGCTAAGGGTGATTTGACTATGAAACCTTACACAGTTATAAACACTTAGAATATGCCCTCATGGGCATATGGAATCTCAGAATAATGGTCTGATTCACAAGTATATTTGCTAGAAAATGGTAACAACCTTGTTTATCCAAACTGGTGACACAGAAGCTACTTTGAAAAGCTATTATATCAGTATATATTTCTGATGTGAAGTTTTCTTGGCAGAAAGGCCAACGAAAGGGACTCTTACCTCTCAAACAAGGTAGATTTTGTGATAAAACTCTTTCCACCCCAACTGATATAACTACTGCTCATCGCTGACCCAAATCTTGGGAAAAGTGAACTGAAGGATCTATCTTCCAGGACTGTAAGACTTGCGTGCAGCTGCCAGCCATGCTTCTGGTTTTGCAGACTTTTCTTGCAGAATGGCAGCAGTAAAGATTTCCCTCCTGTTGCTGACCAGACTTCCCCACATCCGCACATGCTATCCAACAGCTATTAGCTGCACAACTTTACATTGTCGTGAAAATCCCCAGGTCCCTTGTTAGGACACTCTCAATGAACAGAGGCTTGAGTGGGTATTGCCAGTCTGAGGGTGTTTGTCCACTGAAAGCAAAATAGATTAACAACATCAGTTAAATTTTCCCTGCATTCCCCAATAACATCTTGTTGTGATCTTAAATGATTTCTATGGTAACAGCAGAACACTATTTCTAACATCACACTGGGGGTGTGCATCAGTGCTGTTGTCTGAAGGATATTTGCAATTGAGCTATTATAGGTAAAGTCTAAGACTTGCTTAAAACAAAAGATACATGTTTTATTGTTTGACTTTGCAGGGGATACGTAGCAGGCAAAAAGTTAATTTTTATTCACAGTTTAACTCATCCGCCATTTTCCTTTACTGCACTGAATGTGGTGACTGGATTAGCTACAACATTAGCAATGTTCAGGTGTCAAAAATGTTTCCTTTAGATAATGGAAATCATTAAAGTGTCAAAATCAAATGACTGGTCACAATCACAACTGATGATGTCATCATGTTTGTACCATGAATGCAAGCATTTATAATTAGAGACCAAATCAAAAACATGAAATGCCAATGCACATGAAAGCTACAGTTTCCACAAGAAAGCATTTCTGATTTGGTGCTAATATTAATATCAAATATGCAAATAAAATTATTAATATCAAAATAGTGTAAAAAAATTTGTTATCACAGAGTAAATCTAACGGTGTCTTATCAGGTATTCTATGTAGGCATATCCCTACTGCTTTTTAAAATAAGCAGTGGTAAGCTTTTTAAAATAAGCAGGGTAAGGCAGTGGCTAGGTCTCTGTTAAAGGTTGAAAGCATACTTTTTGCAATTGAATTTGATCTACAGTGCTTCTTGTGTTGCAAATGGCACTGTGGTAAAAGGCACAGGCCATTACATAAATAAACAGTATATGGGAAAAAATATTGCTACCTTAAGTGCATGAAGATAGAGAAAGTTGTGTTTTTTAAAGAGATACAAATTTTTAGGAATTCGATGTAACATGGGAAAAATCATGTCTCTGTAAGCTTTTGCTGCTTTACACAAAATAACATGTAACAGGAGGACTTCAGCCAACTGAATGGCAGGCATTTGCACTGGTCATTTGCTGAATGTGTATCTAGTAAAAAAATAATACATCTCTCTACAGACCTGTACTTACACTTTTAGCCTTGCATCATTTTGTGCAGCCAGACCCTTCCTATTACAGATGTGGTCTAGCATTAAATCACTTGTCTTAACGCAGCTAATCAGGTAGGAAATAGTAAAAGAAAACTGTGTTCTCCTCTCTAGATGTTTTTTAGTTAAGTAAGAAAATATATAGCAAGGTGACAACATTGTTTAGTAATAAGTGTCACTTTTATAATGGCAAGGTACACAAATGGCATTTATATAGGCTGGTGATGCAACTACAATATGGAGTTACTGCTGCTTGCATGAGTTGGTTGAAACTTTCAGTGAGGATTTAATTTTTAGGTGTGTATTTCCCAGTTAAATAAGCAGCTATTGAAGAACTGGAGTTGAAGAATTTCCTATGTTCAAGCAGAATAAACATGAAAGAGAAATCCTCTCCCAGAGCTACCTGAAGAAAAATCCTTCCCAATGAGGAGTGAGTTGATGAGAATTTGAGCAAGTAGACAAGACGAGAGAAAGTCCTTCTTTTGGCTCGTAGATAGAAATACTAGATAGAAAATAAGTACTAGAAAGAAAGAAAATAAATTTTATATAGAAAAAACAGAAATACTGTTTTTGTTAACATTCTTTTAATTGTAATTTTCAGACACTAACTTCGTGACTAGAAATTCTTTTCCTGGTAGGGAAAACAGCTGCAAGTACAAACATACCAACACAGAAGGGCCTATAAAGTGTTCCATGTGCTACAAACAACTTGCTTTAAAAGCCCAAATAGTCCTTTTGGCATTGTGCAGACAATCAGCTGGAGTCTAACTTCACCTTCTACAAAAAATAAAATTCATTTTTGTGCCACCTTAAAAAAAAAAGCCACCAAAAAAGAGGCCATGATGTGGTCGGTCCTGCTATCAGTTTCTCCCCTTTGTGGTTGCTCGTTGCAGAGTGCAGGGACACTCAGATTCATGCCTCTGGTGTTTTGCATCTAATACGGCCCCATTCCTGTGAAGAGTTGTACTGAAATGGGGCCAACCTGGAATGCAACGTAAATTTAGTAGGGCAGTCCATTTTCAAGAAAATGTTCCCTCCCTCTTTCAGGGAAAACATTCCCTCCCTGTTTCTGGTTTAGAAGTAAGTAACCATGGTGACTGCAAAAGCTCAACTTCTGCACATACTCTGAGGTTACCATCTCTCACAGTTTTAATCCCTGCTTAACCCCCAAAAAGAGTTACCTTGACAAGATAACTCCACTGTTCCATAATGTGATGTTAATAGCACAGCTTCTTAAAGTTCATCCTTACTTCAAACTGCAGTCAGTGCATCATATCTCATACCTGCATGTCATACTTCATATCTTGCTAATCTCATATCTACATGGCAATTCTAGTGGCAAACTGGAAAACTGACCAAACAAGTCCACAGGATGTTCTCTGCATCCAAGATAAGACTTTCAAAACACCCATATGTCTAGGAAGCCCAGGGTGTGCTGGCTCCTCAACACATTTGGCTCACTGTTGAACCTGTTAAAGCTATCCAGCTCATTTCTGAAGCATGGAGTTGATCAGTGATGGCCACGTTTGTTCCCTGGTCTCCAGTGTGCTGGGAAGTCCAGTTTGAGAAGGCCAGGAGAGAACTGATGCCCACAGTGAAGCAGTGCAGGGGCAGTCAGCCTCAGAAGCCAGTAAAGACATAGCTCTGCCACCACCACCAACCACTCCAAACAGCCTCTACTCAACATAGGCACCATCTCACTTCATTTGGAGATGCATACTGGGTTTCCATGTCCAGTGAGGAATCATGCCTAATGCTGGCAATTAATCCCCCCAAAGCTGTTTTTCTGTATTTCTGATGCTTACATACAGGCTGAGAAAGTTGGGGCTGTTCAGGCTGGAGAAGAGAAGGCTGCGTGGAGACCTCATAGCAGCCTTCCAGTATGTGAAGGGGGCCTATAGGGATGCTGGAGAGGGACTATTTACTATGGACTGTAGTGACAGGACAAGGGATAATGGGTTAAAACTTAAACAGGGGAAGTTTAGATTGGATAGAAAGAATAAATTCTTTACTGTGAGGGTGGTGAGGCACTGGAATGATTTGCCCAGGGAAGCTGCAAATTCTCCATCCCTGGTGGTGTTCAAGGCCAGGTTGGACATAGCCTTGGGTGACATGGTTTATTCTGAGGTGTCCCTGACCATGGTGGGGGGGGTTGGAACTAGATGATCTTAAGGTCCTTTCCGACTCTAACTGTTCTATGATCCTATGTATCTCAGTGTGGACTGTACACATTCACTCCAAGAAAGATCATGGACTGATGTACACATCTTTTATCTGATTATAAATGTGTAAAGAGTGGTATATGTCATCTGTAAATGACCTTTATTACCTTTAATATACTTTTAATGGTTACCTTAATTACCTGTAATGTAAATAAAGGGATGTCTGCTAGTGAAATGCTGCTCTGTTTACCGGAAGTGCATTCAGATAACTCACTTTGCATGGCTCTGTGGACAAAACTGGAGAAACTGTTCTACCTCATTACCTGGTCTAGGATCACTGTGATGACTGAGGTCAGCTGATAGCAAAGTGCTTCCCTTTTCTTTTCTTTGCTTCTATGAACTGCCTCTTGGAAGTGTAAAGAAAGACTTTTGCGTAAAGTTGCTTTTATACTCGACTCCAGCTGCAATTAGCTAACCTGAGAACATCTCTTACCTTAAAAAGCCTTGTTGGAAAGAAGAAACTGAATTATCAAGGTAACCATTACACCATTTTCCAAAATCATTTTGCAAAATCATGTTGCAAATCATTTTGCAAATCATTTTGCAATCATTTTGCAAAGAAGCCTCCAGGTCTTCAGCAACCTGTGTAATACAATTATTCTTATTCTGAAAGAAATGTTCAGAAAACAATATATTATCCTTCCTTAATTGTTGGCCTGTGTGAACTGAATTTTGTAGCAATGGAAGAAAAGATGGTGAGGAGGTCAGTGTGGCTTTGAGGATCCAGTCAGGATAAAGAAAGAGAAGACTTCTTACTTCCCCCTGTGTGTTGAGAGCACAGTGCTAGTTTCGGGGGGCATGCTGGTGGGCAGGCAGCAGAAATGGGTCAGGCTAGGTGACCACCTCCCTTTGTCTGTGCCCAAAACTGGGCTGGAGTAAAGTTGTAGATGCTGAGCTGGGATAAAAATAAGGGGTATAAAGCAAGCTCTCACTCATTGTTTTCAGAGTGTGCCAAACCCAGCAGCTCCAAGCTGATGATAATATCTCCAAATACTTGCTGCTGCCTGACAATTCTCCTCTTGACTTTGGCTAAGCTTTCCCCTGAACACTGGTCACTGATCTTTAAGAGAATTTAAGTTACCAGATGAGAGGTGCCGTCTGCTTGAAAAGTCAGTTCCTTATTTTGTAATACAAGCTGCTTTGGAGATCACAATGTTCTTTCATTCTTTCCAACATAGAAATGCAATGTAACAAATAACATGTATTTATGTTGTATGCTGTCAAAAGATATCTAAAACAATTTCTGTTATTTAAAAAAAGCATAAAAGTACTTTACATTTTAAATCCTCTAGCCGATAGGTGTTCCAGTACTTTAGTGTGGAAACCAAATATGTGTTTGACTAAAGTCTTCATTTGAGCAAAGCTGAAGTAATAGTTGTGAAGCATAATACTGTCTTTTCCCAAGAAGTAGAAACATTTTTATCACAGTCCCTAAGCTATAAAGCAGAAAATAGATATTTTAAAATAAATAAATAAATTATTTACACCAGTCTTTGAATTAATGAGGGTACTTTTTTTCTCTACTAAACATGCATGGCTGGTTAGTGAAAAGAGACTTAAAGGGATGAGTCAGAGGAGAAAGATGTGAACACTGAAAATGTGCTGGATTTTGAGTGCACTCTTCATGTTTCTGCTCTACTTAATGTTTCATCAAACTCTTCTGAATTTAGGGTGTGGGAGATTTGGGGGGGGGGGGAGGTGTTTAGTGGGAGAGTGCTTTTAATTCCTTCTTTTTCTGTGGAATCTCTTGACCACCAAATAAGCTCCAAGTTAAAAAGCCGTATTTTTTCTTCTGTTGGAGCAGGACTCACTTGAAATTCTTTTAAGTCAGAGGCTTACTGCAGCTGAAAGCTATGCACAGTTTAGCCTTCTTTGTTAATGAAATTAAAACACTACCCTCTCTATATCATCAAGACCTACTAGTGACTCTTTTCTGTTTGTCATGCAGCCACTCTTGTCAAAAGTCTGACTGATGCAGGGCAAGAAGTTACAGATTTTGTAGGGTTTGTTTATTTGGTATAGTTGCATAAAAAATGTAGGACTAAGGCAATGACATCCAATGTGCAACTATTAGAAGGAATTAGATAATGGCCACCTATCAGGTAACACCCCCCTGGCAAACCAATAACATGTCTGGAAGAACTGAAATGGACTGGTTTTAATCTACAGAAGGAGGAAACAATCTTTAGGGCCAAACCAAAGAGATCTTGAGCCTGGCCATCCTGGACTCAGAGACTCAAAGTCAGCCAAGACTGAACACCAGAGCCAGAAAAGGAGCATCAGCTATGTGGTGTGGTATGTTAGCCTAACTAACATATTTGATTGATGATTGATTTTTAGATGCTAACAGATTGCCTAGTCTTTGAACATAAATAAAAGCATGTTGGAAGCTTCAAGGTTTGCCTGCTCGCATCACAGCCGTACACAGACAACTAATAATAACAGTCGCAACACCACCAAAATACAAATTACACAACAGGTGGTTAACCACTATATCAGCCCATTGTTCATGTCCACACAATGGTCTTTATGCTTTAACATGCCAGGGACCCAAGATAAACATAGCTGCAGGGAATATCCGAGGAACAAACCTTCCTCCCACAAATAATGCCTTTTACAGCTTGTTTTAGCAGCCCTTACATATTTATTTTTCAGCGCTATGTATGATAATATTCAAGCCCTTCATAGAACTAACAGAATATAAACACTATCATGATTACCATGGTTACACTGTTATTACAGTTTAACCTTGTAGATGGCTTTCAAAAATGCTGGTATCAGAAGTGGTCCAACTGTAGCTTTTTTTCTGAATAATAAGACTGTACCTGTAACTCAGCCTGGCGATTTATTAGGTCTAACTTTTCCTGATGGTGCTTCCAAAAAATGAAAAGGTCAAAAGCTACCTTACGACTGGCTGGAGGCTGCTGATGCAGGCTCATCGCTGGCCCCCATCTGGGACTTTGCTATGGACCCCATCGTTAAAGTCAGAGGGCAGCTGCAGCCCTGCTACAACCAATACCGTGTCTCTCTGAGATGTTTCTCTTCTCTGAGCCACGGGAGCTGTTGCAGCATTATGCTCAAAATCTTGTTTATGGGAAAGATGAATCATGCCTTGTATACAAGTAAAGCCAGAAATTTCTTGTTAGGATGATGGAAATTTTTAAGGTCTAATTCAAGGATCTGTAGTTATCTAGACCTAACATGAAAGAAAAATTTTGCAGTTGAATTACTTCTGCATGGAAAAGTATCAAGAATAATAAAATCCAAACTGAAACACACATATTCTGCAGTTTCTATCCCCTTTTTTACTGATGTTATGTCCACCTTTCTACTGCTCCTTTGCATCTTAAAGTCAATAGCTTTGGGCTCCTAGAGAGGGCAATACCGGAAGCTGTCAGTCCCCTTGGTTCTTTGGGAGGAAAATCAGGTTGATGTTAGTTTCTTCCTTCTCTCCCCAGGATCCACTTGAGGCAGATCAACTGATCAACAGAGTTGTTTATAGCTGCAGGGTCTCTCTCCAGTGCCAAGCCTGTGCCCCATCTCATATCACCCCATGCCTATAATCTGAGCCACATTATGTGCGTCTGCTATTGCATCAGACTTGGGTTTCTCTGTACTATGTCATTGTGTCAGAGGTGTAAATATCCCATTCTGCACAGAATAACTGCTTGTATCCACTATCTGTATAAAAATAGGGTTGTTCTGCATACAAATAAAACAGAGTGATCATGAGCACCTTGGTCATTGAGAGAAATTGCTTTGACAGCTAGGCAAACTAAAAGAACGTGCAGGCCAGAGCCAGTTCAGTCAACACAATTCTGACAAGCCTCAGCCCTGAGGCCTTGCAAATTCAGTGCACAGCATAAAGCCTGTAACTAGCAATGGCAATACTGTGCTGGAGAGTTACATGCTGTGACAACTCTGCAACCCAGTTAGGTGCCCTGAGCAATTGTGGGAAGATCCACTTTCTGCCACCTTCTACCTGCAACAAGCTACATGCCAGTTGCTCTAAGAGCATTCTTATTCCTAAAACTCTGGACAGAGAAGGGGTAGCACTTCTCAAAGGTACGTGCTGAAATTAGGAAAAAAAGTGACCTTTTGATTAGTCTCCTAGAACCAGGAGTACTATATAGGTGTCTGGACATGTGAGGTCTGGATCAAGAAAGAGAAACAGAAGCTGAGATGATGGGATGGGATGGATGGATGGATGGGTGGATGGATGGATGGAATTCTGGCATGTGTAGCTCATGATTACAAGTACAAAATATGCATTGCAAACAGCCATACATCACTGTCCCTGTAAAAAAAAAAAAAAAACAAAAAACAAAAAACAAAAAAACCACAAACCAAACAGAACCAAAACAAACAAAGAGAACTAACCTCCAAAATTTATATTATCTGAATTCTCAGCTTTGTCCTGTGCAAAATTTTCAGCGTGATTCCAAATCAAGTTTATATAAAGCTCCTGAGGTAAGAGCATTTGCCTGCTTTACCTTAAGTCAAGCTCAGTAAAGAAACGTTCTAAGAAAATACCGTTTTCCATGTGACTGTTTTTTTCAACACCTAGAAGTCTAGTGAACTCCATATGATGGGGCAACTCCTGTCATGTACATGTAAATGAACAAATAAAACCACCAGATGGCTCAATGATGACGGTTTATGTCCATATATCAGTAATAAAGTAGAAAATGCAACTCTCTTTTGTGTTAAAATAAAATGAGGGAGAATAATGTGAGAAATGTAAGCTGATGAATTATGTGTATTAAATGCATCTTACTCAGTTCTGGGAAATTAGTATTATCTAACAGACTGCTATATCAATTCAAACCCCGAAGAAAGTGTGAAGCACAGATTTATTTCCTAGACAAACTTATTTGAGATAATAATAGGATGTTAGCTGGCTATTTCACAGAAAGTTCTTGGTGGAGGAAAAATCCATGTACATATGTTTTCTAGTTTGAGGTTAGGTGGTGATTAGACTTAATGTTCTGCTTAGCTGTTCCCCTTTCTCATGCTTTTCATTGAAAATTTGAGTGATTGTATAGGAAAAATGAACAAACAAAAAGTAATCCTCTAGAAACAGGGTGTGTTCTTCTTTCCTTTGGGGAACAGAAAACATTACAGCTATGTGTTTTGAAGATGGCACGCTTTTGGAGTTTCAGTTGCTGGTCCAGCCTTTGAAAAGGAATCAAAAGTATGTCTAACATGAAAAGCACAATATTTTCATGTGAGGGAAGGTGATCATCAGAGCACAGAAAACTTTGCTTTACTCAGAGGACTTGTAGGTGGGATCTCATAAGGGGCAGCTCTGAAGGGCAAAGGACAGCAGCAAATCTGTCTGGCCTTTAAAGACAGCATTTTCCAAGTGCGACAGTGGTCCGCCCTCAGGAAAACAAGGAGACCTGCCAGGAGGCCAGCTTGGCAGAGCAACTAAGTCATGGCACAGCTCCAACATGAAAAGGCACATGAGTGGGGACCAAGAACAGGATACAGAGGAGGAAACAAGAAACACTTCCCAGGAGTGTAACGGCAGCGTCAAGGAGGCAAAAATTCAGCTGGATCTGAGATCTGCAAGGAATGTAAAGGGCAGCAATAGCTTCTACTGCTACATTAGTCACAAAAGGCTCACCAAAGAAAATGTGGACACATTCCAGGGTGGGGTGGGTCGTTTAGTGGTAGCAGACACAGATAAGGTAGGTTGTCACCACCTTCTTTGTTGTTACCAGCAAGGTCTGCCAGGCCTCTGCTCTTACTGACAGGTCTCAAGGCAGAGAGAAGCTACCAGCTGGGGACAATGGTCCAGTTGATGTTCATTCAAGAGCACTTGACCTACACACACCCCTGGGACCTGTGGGGCTGCATCCCGAGGTGCTGAGGGAGGTGGCTAATGTCCTTGTGCAGCTGCTCTCCATCAGCTCTCAAAGGCCATAGAGATCAGGGAGGTCTCAATGAGTGGAAAGAGGCAAATGTCATCCCTGCCTTCAGAACAGGGCAGCAGCAGCCTGAGAAGCTGCAGGCTGGGCAGCCTCCTGCCAGCCCCAGGTAAAACCAAGGAGTGAGTCCTCCTGGAGCCCATGACTGGGCACAAGAGGAAGCAGGCAGTGATGGGAGCAGCCTGCCATTGCATTTATAAAGGCGATTTCAATTCCATTCTGTCCATTATTTCTTTCCACAGCCCTTTTTATACTTATCCTCATTCAAGCATTCAATTATTGTGAAGTATAAATATGAATAAACTGTAAAAGTGTTTGTTATGGACTGGTAACACTTGCTACCTAGTAACAGAAGGGCATCGTGCCCTGAACCTGAGAGTTATAAACTGCAAACCCAAAGCCCTGAGCAGCTTTTCAGACCTTCATAATCTGTGTTCAAACTGCCTGAATCGTGAATGGTGGATTTGTACATATCCAGAAAATGAAAATCTTTTGGGAGCATTGGTAACTTTTTCTTAGGGGTTAGTTATATTTTTGTGAGAGCTATTTATTAAAACCTGACTAGTTAATCTCAGCTTTTATTCAGTCATCATTGTCATGGAGACACTTAACTGCTGGTCAAACAAAAAGCTTTTATGTCCACTCTCCTTCTACATTTGTTCACTATGATAGCAGTTGTAACTATTTGTACTTCTGGCTGTTAAACAAATAAAAGGATAACCTGATTATGTGCCTTCAGCCCCTGACCATAGCAGAAGGTTGAAACAGATGGAAAGCCCATTGCACATCTGTAGCCAAAGCACTGTGTTTCTGAGGGCAGCAGCATGTAATAGACTTGGTGCAGTCTTTGAATACACTTCCTGAAAGTACGTCCTTTTCATGCTTTTCAAACCTTGTGTGCTTTCCTCTAGCTTCTTAGTGCTCTAGTAAATAACAAACACAAACACAGAAAGCAATAATCAAATATTTTTATTCCAGCACATCAAAGTAAGTTATTTAATAAAGTTTTAAGAAAATAAGTATTGCCCATGAACGAAAACTAAGACGAATAAATATACCCTGCAGACAGGCAGTGCTGTGCCGCCACTGTTATATTACAATTCACAGACCTATTTCTTGACCACAGGGCCAGCAGCAATGAAATCTCCCCTACTCTGCCCTTTACTGTAGACTCTCAAGTACTGACAATATATGGCATCCATAATCTTGGAAACTGAGTCAAAAAATCCCCTTCCTACCCTATACTGTGCCTCCTTCAGGGAGTAATACATGATGTTAAGAGCCCAGACTTACAGCCTAGCCTATCTGTATCCTGATGTCATGTTTTGGAAGCATTCATCTCACTTATACTGTTCCCTTCTAAAAAATTGAAGCAAAAAATGAATTTATGAGCTTTGACATAAATGTGTAAATTTGGAAACCTGTAGAAAGCAAGTAGTAATAATATCTGGAACAGCTAACTACAGTTTTAGTGTTGCATTAGCAGAAAGCAAAAAAATAGACAACTAATTTATGACTGATCATTAAGAGGAATCTGTTTTCAATCCTACTGGTACATGGAAAGAATGAGTATATATCTGTCACTTACTTAATCCATAAACTAAGAGACCTTGGTAATCTGCCCCTCTACTCTGCTCTCCTGAGACCTCTCTTGCAGTATTGTGTGCAGTTCTGGTGTCCTCAATGTAAAAAGAGCATGGAACTGTTGGAACAAGTCCAGAGGAGGGCCATGAGGATGATCAGGGGACTGGAGCACCTCCCATATGAAGACAGGCTGAGAAAGTTGGGGCTGTTCAGCCTGGAGAAGAGAAGGCTGCGTGGAGACCTCCTAGCAGCCTTCCAGTATCTGAAGGGGGCCTACAGGGATGCTGGGGAGGGACTCTTCATTAGGGACTGTAGTGATAGGACAAGGGGTAATGAAAAAAAAAAACTTAAACAGGGGAAGTTTAGATTTGGTATAAGGAAGAAGTTTTTTACAGTAAGGGTGGTGAGGCACTGGAATGGGTTGCCCTGGGAGGTGGTGAATGCTCCATCCCTGGCGGTTTTCAAGGCCAGGTTGGACAGAGCCTTGGGTGATATGGTTTAGTGTGATGTGTCCCTGCCCATGGCAGGAGGCTGGAACTAGATGATCTTAAGGTCCTTTCCAACTCTAACTATTCTATGACTCTATGATTCTATGATCCGATCTGCAATATGTGTATGAATACATTTAGGCTAGAAACAAGAAGAGAAATCCTTTCAATTAGAGAAAAGAGGATCTGTCATGGCTGCTGCCTCACAATAGTCAGGACAGAAAAACCGTAGCTCCTCTAAGATGGAAATAGATATTGCATGGATTTGTGAGACTTCATGAGGTGGCATCAGATGTCTGATCTTAGCTGAGTAGGTCCTTCCTGCTGCTATATTACCATAAATATAATAAATCTAGAAATGATTATAGAATTCAATTTGGGATGACATTAACAGTTGATATATTAGGAAAAGCTTACTTTCTAGTTTAAAATAAGTACAAAGCTATCCTAGGATGTAACAGAAAATGGGAAGTATCTCTTTAAACACTTAACTGAGATATTTCATTTCTATGCAGTATGTCAAGGCTCCTAACTTCATGAGTTAAAACATCTGTCTGTTTCTTAGTAATGACACAAATTGTGTTACTTCAAACACAGTGCAATAATTGAAAGCGCTTTGGTAGGAACAGTGGTTGAAAGGGTCATAACTTTCACATAGAAAGTCCTGCTGGCTTAAACACTTGCTTTAGTCAGCCCTGCAAACACACAGCAGAGTCAGCTCTGCTTTCCAAAGTAATTCAGCAAGTGAACAGCTCAAAAACAGTAGTGTAGAACAGGTTGGTTTTTAAGGGCTCTGATGTACAAAGGGAAACTCTCCATCTGGTGAAATAACAGTGTTCACCCCTATTTTGTGCCTTCTTTGCAGCAAGGCTCCTGGAGCTATTCTGCCTACAAGGCTCAGTACAGCTGACACTAGTGAAAGGAGCAGGTTCTGAAGCTTTCTTGAAATCGTGTTTTTTGGCTGAAGAAAGCAATACTATTAAAAATGGGAAGGAGAGAAGAGTAAGCCATTGTTACTATCTAGTCATGCCTCCATTGAAATATCCACTGAGCACCAGTAAATACTGCACTGAGCTGTTTTTACGCCTGCACAAAAATCCTTTTTTGCCTTATAGTGTATCTCCTGGGTTGTGCTTGTTGCTGCAGGGGAAAGATTCTCAGTAAAATTCTTAATCCAAGGAATTTACGTTGTGCAGAAATGAGGCAGTCTATGGAAGTAAACACAAATTGAGCTACCTAATGTTTACTTCTGCTGTGAAATACTTACTCTCCTATCAGTGGTTGGATGGTTGGAAAGTACAAGCCAATGCCAACTTCTTGTAGCTGCCAAGAGTAGACAGAAGATCACCTGACTCATTTTTTATTCACAAAATGATTATTTTATTTTTGTTGCTTTTTATTGTTTTGTATGCAGGCTGTGCTATGTGGGTTGCTGAAATACTTGCATAATGTATAAATGCTTAGAATTCATATTATACAGAATGTCACTTTTGCTACCTTCTACTGAGTTTCCCTGGGTATAATGAATGATCATTCCATAGAACAGCCGATATGTATGATTCTAGTAGCAGCACTAGCCGTTCTCCTTTCCCTATAACTACAGACAGTAAAATGCAAACTGCTTTCCCACTGTTTGTTTATATTGAGCAACAGCTGAAAAGCCATGATTCAATAAAACCATTGATTTGTTGAGAAAGACAAAGATCCAGAAGGAAAGAATTGTAACAATATTTCAGATTCTTGAATATACATGCATCCTTTAGGATTCATTGAGTCTTCAGGATGACTGGAAACACATGACCTTGTTTTCAGCTAATGAGAGTTGACTCATCTCCATTAAGCACCAATGTATGAGGAAAGATGGTCTGTATGTGTCAGTCTGTGTATATGCAACACTGAGGGTCTTCAGAAGGTAAATTTAGTATAGCCATGAAAATTATCTTTTTATGAGTTGATATAAGACATAAGAGAAGGACTAACCTTCCCCACTATTAATAACTGAATTTAAAATTTAATCATATGTACAAAACTGCTAGCTAAATAATAATAACGATAATAATAATAAACCAACAAACAAACAAACAAAAAACCAAATAAAAACCACACTGAAAATTATATTACTGTGAAGTAGAAGAGTGGTATGGAAACACGTACGACATACTCAGTAATAAAAGTGAGATTCCCTAATGCAGGAAACCACCCCTAATCTTTCAAGCACTCTCTCTGAAATATAAAATCAGCCAGCTGCTCAAACATCTACCAGTGCATCTATAGAAGTGAGATGGGGAAGAATGGAGGAGCAGTTTTACCCAGCATTCCAAGAAGGAAAAAAAGGAATGATATAAATGAAACTTCCTTTCCCTTTCTTCAAAGACATGGGCTGATTTTTCCAGAAAAACCCACACAGCGTGTTTATTTGGTCTTTCTTTATTCTGCTATTCATTGTGTTAGTCAAGAATCTTATAAATGCAGTCTTAATCAAACAACTTTTATGATTATGGCTGCAGAAATACATAATTTGGGTGTGTAGCAGGTGAGGATTGCATTACAGCTTTCACTTATTGAACTTCTAGTAGGAAACCAGGCACTCAGTTTGCATGTGAAAGAGGTGAATAGCTTTTTCTCTTCTCTCTTTCCTTCTGGTCCTTAAGTTACTGAAAACCCAGATGCTTAATCTAAACTTCATCCAACCACAGATTGCTGTAATTAGGGTCTTGGCATGGCTAGGGAAGTGGGGTATGCGTATGGCATGTATGATCTGAAGCTAGTTCTTTAACAAAATACTTTAGTGGCAGGAGTCACAGGACCAGTATTGTAAGCTGCTTCACGTCCTCCACACTGAAACCACCTCTCTAACTTTTTATACCTCAGCTGACTGGCTGTTAAAAGAAAACTATTAAAACTCTTTCTTTTTTTGGAGGTGAAAGCAAGCGCCCAGTGGAGATTGCACGGGGACATCAGAAAGAGTTGCTGCTAACTGAAACATACAATTTCAGAAGTTAAAATCAGAAAATAGGGAAAAACAAAAACAGGACACAAAACACTAATTAGACTTTCACATGCAAGTTTAGACACACCCTCTGTGAAATTAGGTATTTTGTTAGCAGACAAAGTGTCACTGTGGAAGTATATAATGCATTATCACTTTTAAAACCCTTAAGACTGAATTTAATCTGGTGCATCTGAGCATGGTTTAAAGGAATAAGTTAGGAACAGAGTGGGTGGCTGCATGTGGGAAGTGAATAAAAGTATTCGGCGGTGAGGAGTTAATGAACACTGGTGGGTGTTTCTATTTTTGTTTCAGGCACGTGAACCAAGGTTGCTGTTAGTCTTAATCCAGTCTTCAACTAACAGTCTTAATTTTTAACCATTACAGGTTATTAGAAAAGCTATCTGCTCAGTCTCAAAGTTAATGCAATTATGTTGCATGGAAAGTGAAGTACAAATTGGCTCCTTCACTGTACAAAGGCATTTTACAATATAAACATTCCTTGTGAATCTTCTACCTGGAGAAATACATAGGCCCCTTTCAATAAGAAAAGAAAGGTTCTAATACACACAAACCCTTTTGTTTCTACTCTATATTACTGCCAAAAGCACAGACAAATGTAAGGTTCAGTTTTATTTTGTGATAAAAAACATTCTCAGCTGACCACTTCTTCTTTTCTAGTTTGTGAAAACGTAGCCTGTTTTTTTCAGTTCAAACTTGACTGTTCAGCTGTGCAGTGAATAATGCAAATTAATCACCTTGCGCAGGTCAGCCTTTGCTATAAGTTGCTACTTTAAAAAAAAAATAAAGTTTTTGCATTTGCATAGTTAAGGTAAAATCAGAAGGTCCAACAATAATAATTTCAAAATCACTACCCATTATTTCAGTTCCGTCAGCTCCAGCATGCTTTGAGATTCCCAATTTCTGCAAAAACAAAGTACACTTTGTGGTCAGATCCTGGGGAGGATCACCACTCTTATTGTGGGATCAATAAGGATAGTTGAGAGGTTCATAAAACTCTCCAGTCATAAAACTTGCTTGGATATTTTATATCTCTGCATGATTCTTCTGGTGTGACACACCAGATCTGGCATCCCTGAAACATGGTAATTCCTGTACTCTAGGGTTTGCTAGCACATGGCTCTAACTTCTTTAGTATCTTAGTGTCCCCTGGCTAGGCTTTGCAAGCATACTATGTGTTGGCTAGAAACTCAGAATTTACTACACACCTCTTGATCCCAGACCACGAGCTGGTCAATAACTAGCTATTTGGGATTCTCCTCGGATATCGGCAATCCACTTCTTCATGGTGAAGACGGCCCTTCTTCTCATGAACCTCTGCTGCAGTACTGGATTCCAGTCACACTACAGTTTCAAAATCTCTCTGACTTCATCCTGGAATCCACCTACCCAGAGCCTTCACTGAAGAATGATACACATACATGGCTCCTTATCTATCAGCCTTGGGAGGCTCCTTGGGATGCATATATTTGCTGTAAGAACAGCTCTTCAGCTGTTTTTCTCTTGAGAAAAAAAAAACAAACAACCAACCAAACAACCAAACCCATCAGTTAAACAGCGAAAAGTAGAGTGAAACATTTTCTCTAACGTCCACTTTGAGAGCAAAACTAGAAATTAGTGTTGCGACAGTGGGAGTTGCAGAACTTCTCCTAGAAATATATGGGATTTTTTCTTCTCCCTTAGCCCAGCAGATCTTTCTGTCAGTATCTGTCTTAGGAGCTTAGGGTAGGGACAAATCAAAGCTAGTGTGGCTGTAGAGTCAAAGAGTAAAAGACCTCTTTTCTCAAATGACACAGCCAGAGCAGAAACAGTACTTCTGGCTGGTACTTTCCTGTTATTCCAAACATACATTTCTGTGGCACTGGCAAGGCAGTAGGATAAAACTGTTTTTCCCCCAGATGACGAAGCACTCGCTTAGGATCTGTTGTAGACGCCTTGGCTGTTTTTCTGCAGCTCTGACTGTGTGGAGCACTGAGAAGCAGGAGACCACTTGGTTTGCATAGCTAGCTGCCTTTTATAAAAGCTTAGACTTTTTTTTTTCCTCTCTGTTGCATCTAATAAAAAAAAAAAACCTACAAAAATACAGCAATTTAACACTTAAAGTGTGTGAATGACTGTGACTTACCAGGGACCAAGATTCTCAAAGGAGAGAAACCACTTTCCCTGCTCTTTCTGTCACAGTGTACTATTTAAAGCCCCATACTCGCATATCAAAAGGGCCTATGAGTCACGACAGTACTTCTGAATCACAAAAATGATCTTGCTTGTGCTATGGATGAGAAAAATGGCATAGCTGTGCACACTAGCAAGCAGCAGATAATCAGATGCATGTGTGTATGAGTAGATGTCTGAAACTGAACTTTTGTACCCTGAACAGAAGCCTGCTATGTGATAGTGGCAACTGGCATGGGGGATAGTTGTAAGTGTTCGTAACATCTTGTCTAAACACTGGTGTCACATACTGAATCCTCTCACTGATTAAGGGATGTGAAACACCACTTGAGAAGCTGATGATACATCTTGCTTCTGCACACAGAAGGCTGGGAAAGGTGGGGCCTGGGGAAGAGCAGTGGAAGATCCCGGCTGAAAGAAACATCCTGGAAGTGGGGGAAGATCCTGAAGATCAGAGCTGCGTGGAGGTGAGTGCCAGGGTGTGCCCAGCATCCCTAGCCATGGACACCCAAGAGAGGCAACTGCCAGTAGGGACACAGCAGGAACATAAGTGATTTTCTGCCTGGCTTGGATCAGCAGTGACCTCCCTGCTGGAGACAGGGTCAAAAGTCTGGGAACCTGGTGCTGGGGAAGCAAGGGAGTGAGTGCATGGAGAAGTCTTAATCTCATAGGTTCTTAAACAAATCCCAGTACCCAGATCCTTGATGGGCTGTCATTCAATCTGCCTGGTCTGTGACAGCTTGACAAATTGCTTCATACATTTTTTAACTGACTCTTAAAGCATTTCAGAGCTGACGTTTACTAATATGTGCCAGCACACCAACGCTTTGGAGTGGAGATCCCACTGCTCTTTTCAATAACCACTGAAAGAAGTGATGAAGAAAAGCAATGTTTTTGATTGCTTTTTTATTTTTAAGTAAGAATTTTCTGCTACAGTGAAGTGATAAAATAGAAAAAGAATTAATTACATTTTCAAAATATTAAAAATTCAGAGAGAAAAATCCCACTGAATATTTAGCAAATCTGTTTTACCAGATAAAATAAAAGATGGGGTACCATACATGGTCTGCTGTTGACCACTTCACCAATTCATATGAGAAGGAAGATAGATCTCTAGGCATGCTATAAATGTGTAAGTACATAATAGTGTGTCTCTACCGGAATTCTGCAGATACTGCAGCTTGGCTCTACAGAATTATTACTAGCCATTTGGAATTAAATACAAAACAGTCACTGGTAAAATCTGCAAAAGACATGTAGGTATAGAAAGCAGTTAATAATACGGAAGCCAGTTCTATGATCTCAAGAATTTAACTGTCTTGTCTCAAACAAATAGTATGTATTTCAACAAAAATGAATGCAAGGTGTATGCTTAGTAACAAAGACTGTAGGGTATATTTATTTGGCAGCTGAGACTGACTATGACTGATAAACATACATGACTTCTCGGTACAGCAGCATGATGCAGATATGCTGGTTTCAGATATATAAATAGGGACATTACATAACCTCTGCATTTGGCATTAGCATGATTGCTACTGTCATATCACATCCAGTTCTCAATGTCCATGAAAGACACCAAGATTAGACAGGATCCAGAAAAGAGCCATGAGGAACATTTAAGGCTGAAAAACCAAACCATACCTTGAAAGACAAAAGGCACAATATACTTAGCTTGTTGAAGAGTGTGAAGGGATCTGCTTGATCTTCATGAAAGCACAGCTTTCATAAGGAGTTTTTCTCCTTACTAAATTGTGTGTCTGGAAAGCCAAAGTAAAAAAAAAAAAATCAAGTTATAAATAATGTGGCTTTCTCCCTTTTTTGCCAGAAAAGATAATTATCAATAAAAAAAAAATCAGCATAACGTATTATAAGCCATACTGACTTCTCCATTACTGCCAAATTATGTATAACAAAGTCTTCCTAGACATATACCTAAATATGCATAACCTCAGGCATTGCCAGTGGTGCATATTAGACAGATCATCAGACTACAGGATCACAATCACCTTTTCTTTATATAAATTTTGCTGCATGAGTGCGTGAAGGGAACAGCCATGGAACGTCACAGGTTAACCTCGAGTATAGTGGTTTAGATTAAAATCTGAAAAAAAAGGAAATCTCTTGATACAACTGATATGAAAAATTGAAAAGTTTTTTTTTTAAAAAAAAAGAAGGGGAATAATTTTACTTGAATTTTTGAGAAAGTCTGAAGGAAACATTGTACAATCCACAACAGCCCTTGAATGCTCGGTGTTCTGCATTGTGGCAGTATGCTGCCTGTTTATGTATTCATAGTGTTACAGTCTCTAGTTTCCTCACAGCTTTTGCAGATGCATTTCCAGAAAAACAATTTTGCCCTAGCACTGATTCTGGGAGAAGCTCCATGTGCTTTTGTGAATTCTGCCAGGATTCCCTTCTGAAATGCAAACATAATGGTTGTCATTGATAAGTTATTCTTTCCTTTCTCCCCTCCTTCCCTTCCTCCCTTTCTTCTCCCTCTTCTTCTCTAAGAGGAACTATTGGGAAGTTGGAAATGTTGTGCAGCTCAAATAAGACACTGATGCTTTTAGACACCTTAAAAACACTGTTCTGCATGGAAATAAGAAACCTTCTGTGAACAAGTAATAGAAATAAATCCCTTTTCAGTTTCGTAGCTAGTAATCCATGAAACTCCTTAGCTCTGTATAAAGAAATTAATTTACACACATCACTATTGCCATTGGAACTCATCAAGCATTTGATTTTTTTTTTTTTTTAGTTCTCTGTCCTGGGTTCAGCAGTAGCAGTCATTTTTTCTCCTTCTTAGTAGCTGTTCTGTGTTTTTGACTTTCAGCCTGGGAATAGCGCTGATAACACTGATGCTTTAGTTTCTGCTAAGTCATGTTTACTCTGATCAAGGCCTTTCTGAGTCTCATGCTCTGCTAGGGAGGAGGGGAAGCTGGGAGGAAGCAGAGACAGGACACCTGACCCAAATTAACCAAAGGGGTGTTCCATACCACAGCAAGTCATGCCCACTGTATAAACTGGGGGCAGTTACCCAGAAGGGCTGGGGTGGAGCGTGGGGCACAAAGGGTTGAGATAATGACAGATCTGACTGGAGTGTGTCTAATTGTATTTGTGATAAGCATTCATTGTTTCGGATTAACAGTCACTCATCACAATGTTTATTTATTGGCTCTCAAAGTTGTTGCTCTTGATCTCAGAGTTTCAGCATGTTGTACCTTACTTACAGCTGGTATTTGCTGTGTTAGTGTTTATCGGCTTGGGGCCTTGGGCTAAGGTTCTTGTTTTACTGTACTTTATCGTAATGACTTGTAATACAATAGACTCGTTGATCATGAAACGGATCTGGCTTGCTTTCCCAGTGTGCTCATCACATCTATACTTTAGGAGGTATATAATGGAAGTGTTTAGCAATCACACATATTTTTTTTCCCTCCTCAGGTGGTCAACCTATGAAGCAGACATTCTGTTACACCCCCAGCTTCTCCACCAGACTATTTACAGCATCATTTGAGAGTTCTTAACGTTTTGAATGGCCTTTGGGTACCCTTGAAACCTGCCTGCTGATTGTGATGGGGATTACCATGTTGGCACACATACAGAGTGTGTTTTACCCACAACCATTTTGCCTGATATCGAAAGTTAAGCAGAGTTGGGTTTAGGTCTTGTCTAGGGTTAGATGATAATATAGCAGGACCAGGAGTCTTTCCCCATGGCTGGACAGTCATGAATGGCAGGGGGGGGTGGAATTGAATGGGCAAGTATCTAGTCCAGTGGGTCCCTCCAGTGCTTTGGAAGGATCAGAGGTGGAAGGCAGCTGTATGGAGTCTTCAGCGACAAGTTGCTGAAACTGCTGAAGGAGAGGGTGAATCAAGTCAGTTTGCCGAGGTGAAAGCCATCGAGCTGGCTTTGGACACGCCGAACTAGAAAAGTGCCCAGTACTTTATACTAACTCATGGATGGTGGCAAATGCCCTGTGGGGGTGGTTGCAGCAATGGAAGCAGAGCAACTGGCAATGCAGAGGTAAACCCATCTGGGCTGCTGCACTGTGGCAAGATATCACTGCCCGGGTGCAGAACCTGGTGGTGAAGATATGCCATGTAGATGCTAAACGACCCAAGAGTCAGGCCACTGAGGAACACCAGAACAACTAAAAAGCAGATAAAGCTGCTAAGATTGAAGTGGCTCAAATGGACTTAGATTGGCAACGTGAGGGTGAATTATTTTTAGCCCAGAGGGTCCATGTCACTTCAGGCCATCAGGGCAGAGATGCAACATGCAGATGGGCTCATGATAGAGGGGTGGACTTAACAATGGACACTATTGCCCAGGTTATTCATGACTGTGAAACATGTGCTACAATTAAGCAGGTCAAGCAGTTAAAGCTTCTTTGGTATGGAGGACCATAGCTGAAGTACAAATATGGGGAGGCCTGGCAGACTGACTGTATCATAGAATCATGGAACAGTTAGGGTTGGAAAGGACCTGAAAATTGTCCAGTTCCACACCCCCTGCCATGGGGAGGGACACCTCTCAATAAAGCATGCCATGCAAGGCTTTGTCCAACCTGTCCTTGAACACTGCCAGGGATGGAGTATTCACTACCTCCATGGGCAACCCATTCCAGTACCTCACCACCCTAACAGTAAAGAATTTCTTCTTTATATCCAGTCTAAACCTCTGCTGTTTAGGTTTCAACCCGTTACCCCTTGTCCTATCACTACAGTCCCTAATGAAGAGTCCCTCCCCAGCATCCCTGTCGGCCTCCTTCAGATACTGGAAGGCTGCTACGAGGTCTCCACACAGCCTTCTCTTCTCCAGGCTAAACAGCCCCAGCTTTCTCAGCCTGTCTTCATATGGGAGGTGCTTCAGTCCCCTGATCACCCTCGTGGCCCTCCTCTGGACTTGTTCCAACAGTTCCATGTCCTTTTTATGTTGAGGACACCAGAACTGCACACAATACTCCAGGTGAGGTCTCACAAGAGCAGAGTAGTGGGGCAGGATCACCTCATTTGACTTGCTGGTCACGCTTCTTTTGATGCAGCCCAGAAAGCCCAGGTTGGCTTTCTGGGCTGCAAGCGCACACTGAAGCTGGCTCATGTTCATTTTCTCAGTGACCAACACCCCCAAGTCCTTCCCTGCAGGGCTGCTCTGAATTTCTGCTTTGCCCAACCTGTAGCTGTGCCTGGGATTGCTCCAACCCAGGTGTAGGACCTTGCACTTATCATGGTTAAACTTCATGAGGTTGGCATCAGCCCACCTCAGAGGCGTGTCAAGGTCCCTCTGAATGGCATTCCTTCCCTCCAGCATATCAACCGAACCACACAGCTTGGTGTCATCGGCAAATGTGCTGAGCGCACACTCAATCCCACTGTCCATGTCACCGACAAAGATGTTAAACAAGACCGGTCCCAACACCGATCCCTGAGGGACACCACTCGTTACTGGTCTCCAGATGGACATTGAGCCATTGACCACAATGGCTCATGCTCCCTGGGCTGGTTTTTACCCACTCAGGGCTGGTGCCGCTCCTCCTGGCTCCGCCCCCTGTGAGTCCCCGCTCATGCAGCTGAGCTGCCGGCTCCTGGGCAAGTCCTGTCGAGGACTTGAGGCTCCCTCGGTGGTTCTTGCCGCTCTGAGTTCAGGGTCCTGGACGCTGATCTCCCCCAGCTTGGGTCGTGAAGGCATTCTCTCTCAAGATACCTCAGCAATTCAAGGTTCTTCAAGCAATTCACACTCCCACCAATCCACCAAGGCAAGTGCCATGTGCTTACTGTGGTGGATGCAACCACCGGAGGGCTGGAAACATATGCTGTGCCGCATGCCACTGCCTGGAACACTATCCTGGGCCTTGAGAAGCAAATCTTGTGGCAACACAGCACCCCAGAGGGAACTGAGTCAGACAATGGGACTCATTTCCAGAACAACCTTATCGACACTTGGGCCAAAGAACATGGCTTTGAGTGGGTGTATCACATCCCCTACCATGCATCAGCCTCTGGGAAAATCAAATGGTACAATGAGCTGTTAAAAACTACACTCAGAGCAATGGGTAATGGGACTTTAACCAAAAGCGACCTGGTTGTTCAACACTAGAAGATCTGCCAGCAGGGCTGGTCCAGGCCAGTCAGAACTTTTACATACTGTAGAAGTGGACACTTTAGTCTGGGAACACTGATGTTCTTAGTTTCTGCTAAGTAATATTTACTCCAATCAAGGACCTTTCAGTCTCATGCTCTGCCAGTGAGGAGGGACACAAGGAGCCCAGAGGAAGCAGAGACCATGAGAACACCTGACCCAAACTAACCAAAGAGGTATTCCATACCACAGCACATCATGCCCACTATATAAACAGGGGGCAGTTACCCAGAAGGGCTAGGTCATTGCTCGGGTCAGGCTGGGTATCAGTCAGTGGGTGGTGAGTGGTTTTATTTTCTTCCCTTGTTATTTCCCTTATCGTTGTTATTATTATTGGTGGTAGCAGTAGTGGTTTGTGTTATACCTTAGTTACTGGACTGTTCTTATCTCAACCTGTGGGAGTTACATTTTTTCAATTCTGCTCCCCATCCCTCTGGGAGCAGGGGGAGGAAGAACTGGGGGGAGTGTGGAGGCAGCTGTATGGTTATGAGTTACCAGCTGGGTTTAAACCACAACATTCTCACAGTATATAAATTTGTATCTTAATATCTTCTGGAATAAAATGACAAAACAATAATACTGTGATATTATTTTTGTATTTTTAGTAGATTTTCTCCGACCTGATTACAAAACCTTTCACAATGATTTTACTGCTTGACTGAACACTAGCACATCCTTTGTAGAGGTCAGCAATGCAAATGCTGGTTAATACACTACAATCATTAAGTTATTTTACAGGACTAGGTTTGGACGCATATGTTATTAATCACATCTGTAAGCTGGATTATTCATCATGCCTCAGAGATCACAAGTCACTTGCGAAGAAAATTCCAGTATAAGTTGGAAGCACATTGGACAGCTGAGCTCATTAGGATTATCAGTCACCACTGCCAGGAAAGGCTCAAGGAGAAAGAAGTCATTTGCTCTTCTCTCAAACAGGAAAAGCGCTTTTGTGTGAACAGCATTAAAGAGGAAATCAATAGAAGCTGCTCACTTCAATTCCTTATGAAACTTATTTTTGTCTACATCTGAAGGGTTTTATCTTCTGCTAGTAATGGAAAGTTAGATAAATATCTAGTCACTGATAACATGTTGAAGTATGTTATTTGAATTTATGGATTTTGCTCATTGAAATGACACTAGAAAGACAGGGTTTTTTTAACAGTTAAGTACAGTGGTTTATGATGATGTCATAACTAGAAATCAACTGATTCAGTTCTCTTATGCGTTTTGCATTCACTATGTAATGTAACTCCACAGGTGAAGTTTTTTTAGTGAAAGGGCTGAGGCAAGTACTCCACGTCCTAGTATAATTTGTTCCCCATAAGCCTCTGTTAGCAATAACAGACACAAATTTTGTTCTATTCTGTTTTAGCATGGTCAGAGGTAAAATCTAGCAAGTGTACTGATTAATCCCATGTGTCTTGTGGAAACTGAAAACAAAGTTATCAGCAACATCTTTTGGCATACTTGGCTTTTTTTTCTTTTTTGCATTTATGCTTGTACTTCTAATGACATAGATGTGTTTTACTGAGATTTGTGTAGTATTTCCTAACTCTTTTTAAGAACTTCTCTGGCTTTATTACTACAACTCTTGTTAGGAACAAGCCTTGATAATTAGCCAGAAAATCTTTACCAGTGTTAAAACTAACATCAGCCAGTCTCCACTTCAGGTAGTTATGTATCAGTGAACAACTAGAATGTATTATCTTTAAATTCTAATGATTGGATATTTTATGACAGTACTATGCCAGTACTGTCCCCTTTTGGAAGTGGAAAGCACAAGAACATGCCACCTTTCTTTGGAGGTATCTGAGCCTTGTCTTCCCAAGCCTTAGTAGATTTGGGAATCAAAGGCTAAAAGCTCTGTCCAGGACCTGCAGAGTCGTAATTTAAGCCCAGCCAGTAACTCAGAACCACGCAGCTGCTTGCTCACTCCTCCACTTCTTCCTCCTCCTGCTCCCAGAGGGATGGGGAGCAGAATTGAAAGAATGTAGCTCCCACAGGTTGAGATAAAAACAGTCCAGTAACTAAGGTATAACACAAACCACTACTGCTACCACCAATAATAATAACAACGATAAGGGAAATAACAAGGGAAGAAAATAAAACCACTCACCACCCACTGACTGATACCCAGCCTGACCCGAGCAATGACCTAGCCCTTCTGGGTAACTGCCCCCTGTTTATATAGTGGTATGGAATACCTCTTTGGTTAGTTTGGGTCAGGTGTTCTCATGGTCTCTGCTTCCTCTGGGCTCCTTGTGTCCCTCCTCACTGGCAGAGCATGAGACTGAAAGGTCCTTGATTGGAGTAAATATTACTTAGCAGAAACTAAGAACATCAGTGTTATCAGTATTGTTCCCAGACTAAAGTCAAAAACACAGCACAGCTACTAAGAAGAAGAAAAAATGACTGCTATTGCTGAACCCAGGACAAGATTGAATGTCCATGTTAGTAAATGAAATGGAGCTTGTTTGTATGGTCATTGTTTTTTACTCTTCTTGAGTGCAATGGATCAACCCTAGCTCCCAACTTAATTTCGTACTTGAGAGTATGTATTTATGGTGCGTCAGTTTCTTTTTCTGTGTAAAGCCAAGTATTTTCTGCATAATCAGCTATTTCTTTTACAGGCAAGCATCACTCAAGAGCAGATAAATCAATTATTTTTTTCTCTCTATTGACTTAGTTGCTATGTTACAAATTATAGGCAAGGTACATGTTGATGATAGAATGCAATAAGAACATTCAATTCTAAAACAGAACAATAATTATTGTACCCTTACACTCAGGCTCTGCAGGCACTTACCCCAGCAGGCTCCCGACAATGGGAGCTTCTATTTGGCGGCATGTAACCCATCAACTATTTTTTGAAAGTGGGGAAAGAAACAAGTTTCTGTCTCTTGTATTTCTCAGAAGTTGCAGGATTGGCTTAGGTGCTCTGAAACTTTGCAACAAGCTGTTGAATTCCTGCTCTGTATAGAGTACCAAATGAAAAAGAAGATCAGGAAGTGAAAGTGTTAATGAGAATGAATGATGCTAAAATCTGTCCCTGTGCTCCCAGAAGTACATTGACTGATTCTACAGTTGTTAGGCTTCAGGAATCAGCCTAAAGACTCATTTCTATGATTGACTTGATGACAATGATTTAGAAGACAAAGACAGTCTGAAAAGCTACTGACTGCTGAGACAGACTTTTTTTTTAACAGCAGTAGATTAAAGTATGCTGATTATGTACTTAAACAAAACTGTGATTTCAAGAAGTTTTTAAAACTAAGATTAATGTGTAAATGCTATTGAAACAAAACATTAAATAATCTGTTAAGAAGCTAAAACTCTCTCTCTGAACTCTCAGATGTTTTGCAAAAAAAAAAAAAAAAGAGCAAGTGACTTCATTCACTCTTTAATTAGTACGTAGCAGTCAAAACAGAGCATTACTTTTCTATCCAAGGAGGTAAAGTGCCTAGCCCAACATATCCCAGCAAAACTAAACATGCATCAGTGTAATCCTCTTATAATAACATTGAAGAATGACTCAGTTTTCCAGAGCTGGCCAAGGTCTCATCCTAAACCATGTCTAGATTGGGTCATCTTGAGCCAATCTAAGGGCATGCATGTGTAGCTGTTGTAAACTAATAACCAAAAAAAGCCTGGGAAGAGGGAAGAATGTTAAGCATTTGTCCACCAGCCCTCATCAGGGGCTCCATGCTCTCCCTCATGACAGCTGGAGAAAAGTAGAAGAGGCATCTACTTCTTTTAACAGCGAAATTACAAGACTTCAGTGTTTGAAACCCACTTATGGCAATAAATTTGTCATTAACAGTGTTTGTTATTGACATTTCTCACTAAAAGTGCTAAAAACAGAAACTCAGTGGTTTTTGTTCTCAAGCATAAATACTGGCTGGATTAAATTTCACTGAAATTGCTCAAGTGTCACCTTTCATGTAAGGTAAGTGGGGGAAATCCCTGAGATTTTTAATGGAAAAATAAGATTGGAACTGTCTCAGATTCTCAGGAACAGCCTACATCCCCACCAATTGCAGCCAAATGGTTTCTCAAGAACAGGGGTGAGCTCTGCTGAATACTCCTTTGTACAGCAGTGTACATGTGTCTGTGTGGCAAGAGCTCAGGATCTGAAACCATAAGACATATGTAGCCTGATTTCACTAAGTGGAGCATGCAGCTACCTAAGGCATCATACTGGAGAGGAGAGCATACAGTGGGGCCCAGCTACCTTTGAACATTAGACTAGCTGCTGCCCATGGTGGCAGAAGCAAAGTTGCATTAGCAGTAGCTCTTGCTGAGGAAAGTAATTTTCACTCCTCTGTTCACAGAAGAGCAAGTGATCTTACCTTTTTGGGGCTTTATCTCTGTTCACCCCATTTCTCAGCTCTATTCCTTCTATCTTTCGTTATTCAGTGGAAACAGCTGATCTCTCACTCTTTATCCTTCATAAAGACAATTTTCTACATAGAATCATAGGTTAGGGCTGGAAAGGACCTCAAGATCATCTAGTTCCAACCCCCCTGCCATGGGCAGAGACACCTCACACTAAACCATATCACCCAAGGCTTCATCCAACCTGGCCTTGAACACCCCCAGGGATGGAGCATTCACAACCTCTCTGGGCAACCCACTCCAGTGCCTCACCACCTTTACAGTAAAGAATTTCTTCTTTATATCCAATCTAAACTTCCTCTGTTTAAGTTTCAACCCATTACCCCTTGTCCTATCACTACAGTCCCTAATGAAGAGTCCCTCCCCAGCATCCCTGTAGGCCCCCTTCAGATACTGGAAGGCTGCTATGAGGTCTCCACGCAGCCTTCTCTTCTCCAGGTTGAACAGCCCCAACTTTCTCAGCCTGTCTTCATACGGGAGGTGCTCCAGTCCCCTGATCATCCTCATGGCCCTCCTCTAGACTTGTTCTAACAGTTCCATGTCCTTTTTATGTTGAGGACACCAGAACTGCACACAATACTCCAGGTGAGGTCTCACAAGAACAGAGTAGAGGGGCAGGATCACCTCCTTCAATCTGCTTCATCTGGCATGACAGCTTGGATTATAGATAATTTCAGCTGCAGCCTTAAAAAATGCATAAATATCACCCTGAGAAACACCTTTCTAAGAGGGCTTTTGCAAGTGCTAATTTAAAAGACTCTTGGTGCTATTTCTTTAAAATAACTATGACTCTACTTATTCAAGGAAGCAGGAAGCATTACAGTGTTGTAAGCAAACTGAATTGCATTAAAGATTTTCATGCTGGTTTCTTCTCCAAACCTGCAAGATTAATTCGTGCTTTGTTTCCTAACTTCTCATGTCAAAGAGATTAGAAATATGATAACAAAACCACCATGTGCCTTAAAAAAATCCATTATATCTCGCTGGGAGTCTCTTTAAACTACAAGACCTCTCACAAGAAATTACCAATATCAGCAACTAATTTAACTAATCAGCAACACTTTAACATGTCCATTTTATTTTTGACACTTTATGGCCTGACTAAGCTGATAGCAGAGTCCAAGTAAGATCATTCAGCTGGCATCAGTAAGTCCACTATTTATGAAATTTCCTTCACAGAACCTAAAGAAAAGAAGTCAAGATGTAGGCTGTTGACTTGCCCACAGCAGACCAAAATTAAATTCATTCTGTGCTTTTCCACTATCTTTCTTTCTTCCCCCAGCTGACCTGAAGAACTTGTAGCAAAGATAATCTGCTATGCATTTGTATGGTGTCAGCACAGTGGGAAGTGCAAAGGTCTTTTAGTGATAAACTATGTAATGATAAACTTTGCAACTGAGCTTTGAGAATGACGGTGCCAGGGCCCTGGGTGCCAAGTTCATTCATCATTTCACAACCTGACAAAAGAGGTGTCTTCAAAGGGGAATTCAGGTGTTACTCATGGTGTATGTAGTTCTGGTCCCATGAAGTCTTATTTCAGTATTCCCAGAGGCAAACCTCTTCTCACGTGTTCCTGACAGGTTGTTGGAGCAGAATATAGTTCTAGTTTCTCTGTATTAACAAAACCATTTTTTCCCTTGCCATTTCTTTTCCTGAGGCTGTTTTCTCTTTTTCTGTAGACCATCACCTCCACTGAATAAGGCATTTGACTGCCCACATTCTGGTACCTCAGCTGGCATCTATTTTCTACTCCCATAAGGTACTAAAGTGCAGTACAGGAGCTGAGGACTGAGTCAGTCTGAGAGATTAATCTTGGGTCATGGAGTATGACAGAACAGGTGAAACAAAGCAGTAACTGCCACCTCCAAACACATGCTTATATTAAAATTAGTCTATTCTCTTGAAAACGTCCGATAAATTTCCTAGTGCTCCAGGCAGAGAGACAGGTTACCAACTGCTGGCAGCCTGCGGCACAGCAGGCTTACAAAGTCAACTTTTTGTACATGAAACTTTGGAAAGTGGCTGCAGCCTTCAGCTCGGTTGCAGAAGTTGGCTGCCAGGCACACACAAAGTGTTGCCAAGTGCCTAGTTAACATGTCTCAGCGCTTCCCGGGAACTCATCGGGACTCCCAACCCCACCAGGCATTGCTCCAGCCTTTTGCGCCTGTTGTAAGAGGGGGGACCCTCATCCCTGCGGCTGGTCGGGAATGCGGGTCGGTTTGGGTTGGGGGGCACCCAGCGCTCCTCTCGGTCGCGTCCCGGTAGCCCGCGGGCACCTCCCGCCCAGCGGCAGCAGGGCAAAGGGAGAGGGGCTACCCTGCCTCCCGCCCTCCCTTCGCTGAAACCAGTCCCCGAAGAGAAAGTCACCAGGGGGTGGGGAGATGGTGACAGCTCCAGGAAACCGCCGCCGGCAGCGGGAGACACGGAGGGGCGGCAGCCCGCTGGCTGGCAGCTCCCCACCGCCTCCTCCGCGGCGCAGCGCAGAGAGCCCCGCCGGGTGCCGCTAGCTTGCTCGCCACTGCAGCAGCCATGGACTCCCCGCAGCGTCCGCCGCTCGCACACGTCTTCAGAGGTACCTTCGTGCACTCCAACGCCTCGGCGCCCATGGAGGTCCTCCACGAACACCTGCTGGGGGTGGACGAGAACGGGACGGTGAGCGTGGGGGCGGGAGAAGGCGCGTTGCAGGGGGGCGCGGGGGTTCCCGAGCACCGTCCCGCTTTTCTCCACCGTGGCCGGAGTACTCAGATGCCTGGTCCCCGCCGGCAGCCCCCTGGGTCGGGGTGAAAACGACCATTTACGGTCCCAGTCAGCGGACCGGGGCAGACCGAGCCGCGGACCGGAGGCGTAGAGCCGCCCCTGCCGGCTCTAGGGAGAAAGTGGCAAAATTACGCACTCCCAAGTACTCCGTGTCCGGCGGCAGAAGAGCTGCGGAGAAGCGGTTTCTTGTTCGTAGGAGCTGGAGATAGCTGGGATGGCGCGTTATCTCCTTGAACGAGTCTGCAGGTAGCTTAAATTTAGTTTTGAAGTGCGCTAAATATTTGCAAAACAGCAGCGCGCCTGCTCAGGGCTTGCTTTCACATTCTGTCGGTTTTCTTTCAGTTTCACAAGAGTGTTTTTCAATCTCTGAGTACCAAAATAATGACTGTGCGTACAGTATATCCCCCCTTACTCGTGCACAGTCTTCTGACTAAGGCTTTATATTTGTTGGGGTTTTTCTGTTGTCACAAGATAAAGCATGACATATACCTACAAGGAGTTAGGAAGGTGATGACATGGGGCATGTTAGTGGCACAGGCCGAGTTTTTTTTTTATAGAAATAACATATATAGGTACCTTATATAGATAATAAAAAGAGGTAATTTTCTTTCTTATGGCTGAATAACAGGCTTCATTGTGTCAGTACCATTTGAAATCTGTGCAAAGCACACTTTCAGCCCTTACAGTATTTTTTTCCTCTGTTCATACAGGCCCATGAGGGCCTGCTTAAGGACAGCCATCTTACAGCTCTTGAGGAGTGTGGTGCAAGGCATAGCAAAGTCTCAGAGAAGCTGTATTTTCTTGTATGGGTGGGGAATGAAAGCTTACATAATTCAGTATTGGCTGCTGTCAACTTAAACAATAGAGCTATGAATGAAAAAAGGGTTTGGTTTATGTAATGTGGGTGCAGGAGGCAGAGACTCATACCTCTCTTGCTGTCTGTAATGGCAATTTCCAGAAAAGGGTTTCTACTCAGCATCCATGGGAAATCAAGACTTTAAGTGATTTTTCTTGAAAAGCAGGTACTTCAGTAAGTTGTATCTAAGGATCTCTTCCCTTGTCCTAGTGGACAAGGATATAGTTTTCCTTGCATAAATTGGAATATTCCCATGCAGCTATGTTTTTTAAAATAAGTGTTTTCCAGTAGAACACCACTGTTGTCCAAAATTCCCAACAGAATACAGTCACAAGGACTTCCATTTGCTTCTCTTTATAATACACATTCTTGGCATTTTACTATTCCAGGACCTGACAATAGTGAGTTTTGACACCTTTTATTCTATCATTTGTAATTTAATCTCATACAGAACTTTCAGTGGAATCACTGAAGAGCTGGCTCTTCAAGGAGGACATGGTGGTTAGAAAATTACTTACCTTTATTGTCCAAATTTTCGACCAAAACTATTCCAGTACTACTCCCAGAGCAGTAACTAAATAGGTATCATTCTTCTGATTCATGTTGCTGACTCCATCATAGAAAAATCTCTCACTGTCTCTGACAGGGGGAACAGCTCATCATTTGTGAACAGCTAGGTCTTGTTCTCCGGTATGAGCATGTCCTCCAAGGGACAGGTGCATACAACCAGTGCCACGGAAACAATTCCCAGACCTCCACTGCAAGTGGGGACACTTGGCTGACAAAGGCCACAAGTGAAATGTCAGCTCTCTGTGCTTTGCCTGTAGGTTTAAAGGGAGTTTTAGCAAGGAAAATACGGCTTTCAAGTATGAAGACCCAAGTTATTATTAAGTTGGCAGAATCAGGACTGTGTCTAAATGAGCAGTTTGGAGAGCAGTGTGGTGCCACTCTTGAGGAATGCAAATAGAAAGATGACTGTTCCTCAGAGTAAAAGAAATAGACGCAGGTGCAAAAGGTGAAAATAGTGAAATAGTTGAAATAGTGGTGTAATTACCTGAATAGAATATTAAGTAAATAGAACTAGTGTTAAGCTAAAACTCCCCTTGAAGAGAGAAGTGTTGTGAAGAGAGCAAGTGTTGTGGAATAAAAGTTAATACTGTTATGTCTTGCCAAACATAAGTGTTTAATTTAAGCCAGCTGGGATAACATGTGACGTGTGTTAGCTGTATAAGGAGAGAAGGTACCAAGACACCAACATCCATCTGGAGTTTGTTGCTTAGCCTTTCTTAGAGGGTTGGGCTGTTCATTCAGGAGCTGGGTCCTGCCTCTCAGCTAGCATCACATTCCAGTTTTTGGAACTAGGCAAGCAATAGGCATCATGTCTAATTGCAATAGTCAACTATTCTCTGTGGGAACAAGGAGGGAAGAGAAGCATGTGGGAGGGGAAACAAGGATGGACCCCTTACATATATGTTCATTTATGATAGCCAGAAACAAAGATAACACAAGCACTACTGGATAAAAAAAAAACCCCAAACCTATGTGTTTCTCCAGCCAGTAACATTCATTTCCTGTTCTTCTGGTAGCAAAGTTATTTGCACTGTGGTGCTTGGAGGCATTCAGACTTTATTGCGTCAGGGCTGCTGCGTAGTTTAGTGGACCAGCCATGCATCGATGGAGGAGCTTTGGGCAGTAAATTTGCAGATGACCTCAAGAGGGACAGGAGTGTTGATCTTCTGGAGGATAGGAAGGTTCTGCAGAGGGACCTGAACAGGCTAAATCAATGGGCTGTGGCCAATGGTATGAGGTTCAACAAGGCAAAGTGCTGGGTCCTGCACATGGGTCACAACAACCCCATGCAATGCTACAGGCCTAGGGAAGAGTGGCTGGAAAGCTGCTCAAAGGAAAAGGACCTGGGGATGCTGACGGATGGCTGAACATGAGCCAGCGTGTGGAGTCACCATCCCTAGAAGCGTTCAGATGTCATGTAGATGAGGCGCTTAGTGACACAGTTTAGTGGTGGACTTGGCAGTCCTGACGTAACCACTGGACTTGATCTTAAAGGTCTTTTCCAGCCTAGCTGATTCTATGATTCTGTGTCTGGGAATAAAAGAGGCCTGAGCAGGGTAGGGAGGTCTCAGCTCCTTATCTTTGGATCCTTTAGCACCACACAGGTAACACATCAGAAATGAATGAACTATTTGTGCACTAGTGTTAGCAGTCATTGATACTGCTTATGTGATACAACCTTGCCAAAGCACTGGTTGTTCTCCTTTACTTCCTTCTTTACAAGCTGAAGTCTTGCCTGTGCACGTCTTGTGACTCCAGTGACTCTGCCATAGAGGTTTTTTCTTGCTTTAACAGTGTTAACACCCAGAACTAATTTAAAGGACCAGTGCACTACACTGATTACCTTGAAAGTACGAGCAAATACACATGTCCAACCTTAAAGACCTTAAAGCATTCGATGTTGGAAAGGTGGCCATAACAGAGCTGCTGAGAAAAATTCACAAGAAAAAAGAGGCTTATAAAAGGTGGAAGCAAGGACAGGTGGCCTGGAAAGAATACAGGGATGTTGTCCGGGAAGCTAAGGACCAGGTTAGGTAACCTAAAGCCCAATTGGAGCTAAACTTGGCAAGGGATGTTAAAGATAACAGGAAGGGATTTTATAGGTATGTAGCGGCTAAAAAACAGACTAAGGACAATGTAGGCCCCCTCCGGAAGCTTTCAGGAGAACTGGCTACACAGGACTTGGAGAAGGCTGAGGTTCTCAATGGCTTCTTTGCCTCAGTCTTCACTGGCAAAGGCTCTGACCGCAGCACCCGAGTCCTGGAAGGTGGACGCAGGGACTGTGAAAACCTAGACCTTGGGCCCACTGTAGGAGAGGATCTGGTTCGAGACCATCTTAAGAACCTGAATGTACACAAGTCCATGGGACCTGATGAAATCCATCCGCAGGTCCTGAAAGAGGCTGGTGAATGAAGTTGCAAAGCCACTGGCCATTGTATTTGAAAAATCATGGCAGTCAGGTGAAGTTCCTGATGACTGGGAAAAAGGGAAATATAACCCCCATTTTCAAGAAGGGGAAAATGGATGACCCGGGGAATTACAGACCAGTCAGTCTCACTTCTGTGCCTGGTGAAATCTGGGAGCAGATTCTCCTGGAAGGCATGCTAGGGCACATGAAAAACAACAAGGTGCTTGGTGACAGCCAGCATGGCTTCACTAAGGGGAAATCCTGCCTGACCAGTTTGGTGGCCTTCTCTGACGGGGCTACAAAAGTGATGGACGGTGTGGAGCAGTTGACGTCATCTATCTGGACTTGTGCAAAGCATTCGACACTGTCCAACATGACATCCTTGTCTCTAAATTGGAGTGTCATCAATTTGGTAGGTGGACCACTCGATGGATAAAGAACTGGCTGGATGGTCGCACTCAAAGAGTTGTGGTCAACGGTTCAATGTTCAGCTGGAGATCAATAACGAGTGGTGTCCCTCAGGGATCGGTGTTGGGACCAGTCTTGTTTAATATCTTCGTCGCTGACATGGACAGTGTGATTGAGTGTGCCCTCAGCAAGTTTGCCAATGACACCAAGCTGTGTGGTTCTGTTGATACGCTAGAGGGAAGGAATGCCATCCAGAGGGACCTTGACATGCTTGTGAGGTGGGCTGATGCCAATCTCATGAAGTTTAACCATGCCAAGTGCAAGGTCCTACACCTGGGTGGGAGCAATCCTAGGCACAGCTACAGGTTGGGCAAAAAGGAAATTCATGGTAGTCCTGTGGAGAAGGACTTGGGGGTGTTGGTCAATGAGAAAATGAACATGAGCCAGCAGTGTGCACTCACAGCCCAGAAAGCCAACCTGGGCTCTCTGGGCTGCATCAAAAGGAGCGTGACCAGCAGGTCGAAGGTGATCCTGCCCCTCTACTCTGCTCTCGTAAGACCTCACTTGGAGTACTGTGTGCAGTTCTGGTGTCCTCAACATAGAAAGGACATGGTACTGTTAGAACAAGTCCAGAGGAGGGCCACGAGGATGATCAGGTGTCTGGAGCACCTCCCATACGAAGACAGGCTGAGAAAGTTGGAGCTGTTCATCCTGGAGAATAGAAGGCTGCATGGAGACCTCATAGCAGCCTTCCAGAATCTGAAGGGGGCCTATAAGGATGCTGGGGAGGGACTCTTCATTAGGGACTTTAGTGATAGGACAAGGGGTAAGGGGTTGGAACTTAAACAGCAGAGGTTTAGACTGGATATAAGGAAGAAATTCTTTTCTGTTAGGGTGGTGAGGTACTGGAATGGGTTGCCCAGGGAGGTAGTGAATGCTCCATCCCGGGCACAGTGTTCAAGGCCAGGTTGGATGAAGCCTTGGGTGATATGGTTTAATGTGAGGTGTCCCTGCCCATGGCAGGGGGGTTGGAACTAGATGATCTTGAGGTCCTTTCCAATCCTAACTATTCTATGATTCTATGATTCTATAACAAGAACATGCTAAAGCAATGGGAAGCATCTCTTAGGTAACCAAGGAGTACTGTTGGGAAGTTTGTTTGCAATGAGTATAGATGTCTTGCTGATTCATCCATTGCTGCATTTGACAGTAATGGACCAGGTGTCAAGGTTAAGGTTGACTCCCTATGTTCATCTCCCTTGAAACATATTTTCTTCATACTTCCATGATTTTAGTGTTTTATTTATCTGCACTGTAAGAGCATATAATAGCCACTTCTTTTCCATGGCAACACTTGTTTCCAGAATTTGCCATCTGGTGTTTCATGTTTCTCTCTCTCTCTCTTTCCTTTTTTTTTCCCACTTTTTTTTTCCTTTTCTTTTTTTTTTTCCCCTGCAGCTCTAACAATATTGATTCGGCATCCATTTTGATTTCAGTGTTAGAGTGACATTTTCTTTATTGCTCATCAGAAATTTCTGTAGGTCTGTAGTCTAAGCCCTCTTCATATATATAGCTAATTAAGCTGGATATATTCCTCTTTAGAAGGAGAGATGCTGCTTTATGAGAAGTATTAATGGACTCCAATATTCTTGCAATTTTTGCAAGTGTGGTATTTATTTATAAGATATAATTTTAATTTTTTTTGGTGACTGAAAATTTTAAGCATCTTCTCTTTAGACAATGTAAATCATATAAGCCATATGTACATTTACAAGATAAGCAGACAAAACCTTCTTGCATACAGCTTAGCTTCCTTTGCTTATTTTTCTCTATAGAAAAAGGTAAAAAATGCAAAAGGTTATATCACACACATAAAAAAGGGCAGGCAAGTAACTGATAAACAGTGCTCTTCTGGTCCTCTTGATCTTCCTCCTAAGTTCCTTCCTACCACCTTTTTACAACTATTTGCTCTTGCCTTTACATAGTTTTTTAATCGCTGCCACATAATATAACTGCTGTCATGAAGGTGATACAGGCCCTCAGTGTGGGAATCTTCACAGGAGCAGATGGATACCTGTATCAGCAAGGGTACTCCCTTGAACTTAGAGGAATGAGCTTTTACACCAAGCGAGTTAGAAATCCATGAGTTGTTTTCTTGCAGAAACTGTGGTTAGGTAAGAATTTCTGAAATCCCAGCATATACAGTCTTTCACAGGGGTAGGCAGCAGGGTCCTCTATCTGCTCTGTGAAGTGTTGTGGGAGCCCAGATTCCACCTGGAGCCTGTGGTGGGCATTGCAGTTCCTAGACTCCCCACTCTTTCTTGGAGAGTTGTGCCTGTTATTGTCAGAGCAGTGAGTTAGACAGTTGAGGATTCAGCTGCCAAGCATCGTGTTGCAGATTAAAATATCATGCAATTTAAAAATATAGTGTGCTAAAATCCTGACTCGACAACAGAAACTCAGCAGCAGTAGCGTCAATGTCCTCCAAGACTCAAATGGGGCTGAGTTAGGCTCCAGATTGTAGGGTTTTTGAAATAAATTAAGATCTGGGGCATGCTTGAAACCTGTTCTGGAAGATGAAAAGACTCACTTTTTCCCCTTCACTTTTCTCTTCCCAGGCACTTCAGGAATAAAATTAAAAAAAAACCCAAAACAAAAAGCAAACCCAAGCAAACAAAAAACCAACATTAATGACATGAGCAGAAAATTAGAAAATACTTAGCTCAGTGCTAATCAGTCCTAGGCAAGACAATTAATTTAACCCTTCTGGTGCTGAGTGCTGTAATTGCATTCTGGTAAGGCTGCCACACACCTCCACAACGAACAACCACACTGCTAGCGTAGTGCTATGTTACAGGAACACCTGTGGACACTGAAGTCCTTACTTGGGAATTATTGCTTGAGTCTCATCACTTGAGAATGAATTAATTTCCTTACAAGTTACAAAGTGGGTGCAGTTATTCACTGTATTGTGAACAGGCATTTCAAAATCATACTTGATAGTTAGGCAGAACAAGTATTTCAGTGCAAAACTATAACCTTTGTAGTGAGTGTGCAAAATCTATTTTAAGATGTGATTCATTTTGCCTTTGTGTAAAGCTGATGAGGGATACAGGTTTAAAGTATCTAACTATGTTTTCTTTCTTCTAGATTGTGTTTTTGGAGCAAACTGATCAGCAAGAGGAACTGGCTAGGAGCTGGGGGTTCAAAACATCTGACATAAGAGAACTGAGTAACCAGTATGTGTTTTGTTTAGATTAATTTCAGCTAATGGAGTTCATTCTGAATGAAGTAATGCAAGTCTCTGTGAATACATTTTGGCAGGGAGCACATTATGTGCAATCTCATGGGCAAAACTCCATTTCAGCTCTGTGAGAACCCTTAACCCAAGAGCTGCCTCCATCCTGGATGTGGCTTGAAGGGTGGACGGTCCGTGGGTTGTGTTCCTTGGTTTGTGACTTCAGCTGTGGCTGAATTGTACCAGCTGATTTACACTGTGTGGGACAAAATGCCATATGTAGCTGTCATGCATGACCTCTTCTGTGCTTACACAAGTAAATTATGTTTTTTCTTGAAATTACATTTTATATCAATTTTGTTAGCAACGGAGCTGTGCCTAACTAGCTCAAAACTCTGGACTTGGCAAATACAGGTGCCACTAACACTACAGATATAAGGCACTTGCTTGGGCTTTGACACAGTCCCTTATAAATTCTAATAAAGTTAGAATATTTAAACTTTCTGAACACAGAGACTTGGATTTCAAACTGTATTGCAGCTTGAGTGTTTCTTTTTAACTCAGCCAGTGTAATTTCCCACCTTTCTGGTGAAGTGAAATAGTTTTGGATTGCACCTGCAATGCTTTGCGTGTAGCAGCTGTAAACTGTACAAGTGTAAACCACTTATGGCTTAGAAATTAGAGTTGCAGCACGGTTTAAGTATTCATTTGTTAAAAAACTGTATGCTTTGTTGGAAGGCCAGTCATACAGTATATATGAGTCATCAGATGGTTTCTTCACTTGAAATAGCCTGAGAAAATGGATGGTGCTGGGACTATGGATCAGGTTGTGAAACATCTTTCATCATTTCTAGCATTCAGGAAAACAGGAAGAAGGGAAAGTACAAAGAGACTAAATCACTGCTCATTCAGTAGCCAGGGAGAAGGACAGAAGAATGTGAAAAATTTCATACTGTATAAAGTTCCATCAAAATGTTGATATATTCATCCCTGTTGTTGCATGAACACTACATGACAACAAACAATATTACAGTTCTATTGTAAAGATGCCTTTCCTGTCCAGGTATTCAGTAGAGATCTTTTTTACAGGTGTCTGTGTCTGCATTTGTAGACATGGTGGCTGTTCTTTCATTGAATCTTGAAATTCCTAGATTGAATATCATAGAATCATAGAACCATAGAATAGTTAGGATTGGAAAGCACCTCAAGATCATCTAGTTCCAACCCCCCTGCCATGGGCAGGGACACCTCACATTAAACCATATCACCCAAGGCTTCATCCAACCTGGTCTTGAACACTGTGCCCGGGATGGAGCATTCACTACCTCCCTGGGCAACCCATTCCAGTACCTCACCACCCTAACAGTAAAGAATTTCTTCCTTATATCCAGTCTAAACCTCTGCTGTTTAAGTTTCAACCCATTACCCCTTGTCCTATCACTACAGTCCCTAATGAAGAGTCCCTCCCCAGCATCCCTGTAGGCCCCCTTCAGATTCTGGAAGGCTGCTATGAGGTCTCCACACAGCCTTCTCTTCTCCAGGCTGAACAGTTCCAACTTTCTCAGCCTGTATACAGAGAGAGACATATTTAGAGGAAAACTGAGATAGAGAAAGTTGCCATTTTGTAAATATAATGTTCTTTCAGCTAAAGGTATTCCAAATATGGCCATACTAGCAAGCAAGACTGTGTCCAAATCCCTTCTTTATCAGGTGGGTTCTAAGCTTGAACCATTTTAGTTATTATGAAGTCAGTTTGATTTTATTTGTTGGTATTTTGTGTTATTAAAGATAATTGGATTCATCATGCTCTCACATTGTTTTCCCTGTTAGCTATATATAGGTCTGTATAAAAGTTATTCTTCAACTGCTTTATAGTGTAAAAAGAGTATGGATAGAGGTGCAGTAGTGATTGATAGGCTGATGCTGAAAGTGAAAGGCTGATCTGTACTTGGTATTTACTCTGGTGGATTTTCCTCAAACACTGTTTAAAGCAAAATTACTTTCTGTGGATAATTTACTAACATTTTTGACTATTACTGATTTCTTTTCTTTCCCTAGTGAATTCTTCATGCCAGGAATGGTTGATACACACATTCATGCTCCCCAGTATTCATTTGCTGGTACAAGAGTAGATCTACCTCTTTTGCAGTGGTTGACTACCTACACATTCCCAACAGAAGCCAAATACAATGACAGTGACTTTGCAGAAGAAGTGTACACCCGGGTTGTTGTAAGTACTGCAAATATAATTTACTGACTTGATGATACTCATATTCGTGAAATACATGTAAGTTTTCAGAAGGTCACTAGAAATAGTAGAGCATGTGTTAATGTCATGTAAACTAGATAAAATCAACAGTACAGCCACTGTTCTAATGCCAGCCAAGATCGTCTCCTACTAGTTCCAGTCTTGTTCTGTTGTTGCTGGTAAAACAGTTCATTTAATCCCATGGTTAACACCAAATTTATATATCATGTTTTCTGATATCTGAGTGCAATGACCAACATTTAAGAATATTCTATGAGTATAGCCAGCAGGTGTAGAAATAACAAAGCATATTAAAAAACCCCTAAATTAAAAATCAGAGGATATTTCCTTTTCTGCAAAGGCCACAAGAAAGAGAAGATGCTTCTCACAGACAACAAATCTGGGGTGCTTTGAAGTAATTAAGGAAGATGTTTCTACTTTTGAGGTCCTTGTAGCAGGATTGTCACTGCAGAGACTTTAGAGGAAGTCTGTCAATGGTATTGTGGCACAAAGAGGGACTGTGTTTGAGCTAGGCTGCTTTTGAGCAATATAAAGGCTTTAAGATCAAATTCTACTTGATGAAAGATAAGCAGATATACTGATTCTGGAGCATACTGATTCTGTGCTTAAAGGAAATATATCCTTTAATATGTGGACTGAAACATCTTCAACAGATTAAATGATTTGGCCAGCATAATCTCCCTTGCATTTGTCTAAAACTGTTAGAAATAGGACTAAACCTGGAAGGAGCAGATATTGTTTCATATGTATCTTTGTACTTTTGGAGATGTAATGAAAAACTAGTGAAGTTTTCAAATCAAAATTCTGTTTCCAATAAAGACTTTCTACAATTTGTCAAAGAAACAAAGTAGATGAGATTTACCATATTATACCTGGAACCTCCTGTGGTCCACTTTTAGGTAAGGAAATTCTTCAAACTGGTGATTTGGAAACAGAATGTTTTTAGGATTAATTTAACAATTATGTTAGGAATCCAGAAGTAGAGAATCTTGAGGTTTAAAAGCTAAGAAAGACCAAAGTAGTTTGCCTCATTAATGACATTGTTATTTTTGAGACTCATTTTAGAAACCCTTAAAAATGTATTTCTATTTGCTTTAATTTGAACACTGTAAAGAAAAGGTAGCTTACCTTCATGTTTGTAAAAAAATTAGCTCTAACCATTCTCAAAAGTTGTGTTGAATGTCCCATCTTCTACCTCATTTAAAAGTATTTTAAAGATTTCTCAAATTACATTGTAGCCAGAATCCGAAAATGTATTTAAACCTGTATGATGGATGGGTAGTCAATAGAGTATGCATTAGTCTCAAGTCTAGTCAAGTGATGCTATAAATTTCATCATGACTTAATGTACCTTTATATGGCTCTCCATTTACTGTATATGTGCTCCCAAAGTAATATGAGCAGGTATCAACCAGCCTCTCCTTTCAAATGATATAATTCAATAATTGAATTACACTCTGAGCAGTTCTCAGTTTACTTCTACCTTGAAGTTTACTCCTTGTATTCAGGCATAACAAAGGGGTGTTACACATGAAAGTATTGATATTTTTACCAGCCACATCAGGTGACCAAATGAAAACCACTTCTTTTTCCCCAGAAGCCTTGCTTTGCTAGCATTAGGTAAACAGTGCTTCACTGTGAAAATCGGAGAGCCTTTCAAAACCATGAAAAAACATAAAAGACTGGTTGTATTTCTAAATATAAGTCAGAATATATTTCCAATTTGACTGAAGGAAATATAGAATGTTTTTTATGGGTTTAGCCATTTGGAAGTCCTGTATAAATTTGGAAGAGGAGTTTTTGTATTTATGAACACTCAGACTTAAAAAAAGCTATTATGAAATTAAAAATCTATATTTTACTTTCTCAGTTCACTTCACAATTTCAAAATAACTTAATGTTCTTGAAGTTTGAAATCAGACTGCCTGTTCTGCTTTCTGGCAGCTTGACTCTTTTTTTCCAGACAGTTGAAACAGTTGATTTCTTTTTATAGAGACGAACTCTAAAGAATGGCACGACTACAGCTTGCTACTTTGCAACAATTTATACAGATACTTCTCTTCTTCTTGCTGAAATTATCGGTAAGGCTAACAGTGAGTTTTGAAGGGTATTGTGCAGACTGTATTAGTTGAAGGAAACAGGTTAGGAGTTTTAGACTTGTTAGCAATCTCCCATTCTACTAATGATTTTTTCTTTTTTTTTTTGTTAATTTTACCTGTCATAAAATCATACACTCATTGAATGGTTAGGGTTGGAAAGGACCTTAAGATCATCTAGTTCCAATCCCCAATCTATGGGCAGGGACAGCACACACTAAGTGATGTCACCCAAGGCTCTGTTCAGCCTGGCCTTAAACACTGCCAGTGATGAAGCATTTACCACTTCTTTGGGTAACCTGTTCTAGTGCCTCAGCACCCTGACAGTAAAGAACTTCTTCCTTATATCCAATCTGAACTTACCCTGCTTTAGTTTAAACACATTACCCTTGTCCTATCTCTACGGTCCCTGATCAAGAGCCCCTCTCCAGTATCCTTACAGGCCCCCTTCAGATTCTTGGAAGGCTGCTATGAGGTCTCCATGCAGCCTTCTCTTCACTAGGCTGAACAGCCCCAACTTCTCAGCCTGTCTTCGTATGGGAGGTGCTCCAATCCCCTGATTGTCCTTGTGGCCCTCCTCTGGACTTGTTCTGGCAGCTTCATGTCCTTTTCATGTTGAGGACACCAGAACTGCATACGGTAATCCAAGTGAGGTCTCACAAGAGCAGAGTAAAGGGGCAGGATCACATCCTTTGACCTGCTGGTCACGCTCCTTTTGATGCAGCTCAGGATACGGTTGGCTTTCTGGGATGTGAGTGCACACTGAAGCTGGCTCATGTTCATTTTCTCATTGACGAACACCCCCAAGTCCTTCTCCACAGGGCTGATCTTAATCTCTTCTCTGCCCAACCTGTAGCTGTGCCTGGGATTGCTCCAACCCAGGTGTAGGACCTTGCACTTGGCATGGTTAAACATCATGAGATTGGCATCAGCCCACCTCAGAAGCGTGTCAAGGTCCCTCTGGATGGCATTCCTTCCCTCCAGTGTATCAACCGAACTACACAGCTTGGTGTCATCGGCAGTCTTGCTGAGGGCACACTCAATCCCACTGTCCATGTCAGCGACGAAGATGTTAAACAAGGCCGGTCCCAACACCAGTTCCTGAGGGACACCACTCGTTACTGGTCTCCAGCTGGACATTGAGCCATTGATCACAACTGTTTGTGTGCATCCAGCCAGCCAATTCTTTATCCACCGAGTGGTCCATCCATCGAATTTATGCCTCTCAGTTTAAGAGACAAGGGTGTCCTGTAGAACAGTGTCAAATGCTTTTGTTGTTTGTCCCAACACCAGTCCCTGAGGGACACCACTCGTTACTGGTCTCCAACTGGACATTGAACCGTTGACCACAACTCTTTGAGTGCGACCATCCAGCCAGTTCTTTATCCACCGAGTGGTCCACCTATCAAATTGATGACACTCCAATTTAGAGACAAGGATGTCATGTGGGACAGTGTCGAATGCTATGCACAAGTCCAGATAGCTGACATCAACTGCTTTGGACCATCAGTTCTGTAGCTCTCTTATAGAAGGCCACCAAATTGGTCAAGCAGGATTTCCCCTTAGTGAAGCTATGTTACTCACTTAACTGCCCCTCTCCTACTATTGTTTCTGCTAGTCTTTTCAATTCCAAATCAGCTGCTGGCAGAGCTTAAGGTTGCTGGAGTTGCTCTTCAGCTCCAGTTTCCTGCTTTTTTAGCCTTTTGCTATTTGAGGATTAAAGGGCTGAGTGACAAGAGGTGCAGTCAGTGTGTTTATTTCCTTATACTCTGAAGTTTCAGTTGAGAATCAACATAAAAAGTTTCCAAACACCCTCGGAAACTGTAACAAAGGGAGTTGCATCAGGATCTCACCTCTCCCTTCTTGTTCATCAGTGCAAATATCTTCTGTTTGAAAGTGTTATGATTCTTGCAGGATTTCTCAAGGCTCATCCAGCTCCCATAGAAGAGCAATTTAATAAATATTTCAGTGTCCATCAAAAATTCCCTTTCTGATTTTGTATGAAAACCTGAAACTTTAAAGCTGTTGTATTCAACCACTCAGACAGTAAAAGTGGGCAAAAGAGATCTAGTTTACAAGTACATTTAAAAGCTTAGATTTGAACATTATACGTGTTCCTTTTAAGTCTTACACATGAGTTTCTGGTCTTAGTATGGATAAATCTCAAGAAAGGATGCTAGAAGTAGTGGTGGTAATTTTCTCTATGCAACTGCATGTAGGAGGCATTTTAGGAACCTCATTCCTTTCTCTTAAGAAGAAATGATTTGCTGAGGTCTTTGTGCCTTTTCCCAGCTCAGGGTGATCTTCTACTACAGCTACTGTACTTCGGTATTTGTGTTTCTCACCCTCTACTTCAGAGCAGTCATCCTCACGTACAACTATTATGAATTCTGATTGTGGTTAAACTACAATAATCTCATCCTCAGTTAGAACATTTAAAAATTTGAGTACTAGTGTGGAAGAAAAATTTTTTTTTCCTCTCTTTCCTTTTTAGCCTTAAGTGTCACAGGGATGGTCCCAACTTAAAGATAAGATAAATTCTGTTCATCTAAAATGAAACTTGCTGGGGTGGCATTTGCTATTTTGATTTTGGTACAGGCTTTGATAGCAGCTTTTGAGAACAAATGAATCTGAGTTTTTATTCTTTTATGGATCTCACCAGATAAATTTGGTCAACGAGCATTTGTTGGAAAAGTCTGCATGGATATGAATGACAGTGTGCCACAATACAAAGAGACTACTGAAGACTCTGTCCAAGAGACAGAAAGGTGAGGTGATTAAATTGATGGCGTAACCTTTAGAAATAAGACTTTTCTTATCCATCTGAAAAGTGAATGTGAATCTGACTGAAGAACTTACAGGTGTGAGCTTATTAGGAACATTTTTAGGAACATGTTTCTTTTTCCTTCTGATGGCATTGCTTCCTATAGTTCTGGCAATTTCTGTGGTTGCCACACAGCCCAAGCAATTTCTGTGTAGCAGTTCCAGAGAAAGGAAAAAGCTGCAGCTCTGGAGTTTGCAAAGAATATGTGTAGGTGGTTGTCTGTTTTCTGCCTTTGTTTTTCCCTTCACAGCTCTGTGTGTGGAGGTGATGTGACCTGATATGTGATGGTGGGGTGGCAATCAGTTCCTTCACCTCCATTAACTGCTGAGCTACTTCCTTCTTCCATTTAGGATAAGCTTTATTCAGATTGTAGGAGCCAGCTTTCATGTACCCCATTTCAAACATGCTGTGGTTCTTATCTTCTACAGCATAGCACTGGTGAAATTATTCTAACTTGCAGCTGAGAGAATGAAAAATACTGAAATCAATGCAATGCACATGGCGGAGGGGATCCAAGACTGGAGAATGGCAGCCTGCTATCTTAGGTTACCCTTATGTTTCACATCCATGCTCAGAAAATGCTTAAGCAGGCATACAGCATTTCTCATGGGACTATTTCTCAATTTGTATAAGTGTTTCAGATACCATGCTGAAAGAGAATGGTATTTGAAACAGTAATAACAGTAATATAAAGGTCTTGCTATGCTTCTGTGAAGTTGCTACCTTATTTTTGCAAATAATGCTAGGAGAATGCAAGTAAAAGTTAGAAATCGTCATGGATTTCTAGCAGTGTTTATGTTTAAAGACCTTTTAAAACATGTAGTGTTAATAATTTGCACTGTACTGTATACCTTGTATGCTGGTAATAACTGTATTCATCTGGAAAGAAGATGATCCGTGTTCAAATCTGTTCTACTGCTACAGAAGACAGTGGTTTGAATCTGAGCTTCTTTCCTTATAATGAAGTACCTAAGCCAAAAAACATAGCGTATTTTAAGAAAGGTATTTCAGTTTTGAAACAATGCTGACACTTTTCAGAGAATGTAAAGACGAATGAAGACAGCCATCTGTTTCAGGAGATTTTGGATTATCACCTGTGAGTTGTACTTCGTGTTACAGTTTCTGCTTCAGTCAACCTTTCATTATTATATTGGGTGAATCAATGGGAGAAGAGACAGAAAGATGATATCTAATTCAGATTACGTTTTGGCTTTGACAGTCAGATGGTGGGCTCGAGTTTTTTCAGTCATTGTGGAGATTGAGCTTAGGTTTCTCCCTACTAGCTGCTGATCTAGCACCACCTTCAGTGTTGTGAATCTAGCCTCCAGCATTATTTTCTTTTTCATCAGAAGATATTTGACAAATTTGATTCAGCATTTATTGTGAACAAAATTACAGGTTTTTCTAAATATAACTATGGTATAAGAATTCACAGAGATCCTCTCCACAAACCATCTCAAACAGGCCTCTGGAAATTATTTGCATACACTGTGCGTATGGATTTTCAAAGAATTTCTTCCCTGCAAAGTCAGAGAAGTTTTATTTGCTCATCTGCAATATCTATATTGACTGCTTGGGGTTTTTACTTAGAGGTCTCTGAGGAAGCTTCTTTTATTTAACAAAGTAAGTAAATCTATACTGTATTTTCTGTAAGGTATATATCTATATGTTAACATTGTTATAAGCATTTCCAGAAAAGCAAGGGTCCTGTAAGTGAATGAGGACATATGCAACTGCTGTAAGTGAGCATAAAGTATTGCAGCATCTTTTAAAAATAGGATTTTAAATAATAGATTATGCTTAATGCTGTAATTTAGGTTCATGGACAATTTTTTTTTCCTCAAATGTTTCAGCTGTAGCTTATAATTATGTTTTCAATGAATTTAATGTAACATGTATTTGATTTTCAGTGACAACTCAGAGAAATTACCACATGTCTAATGCTAATTACTGCAAATGAAAAAGATTCTGAATATTTAGGGTCAAATTCACAACTAGCATAATTTGGTGTAACTATCCTCACTTCACTGTATTGCTTCTTTTTATTTCATCTGAGAATCTGGCCTTACTTTTGGGAAAAAATGTCTGAAAAACTTAACAAGGTATCTAAGTAGATATTGTTGTAGTTTATAGCACAGGTAATAGGTTTCTAACAGATTTTTTTCTGCCTTTTTCAGGTTTGTTAAAGAACTACTGGAAAAGAAAGTAAGTAGAGTTCTTTATTCACTTTTGTATTCAGGAAATTCCATGTAAATATACGAAATAGTTAATCCCTTTGGCAAACACTGCTGACTTAGTGACAAATCAATAAATATACATCTTTTTGTGTAGTAGAGAGATATCATCAGTCTGAAAAATGTTCTGCTAGCCATGTTGTTGAGAAATGGACTTGTAGCAGTGTCAATTCGGTGGTGAGAGCACAGCAGAGTAATGTTCTGTGCTTCAACTTTAAAATATATTCGGCTTCCTAGAAAGAAAAATTTTCTGGTGAAAGCCACAGTCTCTCACTCTGTGGTATATAAATAGACCAGTGAAAAGAAGTTCTTACCAGCAGAAATCAGTGTGTTTACAGTACAGTTGCTAACCCATTGCCAAATTAGTATCTTGGGTCAGCACATGTCTTCCAATGTGTTTCTAAAGAAACTCAGGTTTACACTCCTGAGGTGTAAATACAGAATTGACACTCCATACACATTACAATCAGGGATGCCTTTCATATCAGCCTTTCTTTTTTCAGTGGCATAGTTTGTTGATTATTGTGTCTCAAAATATTCAGGAGCATAGAGTTTGATGTCTAAATTATACATATTACTAAACTGGCTAATATGAAGACCTGAGCTCCTTGTATCAGGAAGTTAGTACAAGAAAACGCAAATCAAGTTATCAAATACTGTCTTTTAATGGTGCCACATGCACAACTATTTCCTGTGACTGAAGGCAGACTTGTAATGCTGTTGTCTGTTTTTTATGAAAAGTTTAATCCATAAGTGCAAGGTGTAAGGTAAACATCTGTAGCTCTAGTCTTGGTGTCTTCTTCTCTACTGCATAACGTATCTGTTGCTACCACTAATCTTTCGTCTAGGAAGTGCAGGGACAGCTTGTTGCTATAATGATAGGAGAAGATCAAGCAAGAACTCTTCAGTTTTGAATCACTGAATCTTTGATACTCACAGAAGTGGGACTCAGAAAAACATGTGGTCATTCATCACTTTGATTCTCTATTTCAGTTGTGAAATTTCTAATAAAAATAAGTAAATGACTTTACAGTGTGAATTGGCCAGGATGCAGTAAGCAATAAATGATAGAGCAAAATACAATTGCTGTGTAAATGCTTGTATACTGATATATAGAGGTAGAATCCCTAATATGTCTTTTTAATATTTTCAGTATCCAAGGGTACAGCCTATAATAACTCCCCGCTTTGGCCCTTCCTGCACAGAGGATTTGCTTTGTGCTCTTGGCGATTTAGCACAGGCGCGTGACCTCCATGTGCAGGTAACCTGCGAGAGCTCTGTATCCAATTAAATAGTTTGGATAGATAACATACAGATCAGGGAGTTTTCATAACACCAGGAAAATACTTAAATCACATTCTTACCTTGGGGTCTGTCTTTTACATTCCTCTGAATTTATTAATGGTACTCTGCAAGAACGCTGTGACCTGCACAGGAAATGAGAAAGCTCATAGGTGGGAGGATGCACAATTCAGCAAGCCCTGGCACATGGTCACTAGAAGACCAGCATCTGGTACTGTAGGTTAGACCAACCCATGGGTTTGCTAAACGTTGCTCTCCCCTAGTCCAAGGTTGCCACATCTGTCTCTGCCTTCTGCTGCTTCTGTGCAGACCACATTTCAGTAGATAAAAGAATTACTAATCTTCATATCTTATTTAACATTGTTAACATTGCTGCAGAATTTTCTGTATGATGATGTTTCTTTGTCTAATAAAGACAAATTCAAAAGTGTTCAGGTCTGTTGAAACTTCAAGGTGTTTTTTTTTTTTTTGATTACACAGTTCTAAGCATATTCTGTTTTAAACCTATCCTACATTAGGATTTTTTGTCATTCCAAAGTGGGACTTTTGAAAATATGCTCCAGTGGGAGTATAGGAGGATTAGATTTTTATTTCGTCAGACCAGGAATTAATCAACCCATCTGAAGATACATGGAGCAGCTACGTATATGTTACCTTGATCCTAGGGTGCACTGTGTGATAGGCTTGTTTTCTCTTTTACCTCATATTTATCTGTATTATTTTATTTATTATGTTGAAATTTGCCAAATACAAGTGGGCCATCATGTCACCAAACTGCTGTGATGGACAATCAAGGCATACCACCTCATTTCACTTTTAAAGAAACAAATGGAGGTTCTCCTCTGGGTCCCAAGGACCTCTCCAATAAACAAAAAGAAAGCCAAGGACTAGATCTAACAGCAGGCTTTACAAATACTACTTTCTGTCATTATATGTTTAGCACAGTAGGTTGCTCAGAAAATTGCAAATCCAGGTTTAATGCTATATGAAGCACTCATTCCTATATATTTTCTTATTGCAGAGTCACATAAGTGAAAATGAAGAAGAACTCAAACTTGTGGCGAACATGTTTCCTGCCTACCAGAATTACACTGAACTATATGATAAAAACAAGCTGCTTACCAGCAAGGTAGCTGCATAAAAACTTCCACAGCATACCTTAGATTTATGTAGACAGTATGATGGTTAACTGTAGGTACCTGAAAAATTTCTATTGTTTTTTCAAGGTCAGTGACATCTGGTCTAGTGGAAGGTGTCCCTGACATGGCAGAGAGATTGGAAATAAATGAACTTCAAGGTCCACTCCAACCCAAACTATTCTGTGATTCTGTTGTCTAGGTTAAAGTAAATTGTTTTTTATGTTCTTTGCTGCACAGATGTTGGTCAAGTTATTGGAACTTTATACAAGCTCACACTTTTCCTAACCATTTTAGGGCAGATGAACAATAAAGGTTTTTTATGCTTCCTGATCCATTTTCCAAGGACTCCAAAAAGAATTGGGACAGTGGGGTTAGAAGAAAACTAGGTAAAGTTGGTATTGTAGGAGCTGGCAATTCTTGGGTAGTATCCAGTTGTCCTTGTATTACAATATTATTGCACGCTGGAAGGTTTGTTCTATGGTGTAATGGTAGGACCAGCTTAATTTTTTGGCAGTTTCCTACAGAAAAGCAGCTCTTTGTGTTCTGTGTGTGCATCTCACACACAGGTACACTTTACTGTTCTGACTTCAGAAGTACTCTTATTGGCTGATTTTACCAAGTGTTGAGAGGCACAGTGGCCTGAAGAGTTTATATTCATTAAGTCTTTGTGTTGGTGAGATAAATGAAAACAGATCTGATACCAGCCCCCACTTAAGTACAGGTTGGAGTGCCAGGCCCTTATTAATGCTTATTAGGCAGTGGAGAGCCCATGCAAGAGTGAGTATGAACAGCTTAACTACAGTCAGAGTGCCAAAACATCAGTCATATTGATTTAAAATTTTAGGAAAGAATTTTCAAAGGCACAAAGGGCAGCTCGGAACTCCTTGACAATTAGCTATTGAACTCTCATTTCTTTCTTTGAAATTGTACCCCAGTAAGTTACTTATTTACAGTTCTTTTCATCTGAGAATTCAGTATGGACTACTTTAATATGTATAGAGTATTAACTTTTGATATCTCATGCAGTCCTATGCTTGCTGATTTGTTGCGTTGGTATCCTAAAGAGAATTACTAGCTCTGCAAAACCAGGCCTTAATTCTGTCAGACTTTTATATGTGTAACACTCAAAAGACACTGAAAATCAGTGTTACCAGTGCTTTCAGGCATTCGATTAACACAGGCATAATAACAAAACTGCAGACATTTCCCCCTCCTCAACCACCGAAACTAAGGCAACAATATTTTTTTTGTTGTTGCTGTTTTAAAAGTATATTTTTCAGAGCTGTGGTGAAATATTTCCTTCTTTTGAAAAAGAGTACAGACCAGCAGAGATACAGGTCAGCAGCTAATATGTATGTCCTTAAGATGTGGCTATTGTCATTGCATTTTCAATTACATTTGAGCTTGATAAGTAGGGAGATAGATAAGTAGGGAGATAACTAGAGTGCTATTAGGAGATGCTCAGTGGAAACAGCACTGTGCTGTTCTCATTGTTATTGGCAGATTGCAAGGCCTAACAGAGCTTTTGCTTTTCTTTCTGAGTAGGCATTTGGCATATGAGGTAATTCCAATTAGATTTGTCTAAAAATAATTGGTCTATGTCCCATTAAATGATACTATCCTATATTTCTGTCTTTTGTGTATTCTGCTTGTGATCTTATTTTTAAAGTCAGTTATGCAGGCCAAGAAAGAAAAGACATTAATCAGTTGCGTAAAAAATTAGATTCTTTTATTAAAGTATATTCCATTAATATTCCATGTATATGTATGACTGGTGCAAACCTTTGGAGAGACAATGGGAAACTTAAAAGAGTACATACATCTTCCATTCTCTCTGATGTGTTCCTAGCCCCAGTACTTAAAATCTGTGTTAGCTACAAAACACAAATTGTTAGATTACTGCAGCGTTAGGGCAACTGGGGAATTCTTGCTTTTGTTCCTGGAAGCTTTTAGGTCACAGCAGTCACTGCAAGAGTCAGCACCCTATCTTCGGTTAATAAATGAAAAAAAAGCTGAGGGTGTGAATATGTCACGCGTATTGAAGTTAATGAGAGCTTCTCCCCTTTCAAGAGTTTCATTTGAGCAGTGCATTAATCTCCCTTGGTGGAAACAGGTGTCCTTTTGGCTATTAAAGGCGATGCAGCAAAAATCACAGGCTCTGAAATAAATGCAATATTGAGTAAACTGGTGATTCTGTTTTTCTTTAGACAGTGATGGCTCATGCCTGTTATCTTTCTGAAGAAGAGCTGAAACTTTTTAGTCTTCGTGGAGCTGCAATTTCACATTGTCCCAATTCTAATTTTTCGTAAGTTAAGAAAAAGATGTGTATAATGAAATCAAGCTGTTGTTCGCATAGTACCCTGAGTTCAGCCTACTATTACACAGCTGCTATATATATATACTATATATATATATATATATATACACTATTTTGTTCCACCAGAAGTGACATACTGGATTGAGCATGACCATTCATGATCCACTTCTGCGTGGACCTGGACTGACTTGCAATCTTTCAACATAGTCATATACATATCTATCTCTCTATATATAAATAAATATTTATTTCTTTAATCTTTATTTCTTCTGACTGTTCTATCAATTGAAAATTCAGGCCATCTCCCTTCCAGAGTATGCATATGTTTGGGGGAAATGGGAATGTGCTATATAGTCTTTTTTCTGTTAAGCAGAAATGAGATATTGTGTGGTATCCAGCCAGGATACTGTACTAAATGTTAACAGTAATTTTGCTTTTAACATAATCAATATCTTGTTTATATTGACTTACTGAAGCTCATGACATGACTTCCCATCTCCTGGAATATATTTTACACCATATTTGGACTTTTTCACGGGTATACTGAAAGTTTGTTTTCAGCAAATAACTCTAAAACTGGGAGATTTTAACTGAGAAAAACTGTCTTTGTTTTAAATGTTTGAACCCCATCTTTCAGGTGTATGAATGCAAATGTTCAGGCACAGTTTAATAAACAAAATCTATCACACATGTTCTGATATCCTGTATCATGAACAGCTCTGCAGCCCTACTCTTCCTGAACTTTCTCTGCATGTTTCATGCAGAATATATTTCTTCTTCCAATCCAGGTTGCGCAGCGGTGTCTTAAATGTGCAAAAGGTCCTGAAAAACAATGTTAAACTTGGCCTTGGCACAGGTTAGTAGTTTACTGTAAAAATGGTTTCCTTTGGAAACCACTGGGGGATGCAAAAATGTGCCTACTTGTTTGTATTTAAAAAACAGCATGTCTCCAGCTTAATGGATCTGCTTTTGTTTTTTCACTGCTTTTAGAATAGTGAAGTCTAGAGTACTGAAATCTAGAGCTGGTTCTAAAAGTGTTTAAAAAGAAAACAAAAAATGAATGATGGAAGTTCTCTTTCTGTTGTAAGAGTAAACAGGGCTTAAACAACAACTTTTCAGGTTTCTGATATTGTGTGTTGGGTTCTATTTACATTACGTTGTCTGTGAGAGGACATTTATTAGGAATTACACATTCAGAGACAGAGCTTTGCAGTAAAACTTTCTGTTTAACACATCTGTTTGTAACATTTAATTAAAGATTGTAGAAGTTTAGCCTAGAGAATTATTCCCAAAGCTTGTTTCTAAGAGTCTGATCTCTTCTAGATGTTGCTGGTGGATATTCAGCTTCTATGCTTGATGCCATCAGGAAAACAATGATTGTATCCAATAGCCTTCAGATTAATAAAGTGAATGAAACAGGACTAACTCTTGAAGAAGCTTTTCAACTAGCCACTCTGGGAGGAAGCCAAGGTAAGAAGAAATCTCTTTAGGATTTCTTTAGAGAACTACAGCTCTTCTTGATGTTAAGTCTCCCTCTCTTTAAAAGGTGGCTGAACTCACAGAATTTCTGGTGCCAGAGTGATGGCATCTAAAATGGCATCTGGGGAGAGAGATCCTTCAGTCTCTCATCCCCATACTAGGCTCATTGCAGAGAAATATTTATATCGATGTTGAGAGTTTAACAACAGAATCTTCATGATTTTTTAGGGTTGTACATTTTCTTCTCAAAGATCCTCAGACTTTTTAATCATTAGTGCTAGTGTGTTTATCACACCAACTGGAAATTTGTTTTCTCAGCAACCAGCACTTAGAGGAGATGTGCAATTACTGTACAATCATGAATCCTGCTTGTCATTGGTTTTTAATTTTGTTTCTGTTTTTGTAGCTCTCAGTGAAGCAGTTCATCACTGTCTTTCCAGCAAATCAAAACATCATGCAAATCACTCCTCAGTCAGAGAAAAGCACAAAGTTTAAGCAGGATATGCAAAAATATTTTTAAGGTATAACTACATCTGCAGAATATACTCATGTAGAGTACATCATATAGTATATCAGTTCTTTTGGTTTACTGGCATGTTTTGCCATATGCGGATACAGATTTATACAATTAGCAAAGTTTTAGCAGAACTTGAATGATTTACCAGAGAGCAAATCCACACGTAAGTAAAAATTTAATACCATTTCAGATAGCAGGATGAGCTAACTGCTAAAGAGCGGGTCCTAAGTTTTCTTGTAGTTGTTGGAAAACACCATTATGAACTATTAATAGAAGTCTGAAAGAGGTAATGAAAATATCATCAAACAGGTCTTCTCAGGACTGCATCTGAATTTCTAGAGGGTGTAATGGGGAAAGAGAGAAGACAGAAAACAGGCAAGGGACAAAAAAGGAGAGGGTTTGTTTTTGTTTTTTTTTTCACAGTGTATACTGTTCTCATGAAAGGTGGGAATAAATTAGCTGAGATATGGAAAGGAATATTTGTTAAAATCCGAAACATGGTTTCCCTTCCCAGCTACTCTTGCTCTTGTCTTATCTGGGTTCTTAGGTTTACCTAGTAGTCTGATTATTTTTTATAGTGATTTTGAGCTGGTCTTTACTTACCGAATCACTTTCGAGGACAGAATAAAAACTATTCATACAACCTTCCAGTAGCCTGGGCAGGTACTGTTTGCAGAGATTTAAATGAGCGGTTGTGTTGCGGATCATTGTTTTGCCGAGATTCCCAAGCACTTGTCACCCCCTTGTGTATAATCTAAAAATTGCAGTCTGCTCGCAAGCCTTACTTTTTGTAAATTTTCATTGAAACTGGTACGTAGTCAAAATATTTCACCATTTGCAGGAGTTTAACCATTTTTAAAGTACTGTGAAGTTCCTGCCACACACAAACTTCACTGGAAGCTGAAGTTCTTTTGTTGGGAGAGGAGCAATCTGAAAACAAGTGAACAAATTATTTGCAGATATTATCCCCTTTGATAACTTAGTTTAACTCAGGAGTATTGGAGAAGCTGAGTTAGTACACATATACTTTGTCTAATTTATAACTATCTTAAGTAATTTCCAAGGAGACACAGAGGCATCTTTTTAGGTATTCCAAGCACTTGCAAGTTCCTAGCTGCTGAAGATTAAACTGTAGATTTTCAGTGCTTATCGACCTGAAACCAGAGGTTGTAACAAAGCTTTGAAATAACAAGCCTTACAGGCGGGTATGAGACTTCAGATCTGGCTATGATTATTTTTCCACACCGTATTGTTCTTTATTCCTGGCAATTACCTTAAATAGTTCTCTCTGCACACCTCTGTTATTATCATATTGTTTGTTATATGTAACTGTTATAATAGGTATATACGAACTGTCGAAGCTACTTAAGCTGTTTAAACAATTTAATACTGTCTTAGCAAGGTCAGTAGCATTATGTACTTTAATCTTTCTGTGACTTCATTTTATTACCCCCTGTTGGAGCTTTACTGCTTTTGCAATGCAAAAGGTTATTGTTACCCTTTAAAGTGATAGTGGTCTATATATCACATCTGCAATGACATAAAATCAATGGACGACATTCAAAGAACAAAAATCAAAAGAGGGGTTCAAACTGTTTTTCAGGTTTCTTTTACCCTTAAAAGATGCCCTTCAGAAAGTCACAAGAATACACTTTTTTTTTCAGTGAGAGGTTACTTAAGAACTCAGATGCCAACATGCTTACTGTTGAATTTGCTTTCATGTTTTTCATTGTATTCATCTAATTTCTTGTCATTTTTCTTATGAACACCTCAAGTAAATTTCCAGATGCTTCCAGATGGTGGAAAGAGGTTTGTGTTGAAAATCTCTTCTGTTTTCACCCTCAGCTCTAGGACTAGATGACATTACTGGCAACTTTGAGGTTGGCAAAGAATTTGATGCACTGCTAATCAATACGAAGGCTTCAGACAGCCCTTTTGACTTGTTCTCTGCTGATAATTTTGAGGTAATCAGAATACAATTAATGATCAAAAAAATTACCAGTTAAGGATATGGGGAAGGTCTGTGGTACAGCCAGAATAAATCTCTTGGGAGTTGTTCCAATAACAGGAATCAGATGTAATATACCACTGCTGTCTGTATTCAGCAAAGAAGGCCAGTGTTTATTTCTTTGTTTGTGTTTGTTTTTTGGTTTTGGGTTTTTTTACGGTGACTGTCCCATATCCCCATGAGCAAAAATGCATGTAACATTTTAAAATGCATGCTTATTTAACCGAAGCTGATAATTAATCTATTTGCAGTGACAAATGGCAGGTAAGAAAAAGCAATTTAGTTTTAGTTAATGCTTTGAGTTCAAACTCAAAAATGGCCACCTGTTACTAGATAAAGACTAGGATATCTTGACTGCACTGCAGTTGTAAACTTAAGAAAGAACTCGAGACAGCGTATTTGAGTTGAAAGCACATTTTTTATGCAAATATGTAAGAAGTATTGACATTATGCAATAGGCACATTTCATTCAAAATCCTTTATGATTTGAAAAGGAAATCATCAACTTGAATTTAGTGATGTGTCCAGACTCCCAGTTGCTGTCTCTATTTTGAATGTCACTGTTTACTTAGATATGTTGAAGGAGGTGATCCTGCCTCTCTACTTGGCTCTCGTGAGACCTCACTTGCAGTATTGTGTACAGTTCTGGTGTCCCCAACATAAAAAGGACATGGAACTTTTAGAACAAGTCCAGAGGAGGGCCACGAGGATGATCAGGGGACTGGAGCACCTCCCATATGAAGACAGGCTGAGAAAGTTGGAGCTGCTCAGCCTGGAGAAGGTTGCATGGAGACCTCATAGCAGCCTTTCAGTATCTGAAGGAGGCCTACAGGGATGCTGGGGAGGAACTCTTCATTAGGGACTGTAGTGATAGGCCAAGGGGTAATGGGTTAAAACTTGAACAGGGGAGGTTTAGATTGGATATAAGGAAGAAGCTCTTTACTGTGAGGGTGGTGAGGCACTGGAATGGGTTGCCCTGGGAAGCTGTGAGTGCTTCATCCCTAGCGGTGTTGAAGGCCAGGTTGGACAGAGCTTTGGGTGGCATGCTTTAGTGTGAGGTGTCCCTGCCCAGGGAGCTAGATGATCTTAAGGTCCTTTCCAACCCTAACTCTTCTATGATTCTATGTGGGCATAAGTGATAAGGTGGTTGTTCCTTAGTCTGTTTAAACCACAATAATATGGATTAGATTATTTAAACCTTCTTCCTAATTCAAATAATTCTAAAAAACATATTTTAGAGTTTAAGTCTAAACATTTTTTGATAACAATTCTTGGGACTTTAAGGATGAATACAATTTTTTCTTATTTTTCAATAAACAAATGAAATTGAGAACTCTAAGAAATAGGAAGGGGAGGTCCTGTGTTTTAGGCATGTATTTTTTGTACTGTCAAACTTGTGCAGTGTTTTCTTCCCAAGACATACAGCCTCTTTACTGAAAGTTGCCTATGAGGAAACATGCAAACTAAGTTTTGGTTTATTGCTAATAGGAGTATTATGGGAAACTATTTATATCAGTTCTTTCAAGCTTCAAGTAATTATGATATAGGATAGCAGATATGCTTTTGAATTTGGTTTTCTCACTTTTTTTTTAGGACACTCTCCAGAAGTTCCTGTATCTAGGTATGTTTTGAATCTCAGTCCACATAAAATTGTCTTCTTGTTTCCTATATAAAAAATTGCCAAAGTTAACGTTAAGGTTATTAATGAACTTATTCATACATAATTAAGTATACATTTGTTTACAGTAATTAAATATAGATATTTACAATGTGTATAAACATTAATGTCACTATTGGTATTTATTTGCATAAAATATGCATTTACTTCTATTTATTAATGTTTATTTATAAATAGTAAGAATTGAGTGGTTTAACTTTTGTTCTTTGGGACATAGTTTAGCATGATCAGATGCACTTTGTAATATTTATTACCACACCTATTTATATACAGTATGCACTAAATCGTATTTCACAGTAAAATAACACTGACATGCTAATCACCAGTTCAGGACCAGTTCAGCTCAGAAGGACTTCTGCAGACCATTTACCATTGTGGATTTTTTTACTCCCCCCACCCCCCAAAAAAAAAGATGGCCTTCAAAACATAGAAACCCCAACCCAAACAATTCTAGCCTTCTAAGAGAACAGATACTCTTTATAGGGCATCCTATGGAATGAGAGCTACACTGCCTGTTATGTTGTTATGAAGAGATAACTGGTGTTAGTTCTGGCCCTGTTTGTATCATTCTCCAATTCAGCTCTTGCCTTTTCAAGAAAATGGCTGAGGCTTTACTGCTGCCTGGTACCTAAGTTAGTTCAGATGCAACAACATGAATTCTGTACAGATAAATAACGCTTTCAGGGTCTAAATCTATTAAACATGTAGAAAACCCATGTCACACATTAGCAGCTAAATGCTGTGTTTCTTCAAAAAAGCACGGATAGTTTAAACATCCATTGATCTTTGTGGTAGCCCTGACTATTTTTCTCCAAATAAACTTGTACAGGCCTAGGAAACCGTCACTGCAAATAGTGTATCCCAAAACTCATTTATGGATTGCATAATTTTCATTAATTAAATCATTGCATAGATTTAAGTGCAAATCTCTGTTTTGACCATGTTATTTCAGGTGACGATCGGAATATTTCTGAAGTGTATGTGGCTGGAAGACAAGTGGTTCCTTTTTCAAGTTCAGTATAAATCCATTTCCCTTTTCCAAAATACTCTGCTGATCACTCTGCATCTGATTTGGAATAGACTGATTAAACACAGTGCCTGACCATCAGGAGCAACACCTCATTTTGTTCAATGTTTTAAAACTTGCAAACACTAAAATTTTGTAAGACCTTTCAAGAATTACTTTACCAAAATTGTCATAGTTCTAGAGGAAAAGAATATTTAAATTTCTGTGTAAAATAGCATGTGTGCATAGATAAGGGATTGGTAAATACCTTAATTAAAACAGACACCTGTTATTCCTTTTAATAATAGTGTAGGAAACATTATGCAGAGCTGTGAGACCATCATTGTTTATAATGCATCTGAATTAAAAAAAAAATGAAAGAAATAATAAATAAATAGAAGCCAGTGCTAGTAAATTAACTTTTCAGGTAATGAATATAATGGAAGAATTCAGTTTCTGTAATATATTATTTCCAAGTATGGTAAAATCAGTGGCATTTGGGGGCATTTAGAACATTTTTCAGTTTTCTTTAAGAGCTTATTTTTTAAGAGAAATTGGATGAGAAGTATGTTATCGTAAAAAATAAGGGTCCTTATTATTAAAAGAGCTCAAATTTCTCATTTGTAGTCAGACAAGAGAATTAGTGGAAAAACCAAAAGAAATGGGGCATTAGTCATAGAGACATGGCCTGTGAGAGTGGGAGGGCTGTATTGTTCTGTGATACCATCAGCTGAAAATGTATTTTCGCAGAATTTGTTCCTAGGTCTAGAACTGGTCAGCCAGACCTTCTACCTACTCTGTTGCAATCATTTCAGCTGAGTGACAGCTGAATGAAACCTCTATTAATTTAGAAGCAGGCATTAAGATACTTGAGCAGCTATTCAATGCCAAACAAATTATGATGTTTTTCTGGACTAAAGAGAGTACTTCATCTAATTCAGCTTCCTGCAGAACCTTCTAAAGGTCATTTGCTCCTCACTGTTCAGACATTAGGAGCCTTTTCTTTCTGTAAGGGGAGTGAGTTTTTCAAAAAATTCCAAGAGAAACAGGGTATTTCTGGCCGTTACCATCTTTGACTTGAGGTAGAAATTGTCACTGGACAACACAGCTCAGCTTTAATGTGCTCTTTTGTTTCTTTCAATATGGCAGACATAATTCCAGCCCTGTACAATTCCAGGTAAAAAGTGTGCCCTTTTTATTTTGGGAATCTGTTTGACTTCCTTTTGTTTTAAAAAGCATATTTCGCTATTTTTTATCAGAGACATCTTTTCTTTTTTTCCCCCTGAAATTGGTTTGAGAGGGGATTTCTTCTTCTTTATTCATTACGTTTTTGCAAGACAAAAGATGTAAGCTTTAATTTCAGTGTCAGTAGAGACAATATTGTGTTGAGTTACTACAGCTATGTGTGAATATTGTTTTATGGCCTGCTTCAAACTCCTTTGATTTCACTAAGCCTTGTTTCACGCTATTATCTCACTGTATGGGGATATAAAGGCACAGGACTTCCCTGTGTTCACAGAACAAGGGAGGTTACTGCACCAAAGTCTCATTTCATGTCTGCTTCTGAGAGAGTACTTGACCCAACATCACTGGTAACTTTCTGATATTAAAAGCATATTCAGAGCTTATGTACTGTTATGGTTACGTCTGCATGAGCCAGTATGACATCAAGTGGAAGTGTAAGAGCTGGCCTGAGCCCTTAAAGCAGCACAGTCTTTTCAGTGTGTTTTTTTCTTGTCCTAGCCAATTAGCCCTACTGACCAGCAGGGGATATTGGCTTTTAGGCACCACTGGGGTGCAGCTACGCGGCTTGCTCCTGGAGAGTTAGCTCGGTATCTTCACAGGGAACTGTGCTCTGCGTGCGCTTGCAGAGGTGCAGCCTTCATATCCATTATGATCAATGATTCCTAAGGCTTTAGGAGTCAAGATTTGGGGATTAAGATTTCCACATTCCATCAGGTTATTTTCTTAACCACTTTGTTTTTCATGTGTCCCAATCACCTACACAGTAGCACACATGCTTGGCAAACACAATTGTCAGCTTTTTAACTTGGTTTCCTGATTCAGGGGGCATTTTTCCTCATGAATTTTGACATGACTTTAATTGACCAGATTTCACCTTTGAAAACCAAAGATGTGTGAGACATATGTTTTACTCCTCCCAGCTACTGTTTAAAACTATTCTTAGGGAGTTGCATGGTTTTCAGCTTTGGCTTTCCTTCAAGAATGCTTTCTGGTGCAGAGAAAGATTACACAGCTTTGTGTTCAATGTGTGTTTGTGCCCTACTTCTTCACCTCCAGAACTATAAATTAAATCAGCGTTTTTACCTTAGTGGTAGCCTTAACTGTCTCTGACTGCACTGTTTCTCACTATTTTGTAGTGCTGTTAAGAATGGGATTCAGCATTTCTTCTTAAAAAGATTTGTCGGGGAGGAGGACTTGCTTATTTGCGAACTGGGAATACAGAAAAACTTTAACAAGTTCAACACTATATTGCTGGCCCAGTTACAAAGGGATGCTTTGGCAGCCGTAGGATAACTGCTGCCAATGAGCTTTGTATCTGAGTGTTGGCTGTGTCATGAGCAATTAAATTCTTTTTGATTATAGCTTTAGTAGTGTCTAGTACCCAGACACTACCCAGACTCAGAAATGGAGGCTCAACTTTTGAAGAATCTTAGTTGGAGGAGGAACTTCATTTTCAGATAGTACCATGGGCCCCTGCAGTGCCAAAGACCAGAACGAGTGAGGACCAAGATCTATACAGCATTACACTAATTGCTGAAGTGCTTAGGGGTGAAGGAAAGAAGCCTTAATTTTATGTGAAAGGAAGCCAGTGGAGGAATTAATACAACAAATAAACTAGGAGATACTTTCAACTGCAGCATCTGAAACAGAATTCAATGGAAGAAGGCTGTGGTGTCAGAAAAAAAAGGTGAGGTTTGAGTTCTCTGAGGTAGTCCTGAAAGCTTATTCAGTCCAAGATGACTTACACACAGAAATTTAAGAGTTTAGGAGATACACAGGATGTAGTTGCTGAACTTCTCTGAAGCAATTTTGGTAAAGTTCCTGGGGATCTTACTGTGAAGTTTCAGTCCTTGTGACTCTCTGGCTATGTGCAGATTTCTGAAATACTTGTTCCAGTCGGGGAGGATAAGCAGATGAAAGCAGTTACTGCTGGGACTTGTAAATCTACACTATATGTAACTTAAGACTTCATATAATCTGTTTCCTTGGATAGATGTCCCGACTGCATATGCAGTTTGTTTGCTTGGATAAATGTCCCACTGCATATGCAGTTTGAAGCAGGCCAAATGATTGGTTCAGACTCTTCATGTCTCCTTCGGAGGTTAGAGTGTATTTGGCATGCAGCTGGGCCTCCAGTGTAGTTTTCTTCAAAATAAACTCAATTCTTGCATACCAAAACAACCCTGCAAACTGAACGAAGGTTCCGAAAGAGAGGATGATTGGAAATTCACTTCAGAACAGCACTACTGTCTCAAACCAAAATGCTAATGGAGACAGAGCTGAGGACTTGGACTATTTTCCCTCCATCCTTATTGTCACAAAACTTAGTACCTAAAGACAAATAAAAGCATCCTCCTCCGCTCTTCCTTCCTCTTCTTAAGAAGAAAAAAAAATAATAAAAAAGGTAAAAATAAAGCAACCAAAAACTGAGGGGAGATGAGTAAGTGGAAGAAAAGAAAGGGATAATTTTCAGTCAGTATAAATTGACACAGTGCTACTGACTGAAAATAAACCTTCTGGAAAAATGTACACACAGCTGTTTCCAAATGTCATTCCCTATTAATTCTCTTGCCAGCTTGTGGATTGATCTTTGTTTCTTAATGTGTCTTTTGTGTTCAAAGTTATTACACCATTCAGACAAAGAAAAGGGGTAGTTTATGGAAAGCTTGCTTGTTGGGACAATATGCTTACTGTGTTCTATGTTCATATGAGCACTTATTATAAATGAAATGTATTTAAATTACTGTTACAGGTTGATCTCATTGTGTCACTTTAGGTTTTGATTATTAATGAAATGCTAGTAAGTATTGCCTATGCATTATGCAGCATTATTTGAATTATTCATGTGTGGCAAGTGGAGTTCTGCACTTTAAAATGTTGCCTTGACCTAAAGCAACATTTGGGTTATATTTATTCTGTGGGGTTTGTGCAACCATAAAGCTCTGTAGGGGAAAAGATATGTGTTTGCTCACTGGACTAAACATTTTTATTATTGTATTGTAAGTGGACTTATTGTTAAAAAAAAGAAATGTTAAAATGATCCTATATAAAAATCTGTGCTTGATTATGCAGTCATGAATGAAAAAAATATAATGGTTTAATGAAAGCTCACATAAACCATAATGTTTTAATTTTAAAATATTTACAGAGAAGTAGATTCTTTTGTATTTTAACTATAATTATGCAATGCAGATTAGCAAAAGGTAATAATCCTTGTGAAATGTCTACTATTCTACCGAACAAAGGAGAATGTAAGTATTCTGATCATACATTCAAAAACAATGTACAAGTTTTGAAATGAAGACTTATGTATTGTCTTTCAAAGAATATCCCAGTTTTAAAATGTAAATATATTAACAACATTACTCAAGCAGGCTGTTTAAAAATACTAGTTTGAGCATTTCCAGGAACAATCCATAGCAGATGATATGGTGGACAGCTTTTAAAATACTGGATTTCTATGAATAAACGGTGCTGCCTTATCTGCAGCCTGTGTGTAACAGTGGTCAAATCCTCTCTAAAATGATAGTGTACAAGTAATATGTATTAAAAAAAAAAAAAAGCCAAAGGATTTTGAAAATTTGAGAAAGGACCACAAAAAGGAAAAGAAACCTCATGCAAGGGCAGGCTATGCTGTATCTCCAAATGTCCTATGAAGCATTTGGCATTGCCCAGGTCAGAGACTAAACCAGTCTGGTCCTGGGGAACAGTCTGTGCTCCTGCATGCTCCAGACATCATCCTCAGTCATGTGCCTCATGGAGCAGTGATGACTGAGTTGGACACTGGGAGACAAGCATGTGGTGTGGCTAGAGTAACTGAAAATAAGCTAGCTGTCTTAAAAAATCAGACTGTTTTGAACTTAAGTGCACTATAGAGAGCATGGGGTTTTGAATTACATGAACGCATAGTTGATAGTGAATTTCTAGGTAATAGGTACTTCAGCTTAAAGTTGGAGCTTTTTTAAGCCCTGGTACTCTATGTGCAGCAACTCGTGCTTCTCTCAGGAGTGAAGCCAGCAAATGACTGGCTCCCTATACAAAAACCAATAACAACATCAACAAAAACAATTCTTGGGAAGTGAAAAGGACATCAGCAAGATCAACAGCTATCTGTTGTGCAAAGTTAATAGTGCTATGAGGTTTTTTGATTGGGTGTTTTTTTTCTGTTTTTTTTTTTTTCAAAAAGCTGAGCAATGTTTTTGGAGTGCAATCTCCTGGAAATTTTGGTGGAAATTTTTTCTTATAAAAGGCCCTGAATCAGAGTGTACTCCAGCCAAAGGGATCCCCTGTGGCTTCTACAGAGACAGTCACTTCTGTAGAATTAAATGCAATAGTCAGGCTTAGACTCACACTTCCTCCTCTGGTCAGGACTCACTTTTATTCTGACTTTAGACCATGGTTTCTCATACTCCTGGTTTTAGTTTGAAAGTAACTGCTGAATGAGTGGAATTGGGAGAAAGATAGGGCTAAAAGGCACTCTTACACCTGCCTGCCTAAAACAACTCAAAATCTTTGTCCCATCTAGTAGATACTATGTTTGCACAGCTCTTGCACTCACTGATTTGGCTTAATGACTTAAGTCAGCTTTTAACAATTAAATCCAGGCAAGACCAGGACATAAAAGACCAAGAGGTAAACTGTGAGCAGCTAACAAAAATATAATAATGTTTTACCTTGATCTGCACTTAAGTCACCAAAGGCTTTGCTTAGCCAACTGCTCCTAGGCACATTTAAGTACAAAAGCTTCCTAGATGTAAGCTTTCAGGAGAATTGACCAATCTTAGTGACAAGAGAAGGCTTTGGTATCTGTGTGCTGTCTGGTTTTGTGGCTTCAGAGCTGGGCTGTATCTTCCTTAAAAAGCTTTTACTGATGAAGCTTTTGAAAAATGGGTGCACATACTCCTTAGCTGAGGAAGTTTTCAGCCCTTCCTTCAAGGCAGACCTTTCCTCAAAGGAATGTTGACATCTCAGTGGAGTAAGATTTTCTGATTCTGGTCCTTGGTTTTGTTTGCTTGTTGCTTGTTGTGTGCAGGCTCTGGTTCTTTTGTTTGTGAAAAGTGCCTAACTGGAGTTAATGTTGAATTTATCCTTCCTGTTGTGCTCATGTAGTTTCAAAGAAGAGCAATGTATTAGATAAAGATGGCTTATGCGATCTCTGCTGTTCTGCTTGGTTTTGATCATGCTAAATGGGAAGTCATGTACTGTGGAAACAAAATAAAGAGGCCTTGTATTTACACCAGCCCTCATCTCTTTATGTTTTTGACTTTGGAGGAGAGAGAGAAAAAGGTGTCAAGCTGACAAATGAAGATTTAAGGTGAAGATCATAATACCCAGCAAAGTGTTGGAGATGCAGAGAACTCCCCTTTTCCCTGGGAAACTCAGGCACACCCATCATAGCGGTTTGCAAACTCCACTTAACACGCACAGTGATATTTAGGGGATCTTTTTCCAGATTCAACCCTCTAACAGCTTTTGATATATTACCAGATTTGTTGGCTCGATAAGTCAAAGACAGTGCTTCAGTAACCTCTTTGTGTCTAAGTAGACAATCCAGAAATGCTTGCTTCTTGTGCTTGACAGCAAGCATAAAGGGTCATATCTCCTGTAATGTGTTTTTCTTCACTTTCTTACTTTGCAGAGCTTAGGCATAAAAATGTCCCCAGTCTAAGCAGCTCTGAAACTCACCAGAAGTGGGTTTTCTTAGAACAAAAACTACCGCAGGAGAATCACTAATTACACGCTGAAGAACTGTATGCTGAGGTTTTGAAAATTATATGCAAGTTGTTACCAGCTTACGCAAAATTATGTCCACAAGAAATAAAGCTGCTCTGTATTTTCATCAACCAACTTAGCAGAAGTCATTCAAACTACAGAGAAAAGACAAGCAAAAGCAAACTTCTGTATACACAACTTTTCTGAATAGAAAGGCCCACTTAGATTTTTAACGTTGGAATGCTGCTACTTAACATTTTATTTTGGAAAATAGCAGTAAGAAATGTATGTGCAACATTTTGCTAGAGTACTATGTTGAGACTTCCTATTTAAAGCATTATAAATCCCAAATGTTACTGTAGTTGTTACAGTACAAGGGATTTGTGAGCCAGTTGGAAAAATTGAGAGCCTTTGAGTATGTTGTCAGTAAATCTCAGGCTATAATTAACTTTTTCACTATAATGAGTTGATGCAGGCACAGTGTGCACAAGCAAACACTGAATTTGCAGGCTTAAAAAAGCCATTGAATAGGAAAGAACACGTGACCAGTTTGATTTTGTCAGTTTCCCATGGCTATTAAGAAGCAAACAAAGATTCTTCTTGGTTTGGGATCAGATACTGGATTATTTATAACTGAACTTAATAGGTTTATAGCTCGTGAGTTATGTGCATAGTAAAAATGCAAGATGAAGGTTACTTGCCCTAAGCTTGTACTCCATAATCATCTGTCTTCCTTCCAAAATAATGAGTTTATGACTGCATTCTTGTGTTAATTTTGATTAAAACTGTCCTTTAGGAATTAATCTACTAATATGGTCAGAAATTACATGAAATCTGGATTAAATACGAGCAGTACCTCTTCCTTTCATATGTTGTCCTAGAGGTAATATATCAAAATATAAAAGATATTTTGCTTCTTAAAACCCAAAAAACTAAGACAGTAGCTAAAGTTTAAACTCAGCTCCCACTTAAGCAAGTCTCATCCCACCAGCATACTGATGAAGGTTCATAGCTGTAAGAAACATGCACAGAGCAGGTGGGCTAGCGTTGTTCCAGACACAGTAGATAAGAGCAGCATGACACCACACACATGCTAGATGCTCACCATCTTTGCTTATTATGGGGGCTTGGTCCCTCAAGCACAGTGCTAGAACTCTCTGCTAACAGTCTGGGATGTAGCTTGGACACCTCAGCCAGTCTACATGAGCAGCCCAAACTCTCGTCAGAGAGTAGAGAGCACAGTTTCCTGCACTCTTTGGCTGGTACCCCTATCACTAGGGCATCCTCACATCAACACCATCTCAAACTGTCAGGAGTAAAACTAAATTCTGATTGCTATACTTGCACATCTTCTAATACAGTTCATGTGTATAGACAGCTCTGTCTGTTTTGGGACTAAGATAAGGTGAGGCAGTGTGTCATGGGACACTGTGTGGAAGAAAAAGGGTGCAAATGCTTGCAAAAAATCAGCCTAATCTTAGGAAATACTCAATGCTTAAAATGGTGATGAACTGACCAGATTGGCACTTTTGGAATAAGTGATCTTATGATGGCCTTTCAGTTCTTAAAAGGAGCATATAAGAAACATGGGGAGAGACATTTCAGCAGGGCCTGTTGCAATAGGACAAAGGGTGATGGTTTTAAATTAAAAGAGAGGAAATTCAGACTGGATGTGAGCAAGAAATCATTTACGATGAGGGTGGTACAGTACCGGCGCTGGTAGAATAGTGGGTAGAATACTCTGGTTGCCTAGAGAGGTGTTGGATGTGCCACCCCTGGAGATATTCAAGGCCAGGCTGCACGTGGTTCTAGGCAGCCTGGTCTAGTTGAAGATGTCTGTGCTCATTGCAGAGGGGTTGGACTATTTGACCTTTGAAAGTCCCTTCCAATCCAAACCATTTTATGATTCTATGAGCAACCTTCGTAAACACCTACACTTCAGGTTCTTACTCTCTTTAAAAAGAACAGTAGGTGGTAATACTACTACTGCTTTGTAAAAACCTTTGAGAAGTTGCAGAGCAAATGGAAAGAGAAGAAAGATAAAGTGAAACAGAAAGAATGGATTACAATGGAATTTATTTATATATGCTCCTAAACAGGAGCATTTTTAATACCCATTTGAGTAAAGAGCATCTGTAATTAATGCTGGCAGGGGTGGCTTTTGTTCCTAGAAAGGATGGCAAACTGTAATGAGACAGAAGTATTCAGGCACAACCATCTGTGCAGAAAGAGCAAGGTACACTTGGTACAGTAAACCCCAGAACTGTAATATAGGCAAGTGAATGTCATTACTTCATTGTCACATCACCTCATGAAACTGATGGGTGATTTCAGGTATGGAGGCCATGAAGGCAGCATCTAACCCACTAGGACAATAGGGTACAGAGCACCCATCCTGCTCCTTGCCTGGGCACAGGCTGGGCTTGGGGTCATCTGAAATGGTGGTGGGGATTTATAGAGAAAGTGCTTTAGAGGGACATGGCACTGAAGAAATGGATCAGTTCTCCACCGTCGTCGTTTAAATTAAATCTGCACAGTTCCCTTTGTTTCCCCTCCCCCCCCCCCCCCCTCCGCCCCACCTTCCCACTCCTGGAGGGATGGGAAGGAGAGCCAGAGGAATACAACTCCCACGGATTGAGGTAAAATCAGTCCAGCAATTAGGGTATAACAGAAATCACTACCGGTACCAATAACAAATCAATGTTAGAGGAGACAAACAGGGAGAGAGAATACGATACCACCCGCCCGCCACGAGGCCAGCCCGGAAGAGAGAGAGCTCCCCCCTCCCCTCCTGGCCAGCTTCCCGTTCCCTCTCCCAGCCCAGCCCAGAGGAGAGAGCTAACCCCTCCCCTCCTGGCCAGCTTCCAGTTGCCTCCCCGAGCAGGAGGTGCTGTGGTATGTAATACCTCCCGGACTAGCCCAGACCAGGCACCCTATCTCTCCCTCCTCCCTGGCAGAGCATGAGCTACTGCTGAACCCCCCATGACATTATCCACCCCTTATTCCATACCATTCACGTCATGCTGTTATAAAAATTTACCGCAAACCGGGTTTTGTCCCAATCGATTTTATTTACAATTGATTAGAAATTTAAAAGAGGCAATAAGCAAAACAGCGCTGGGTGCGCAGGGGAGTCTCCGCTCCACCAGCAACGCACACCGGGATCTTTGGAGTACAGTCTCTTATACTTCTGAGTCTTGGGTTTTAGCCAATCCTGTTGTATTCTTTACCCGAATGTCGACGTGGCCCCTTTCATTTGTTCTTGTTTGCTGGGGTCTTTCTCCAGTGAAGACGTTGTTGAATTTTCTTAGTAATGTATTAACAGAAAAATGCTTACAAGCTTAGCGTAGTCTTAACATTTTGTTCTATACCTTATATGGTTATTTGCCTTGTACCCAAGTTTGCAACATCCTGTAACAAAATGTATCTCTTGGTTATCTAATCTCCTTAGGCCAATCAAACCGTTAAACGGAAGTCCCCTTTGAAAAACAAAGCGATTGATTAGGAGAGATTATCCCCTTTGTTTCTCCTTATTGACAGGAGTACTTATGATAATCACGGTCACAAAGGAGGGCTGGTTTCACACCAAGTGCAATGGCGACAAGGACGCCTAAATTCCTGACATGAATCATTCCTGTATATTTCACAATGCTCAGATCCCACATTTTCAATATACCATATATATATTAGGAGAAAACTCCATGAACAAACTCGCCAACAGAGTTTCAAGTTGACAAGCAGGTACTCTTTATTACGGCGCCGGGAGACACGGGGGATAGCTCCTCCTAACGTGTGTCCCCGTATTGCTCTAGAGGCCATCCTTATATAGTCACTGGGAATATTACATCATTTCCAGAAAGTTTCCCGCATCCATACAAAAATGTGGTCGTTCCCAGCTTAATTAACATTACAGACATAGCAATAATCCTGTTCTTTTACTTATCAATAGGTTTAACTGCTCCCATTCTGGCCATCAGCTAGTCCCAGGTGCTACCCACCCCCTGGTCGTTTTCCATTCTGTTTTTGTCACACCTTTTGTACCGAGGTTCTGAGGACCTGAAACTGCCTTCAGGCAAAATGGTTACTTTTCATTACAAAGCCAAACTTATCATTACTTTAGAACTGATTACATTTTGTGCCTCCTTGTTTCAATATACATCTGCATACACCCAGGCAGATAGAAAGAAATCATTTCTTAATACATGGACCAATCCCTATAATGCAATTGAGTCCATTTGCCCCATGATGTTAGGTTTGTAATAGTCTTTTGTAGCAGGAGAGTCTGTGTGCAGTGCTGGATTGTTGCCTGCTGATGTTGATCATTCCTTTACTGCAGAACTCACCTGGTTCTATCAGAGTTCATTCTCTGTTGGGACGATGGTTAGAGGGAAGTCAGGGCCAGTCGCTGGTGACCTGAAGACATCTAGTTGATGGACTAAAAAAAATATTATACAGCAAGCAACAACGTATAATTAAGTTCATTGGCTGTTTTCCCCTAAAATCGAATCCCCTTGAGATATACATCGGACTTCCCCATCTTCCTGCATTACCCACCAAGTATATCTGGGTCCTTGAGCAAAAGCAATCCCACGAGTGGGTTTGCCTTGGCCTGAAACAGGAGTAACCCAGACTGTCTTCCCTAGCAAATTCCTCATGTGCACTACAGGAACCTTGTCCCCCTCTACAATATGTAAAAGTTCTGACTGGGCTGGGCCAGCCCTGTTGGCAGATCCTCTGGTGTTGACCAGCCAGGTGGCCTTTGGTAAATGTGTATCCCAATGCTTGAAAGTTCCCCCACCCATTGCTCTCAGTGTAGTTTTTAACAGCCCATTGTACCGTTCAATTTTCCCAGAGGCTGGTGCATGGTAGGGGATGTGATATACCCACTCAATGCCATGTTCTTTGGCCCAAGTGCCTGTAAGGTTGTTCCGAAAATGAGTCCCATTGTCTGACTCAATTCTCTCTGGGGTGCCATGTCGCCACAAAATCTGTTTCTCAAGGCCCAGGATAGTGTTCCGGGCAGTGGCGTGGGGCACAGCATATGTTTCCAGCCATCCTGTGGTTGTTTCCACCACGGTAAGCACATAGCGCTTGCCTTGGCGGGTTGGGGAGAGTATGATATAGTCAATTTGCCAGGCCTCCCCATATTTATACTTCAGCCATCGTCCTCCATATCAAAGAGGTTTTAACCGTTTAGCTTGTTTAATTGCAGCACGTCTCACACTCATGAATAACCTGGGCGATAGTGCCCGTTGTTAAGTCCACCCCTCGATCACGAGCCCATTTGTACGTTGCGTCTCTGCCCTGATGGCCTGAAGTGTCATGGGCCCACCTTGCCAAAATTAATTCGCCTTTATGTTGCCAATCTAAGTCCATCTGAGCCACTTCAATCTTAGCAGCTTTATCCACTTGTTGGTTATTGTGGTGTTCCTCAGTGGCCCGACTCTTAGGTATGTGGGCATCTACATGGCGTACCCTCACCACCAGCTTCTGCACCCGGGCAGCGATATCTTGCCATAATGCAGCAGCCCAGATGGGTTTACCTCTGCGTTGCCAGTTGCTGTGCTTCCATTGCTGCAACCACCCCCACAGGGCATTTGCCACCATCCATGAGTCAGTATAGAGTACTGGCCACCTTTCTCACTCAGCAATGTCCAGGGCCAGCTGGATGGCTTTCACCTCGGCAAACTGACTCGATTCACCCTCTCCTTCAGCAGTTTCAGCAACTTGTCACTGAGGACTCCATACAGCTGCCTTCCATCTCCGATGCTTTCCCACAATACGGTAGGACCCATCAGTGAACAAGGCATACAGCTTTTCACTTTCTGACAATTTATTATATGGTGGTGCCTCTTTGACACGCATCACCTCCTTCTCTGGTGACATTCCAAAATCTTTGCCCTCTGGCGAGTCCATGATGACTTCCAGAATGCCTGGACGACTGGGATTTCCTATCCGAGCTCGTTGTGTAATTAGTGCAGCCCATTTACTCCAAGTAGCATCAGTTGCATGATGTGTAGAGGAGACCCTGCCTTTGAACATCCAGCCCAGCACTGGCAAGCGGGGTGCCAAAAGGAGCTGTGCTTCAGTGCCAATCACCTCCGAAGCAGCTCGAACCCCTTCATAAGCTGCCAATATCTCTTTCTCCGTTGGGGTATAGCTAGCCTCAGAGCCTTTGTATCCCCGACTCCAAAAACCAAAGGGTTGACCTCGAGTCTCCCCTGGAGTTTTCTGCCAGAGGCTCCAGGTAGGACCATTCTCCCCAGCTGCCGTGTACAGTACACTTTTCACATCTGGACCGGTCTGGACTGGTCCAAGGGCCACTGCCTGAACTATCTCGCGTTTAATTTGCTCAAAGGCTTGTTGTTGCTCAGGACCCCATTTGAAATCATTCTTTTTCCGGGTCACATGATAGAGAGAGCTTACGATTGAGCTGTAATTTGGAATGTGTATTCTCCAGAACCCCACAGCACCCAAGAAAGCTTGTGTTTCTTTCTTATCAGTTGGTGGAGACATTGCTGTTATCTTATTGATTACTTCTGTAGGGATATGTCTACGTCCATCTTGACATTTTATTCCCAAAAATTGAATTTCCCGTGCAGGTCCCTTGACTTTACTCCGTTTTATGGCAAAACCGGCTTTCAGCAGGATTTGGATTATTTCCCTCCCTTTCTCAAAATCTTCTGCTGTATCACCCCACACAATAATGTCATCAATGTACTGCAAGTGTTCTGGAGCTTGCCCCTGTTCCAGTGCAGTCTGGATCAGTCCATGGCAGATGGTGGGGCTGTGTTTCCACCCCTGGGGCAGTCGGTTCCAAGTGAACTGGACACCCCTCCAAGTAAAAGCGAACTGTGGCCTGCACTCTGCCAACAAAGGAATAGAGAAAAATGCATTGGCAATATCAATCGTGGCATACCACTTGGCTGCCTCTGACTCTAATTCATACTGCAGCTCTAACATGTCCGGCACGGCAGCACTCAATGGTGGTGTGACTTCATTCAGGCCACGATAGTCTACTGTTAGTCTCCACTCTCCGTTAGACTTTCCCACTGGCCATATGGGGCTATTAAAAGGTGAGCGGGTCCTGCTGATCACTCCCTGCCTCTCCAGTCTACGGATCAGGTTATGGATGGGAATCAGGGAGCCTCGATTGGTGCGATACTGCCGCCGGTGCACTGTTGTGGTCGCAATTGGCACTTGTTGTTCTTTGACTTTCAGCAACCCCACAACAGAAGGATCCTCTGAGAGACCAGGCAAGGTGGACAGCTGCTCAATTTCCTCAGTCTCCAAAGCAGCAATACCAAAAGCCCACCGGTACCCTTTTGGGTCTATGAAGTACTCCCTCCTGAGGTAGTCCATGCCGAGGATGCATGGAGCCTCTGGACCAGTCACAATGGGTGCTTCTGCCATTTCTTCCCAGTCAGGCTAATTTCAGCCTCTAGTCCAGTCAACTCTTGGGACCCTCCTGTCACTCCAGAAATATAGATGGGTTCCACCCCTTGACAGTTTGGTGGCATCAGGGTACACTGTGCACCGGTATCAACTAGAGCCCTATACTTCTGTGGGACTGATGTGCCAGGCCATTTGATCCACACAGTCCAGTAAATACGATTGTCCCCTACCTCCACCTGGCTGGAGGCAGGGCTCCTCTAATAGTCATCGTCGTCACAATCTTGGACACCTAAGTCGTGTTGAAAGGGATTATTCTTCTTTATCACAGGAGCTGGAGTAAAATCAGCTCTTCCGCTCCATCTGGGAACCTGTTCACCAGAGACTGAAGCTGCAGCTCTCATGGGGTGATCAGTCATGGCCCTTGCTCCTCTCTTCAATTCACCCACACGTTCCTCCAAGGCTGAAGTAGGTTTTCCATCCCACTTTGTCATGTCTTCTCCGTGATCCCGCAGGTAAAACCATAGGGTGGCCCGTGGTGTGTATCTTATATATTTTCTCTCTCGAGCAATAGGACGCCTTTTGTTAATAGCTGAAACGCGTGTTGGCACATGTGAGGAGCTAGATAAATCAGACAGATCGTCCCTCAACTCTTTGAGATCGTGAGACAGTTTTTCCACAGCTGAGATGATGGAAGGTGTAAGATTGTCTTCAAATTCTCAGAGTTTACGAACTATTTCATCCACTGTTAGTGGTGCTATGTCATTCCAGGTTACTGTTGCCAATGGATGGGCATATGACGACGGTGCATTTCGTGTAAGTTTTCGCCACATGGGTCCTGTGCATTCGACTTCATCTGGGTCTATGGGTACATTCCCATTATTCGGCTTGGTGTGGTAGATCATCTCTACGATAGCTGATTCCCTCAGGGACTGGATGTCTTTGTCTATAGTAGTTCACTTGGCCGAACGACTCATAACATCATCCTTGTATGGGAACCTTTCTTTCACAGCTGCCAAAAGCCACCTCCAAAGACTGAGGGACTTTTTCTCTCTTGCAATTGCTTTGTCAATTCCCCCTTCTCTAGCAAGTGATCCCAGCTGCTTGGCTTCTGTACCTGCTAGTTCGTGACCATTGGCCCCATTATCCCAACATCAGAGCAACCAGGTGATGATGTGCTCCCCTGATTGACGGGTGAAATCTTTTCGCATGTTCTGCAGCTCAGTTGAGGGCCGAGATCGAGAAGTCACCTCTTCTTCTTCGTTGTGTGATGATGACCCCTGATCAGATACTAGACCAGGTAGTGGATGCATAGTTTCTTCATCCTGCCTCTTCCTTCTTGCCTCCTTTCTGGTTTTTCTCTTGTGTACAGGAGCAACCGATATTGGTACGAATTGGTCCTCTAGTTCAGATGCAGTGATTATCACTGTAGTTTGAGTAGCAACTGTGATTGTTGCTGGGATAGCTGCACTGTCTGTCTCAGTCGAGGGTTGAATAGCCGCTGTACTCGTTACAGGGGTAGCTGCACTGTCTGTCACAGCTGAAGTTTGGGTAGCAACTGTACCTGCCGCTGGGGATGGTGTAGCTGCTGTACTTGGAGTTGGAACAGCTGCGCTGACTTCTGTGTTGCTCTCAGATACAGGGACATTTTTTTCCTTTTGAAGGTGTTGGATAGTGTCGATCAAGGCCCTATAGGCATAGGCCAAGCCCCAACACGTTGCTGTAATTTGTCCATCTCTGGTATGGCCAGGACGACAACACACCTCATTTAGGTGTTTTACTAATTCTTCCGGATTCTTCTCTTGTTTGGGAGTAAAATTCCAAAGTACTGGAGGGGCCCACTGACCTAGATGCTTGCCCATACTATCCCACACACCCTGCCACTCATGACTGTCCAGCCTCTGGGAAAATCTCCTGATCCTCCTATTTCGTCGTTTAACCCCAATACAGGACCAGACCTGACTCCGCTTAACTCTTGAAATCAGATGAAATAACTGTGGGCAAAACACACTCTGTATGCGTGCTACTGTGGTGATCCCCATCACAATCAGCATACAAGTCTCAACAGTATTAAAAGGCCATTCAAAAACTTCAAAACCCTCAAATGATGTTGTAGACCATCTGGAGAGAACACTGGGAGGATAGAAGAATGTCTCCTTCACAGGCTGACAATTCGAGAAGGAGAAAAAAGATGTGAAATTGCTAAGCACTTCTATTATATACCTCCCAAAATATAAAGTTGGTGACCGGGAGCATAAACCAGATCAGTTTCATGATCAATGCTTCTATTGTATTACAAGTCATTAACATAAAGTACAATGAGACCAGAACCTTAGCCCAAACCCCATACTTGAGAAACACTAACACAGCTAATATATACGAAAAGTAATTGGTAAAATCCTGAAACCGTGAGATCAAGAGAAAAAACTGTGAGAGCCAATAAAACAGCATTGTGACAAATGACTATAAATCCTGTCAGATTTGTTGTTATTCTGGGGGTTTGTGCCCCACGTTGGGCGCCAAAAACTGTCGTGGTTTAAACTAAATCTGCACAGTTCCCCCTTTGTTTCCCCTCCCCCCCCCCTCACCTTCCCACTCCTGGAGGGATGGGAAGGAGAGCCAGAGGAATACAACTCCCACGGATTGAGGTAAAATCAGTCCAGCAATTAGGGTATAACAGAAATCACTACCGGTACCAATAACAAATCAATGTTAGAGGAGACAAACAGGGAGAGAGAATACAATACCACCCGTGGCCACGAGCCCAGCCCGGAAGAGAGAGAGCTCCCCCCTCCCCTCCTGGCCAGCTTCCCGTTCCCTCTCCCAGCCCAGCCTGAAGGAGAGAGCTAACCCCTCCCCTCCTGGCCAGCTTCCAGTCCCCTCCCCGAGCAGGACGTGCTGTGGTATGGAATACCTCCCCGACTAGCCCAGACCAGGCACCCTATCTCTCCCTCCTCCCTGGCAGAGCATGAGCTACTGCTGAACCCATGACATCCACCCATCCCCGGGTACCCTAAATATACACAGCAAAGAAGCAAAATTATTCTTCTCACAGCAACATCATCTTGGCTTTTCCCTGCAAGAAAAGCCAAGTGATTACCCTGACTGAAACATTCAGCACAGAGCTGTTTGCAAACTGTGATGTGAAACACTTTCTGGTGGAAAAATGTTGTTCAATGAAAGTATTGTTTCCAGTGTTTCATCAATGCCACTGGAATTTAACCATCATTTAGATAAAATGTCTGCAGTAGGAATTTTTGCAACTGGCAAGCTATATCCAGCTAATAGGTAAAATAGCTTATCAGCAGCTCTACTCTGCTCTCATGTGACCTCACTTGGAATATTGTGTGCAGTTCTGGTGTCCTCAACATAAAAAGGACATGGAAATGTTGGAACAAGTCCAGAGGAGGACCACGAGGATGATCAGGGGGCTAGAGCACCTCCCATATGAAGACAGGCTGAGAAAGTTGGGGCTGTTCAACCTGGAGAAGAGAAGGCTGCGTGGAGACCTCGTAGCAGCCTTCCAGTATCTGAAGGGGGCCTACAGGGATGCTGGGGAGGGACTATTCATTAGGGACTGTAGTGATAGGACAAGGGGTAATGGGTTGAAACTTAAACAGGGGAGGTTTAGATTTGATATAAGGAAGAAATTCTTTACTGTTAGGGTGGTGAGGTACTGGAATGGGTTGCCCAGGGAGGTAGTGAATGCTCCAACCCTGGGGGTGTTCAAGGCCAGGTTGGATGAAGCCTTGGGTGATATGGTTTAGTGTGAGGTGTCCCTGCCCGTGGCAGGGGGGTTGGAACTAGATGATCTTGATGTCCTTTCCAGTCCTAAGTATTCTATGATTCTATGATTCTAAGTGCTCAGCGTGGAGATCATGGTTTTCTGTATCCCTGTGTCAGCTTGGAATCATTTTTCTGGAATACTGCAAACAGCTGCTCCTATAATTAGTTCATGAAGTGCCACTTCTAGGGTATCCACTAAATCCAGCTTAGGCTGCCAGCAGCAGAAAGTTACTGCAAGCTAATAGTTGTTTAGTGGCTTCTGCTAATAGAAATGCAACTGGATGAAAATTAAAAATACAGAAACAAAAAGCAGAAAGTAAAATTTCACCCATTGCAAATAGAATTGATTTTCTCCTGTCAGATGTTATCTGTAAATCCTTCTGGGCTTATTAGGCTGTTATGGTACTAACTAGGTATCAAGGTGGCTTGAACAGCTCTTGCTTTTACTAAATACCTCTTCTGTGAATCCACAGAGGGCTTCAGCTGTTGCACCAATGACCCTGGCCCTTCCATCTTCAGACCAAAACACCCCACCCCTTTCTCATTCTCTTGAAATAATCGATTTGATAAAAAAAAAAAAACAGGGAAGGGGAGTGGGCTCAGGAACCCTGGAGCTGTTGACTTATGTTCTTCATATGGAGAGCAGGTATTTGCTCATTGGCACACCAAACACTACTCATCATATCCATCCTCCTTGATTAGGAGAAAACTCCAGGAACAAACTTGCCAACAAAGTTTTCAAGTTGACAAGCAGGTATTCTTTATTGCAGCACCAGGAGACATGGGGGATAGCTTCTCCTATCGCGTATCACCGTATTGCTACACAAGCCATCCTTATATAGTCACTGGGCATACATACATACTCTTGAGGCTACACATGAATTACATCATTTTCCAGAAAGTTTCCCGCATGCATACAAAAATGTGGTGGTGGTCTTTGAGTTGTTTACTTCTTCCAGCAATCTTCATAACTTCTGGCAGTCTTTGAAGCACCAACTTAATTAACATCACAGACATAGCAATAATCCTGTCCTGCTACTTATCAGCTAGATTAACTACTTCCACCCTGGACATCTGCTAGTCCCTGATACTCCCCAGTAGATGTTTACACCAGTTTAATGGGTTCATTAACACCACAAACATAGCAATCATCCTGTCCTTCTACCTATCAGTTAGTTTAACTGCATCCATCCTGGGTTTTGTACATGTTGTGCAAGGTCCGAACAGCTTGGGATTCATCTGCCACCTGTGGAAACATCTGATCTCTCTGTGCCAAGGCTGATAGAAACATGGAGATAGACGTTGCTGAAGGACAGTGTCAGATTCAGGGTTGGCCAGATATTGTGCAGCTAATGTCCTTATCTTGGGCCAAGACTGATTTACAGTATCAAATGTCCACAGTGTCTTCCTTCCTGTACAAATGTGGTGTGTGGGATGAGAGCCGCTAGGAAGAAGAGAGCAGTAAGTGGATGCCAGGGCATAGAAAAAAGGGGAGAGGCAAGGCTCTTACTTACGTAAAACCTAATTCTTAAAAGAGGTCCTTTCTGACAGTACAATTAGAGCATGGTTATTTTACCCTCCTAATAAGGGCACAAGATGAACAGGCATGATAGCTGCAGTGGTGTCACCCTTTGCAACTTCTTCCAGGGATGTTTTGCAAGTTCCCACTGATGTGCAGTGTGTGAGCACTACCAAAACTTTATGTTTTGAGACAAGGCTAAACTACAGACTTAGCAAGCTCTGACCCCAGCAAATTCAAAGTTGAAATAGCTTTACTGCAAATAGGTGCACAAAGTGCAAAATACCTCTTTGGATCATTATTCATACTCATTTCTGATGTAACTCACAGAGCACCCAGAACAGTTGCATTCCATTTTAAATTGTCCTCCAAGTACAATTAGGTAAACATTCAGATACCATGGTGACAAATGTGGGATGGATGGATGAAATGCGTGTTACTGGTATATAGCAATGATAAGCGCTTGTAACTTGTTTTCTAAACCCAAGTTACTGTGCAACCCCAACATTCTCTCAGGTACAAAGACCATGAAAATTTCAGCTGGTCTTTTCTTGTGAAAGAAGTCTACAGAACCCAAGGTCCTAAGCATCATTACTAAGAATTACTTTGTAATAACCACAACAGTTCTTTAATAAGACTTACTCATCCTTTTACATTACAGGGCAAGAAAATCAGCATGGCCCCATTGCTTTTCCTGTCCTTGGCAGAGCTGAGGAAAGACCAGCAGGAGGTTGCTGCTTCTCTGCCAAGACAGGAGATAGATATAATGATGTGCATCTCCCTTGGTTTCAGGGATTCACCTGACAGCTCTTCTCCTCTCTGGAGAAAAAAAAAAGCCACTACTGACTGTCTGCAAAGGTCTAAGCAACCCACCCTGAGAGTGAAAAATAGAATCATATTGTTCCCCTCTGTAATGTTCATGCTGCTCTGGGGAAGTTAAACCTTTCTTTAGGCATAATTTTAACAAGTTGTTCCAGCCTCAACAGCATGAGAAAATGTTTATAAAGGGGACTCCTGCCTGTTCAGCAAAGAATGCTGCAACCTAGATACTAATATTGCCTCAATAGTTGTTCTGGGTGGTTTTCTTATTTAGCCTGGCTTCTGAAGTGTTAATGGCATATGTGATATTAATGCTAAATGCACCAAACTGTCTTTTGCATTTTCTGTGATTGTGACTCTCTGAGTTCCCTAAATCTCTACATGTTTAAGTCCAAAATATGGGGGCTGAGATAATGGATTTCCAAGAGGTGTATAATAAGCAGAGTCCTCCACTGCCCACTAAAATGCATACTAATACTCAGACAAAATTAAGCAAGCACGTGATTTGTGTGGTGTCTCTCAGTGGCATGAACAGCTAGCTCCTACACTCCTCTCTGCATTTCCCTTTGTTTACTGTGCAGAAGGTGATCATCTTTAGGGAACCATGGACTCTTCAATACTAAAATAACAGTTGACCATGACACCAGAGGTTAAGATATTTGCACAGCGGACTTTGAGACTCCTCTTTTAATATTTTATTTTATCACCATATAAACAGAACAAGTGCTGTCATTTATTGCTGCTTGACATAAAATCATGACATAAAATTCCTAGTTGCAAGCCTTCCTGAAATCATAAAGCAGACAGGAAAAACAAGCACTCCTCCTCACCCCCTTCCAAGAAATTGTTTCCTTTACATTTTGTAGTGCTCCCCTTGAAGTCTGCAAGAGCAGCCAGGAAACCTTCACTGTAAAAAATCTCACAAGTCACAACCCTCCCTTACTGGAGAGATCCACATGGCAGCTTGCTTTGTGCAGGCTGTGGTGACACATTTGTGTCTTGCATCTGAGCACAGGTCATCGTCCTTTGGGGAAATTCAATCTTCCCCAGCACTAGCAGCAAGTGTGGTTGTGTGAAACTGCTTGTACTGGAGCACTGCTGGAGGATGGGATGCTATCCTTTCCTGTGCAGGCTCAGTTCTGCCTGGCTGTCTTCATGCATTTTGTCCATCTTTCAGTCAGTTGCCCCAGCAGCCTGTGAAGCAGCAGGATCAGTGCAATGGGTGGAAATGCTCCTCCCTCTGTGGTGCACCAGGGAGGGCTTGTCTGGTCTGCTGGCTGCACCTGCACACTGCCAAAACTCTGCATCCACCATCTACCACAGTGGTGCAGTGGCACTGATGGGGCACTGTGAATAGCCATGCCCTTTGGTTAGCCTTCTGGGCTACTTGAAAGGTCTCTGAGCTCTGATGCTCAGCAGGATACTGCGAAAGCAATCCAATTTCATGGTGCTGGAGCTTGGCACTGTCAGCACAGATAAAATAAACACGCCTGCCCAAAATATTCATTTGGCTCTGAAATTCATTGTAGGACTAGCTGATGTGCCTGATATTTTTTTTAGCTAAACAAAGGGGGTAGCTTTGTCCTTAGTTTGTAATCTTGGAAAGGGGAACCTTAAGATGGTTGTTAGGTCTGTTAGTGGGTTTTTTTCCCCCGTTTTGTGTGGTTTTTTTATTATAACTTCCTTCTAAATTCAATTTCCTTATATTGAAATTCCTTGTAAACACACAAGGGAGAGAAGACTGTTATTCAGATGCTGAGTAACTAGGGGGAGTTTTGCCGTTGCTGGAGAAGGCTTTGCTAGGATGGGATTGGAAGGGCTGGGGCTGTCACTGCATGGGTACTGCTGGACTCCCACAGCCCTGTCAGCCATCCCAGGACTGCAGGAGTGGCACGGGCAGCCCACCCAGGGCTGTTGGGGTGCTGCTGGCATGGGGATGGCAGTGTCACGGATCAACCCTGCCAGGTTGTTCTGGTCAGCCTTCCCTTCCAGCAGAGTTTGTGTAGTGCAAGGTCATTCTGGCAATCACCTGTGAAGGTGACAGCAGGAAGTGGAGGCACAAAGAAGACTGTGGTTATCCACAGCTTATTTTGACCCTAATCAGACTCCTGAGCTAATAGCTGTGGTAGCTTTTTCTTTGAAGTAAGAAACAAAAGAGCTATACATTATGCTCATGGCCGCAACCCTGCAAACACAAAAGCTTTTAAAAAAGCAAGAGTGCACCTGATCTCTGGAAAGCACAAGGCTTTGCTTCTCTACCCACAGCGCTCAGGTAAGTGAGGTAGGAGAGCAAAGGGCAGGGATTTTAAGATCCATCTCTCATCTAGAACAGAGCTGTGCACGAGCCAGGTGTGTTTGAACAATGGGCTTTTTTAGAATACAATGACCAGGTTCAGGAAAACAAAAGGATTTCATTCAATTGCTTTGCTTATACTACACATAACTAAATTGTATGTGGTTAAACCAAAAATAAACAGAAGTCAATAACTGATGCTGGTCAAACACGGCCTAAAAAGGGCATAGTTAGCACAAAAAAAAAAGTTACCCTAACTGCTTAGGACTTGCAGTCAATAGTGACATTCTTGTACTAGCTTTTTTAAAAATAGTCCTCTGTTGGTAGCACAAACCAAAATACTACTCAGAAGCAGGCTGTGCATGTATTAACTTCCTTTCTCCAGTACTAATAAGCTATGTACAGCCATGTTCTTGGCAAAACCTCTTACTGCAGTTGGTTAAAAGATACCCTTCCCCAGCAGCTTTTCAAATTATTTGAAATGCTTTAAGAAAATCACATCCAGGTTTGCTTCAGACTGTTAAAGTGCTACCAGAAGGAGACAGGATGAAAGAGGAAAAAGGAAAGCAAAGGTCAGACAAAGCTGCTGGAGGAGTTACAGAATAAGGATGTTTCCAAGGTTTGGGAACAGAAGTGCAATGGAGTAAGGCTATTCTAGCCTATTTGCTGCTTTTATTATTTGGTGTGGGTGTGACACAGTAGTTTCCTGAGCTGAAATGCCAGCAACTGACGATTTTTAATAGCCTGATCAAGGACAAAACGTGGTGGTGGGTGGATTTTAGCCGCCAGAGAAACATATTGCAGTACAAAGATAATTTGAGGCTGTAGGGTTTGCTGTAAGGTACAAATGGGAAGTTACCTCTAAATAGAGGTGCAGCTTGTGCAGTGCCTGCTCAGGCCCCAAAGGGCTGCTGCACCTCTCCTGGCTGTCACTGCCCTAAGGAAAGAGCAGAAGCTGTTTACACCACAGAGCCTGGGGGAAGTAGGGATGTGACAGAGGCATCCTTGAAGAAACAGGAAGAGCTGGGTCTGGAACCTGGCATTGTAACTGCTGTTCTATGCAGGCAGAGGTAGTTTAAGACATGGATTATGTGCTGTTTTCACTGAGAGATGGGCTTGGCCTGTATTTGTGGCAACACTAGATTGTTGTAACACTGCTCCTGGCAGCTTAACTCACCCACCTGCTCTGTGGTATCGCTCTGTAAAACCTGGTTTTTAGACTTCAAGCACTTGGGACAAAAACTTCCCTACTCCACTGGGGTGGATGGGGGGTGGAAACTCACTCTGTAGGAGAATCAATCAGCTGCTGGCAGTAGCCTACTAATATGGCTCAGCTCACAGAAGCCAGGACCACAGGGCTGTATCCCCGCTGACCCCTTCTGTGTTTCATCCTCACCTCTGTGCATCGGTGATGGCAACCCTCACCCACTGTTGTGAAGAGCTCTAGGAAACAAAGAGTAAGAGGACTGTGAAAGTCCTAATGTTATTATTCACTGATACAAAATTTGGTCTCCAGCAGCTATTTGCAGACAAGTGTTAAATGTACTGAATGCTGGGTCTCCACCAAGAGACAGGACTGTCCTGACCTGTGATTAAGCCTCACCACACAACAAACTGTCAAACACAACCACCTCTGCTCATGTGAAATGCTGAGTAAATAAACTTGTACATCAAGGCCATTTCCTAACATGATTTCTGAAGCCTGGCTTAGAGCATCTTGCTGGGTAGCCAGTGAACTATTTCCACTGTTGGTCCTTTATAGTTGGGTGTTTGCATGTAAGAGACTAAATTACTAACATCAGCAAAATAACACTTCAAATCAAATGTAAACCCATTTCTGCAACATGCATGTGAAGGGCTTGGACTAAGCTAGCAAACCATGAAGCACAACTCCTGCCTCTCTCTGCCTCCTTGCACTAAATCCAGTATTCAGTGAACTTTCTATAAGCTGTTGCGATGACTGAACAGGCAGCAAAACATCCAAGGCTTTGGTCCTACAAGATCAGTCAGAAGGCGAGTACTAGAAATGCACAAATCTCTATGGATACTGCACATCAGGTGAGTCCACTATAGCAATCAAAGGAACCAACTCGGTCTTACTCTGAAGAGTGTAGTAAGACTGAAAGGATTCAAGATTTTTCCCAGGTGAAAAACTTACTTTCCCCTCACAAATCCCATGCTACTTAAAATACAACTAGGAAAATCTACTTTAGCCTAATCCTGTTTAAACCTAGTCTGACCTGGTCTCCCAGAAGCATTATCAAAGTCAAATGGTCCGGTGCACAAATTGTTTCACAGGCTCCCTTGGGAACCCAAGGCATATTCATCATGTGCCCAACTTCTTTCTGACCTACTAAAGTAAACTTAAAATCTTCTGTAAAAATGCTGTCAGGAAAATCCTGATCAGCAAATGAAGCATGTTGGGTGGGTTTTAAACAATATAAATGTACACTGTGGTAAAGAGTAGACGAACAGGAATGAGGAACAGTGAATTAAATTACTTTTCATCAGACCCTACTACAATGCTGTAGTCTCAGTGGTATTGCAAGTGAAGTTTCACAGTGGGACTTGATCCTGTCTCACTATATTGCAAAATCACTAATCACGCAAAAATATTAGAGAGGGGCACTGTCTCTGAAGATGAAAGATCTAAGCCATAGAGAGCATGTCTCTACCTAAGTATTTGCCATGCACAAAGGTTCAACAAGCACCCTGTGCTTCTAACACCTTTCTCACAAAAGAGTACACCAGCAAGTGAATAAACATCATTATACTTTCAGAAAACAAATTAACTACATGTAATGTCCACCGTCAATGAAATCTGAACCTGAAATCAACCAAAAAGAAGTGCAAAGATATATCTCTAAATATGAACAGCTAACATTTAGCCATGTATTTCAGACACTGGACAAAGAGGCTGAGATACCCATGATTGCAGTGGGAAAACAAAGCTGAAAGCTTCATTCTGTGAGCAGCCATACCAAATCATGGCTTTGCTTTATCCTTTAGGTCATGTTGCCTCAATTTATATTGACTTCATTATTGTACCACCAGAAGAAGGTATAAGAGGAACCTGGAAATGCATGAACCCAGAAGAGCAGGTTGAAAGTGACTTACCATCAACAGTGCTCACAGTCCTATCAAAATAACCTCAGGAACCTAACAAAACCACAAAACAAACAATTTTAGATCTTGATTTTTCCCCTAAGAGTGAGGCATGCTGGCAAGGTGTATGGAGAACAAGATCAATTCAGATGCAGCCACATTTTGAAGTAGCTTAGCTAGTGAGGCAGTGGGCAGCTAAGGTGTCTTGTGTCCAACTAATTAACTAGATTTGGCTATTATGCAATTAGTCAGTGACACTATTTCCTTGGACTTAACCATTTTTCATGAACACTGCAGCCTTGGTGGTTCATTTAGCAAACACAGCCCTAGTCTATCACAGAGAATCCTGCGGAACATAGTGTTGCATTGCCGTTAACTCTAAGTAAGCAAATATTTCAGAGAGTGCAGATTACTAAATAGGTTTTAGTCACCTAGCTGTTTTCACTTACTCATTTGTTTATATCTTCCATTTTGTTCCTTGACTATATAAAGTCCTCATCATCTGGCAAACTTGTTTGGGACAGAGGAACTCTTCCCAGAATAGTGTGCTTACGTATAAGCTAAAAACATCTGTGTCTTAACAGCCAAATAGTGAACAAGGATCAGTGTTATGTGATCATGTTTCTTTCTTGGAAGATGTACCACAGTGTTTGCACCAGAGATTAAATACCCCCTCCTGCACCCACTTTGTCAATATCTACTCTTGTTAAACAACCTTCCCCTCCTCCAAGTGGTTAGTGAGCCACAGAAGAATTAAGGCTCCTGAATGGTTATAGACACTACAATAAATTATTAACACAACAAATCTCAGTAGAGTTTGCAGACCTATCTTTCATTACAGACTCACATGCCACTTATGGGCAATTTACGTATGATAAAGTTTGAGTTTACAGGACAATGAGTGATTTTTTTTATTTCATACTTTCCTCCACAATTATTTCATTTTTTTCCAAAAATTGATATCAATTATTTTAGCATGTCTTTCGAAGTACAGCCTTTGTTCAGGTGAAAAGCAGTGAGATTGAGGCCATCATAATGATTAAGTACTAGTACTATACTACCTGTCCTAAAACACCAGCCACAACAGTATCAAAAAACCCAGACACATTCTCCTCAAATAACCTTTTCAGGTTCCAAAGGGAAAAAAGGGGGAGTGTGGCATTTTAAGCTGCAATGGAAAAGCTGATTTAATAACAAAAGGCAGAAAAACTGCAGTTTTAGTGCTTTAACACAGTTTCATGATCAAGTCATAAAGTTCACCCTGGAAAATGAAGTTTCCAAGCATTCCTGTGTTCCCTTTATTGGAGGCATATACAGTGGCTACAGTAGTAACTTACCATGCAAATATCAGCTGACTGGTGAGATGCACATTATCCATTTCAGATATAAGCAATTTTTATGCATTATCCAGCAGTCCAAGATGTTTTCCTCCAAAGCAACATATACAGTGTCCTCTGTCCTTCTCTCCCACTGATAAATCTGGCATTTTTAACATCCACAAGGATAAATCTGGCATGTTTAACATCTGTTGGATGCTGACCCTCACAGTAACTGCCTAAGGTCTGCTGGTGAAGCTGTGGACAGAATAGCATAGTCAGTATACTGGCTCTATTACAAAAGATCCATTGAAAATAAGCTTTGTAGGCAAAAGAAACCTTTGACGTACATTGCCAATCCACCACTTTTACCCCTTTTAAGCACTTCGTGTTGCCGGCATTTTTGTCAGGCCATCAAGTAGTTATCCATGTTCCAGCTGCTCATGCAAGTTATCTTAAGAGAAATTGGTATATCCAGATAAGGATATTAACATAACATTAAGATATCTGTAAGAATTAGTAATAACTTTGCACTTCAACCTCTACAAGGTCACCTTCTGATTACAGGAATAATTAAAACCAATGCACTATCACAAAAGGAAGTTATTTCCTTCTGTACATGATTTTTATTATTTACATAATACAATATAGCATAAATGCTAGGTAGCATAATTATGTGCAATACATAAATATGAACTATCTGTACATGTCTGCATATCTAATAACCCAAAGGAACAAAGTTAAAAGCAAAAACCTGGTAATTTAATAGCAAAGTAAAAACTAAGATTGAACATTGTGATAAAAATCAGAAGTTCAGGAATAGCGCCTTGTGTACATACATAACTATTTACAGGTAAGAACAGGCATTATCACAACACTAGTCTAAACTGTACTTGGTTTATATAAAAATCACAAGTTTCATACATCACAAAAACCCCTTCCATTATAACACAGAAGTGATATTACCAGACAAGCATCAGTGAAGTATACTGCCTTTTCTAGAGCTGTTATTGTACAATGCTGTAGATAATGCAGCCCATGCAATACACCCAAGAACACTACAGTCCTACACCCAAGTACAATTAAAAATGATAAAGCAGCCCTCCAAGAGTGGTTCCAGCTACCACTTAAGTCTACAGCAGCCATGTTGGGTACGGTTTTCCATGCAGAACGGTGCCAACTGCTACATTTAAAACTAGAAAAAATTAACTCCAAACATTCTTTCAAACTCTGAAAACACAGAATGTAAGTAGTATATGAATAATAAACTGCTCTAATACATCAGCAAAATACTCATCAGACATGTTGCTTGATAGAGCTGCTACGGTATTTCTGAAAACATATGTAACTTTTTTTTTTATACCAATCTTGCAATACTGTGGCGCACAACGTTTTCGTCTATGCATGGAAAAGCAGACTCTGTTTGCAGGCCAGATTGTAAGTTCCTAGCAGGACATTTCATTCGAGAATGCATTTTCACGATTCTGAAGTTAATGTAATCTTTTCCAAAAGAGTTTTCTTCTCATATTTGTCTGATTTTCCCCATTTTTCTCAATGCAATTGATAAAATGACTTTCTTAAATATGACACCAACACTCATCTTATTGGAATGGTAGGCCCCTATACGTAGCTTATATTCTGCTGGAAAACAATGGAGTGTGGAAGCTAAAATTAATGAGATTTTAATTGATAGAAGTAGACTGCCAACCATTTTAATATATCCTTCTCCAAAACAGGTACCACCAGCCAAAAATTACATACCTCAAACACATCCTGAAAGGCAGATCTGTTACAAATATGCACATAGCATACATCTGTTGGCACATCTGAACTAGTCTGTCCTCTGTGCATGTCTATTCCTGTGCAGGTTTCTGATCACCCAATGATATTCTGGGGAGGGCATATAATATTTTCAAGGGCTGTATCTATCCAATTCTGCCTGTAACAAACACCCAAACAATTCTGAAATATTGTTAAGACAGACAAGACTAAAAGTAAAACTTTGAAGAACAGAGAAAAATGGCCATGCACTTGTTCTTTCATGTTTTTCTAGGATGTATTAAAAACAAAACAAAAAGTCAGTCAGTCTTTTCACAAGCAGTTAATTTATATTCTCTGTATTTTTTCAGCCACCACAACTGGATTCTCTTTCCTGATTTTTGCTGCAGCTTCTGCTTTGTAATCGTATGGGCAGTTATGCTTGTCAGAATAACGGTGAAGTCCACAAAATAAATTTCCACATCTGCAGTCAAATCCTGTACACAGAAAAAGAATCAACATCACTAGGAAGCTTCACGCTTAATTAAGTTGTGAATTAACAGCGTAGTCACTACAAAGGGGTTGAGTTCAACTACTGCGACATACAGAGTAAGAAAAATGAGGAGGGAAATAACAGTACAGCTATTTAATTAAGTTTAATCTAACAAGAGGTAACAAATCATACAGAGCAGTTCAAAACTGATGAAATATTTCTCATACCTGTAAGGCCAACCTTCTTTCTGCACATGAAACATCTGTTCTTCTTTGGTTTGGGCAGTTCAGAAGCCCTCTCCTCATTTTGTGAAGTATTAGGCTGAGAAACTGATGGGCTTGGTTGAGTAACAACTGTTAAAGCAAGCAAACAAAATAAAGATTAAATGTCTTTTTCTTAACTTCAGTAGCTATTCAGCAGCATGCACATATTTCTTAAGGATTGATTCCCCCTACTAAGACCATGATGTTTGTTGTCTAAAATATGACACAGTCTACAAAAACATAAATCAGGAAGAGGAATTTTTAGGTACTCTGTTCTTTCTTTTTGGCTCTATACATGACAATCTTCACTTTCCCCACAGTTCCATGTGCTACAAAATGTAAGACACTTCTTTAGTACACCTGTACAAGTGTTTAAGGGTATTAAGGGCTTGGAAAGCACTCCAGAAGTTCCATGCACGCATTTAATATTTAAAAAAAAATCGTATGTTTAACTAACATTCAATCTAAACCAATATCATCCCACCTAAAGGTGTTGAATAGAAGGGATAACTACAGAGAATATAACTAATGGGAACATATTTTAGAAAAAAAAAATGGAATTCAGTAATGTGTTACTATCTTAGTACTAGGTTACTCCGCCACTACACTTGGGAAGTCAGATGCCCAAAACAGTTCACCAAAACAGCAGCTAATAAGCCACTGATTTTGTGACAGATCCAGAACACAGCTACAAAACACACAGTTCAAAAAAGCCCTCACATTTTTGACACTTTTAAGTAATTTAAAGAATAAACTGCCAATTTACACTGATCATCTGTATTTTTGTACTGTATCCAGAGTTAGTGTTCAACTATGTTAATGTTCAAAATTAGGTTGTTTTTCAATTGCCTATGTCATGAACACCTTCAGACAAACTTGAGTCATGTTTATTTAAGTTCCCTGAAGGCTAAAAATTTGTCCTTTTGTGAACTTTTGTGAATCTGTTCATTTTGTAAAAAACACAACAAACAAAAAGGTTTTATTTTCTCCAATTAAATGCACTTTTTTTTTAAATATCTTTTCTATATGCAACCTGGAACAGCAGAAAGCTGAGAGGTGTGTTTGTACAATCCTTGTACCGTTTTCCTGAACATTCCCATCTCTTTGGTAAGATCTGTTGCTCTAAACCAGAACAAATTGTAAAACACATTCCAGAATAGTGTAGATAACCTTAGGGACTTTCTTTGTAATCAACTTTACACACATAGGATTTGTTAGCTGAGATTCTTCTGGATCAACAAGTGGCATATTTGCGAAAAGCAGTTTTTTTCCAAACACGAAGAAACAGTTGTGTTGACTTTTTTATAATCTTTACTCTTCATAACTAGGTTTTTAAAACTGCATTTGCATTACCACATTCACAGGTTTTCTAAAAGTCAGCTATTACCACAAAGACCTAGAAAGCCCTACAATTCACTGTACAAGCTCCTGGTCAAGACTTCATAGTTTAAACAAGATTTAAAAGTGACAAGCTCTCAGAAGTAACAAGGCACCTTCACTGCCCATTAGGAAAAAATTTCATGCAGTCTGACAGTGGTTGCTAATGCATTCTTATACTTTAGTTATAGATTATAGCAACAGCCCTAATGAACAAGACCATTTACTACCTTTATTTTTCGTCACCTTTCATACATATATTTCTAAGGTTTGTGAAATTCAGTGTCATTGCTGTTTTGCCAAATCTGAGGGATAAATAAACTACTACACTACAGTCACTAATACCACTGGTACTTTTTGGAGTAGTTTCTTCTGCTGCTTTTGTGTTGGGTTTTTTTTGTTTGTGGGTTTTTTTTTAAGAAAAACACCTTTGTCCTGATGATTAACATTCTCCAGATGAATAGTTACATTTCTCTGAACATGCCTTTAAATCCGACACAAAGCAGTGCTTGGTATTTCAATCTGATTGAGAGTGTGACCAAAAACCAGGCTGAAACCCAGCCATAGCACTATCAGTGTAAACCTGTTGGACACCATACAACCTGCCTAAGTGCCATCAGCTATGGCCTTAAAAAAATAAAAAAAAAAAAATCACCACACATCTCCAGAATTAACCTACCGATATGAGCACATGCTGTTTCAATTACATGCAAAGAAAATGCAGAAGGGGCAAATCAACCAAAACCTAAATAAAGCCACTCACAATGTGCACTAAAAGAAAACTAGCAGAGGAGCAACTGTTATCACTGCCTAATGCAGCAACAAAGAAGTAGAATTGCAAACAGCAACTTCCCAGGAATCACCAAAGCAAACAAGATAGCCTAGTAGGTCATTCTACCTTAAAACAGACACTGAGAACAAATTCATCTAAGGGAAAATGTTAACCAACTACTACAAGTGTACTTCCCCCTTACCATGAAGAAACTGTGGCAACTGGCAGCCCAGGAAGTAGACAGTGACCCTAAGAAACTGGTGACACATTTCCTGCAAGGGCTGCTGAGCAGGATTGTCCTCCCACCACCACAACATGTTCCAAGAAGGAAAAGCAGTGCACAACATGCAGTCATGGGTACTAAAAAGTGCCAAGACAAGATGGGACATAGTCCCTTAAATACCAATTAAAATGTTCAATTTGTTGCTCTCTATGGTCAAAGGATTCTCCTATTATTTCACCCCAGAGTCAAGTCTGATTATACATTTTTACCATGTTAAACCTTCAGAAATGTGCTTCTGAGTAATGCCTAGGACACAGGCAAAGCTGCCTACCCTGCTGCCCCTTACTTAAAGTTGATGACAAAATCCATTTTCATCAACTTGTGGCTCAGATGAAAAATGTTAACTGTACATTTGTGATGACATCAGGAACCAATATAAATTCATCAGATACTATCCTGCAACTGCTTGCCACAAAAGGCTTATTTTAGCACAGATCCAAACCCAACTGGGCAAGTTAATTCCAGTCCCTGATGTATTAAAAGATAATACAGTGTTAATATTCAGGCACAGTGCTCTAGCTGACTGCTCTATGATCAACATGGAATGAATTAACTGAAAAAATGCTGGAAGTTAGAATATAACGGTTACTGCTAACCAGTAGACTTGCTTCCTCAGTAACAGTGCTCAGATAAAACAAACCTTTCACCAATAAACCAGGTTTAACACAGTTGCTATTGGCATGTACCCCTTTCCATCACCATGGTCACTTCACTCCCATTACTAGAATTACAGTTATTCAGCCTGTATGCTGAAAGGTCCTACAGCAAGTGAAGAACAAAGCTTCTCAAACCCCAAACTATTAAGCCACAGTGACTACATGTGGCTGCCACTCAAAATTAAAAACTAAGAACAGAATTTTACAGTAGCTTTCCTTATATAAACCACTATGACTGCTGCAAAAGACATGCCTACTTTAGGCATTTCCCCAATGAGATTTCACAGTGGAATGAATCCAATGCTTCAGTTGAACAAAACATGATGAAAGTAAAGAAACAGCACTTTTTAACCCTCCCCGTATCAGAAAGGGCTACCAGAATAACGCTATTAAGTTTTTAAAACCTTCTCTCATAAACAAAAATGAGCCAAAAGAAGATCCCAACAGTTTAAACTGCATGACTTTCACAGTACTATTAAGTGGTAACACACTAGCAAGGCAAAGCCTTGAAAGCATACTTACGGCTTCACAGTATGATACCAAATCATACGGCTCCCTAAACCAGAGCTATTACTTAGTTTTACAACAGTAACAAAAAAAGAACAATAACCAAAAAAAAAACCACAACACCAAAACCACTAAACCAAAAGCCCCAAGCCTCTGGCACACATGCTGATACTAATTACATCTTGAAACACAGTCCTGACTTGTCATTCAAGAAGGCAATGGTCTACAAAAGTATAAGAAAATGCTAAAAATATGCTGTAACTGAGAACAATGTAACTGTTTAAACACACTTGTTTTCAAACAGTTTATATTTAGTGGTTTCTAGGTAACTTAATTCTCTTTCTTGTACAAACTTTTATTTCCATTTGAATACCTGCTAAAAAAAAACCCAAACACCAAACCCCATGTTTCTTAAGGAAGGACTCCAAAACGCCTCGCCAACTTGGTAGATATATTGCTCCAACAGTGTAACATGAGTAGTTCATTAGGTTTTGCATTTAATTCCAGCAACTCAGCGCAGAAACAAAAAAAAAAAGCAGCTATGGATTGTATTTCTAGAATGCTTTAGGTGTAGTCTGAGTTCAGGAAAGTGTGTATTAAAATTCACTCCTTAAGCAACATAAAAGCTTACCAAAATGCGATGAAAGTATTTTGCTAATATTTCCTGCTTAGGAATTTGATTTTGGACATAAAAAACTTTGGGTATCTCTAACTTTTGAATCATTTAAACTCAAAACTACACTGTTTAATTTAATGATGAAATTAAAATATAGCACATTACACATGTGAATTACAACTAACTAGGTCATTTACATCCATCATGCCTTTCTCTTTCAAATGTCAAGATACAATTGCCTTAACATGAGATTTATTCTGAATGTGAATTCAGGTGGCAATCTCAACCTGTTTGAAAAGAAAGAAAAACACACACACACAAAATCAAGAGAAGTAAGCTTTTTAAGCTTCATTGTTTCATTGTTCTCAACTTCACCTTCTCAAGTCAGCTACTTCAATTCCAACAGCAGGCAAGTATAATTTTATTCTAAAGCCTGCTAAAAAATATTCAATAAATCAGTTGACCACACTTTTTTTTTAATCTTTCCTACCTGTAAGGAAAATAGCCAAAATGTCATTTGCTAATGAAAATCTGTCAGAAAAGACTGTGACTTCATACTGTTGAAGATAAGGTAAGGAGAACAAGCTACTTCGCTTAAAGGCTACATTGTTCGTTCATGATCTGTTACTATCTGACAGATAGTTATGAAATTCAGTTGTCAGAGTCAGACAGTGCTTACAACTAGACTGGTTTCATTAGCAGCTCCATGACTGTAGCATTATCTTGAGAGAATCTTAGGTGTACGACACAAAGTTTTTTTTGTTATTATGAGGCAATGTGACTTATTTACCATTGTTTAAGCTCCTCCTTGAGAGGAGAGACCAACACCCATTGAATGCTGCTGGAAAACGGAAGAGAAGAAAAACACAAGTAGTCCAGACACAACAGGGATCTTTATAAGAAGTCTAGGCAAGCATCTATTGCCTGCAAGTCAGAGATCAGTGTACCACTGAATACAGACAACATTATGCGTATTTTAGATGCCCAACAAATGCTAAGAATAGTACATAAAGACTCTATTCTATGCCATCTGCAACCTATGCCAAACCGTAACACTCAAAAGGGAACTGGAGTTTTATGACACCTGAAGCCATCTCATGAATTTACAGGTCTATACTCAGGAAGGCAGTTTTCTTCCAGACTCATGTACATTCTCTGGTAATTTTTCCAGTGATCTTTACACACAGCTTTCACTGGTTTCAACCCATAGTATTGTTTACAACAATACCATCAACAAGTGTGTTGTACCGCTTTTGGATTTTTTTCCCCTAATCTAATTGATAAGAGTCCTTTGTGACACTACCTACCATACTGTCGACCCATAATACCTTAAAATGGGTAATATATAAATAATAGCTGAAGATTGTCCTTTACAGTTAGTAAAATGACAGATTCTTACTGGCAGTTCTAGTAACAGTAATGTCACCTATTACTTTGCCACTACCATTTTATGTATTCCTTTTTCCCGCTTCCTGCATTTTATGGAGGAATTTGTAACAGGGCAAGATGTGCTTATGAATTTTGTAGCAAAGTCTGTTTCTCAGTTACATACAAAAGCCTCTTCAGATGACACTAGTTAATGTCATGCAGGTAATACTTGCAAAAATCTCCTCTCAGTCTATACATAATGAAAACCCCATATTGTATAACTATGTTAGTTCATGCCACAGAATCTTGACTTAGCATGACTTACTGCAAATGGTAAAATACCCTGTACAAGTATTGAGCAATTAAGTGTCAGGTGCTAGAGCACTCTTTGCCAGCAAAAATATATATGCGTAAAAAAAAAAGTAAAAATATCACTTATACAGTTCTGAGTAGCATCTGCTGCAATTTTTATCTGACTTAAAAACTGGAAAAATGAATTTCATCTTCAGCTTGAGTGAACAGACTTCCTACTAAACATTACATTTTAGTGCTTTAAGGACTGTTTTAGCTCTGTTAAATGAAAAAAATCATGGATATGTTTAAGTATGGAATAAGGGTTTAAGATATCCATTTGAACAAACTGATAGGTATTCAAACACTCACTAGTTCCAGGTAGGAAAGCACCCCCTCTGTCTCCCTCCAAGAAATACTTTACACTGTAATTACTACAGCTACAACCTTCCAGTACAAGAATAAAAATTTTAAATTGACAATTCACACCTAGCAGTTAATGCTGCAATTACCCTGCATAAATGGAACAAAATTTTGATCATACCTACTGATTACTAAATTAGTTCAAGAACCCTAACCAGCTTTTGTTAGTATTTTTAAACCATATACTACTTTCATCCATTGCCTCACTACTCTGTAAAATGGAATATATTAGTAACTCTATTCTCCAAATGCAACAAGCAATTTTGATTGCCATGAGTCAGCAGGAATTGTACTGGTAGATAATACACAAAAATGTCAACACTTCAAAACTGAACACCTTGCCCAAATCAAATTTTTAGATTTGTTAAAAACAAAGGTTTGGGAGTCAAAACCCTTACAGGTGTTGATTTTTTTTTTCACTAACATTGAACATGCATCTCAAAACCCTATTGTGGCACTAGTCCTTCTTGATTCTGCCAGGGGAATACTCAAGATGCATCTTTCATCATCTTAACAGTTCCTTAACATTGTCACCACAACAGGAGATGCCTACTTAGAACGTTACCAACCTGTTAGCTCCCACTATGTCACCACTTGTACACAGTGCTACCCTGCAAACATACCTGGCTCAGTCTCTGTTTTCGGAGTTACTTTTTCCTCTCTTGAAATGCTCATTTCTGTCATTTGCTGAGTTACAGGCAAGGCGGCAACAGGCACATTTCTGTTTAAGTGCAGTGAAACACACAATTTCTGTTAGCTTTGAACTCATAACAAAAGCTTAAGCTGTCCATACCCGTTAATAAAGTACCTCTTCAATTCCTACTGATACATGTTTGACCTCTGCCTCTACTATCTTCAAACAGCATTTTTTACTACTCTATTTTAGCTTTTAGTTTAGAAGAAAACAGGGAAACCTGCAGCAATTATTTCTCCAGGTAAATCAAAACCATCCTCTTAAATGCAGCAGTCCAACCCCAAATATTTTAATCAGCTCTCGTTTACATAGATTCATGGAACACTGGAAGGTAGACTGTCCCTTTTTCCTCCCCAGAACATCACTGCAACAGGGCAGGATTGCCACGGGCCTTCAACTTGCAGCACACTCACACCTCATTCAAACCACAAAATGGTATCTTCATCTTACCTTGATTTTTCAGATGTGCTGCCAGCAGCACCTTCACAGTTGTTTAAACTAGTGTCTGCTCTCTGTGCAGATGGAGAGTCTGAGGTAGGACTGTTGGAACCACTGGCTGTTCCTATATAATAAGAATTTGATAAGTTAGTTATAAACAGATTGTAAAATACATGTTAGACAAAACAGTTTTGTAAACAGCTATGAACTGTCTGGATACAATCTTCACTGCTACTGCATATTACTTTACTTTAAGACAGGCTACACTTTTAACAACCAAAATACAAAGACTGTAGAAGAAAAGGCTTAAGTGGGAAAGCAAGTTACGGGTGAATGCCAAGCAGACCAGAACACATTACACAGAAATATATTTTTATCTGTAGTGTGCTTTAAAGTAGTATTCTCTTTGATATTCATTCTTTTAGTACACAGGTTTCATAAGTTCTCCTGAAAAATGTTCTGGGATTCTTTGCCATCTTCTGTATGTTTTATTTTAAAAGGAAAAATAAAAATTAAAAGAAATAAATAAACCCAAACCAATCCCACCCTCCCCCCCTCAAAAACAAAACAAAACAAAACAAAACAATCCAAACCATCATAAAACCAAACCAAAACACTCCCACCGCAAAACACACACCCTTACCCATTGGGCTGATTCTACCACTATTCTGCTGTCGCTGAAGATGCTCTTTGTAGCAAACAGAACACATCCCATTTGTCCTAGGATTTCCATAAAATCCACATCCTGTACTACACAACATGGGCCCTGGGGTCTGGTTTGTCTCCTGAGTCATCTCGATGCTGTAAATAAAACCAAGAACTGCATTAGAGGCTGGCATGTCACCAAAATCAATTATAGGGTTATAGAATTCAAGCATGTCTGCTCACCCTGCCCCACCAAAATGATAACAGCATTCTTAAAGAGGGTTATATGAATGTTAATATACCATTCAATACTGCAACTGTATTGCCAAGTAACATCGTTAGGAACCTTTAAGGGAAGAAAAAGTGTCATCATACTAATACTGAGAAATAATGTACTTGTTAGGCACAGAGTTGCACAACAGCATTTGACAGACAAAAAGCCCTTTATTACCAGCCTCTTAGTACTAAGAGGGACATGCTTAATAAGCAGAACCAAGTTCATATCTACTAAACAGTTCTGGCAAATAACAGTTTATTTTTATCCCAAATTCCAGCAAAAGGCCCCATTTTTTCAATAATGCTTTTCTTTATTTATTTTGATGCTAATTCCAGTATTATTAATTCCTACTTTCACAATCCTACTTTTCATTTGTCAAACAGAACAATAAAAATCCCTGAAGTATTGGCAGCGGCCAATACAGCAGTCTGCATCCGTAAGTTTAGGAGTTTCCAAAACAAGGCTTGTGTGCACTGCTTAAATTGCACCTAAAATCTGATACTGAGTAGTAACTGGCAACAACATGTGTACAACAGGCGTTTCAACAAAGAATCTAAAGACCATTTCTGAAATAAGTTTAGACTGGGTCTTACTCTTCCAAGAGAAATAAAGATAACTTTAAACTGTTGAATATGTTCTATTCCACAGCCTACACATAAACAAGCACATGGCAATTAAAACCTTTGTGCCAATAAAATTAAGCAAGACTTGTGAACTCCCAAAGGCTCACAAATGCTAATTCTGCCATGAACTGCATAGGTCAGGAATAAAAATACTTAACCTTCATTGCCAGTTAAAACTCTGCAAAGCAAGGTTAGTAGAAAAAATGAATAGCAAATCCTTGATTCCCAAGGGCAATAAAACTGGAACACAGTAATCAAGCAATTGCTACAAACTGAGGACATGTAAGAATATTGCACCTGCCCTCTCAAAATTTAAATTTAGTAGAAGCACTGTATATGGCACCTGGACATTTTAGTATAATCTCTAGATTGCTGTCTTCTTATTCTAGGAACAGTTACAGCAAGAGATATCTGACTGTTGATTCCTGTGAGAAATCAAAAATGCCAAAAGCTAATTCACTACAACCTGCAGAGAAATACTTTTTAATTAAGAAGTCCCACACTGCAAGTAGTAAAGTTACGTTCCAGCAGTATGACAACTGCAACCAGCAGCTGCCTTTGTCTAAGCTAAATTTCTGTGATCAAAGTAAACCAAGAGTAGAAGTAAGCAAGCAGAATTCATCTGCTTGCCTGCTGATGGTCACAGGACCTCATTTTCCAAGTATAAATACTTACATTATTTATACTACACTATTACTGCCTTTGTAACACCTTCCAGGTACAAACACTTTCCTTTCAGGACTACAAAACAGCTTCACACTTAAACAGTTTTACAGCCATGAACACACCAGCCAAAGGAGTCAGAAGAAACCACAGCCCACCTAGAGAAACGTAGAAGTCTTGTCATCTACACTCTAGACCCATATCAATACAAGTAACGACTGTCCTTCCGCCCCTTTATCAAGTAGGTACACTGGAACAGCTATCAAACACAATCCCACCGCCACCTTCAGCTGACTTGCTCCGCTCCCAAACGAGCCTGCTGCGAGCACGTTTCACCACCATCTAAATCTAGCTCTAAGTGCTAACGCTGGTGTTAATCTACTACAAGCCGGAGTCTCCGCAGCTCCTCTGCCAGCGGCACACACTTCCCCTGCTTGAAGCGCACGCCCCTGACCGACCCGCAGCTCCCGCCGCCGCAAGACCACCGACTGTCACCCGCGCTGCTGCTGCCGAGGCGCCCACCGCCGCCACCACCACTCCAGCTGCCGCGCGCTCTCCCCGGCCGACCCCAAGCCGCAACCCTCCGGTACCGGCCCAACCCCTCCCCCTGTCACATGGGCGAGAGCCGGCGCTTCCGCCTGTCAGGCGTGACGTGCCAGGGCGCGGGGCCCCACCGCCCCGCTGAAATCAGCTCCTATTTATAGCCCCGGCGGGAGGCGGCGGAATCCCGTTACTGCCCTTCCCTCCCGGGGCAGCGGGCAAAGCGGGTGCTGAAAGCCAACCCGGAAAACGCAGCATCACACACCCGTCACCTCCACCACTCACCCTCAACCCCGCGCGGAAGGCGGTTGGGGACCGCCACCAGGGCCCTGCGGGTGGCCACAGCCGGGACCGGGCAGTTGAACCCGGCCACTCGAACCCGGCCACTCCTCCCAAAGGGAGGGAGCAACGACAGTAACATGGGAAAGGTCTCGTTCCACTAGCAAGTTCTCGTCTCAGGGCCGCTCCCACTCTCTCCCAGTACATCAGGCCCCTGCTCGAGGGGTTCGCTTCAACAGTGAGTCACGCCACTTGTCCTCACCGTTACCAGCGAAATTCGGAGGGTAGCATGTTTTGTGTCAAACCTCGCTTCCTGAGGCGAGGCTAGGCCGCCCCAGCTGCGGCGGGAACAGACACCGGCCCTCTCCCGCCAGGCAGTCCCACCTTTCAGTGCAAGACCCCCAACATCGTACACCAAAAGCAACCACAAAATCCGGGAGCCGCGCCACCGAGGGGCTTGTTGACCTATATAATTATTTCCCTTCACATCATCCTTTTGAAGAAGGGCCACGATGAAACAAGAGAAACAGAAACAAAACAAAAGGCGGCGTGTGTGTGTCACCGAGGCTGCTCGGGGCGCTCGCCCCAGCCCGGCCGCGCTCAGGAGAAGCGTGATTGAGGAGTCGATACGATGGAGCCAGACTAACACCGGGCGCTTCCCGAGGAGAGTGAAGCCAGGCTGAGCGAGTCAGACAAAAGCGGAGCCGCTGCCAAGCGCCCGCAGCGAGGTACGTCTTAATTGCCACACAACTCCCCCGCCTCCTCCGCCGAGGACACCGGAACACAAAAGACTCGGAGGATGCCGGACTGAGAAGCAGCCACGGCGGGTGAGGGTGCCCAGCTAGGGTGGCGGGGCCGGGCCGCTCCTCGTAAACCCCTGAGTCACGCCCGGCCCCTACGCCACAGGGCCCCGCGTCGCCGCCGGCCACGGAAATCTGACTGTCTTGACGCCGGCGCTGCCCCGCACCATGCCGAGTCCTCCCCCCAAAGAGGGCCGCGCAAGACAAGGCTACCAGGAGACCCAGAGGCGGTGCGGCCGCCCGAGGTGAGGCCCATGTACCCCTCGCCGCCGTGAGAGCCCTGGGCATCCCAGCCCAGCCGCCCACCCCCAGCTCACCTCTCTCCAGCGGGGACCAGAAACCCCGCTGCGGCTATCGGAAAAGACGAAGCGGGTGTCTCCAGGCGGCGGGCAACAGGGCAGGGGCGCGCGAAGCTGGCGGCACCGTCGCCGCCACTTCCCTCCTTTGTTCCCGAAGCAGCAGCGGCCGCCGCGTCGGCAGCGGCGACGGCGCGAGGCGAGACGCACCGTGCGCGGGGGGGCGGTCGGCGGGAAGGCGCGGGAGGAAGGCGGAGCGCTGGGGTAGGAGGAGCAGGAGGGAATCTTGTCTGCCCGCCTGCCCCGCCTCCGCGGGCCGCCGGGCCATGCGCACTGCCGCTCGGCGCTGGTGACGAGCTTCGGGGGGGCGGGGAGGAGCCGCGCAAGAGGCAAGGTGGGAGTGCGCGCGGCGCTCGCCGTGGCGCCGCCGCCTCCCGCGGGACCGGGGAGGATGCCGTGACAGGTGACGTCACAGTCTTACGTTTGTCCCGACTGGGAGGGAACTAGCCAGCCGTGTCAGAACGGCCCAGGGCGTGGCGAGGGTGCGTGACGCTGGCGGGACGACACGGGAGGCTGCCGGCTGGCCCTGGGCTGCAGGGAGGGCGGGGTCGGGCTTCCCTTCCCGTGAGCGAAGCGGCCTCTTGCTGTTAGGTGCCCAATCCCGTCTCCGGGAGGCGCGCGGGGTGTGTCAGCGCCGGCACGCTCTGGCGTTTCGGAGGATAGAGATGCTTCGGCTTCTGAATGCGCTCTTTAGGAGCACCCTGGCTGCGTGCCGGTGCTCTTGTCTGCCTGCAGTTTTTACGTGCAAAGCGTAAAGTGTACGGCAGGCAAGTTTTGGGCAGTTTTTTTAGGGGCCGTCAGACCCCGCGAGTGGGCTGTGGTGGCAGAGCAGCCATGGGCGACTCCCCTTTGTGGGTGGTTTACTTCTGTTAGGTGAGGGTGTAGAGACGTTAGTCCTGTATATTGTGAGTCGTGTTGTTCTCAAATTCTTAATTTTGGAGTACTTGCAAAATGCAGTCTGCTAAAAGTGAAATAGTCTGTTGTGTGCAAAGATGGCTAATTCCATGTATTAAGCATCATGTTAGGCTGGAACCCATAATCAGACCCATAACAGATATATTCTTTCTCATGCCCAGGCCTGCCTGAGAGTTTCCCACACTTCCTAATGGCCAACATATATTCCAGCTGAACGCTTACATTTTGAGGGCTTGAGCTATTAGCTGTCACCACGTAAAAGCACAAGAAGGACTTGAAGGCCAGACAATGACTGGTGCTGAGGTTTGTGCATTTGTGGTTCATTGAACCTCAAGATTAAATATTTGTGTACTTCTGCATGCCCAGACTGTGGTTCAGAGGTGTTATGGGTACTTCATGTAGTCATCAATAGACTTTGTAGAATCATAGAATAGTTAGGGTGGGAGAGGACCTTAATATCATCTAGTTCCAAACCCCCTGCCATGGGCAGGGACACCTCCCACTAAACCATATCACCCAAGACTTTGTCCAACCTGGCCTTGAACACTGCCAGGGATGGAGCATTCACAACTTCCTTGGGGGACCTATTCCAGTGCCTCATCACCCTCACAGTAAAGAACTTCCCTGTTTAAGTTTGAACCTGTTACCCCTTGTCCTGTCAATACAGTCCCTAATGAAGAGCCCCTCCCCAGCATCCCTGTAGGCCCCCTTCAGATACTGGAAGGCTGCTACGAGGTCTCCACGCAGCCTTCTCTTCTCCAGGCTGAACAGCCCCAACTTTCTCAGCCTGTCTTCATATGGGAGGTGCACCAATCCCCTGATCATTCTCGTGACCCTCCTCTGGACTTGTTCCAACAGTTCCATGTCCTTTTTATGTTGAGAGCACCAGAACTGCACACAATACTCCAGGTGAGGTCTCACGAGAGCAGAGTAGAGGGGCAGGATCACCTCCTCCGACCTGCCGGTCACGCTCCTTGTGATGCAGCCCAGAAAGCCCAGGTTGGCTTTCTGGGCTGCAAGTGCGCACTGAAGCCAGCTCATGTTCATTTTCTCATTGACTAACACCCCCAAGTCCTTCTCCACAGGGCTGCTCTGAATCTCTTCTCTGCCCAATCTGTAGCTGTGCCTGGGATTGCTCCAACCCAGGTGTAGGACCTTGCACTTGGCACGGTTAAATTTCATGAGATTGGCATCAGCCTGCCTCACAAGTGTGTCAAGTTCCCTCTGGATGGAGTTCGTTCTGTCCAGTGTATCAACAGAACCACACAGCTTGGTGTCATTGGCAAACTTGCGGAGGGCTCACTCAGTCCCACTGTGCGTGTCACTGACGAAGATATTGAACAAGACTGGTCCCAACACTGATCCTTACGGGACACACTCCCACTACACAGTACCTTAGAGAAAATAGGTGGTGTTTAAAATTGAATTTTCTTGGGTATTTTTTTCTTTTTATTTGACCTAAATTTAGCTAGAAGATCTAGGTATCTTGTGAGATCAAAAGCAAAAATGCAGCAGCAGCGTTGCCCCATAACAGAACTTCACATTTAGATTGCTGATTATGAATTTCATTACCAGTTGCTGATCACAGTCTCTTTCTCCTTTAGAGAAATCACTAAAAAAACCCCAAACAAACAAACAAGAAAACCAACAAAAATCCCAGAAGGAATAAAGAAGTAGCTGCACATTTTACTTAATTCATAGCTTCAGAAGAGGGAAACTATTTGGGGCCTCCTGTTGGTCTGCTCAGTGGAATCACAGGCGCACTACTGAAGAAGCAGGTGACTTCGCTTAGAGAGGAAGGACTTTAAATAAGTCTTCTCAGGTGAACATCCTCATTATAAGTCAATAGGTAGAGCAGAAACACACACCTTACACTGTCCTAAAGCTATTGTTCTCCTGGTTGTATTTCATTAATTGTTCAATGGTGCAGGCACCTGGACCTTAGTAGGTGAGGAAGGCAAGAAACACAAAATTTGGGAATCTGAGGGTGGAAGGGTATGGAGCAGAGTTCAGAGCACTTCTCTGAAAGAGCAAGCTTGCCTCCGGCTGAAGGACACCTGCCTTCTGAGGAGCCCCAAGGTGAAATGTGTCATCTCTAAATGTTTTGGTGGAGGTTATTCTTTCACATTTAGATGGTGATCAGTTTGGCACAGAAGGACATCTTTCTCACAGTTTATTTTTCTCTAAACTGTATCAGTCTACCTCATAGTACATAATTGTAAGCTTTTACAGAAGAAGGGTAGTATAAAGCTGCCAGTACTTTCTCCCTCTATTTTCTTTTGTAATGCTGACATCTTGAGTAATGACATTCAGGTAGTCTCATCTTCATTGTTGGCAGTAGAAGAAATGTAGGGAATGATTATAGGCTCTTTGGTCAGTGTCTCTTTTTCTGTATTTGTGTACTGCTTGACATATTGTGGTCCTAATAGAGCTCCTGTTACAAAGAAGTGATAATGGTGATCATTGTCATAGTGAATGAATCATTATTTGCATTATTACAGAATAGGAAGGTCTGCTGGCAAATCTTTATATGACCTGTTTTCAAGGCTGCATTTGTGAATACCAATTCTAATGGACTTAATTTTATTTAGAAAAAGTTCTGCTCTAATTGCACTTTATACAGGTTTTCCAAAATAAAATTTATGCACATACTTGAAATTAATGCACTGAGGATCTCAGCCTCTTCTGTGTCTGCTATGGGTAAATGATCCATTCCATTCGGCAGCGTTTATGTATTTTTTTTCTGTTCAGTCTTTTACTACTGTTATAATAGTAGAACCTCTTATTCCTCTTGATGTGCCTTAAATCTCAAATTCAGCTGAGCTGTGGCTTCCCTCATGCAGTCTCGGCATGCCCAGGTAGTATTTTTTGGTTCTCACCTTGTAGGCTGCCTCTGCTTCAATTTTCTGTATGCTGCCTTTTTCGTATCGGAGTTCTGTCATGGGTTTCCTGTTTTGCTAGATTGGCTTCCTGGTACATCTAGTTAGTTTCCTGAGTGTAGAGGTGAACTGTTTTTGTGCTTGAGTATGCTCTTCTCAAAGGCCAACCACCTTTACTGGGATCCTTCTTCTTTCAGAGCTGAGCCCAATGGTACCCCACCTACCAGTTCCTTGAATGACCCAAAGTCTGTTGTCTTGAAGCCTAGGGTCTGTTTTCTGCTACTTGCTTTCCTCCCTCACCCCCCTCTAACTTGACTGTACTATTTCATGGTCAGTACAGCATCATCCGCTGTCCATCAGCCCTGCTTGGCCCATCCAGTATCTGTGTTATCCTGTTATTCTTGTCAACTTTCAGCAATCTTCTGGATGGTTGGCATCCCCATGTGATACATTTCCCAGTGAGGATGAGGGTCTGTGTTGCAGAGCCTTCCTCAGATTGTTTAAAGAAAGCTTCACCTTCCTCCTTACCCTGGTCTGTAATGCGTCCCACCACAGTCTCATGCTCATCAACCTCTCCTCCAAAAAGGACCCACAGGCTGTTACCCAGACCTGAACTCCACACATCTAAGTGCTCCTTCACATGGAGGGGAGCCCCCTTCCTCCTCTTATCTGCCTATCCCTTTTGAAAGGCTTGTCTCTTTCTGTTGCAGCACTCATTTGTGTAAGCTGTCCAACTACAATGCTTGTATTGGAAATACCTTGTTGGATGCATTTTCTTTGAATATCTAGTTCTGTTGTCTTCCTTAAATGCTGATCAGTGGAAATGCCACATGGCAGAAGCCATCATCTCCTAGGCAGTCAGGTCTTAAGGAATTTTGGGGCTTTATCAATTGAACATGTTCAGTTCTATTTGCTGCTTGTAAGATGCAGGTCTGACATGTAGAACAGTGGTCGTGGGCTTGGCAGAAAAATCTGTACATTTTGTATTAAACTGAAGTCCCATTTAGTTCAACATGGACAGTGTTACAGTGATGAACAAGGAAAATACATAATTAGGTGTAGCAAGGCCTTTATGGGACTGAAATGTCCATATTCTGAAGCAGATAAAAGTAATGTACATTACCGAACAGCCCGAGTGGCCCTTGATTTAGGGCATGTTGAGTTACGAACCACTATGATCATGGTGAACGAGTGCCTCACCTAGGCTGGTTGTGTTGATCCTAGCCAGTGCTTCTCAATTTACTTTTCTCGTTGTGCTAATGGCACCTCAGTCTTGCCCAGATTTATTTTAACCTTCAGAGGTTAATGTATTCCCAAAGACATGTCAGTTCATGGGCTTTTCTGCATAGGGTGCTCGCTCTTCATGCAAGTCCTCATATCCTGCTCTGATACATCTCATTTTCAGCCTTAAGAGCTCTTTTCAACATTTTAATACTTTTGCACCTTGTTTTCTGATGATCGTTTTGTATCAGTGGAGTACTTGGTGGCTACCTGTTCCAGAGTTCAAGGATTCCGGGTGAGAGAAATGCGACACAAACAGAGAACTCACAATTAGTTCATTGATATAGGAAAATACAGTGATATTAACAGATGCATCAAAGGATGCTTCTGATGTTTGGTTGTCTTACCAATCCCAAAACCCACGTAATAATGATCAGGAAACCAGCTCTGAGAAACATCATCACAGTGCGTGGTGGCAGGCTCAAGCTTAGTGGGCATCCCTGTGGAAGGAAATGTTGACCTGGGTGGTATGAGGTTCTTCTGCCTTTCCGCATCACATGAGGCTCAGGCTTTTATACTAACAAAAATGCACACTCATTCTGATTCAGGGGGCAGCCTATGTCAGGAGAAGCGGCCAGCAATATCTAGAAAGGTCTTCAAGGGTCGAGACTTTTCTGGGGAGTTCTAAAGCCAAACTTTCTGGGGAGCAACCAAAGCAAACAAATAGTATGTTTTCACCATGGGTCATTAGCTGTTGCCCCTGACACACTGCATCAGCTACTGGCTTAGTTTCTCTAATTGCTGCATTATTTTAAAATCAAAATTGATATGTAGAATATAATCCATAGTTTGACAACCTGTACTTTTGACTGGCAAACTGTATCAGACCATAAGGACTACAGATTTCTGCATAAAACTGTTTTCTGCAAGGAAAAAGCCCGGGTTTTTTTTGCATTCAAAGTACTGCAGTTAAGTTAGAATCATAGAATAAGGTTTGTAATGCAATATAAAGAAAATCATAGAATCATAGAATAGTTAGGGTTGGAAAGGACCTTAAGATCATCTAGTTACAACACCCCTGCCATGGACAGGGACACCTCACACTAAACCATATTACCCAAGGCTTCATCCAACCTGGTCTTGAACACTGCCAGGGATGGAGCATTCACAACCTCCGTGGGCAACCCATTCCAGTACCTCACCACCCTAACAGTAAAGAATTTCTTCCTTATATCCAATGTAAACCTCTGCTGTTTAAGTTTTAACCCATTACCCCTTGTCCTATCACTTTAATTCCTAATGAATAGTCCCTCAGCAGCATCCCTGTAGGTCCCCTTCAGATACTGGAAGGCTGCTATGAGGTCTCCATGCAGCCTTCTCTTCTCCAGGCTGAACAGCTCCAACTTTCTCAGCCTGTCTTCATATGGGAGGTGCTCCAATCCCCTAATTATCCTCATGGCCCTCTTCTGGACCTGTTCTAACAGTTCCATGTCCTTTTATGTTGAGGACACCAGAACTGCACACAATACTCCAAGTGAGGTCTCACGAGAGCAGAGTAGAGGAGCAGGATCACCTCCTTCGACCTGCTGGTCACGCTTCTTTTGAGGCAGCCCAGAAAACACACACTGAAGCTAGCTCATGTTCATTTTCTCATTGACTAACACCCCCAAGTCCTTCTCCACAGGAATACCATGAATTTCCTTTTTGCCCAACCTGTAGCTGTGCCTGGGATTGCTCCGACCCAGGTGTAGGACCTTAGATCATCTAAATCAGTGCTCTTCAAAGTGGCATGTGTAAGATGATCCACTGGGGAAGAAATATTCAGTAACGAATGTAATGCATAAGTATTCTGTTTGTCTGTGCTCAGAAGTGTTTTAGTAGTAGGGGGGCATAATCAAAAAGTTTGGAGACCAGAGTTCTGAATGTCGGTCAACCGCATCCACCAAACCTGGTTGCTGTAAGAAAAATATGTCACAGCATCCACAGAAATAACACTGTGTTGTATTCCAAGAAGCACCTTAGATCTCATATATATTAGTTATGTTTGAAAAAATATGTTAATTCTATCATACAGTAATTACTAAAGCTTTTTAACAGTAACTCAAATATATTGCAAACATTGATCATGTTGTATTAAGCATTGATTGTTCAGGTTTAAGCACGTCAAATTAGAGGCTTTTTTCTACCTCCTGATTCTTCTTCTGGAATCTTGGGTTTCCACTGAAGGTGGATGAGAGGTGTCCTGGATTCAGCTGTAACAGTTATTTTTCTCCTTCGTAGTAGGTAACACAATGCTGTGTTTTGGCTTTAGTCTGAGAACAATGCTAATAACACATGGAAGTTTTAGTTGTTGCTAAGTAGCGTTTACCCAGGTCAAGGACTTTTCACTCTCTCATGCTCTGCCACTGATGAGGCGAACAAGAACCCAGGAGGAAGCAGGAGGCACTGAAAGAGGAGTATACAGTATGAGTTGGGGATATGCTGTTTGTATCTCAGTCTGTCTAAAATCTGTTGTATAGGTTAAATTTTGCCTTTATGAACATACTTATGTTTTACATGTGTAAAGTATACAATTTGTACAATGTAGTATGAATAAAGGTAGATGAGCATTTTCATTAAAAATAGTATTTTCCAAATTATTCATCAGAAGCTATTGCCTGACAAAAAATAAGGTTCACATAATTATTATTATGTAATCAGCATAATCAGCCATGTGTCCTGAAATGGATATGTGTATTGTTCATTTACTGAAATCTTTGTTGGTGGTAAATGAGTTTTGTAGCATTTTTGATAATGGATATAAACAATAAATTTTAAGTCTTGTAAACAATTTTTTTTCATGATCTGTGAATTTTTTTCTACTGTGTAATGCCCTTGAGGTCTCTCTTTAGTTTTCCCTAGTTGCTTTGCATTTTGCATCATGTTCTTTCACATTCTGTGTTTCAGTCTTGGGTGCCTATACCTTAATACAGTTCATTTATCTGATATCAATCTACACTGATCCTTTTTGATCAATACTGGAACATATCTGGTGTGAAGGATAATTTGTTCAGGGCATAACAGTTACTCAGATTTCTATGTGACAAAAAGATGATGGTAATGATGGAAGGACTTTATTTGGAGCAGGTCACCTTTCTGTCTTTTCAGAGTGGGATTCTTTTGAGCTAATTTGGATATGTAGTTTATAATTTGCTTACCAAAGAGGTGTAAATATTTGGCAGGACACCCCTGGGTAGTGGTCTGTGAATGTTGTCATTCAGTTTGAGGAAGGAAAAAAAAGCAAAACCTGCAAACAACACTACTTTTAACTCTCTCCTCACAGGACTTTTCAGGACAATATTAGTTTTGCTTTCCCCGATGATGGGAAGAGCTCAGGCATAATTCATCAATTTGCTCAGAAAATATCTTCTAATCTCCATTCGCTATACCCCAACACCCTCATATGCTATTCTGTGGGAACCCCATGAGTACCATAGTATTGAGTCAAAACCAGCCTATAGCAGATTTCCTCAGAGAATGAAAATTGTGAATGTGAATTGGTGGAACCATGAAAGAAATTTACCCTTTTAATCTGCTTAGATCCTTCACACAAAAGAGCCCTAGGAATTCTAATGCCTTGGAGCTAAGACTGGATCAATGAAATAGAAAGAAAAATGCTTTGCATCTGCTGCAGTATGGAGACTCATGCAATACTAGCAAAGTTGTGATGAGCAGTTTTCCAGCATGTCGTGTGTATAGAAGCCAAATTTGTTTTATGGCTAATATGGAGCATTTAGAAGGCATAGTTGAAACTTGCATATCAGGATAAAAATGTTCCCCACTAACTGGAATGAGTTCTGCTAACTTCAGAAGACTATAGAATTATATGAAGCATTACTCAGTTACTGGTCTTTGGAAATTTTCTTCCTTCTTAAGTTTTCGACAGTGCTTAACTGAGGGATAGTGTTTATGCTGCCTTTGCACTGAGAGTGAAAGATAATCTTTTGTGGGATAAGATATTGATAGGCCCCAATTCTAAGAGTTACTTATATTCTCTTATTTTATAGCATTACTTACATTGTGTATTTTGTGTTATTTATAGTTTTATTTGGATCTTAGAGCTAGATATGGGTACATAACATTCCATGTAATTCATAGACCAAAGAAAATAATAATTGTTGTAAAAACTATTAAATACAATTTGACTTCACAGGAAAATAAATAGTTTAAAACTAATATTTGTGTGTTTTGAAATAAGGGCAATAAACATGAAAAATGTTCAGACACTTTAGATAGACATGGATTTACTTACAATACATCTTTTAAGAGTAGTAACAGGGTGGGGGCTGATACACCCTTTTTCCTGTTTCTCTGTTCTCTTACACTGAGGGGACACTACTTCAGTATTTGGAACTTAAAAGGAGTTTTAGCTTTGGTTCAGTTCTCAAGAGTCTGAAAATGATGTCCACAAATCTATACATGATTGCAAAACTGAGTGAAAAATGATCAGTACATGGGTAATTTCTCTGCAAATATAGATTTTTTTACTGGAGCAATAAAGACCAACTGAAATTTTGGTCTATTGTGTAAAGCATATCACCTTCAGAAAGCGCTGGTATAAAAGTTGCTAGGTGAAACTGAAAACACCTCTCTGAAATAAAATAATAACACTGTTCTGAGATCCTGCTCATTATTCTGAATTTATAAAATGTTCTGAGGCATGTGAAAGATGCAGTTACAGTACTTCGATATGCTGTGGTGTATGCATGTATATGAACATGGCACGGTAGCACCTTCTGCAGTTCTAAGGTGACTTAAATAGGCAGTTCTCTGTAACCACACAGTTACTTTTTAGTAGAGTTTCATTAGCTGGTAACACCAGATTTATAGGCAACGCTAGATTTGCAAGCACTGAGAAAACGAAAATGTCTCTATTGTATCCCTGATATTTATGCAGTCACACAGAGATTTTCTTCAAAGAAGCTAGCAGTCTGGTGCATACCCAGACTGAGATAGCCTTTAAAGATGATTTGGCAAAGTTCCTGTAATCCAAAACTTGAACATGAGCCTAATATGACCTTCAGGGCATCCAATGTATGACATCTAGAGATCCATCTAGCCAAAATTCCTAAAGCTTTTGACAATCTTAAGTGACTTTTAAGAGGTATATAGCAACTCAAGAAAGTCAAGATGTGGTTTAGTCTAATATCTGCAGCCTGGTTTCATGTAGTGGCCAGTTTGGGCTTCTGCAAATGAATTGTTTGTGTGCCAGTTGCTCCGGGTTCAGCAGTAGCAGTAATTTTTTCTCATTCTTAGTAGCTGGCGCAGTGCTGTGGTTTTCACTCTCAGCCTGAGAACAGCGCTGATAACACCAATGTTTTTTGTTGTTGCTCAGTAATGTTTACTCTGACCAAGGACTTTGTGAGTCTCATGCTCTGCCAGGGAGGAGGGGAAGCTGGAAGGAAGCAGAGACAAGACACCTGACCCGAAATAGCCAAAGAGGTATTCCATACCACAGCACATCATGCCCAATACATAAACTGAGGGCAGTTACCCGGAAAGGTTAGGTCACTGCTCGGGTTGGGCTGGGTATCGGTTGGCGGGTGGTGAGCAGTTGTATTCTCTTCCCTTGTTATTTTCCTTATTGTTATTATTATTGGTGGTAGCAGTAGTGATTTGTGTTATACCTTAGTTACTGGACTGTTCTTATCTCAACCTGTGTGAGTTACATTCTTCCGATTCTCTTTCCCATCCCTTCAGGAGTGGGGGGGGAGGAAAAGGAGAGGAGTGAGCAAGCGGCTTAAACCATGACACCAGTCCATTGTTCTTACTGTGGAGCCACAGAAGATGTTTACTTTAGTTGTGAATTTAGAAACATTCATGAAGATATTTCACCCACAAACCATTGTTTCAGACTCCTTTTGCAAGTGTGTGTCTGTTTTGGCAGGTCTTTACACTTTATGTAACTTAGTCTACTTAAAAAGCCTTGTAAGTGTAAACAAATGCAGATAATTTTCATTAAGATGTCAGTTTGTCATTCATGTTTCATTTCCAGGAGTAACATTCTTGGAAAAAAAGCATGCAACCACTGCTGAAAATACAGTTTGAAACATAATGAGTATACAAAGTTATAAAATCTGAGAAAGCATTTTCTTCATTGCACTCCAAAGGCACCACAAGCATAGAGGAAACTTAATGTTTCTACCTCTTCATTTCTCAGTGCTAGGAGGCTTCTTTGTCTGTGTGTGTTCCTGACCCATTCCATGTATCTGATGGCATCAGTTTCTAACTTCTCTTCCCTTTGGTAGAATTACTTGAAATAAAATAATAAAGAAAAATTGTTTATAAAGATAGGTGTTTACCTGGACTTGAATATAAGACAATGATGATACAGAAGGGAATGCAGATGTCAGCAAGAGAGTACTGTCTACCCAGGTTCACTTTCCAGACTGTCTTGCCATTTTTGGTAAGGCTGCATGCTCCCTTGCAATTTCATCTGAAATAATAATAATAAATAATAAATAATAATAATAATTATACCCAGTGTTCACAACATTGGTCTATAATATGGATACATAGAATGCATAGCCATTTTCCTGTTGATCATCTCATTGCACTTACTACTTCTTTTAGTAAACCCCAGCTGCTGGGGAGAAGATGCATTTCTCTCCTGGGCTGGAGAGGGCCTCCTGTACTAGGACAAAGTGGGACACTTCTAGAAAGCAGGTCAATGCCTAAATACGGATTTGTGTACCTAACTTTAGTCAAACATGTTGACCTAAGAGTCTGGGACAAAGACAGATGTGACAGACAGCAGGAGAAGCCAAGAACCAGGAACCTTGGTGCCCTGCCATTTGTTTAATCTCTATGAGACTGTTTGAGTACTTACTCCTCCTTTATCAAGATTAGCCCAGACCACCCATGCTAGTTCACACAAACTGAGTTAAATCTGTTTCTAAACATTATACAATCTGGAGAAGCAAATTTACAGGTATGAATTAGTTTATTCACAGCATTGGATCACTGTTGTAATTGTGTGGATTGGCAGAGACTGGACAGTTTAGTTACTCTGCCACTGAATAAATTTGATTGCTTGATAATCTGGATTTTGAAAACTGTAGAGGCTGGGAGAATCTCCTTCGAAAGCTGGAATTCAATCTCTAAGTAATGAGGTAGATTTCCAGGCCCATCCTGAGCAATGCCGCTGATACCTCCCCAGGCACTTTGTGTGTATTTACCATGGCCCATCAGTTGTCTTGCATACTCTGTCATCATTGGCCTGAAAATGCCAATTGACTTTTTCTAAAATAAGTATTTAAACAATTAATTAAAACAAGCAAACAAACAAACAAACAAAAAAAAAACCAAACCAAAACAAAAAAAAAAAAACACAACCAAACTATGCCATGAACATTTTTCTGTATGGGAAAATATATAATCTACCAGAACTTCAAAGAATTACTTCTTTGGATTATAATTGTCTTTTCTTCCTTCTTTTTGCAGTATATCTAAGTATCCTATTTATCTTTTCATCCTGTTAAGTTTTCAGTACCTGAGCTAATTTACTTTGTGTGCTTTTGAATTGTTAGCATTGTTCCTCCTGTTAGGCTTCCACTTTTGAGAACCTTCATATTATCCCCTGTTTTTAGCGGGACATTTTATTTTTGTAGGTCTCACACACAGTTTGTCAGATTTCACAAAAAATTTGTCAGATTGCACTGAACTCTTGGGGCTTTGGATTCATAGTCCTGTGGAAATTTAGATTCTTGAGTTCTGTGTGTACAAGGTCACAAGTAATGGCATTTCCAGAACATTCACAGTGCTTTTTCACAAGATCTTCTCTCTACCATCAGTTCTCATCAGAAAGAAGATGTGTAAGGTACTTTTGTACACACTGGAGAAAACCTTCTTTTCAGTGTGTTCCAACTAGGCACACATAAGAAAAAACTAGTTTTTCCTGGGAAGAGATCTTGTGGTCAGGTACCTTTCTCAAGTGGTGATTGAATGTCATAATTTTAGCCTTGTCTCTTCCTTTATCTCCTACTAGACATTTGTTGAAGGAGATGGGTTATCCTACTGACACTTCCACTTCACTTGATTCATCACTTCAACATTTGAAAAACACAGTAGAGCATAATTACACTCAAGAGTGTAATTTAATATTAAAAATATTTCTTTCCTTTACTTTGCTACAAAGGAACCAGCTTTCGCAAGACAGAGGCAATATACCCCTGAACACTGTTTTGAAGAAAATTATTACTGCAGCTCATAAAATATGAAACAAAGATGAATCCAGTGTGTGGAAGAACTCCATGAAGTCTGATGTCACTAGCGAAAAAAACCTTACATCTAAAGTATAGCTAATAATTTAAAATTGTATTTGTGCCCTCTTTCCTTTTTCAAACTCATAGCTTTCTACTTGGGAATTTTTTCCTCCAGTCCACAGAAAGTGATATAAACAGCTGGTGGATGTTTAAGTAGACAGCCTGTTGATAAGCCCTCCAAGTACAACTGCTAATGTTGAGATTATTTTTCAGATGCCTTTTAGCCAAATTGAGGATTAGATAGCTGCGGAGCAGGGTTATGCTGCAGGATTGTGCTGAAGGTATCTTGGTGATGTTATCTCGACTCTGTGCTACAGACTTCTGGTGCCAGCACTTTTTTAATGACAAAACTGTTTTCATCCGTGCGGCTTTTTTGATTTGTAAGAGGAGTTGGGAAGAGGTTTTAATATACTAGTACCACTGATACATTGCTGGAACAGGAATGATCTGTCAGTATAATATAGCAGACTTTGTTCAGAGGGAAACTTTTTCTGGCAAGGAACAGATGTCTTCATTGTAATATGTTCGCAGCCTTGACATTAACACTAGCATCTTGTAGTTTGATTGCCTTTGCCATCTTCTTCCCATATCCTTTGAAGATTAAGAAACCATTTGAGGTAAAAATTGCTTTCCTAATGTCAGTGGAAAAGCATAATATTTGATAAAAAAGACAGTTAAGATTGGAAGTGCTGCCATGCAGGATGGAGTCACCAGGGAGAAGGGAGATTGGATGGGGAACCTGGGCACCCCAGTGGGGTGTGTACATGCAGTATGATGTATACAGGCAGACTGGGAGTCCGCCAGCTAACGGGTCCTATCTGCTACTTTCTTTTCCTCCCCACGTACAAACTGGGGTGATAGTGAGATCCAGTTTGGGGGGCCCACTTCACTTGAGGCAAAAAGTGCATAACACAGTTAGCTGACCTGCAGACTCATCAGTATTAGAGACATAATGAGGAAGGTGGAATTGAAGCCAGGTATTGATAGAGCCTGGGGGGAAGGAAGGTGAGGGGGGCTTAGGAAATTGGCCGAGGCATTCAAAGAACCAAAAGAAACACAAATGTGATTGTCATTAGTCTCAAAATGATGATGCCAAAGTAGTTAAAATTATGTAACTGCGATTAAGAAATAATTATAAAAGACAAGTGCCAAAGGAGGAGTATAATTAGGGCTGGTGTATTATCACATATGTAACTTGTGTTCTTTTGTAATTGATGGTGAAACTCTCACTGACTGTAGTGGAGCAAAACATAAACAGTACTCAGTATTGCATGCTTGCAATTAGGACAACAGAAGAGAGACAGAGATATTAATGCAGCATCTGCTGAACCTAACCAGAACCCTGTGGAAATACCTGTGGGCAGAAGATACCAAATACCAGTTGTTCTCTTTCGGGGAGGCTGATATTATGGCTAACAGATAATGAAGATAAGTACTTCTTCTAAAGGAAGGTACCAAAGATGCAAAGAAGTCAAAACATATAAAATTATGGTAACAGTCTCAGGGCATCAGGGCATCCAAACCATGAAGATATTATAATCTTTGTTCCTGTGTGCTATACCCTGGGAAAAACTATACTATTTTTTTTTTTTTTTATTAAAGGAAACTGTGTTTAGCTTCTACATTTGAGGCTGTCTATCCCAGAACATTTTGAAGATTTGCACTCAATCAAAGTGCAGCAAACATGAAGGTCATTACTGGTAAGATTATAAAAGAATGTAAAGTAATGAAATATATTAATGAAAACATAAAATGTATAGAAATCCTACCTACAGATTTTCTTAGGGTAGCTTGTATTTTCAGTCTCTCAGAGCAATTCTCATGGGAAACAATGCTGACGTGAACTTTTTTGGTCATAATATCCCACCTTCTTCAAAAAGACACTTTAGTGTTTTAATGGCTGGGTATTGGGCATCAATCACTTCCTTTTGCACAGCAAAATTAACCCAAGTGCTCTGTGGAATTATGTTGGTTTCTTGTACTACAAATTCAGTTTCTGGGACTCTGAGAAAAGGCAGGAGAGGGCAGCCAGACCTTTCTTTGGGTGCAGGTAAGCACTGCTGCCAGCCAGGGCACAAACAGGGGATTGCCCATGACTGATGAGCTGTGAGTGAATAGGTTCAGGGCAGCCTTTGGTGATTGGTTGCTGGAGATCTGATTTATACTGCTGGCAAGATGGTATTATGGACCAGCAGAGAAGGTCCTGCCTTAGCAGCTCTTCCTCTGTGATTGCTCAATAACATGATGGGAAAATCCTCATGGTGTTTGCTTATCCATTGCCTAACCAGCTTAGCTGCCTTTATTTCAGTTTAGTCTCTAACAGTCTCTCAAAGGTGCTAACCTGTATTGACTGAGCTACGCTGAGTGGAAAATAAATCCTTTCTTGGTTTTCTAGCCTGGGCTTAGACTTGATGATTCTAGTACATGGGAAATGTACTAGATGGGGTAAGAAGGGAAAGGTTTCAAACACGCTACCAGTGATATTTCTGTGGACATGCTGAGAATGGCCCAAGTGACTCAGGGCCTCTCTATTTGGCGGTGTATTAGAAACTTCTAATTGATGCTGTATATGGAGATCTTCTAAGATGTGTCTCCAATAAACACCTACTGAAAGTAGTTTCATGGAAAGGCAGTGGCAAGATAGAGCATGGTTTTGTCATCTGCTTTCTTGTGTTGGCTGTGGCCTGCCAGTATTCCTGCTCCACTTGCATTTGGTGGCCAGAGCATTACTTCTTCATCTACTTCTCTTTTCATCTTCGTAAAGCGATGCTATCCTCCCTACTAGAGGGTCACGATGAATCTGTGTCCTCTCTTGTGATACAGAAATCACAACAGCCCTGCCATTTAACCTGCACATTCAATGCATTTGCATTCATTCATACTAGTATGAAGACAGCCCTGCAGACATTAGCAGAAATACTGAAAAGTTAAAATCCAGCCACACCAAATGAAAATGTCATAGCTTAAGACTTAGAATCTGAACTTGGCACATACACTGCTTAGTTGATTTATTTTATCTCTCTTTACAAAGAGAAAGCCTGTGTGATTGAAGCCCACCATCATTTTTAATTTTTATTCTGATGGCCTTTGTGCCACTATCAAATAGCCAGGAATTAGTGAGCACTTCTGGCCTGCCCCCTGGCTGAGCAGATGAATGTGAGCGTGCTGAGTCCCTTTCCAACTTGCAGCTGTTTTGTAGCAGGGCTGGTATGTGCTCTAGGAACAAAAGCAGACAAAGGATTGACTTGTCTGTACGCTGCTGCCTTTTCTCGTGTCCAGATTTGGGCAGGAGGGTGTTGGAAGGCTTTTCACAGTTCTGGCTCCCGTTTCCCCTTTGTGTGATGACTCTGCTCATTTCAGCTGTAAAATTAGTCATGCTTGTATGTGCTTGTGCCAAGCTAGCGGGTTCTTGTCTTCTGGGAGGTTACAGCCATGAACCATGGCTTTTGTTAGAGAAAATCAATGCTCTGTTGGCAGGTTACAGGATTGAAACTGCAGAGAAGAGGTACACAGAGGACAGTGGTCTGTGTTTGTTTTCCTTTGGGTGGCATTTTACTATTGCCAGTGCCTGGACATTCTGCTTTCTCCTAATCAAAATCTCAAATGAATTCTCACAGTGTAGGCAGTGGGGTTTGTATGGCATGTTTCTTGATTTCTCCTCCCTTTTACCTGCAGTTGTATTTTGGAGAGTAGATACATGTCCTGATTACTTTCACATCTGAAATGTCTTTTGGGAAGGTTTGTCATGCTCCCTTCTTTTCCTGCTTTTATCATTGGATATCATGCTTCATGCCCATGCTACTGTATTATACCTAAACATTACTTCTTTTAATTGTGTGTGTCCTGGGTTCAGCAGTAGCAGTCATTTTTTCTCCTTCTTGGTAGCTGGTGCAGTGCTGTGTTTTGACTTTTGGGCTGGGAACAGTGCTGATAGCACCTGTGTTTGTAGTTACTGCTCAAATGTTTACTCTGGCCAAGGACTTTCTGAGCCTCATGCTCTGCCAGGGAGGAGGGGAGGCCGGGAGGAAGGAGAGATGGGACACCTGACCCAGGCTAGCCAATGAGGTATTCCATACCACAGAATGTCATGCCCAGGATGTAACCAAGAGTTTGCTGAAAGGGCGAGGGCTCTGGGGGGTTGGAGAAGGTATCGGTCGGTGCTCAGTGGGGCAGGGTGGGGTGAGTTATGGGTCGGTGGCTGGTAAGGTGTTGTATTCTCTTCACTTGTTATTTTCTTTATTATTATTATTGGTAGTAGCAGCAGTGGTTTGTATTATACCTTAGTTATTAAACTGTTCTTATCTCAACCCATGGGAGCTACATTCTTTGGATTCTCTTCCCCAACTCTCCGGGAGTTGGGGGAACAAGGGGGAGAGTGAGTGAACGAGCTCTGTGGTTGGGTTTAAAACATGACAGTATGGTATAAAAGTGCATCTTTCTTTGCCTTCGTATGGTCAGAATAGTGTTAAATTACATTACACTAAGAGGGTATGAAGTGTGTAGGTGGAGCACAGGGGAAGCCAACCTATTGGAAGGTAGTACAAGGATAACAAAAGGGTTGTGTGGGGCCCTGGTCACACCCTGTCAATTCAGGGAATTATGTTTCAGCTCACAGGGGCTGGTGGCAGAAATAATTCTGTGGACCATCTTAATATCACAAAGCAAATAAAATGGCTGTGGTTGGAGGGGACCTCATTTGGTCCAGCTGCCCGTCCCAGAGAAGGCTGTCCATAAGTGTGTCTGGGCTGCTTTTTACTGTCTCCAATGCTGGAGACTCTGCAAACTCTCTTGGGCATCCTGCTTTAATGCTCAGCCACAGTGAAAGTAGTAGAGCCTGGCTCCATCTTCTTTACCCCTTCCCTTCAGATATTTATATACACCACTAAATTTCTCCCCTGAGCCTTCTCTAGGGTCAGTATTCCCAATTCTCACCAGCACTTCCTTATATGGGAGGTTCTCCATCCCCTTAATTAACTTTGTGTCCATTTGCTGAACTCTCCAGTACATCCCTATCTCTCTTGTACTGAAGAGCCCAGAGCAGGACACAGTGCTCCAAATGCAGCCTTGGCAGTGCTGAGCAGAGGGGAAGATCCCCCCTCTCTTGACCTGCTGGCAATGCTTTGTGTAATGCAGCCCAGGATACTGTTCACCTTCTCTGCAGCAAGCACACATTGCTGGCTCATGTTCAACTTGGTGTCTGCTAGGATCCCCAGGTCCTTTTTTGCCAAGCTGCTTTCCAGCTGTGTGACCTCAGCATGTATTGATGCATGGGATTGTTCCTTCCCTGGTGCAGGATTCTGTACTTTCTAAACTTCATGAGGTTCCTGTCAGCACATTTGTCCAGCCTGCATAGATGCATACATGAAAAATACTAATTCTCATTTCCTTAGATGCAGATAGCAAATGTTCGCTTTATTCTCATACTTAGAGGAAGCTATTGAACTAATGAAAGAGAACTGACATGCATTTATCCAACTGAAAAATAGAAAGAAAAATATAAACAGTAACATAAAACACACCAGAATATCTGCTGCTCACTTGGGAGTAGGAGCACAGTTGCCTCAAAGCTATTAAAATCTGAGTAATACAGAACATATACCGAAGTGCATACAGTTCATCAGAATACACCTATTTGTTTTTTAGATAACAAGCCCAACAGAGGAATCTGTGGCTTCACAAACTGATTTGTGATATTTACTAATGCATGAAGTGAACAAGTTTTCTGCTGCAGAAAGCCTCATTCAGAACCATATTATGACACCAAGACAGAGCTCTACTCTCCTCATTGGCAAGCCTCACAGGGGAGTTTCTTGAACATTTTGCAGTTACTACGCAAAACTCTCATAACACTGGTGTCAGCTCTCCTACAGTATTTTTTTTTTAATTTAGAGTTACAGAGTGAATATACCAAGATAAAGGGAGTAGGAGTACATGACATGGTTTGTTCTGCTGCTATCCACTAAAACACAGTTCAGGGGTTCATAACCTTTGAGACAAAATACAATGATCATTGGAGATTAGTTTACAAGTAAAGCTAGATTTCACTTCTGAAACAGTGATTTTCAAGTACAAACAAACAAAAAAATAATCAGTGGCTTGGCAAATTTGCCACATGTCTGTGCATGGTACCAGACTCCCCAGCTAATGTTTGTATTTCCAGGAAGGTACAAAGAAAGATCAATAGTGTAAAGCAGTAGCAAGGACATTCTCTGTATTGTAATTTGTGAGGCTATAAGTGAAGCAGCAACCGAAGAGCGTTGTTACACAATGACTCGTCATAGAAATGGAATTTGGATGTTATTTCAGTTTATAGGTAATTTTTGCTAACAAACATTACATACCACCGTGCACTTTTCTTGAAAGACAGCAAATGTTAGCTACCATCAAAGCAAGTTCTTATCTGCTTTTTGGAGGGTTATGACTATGTTTTGATGCTCTCTGATAATAAACAGTGTGTTCAATAACAACTTACTCCCAAGTTGTACTTCTGAATTGGTGCTGAGCTTCTCACTTTCTAGAAACCACAGTATTATTGAAATATGCATTTAACATGTCCCCAGAGGTTCAAAGGATAAAAATAAACCAGCTGCAAAGGTTTATATTCATATTGGATTGATATGCAGCCTATTTGCAGATAGTCTCTGTGTCTGTCTACATGTCTGTAATTACTGTGAGTCGCTGTATATCTGATATGCAATGCAAATTACTAGGCCAGATTAAGTTTTGGGCTGTCTAACCTTGCATATTTTAATGTGTTTGTTTTCACCTACATCTCTAGTGATGACTGTTTTGGGGGGTTTTTTTGCTTTGTTTTGTTTTTTGTTTTTTTTTTTTTTTAATTTGTGATTTTCAGTATATGCTTCTGCTTGTATTACTGAAATTAAAAACTTTGGTGAAGCCTTACAGCATATTCTAACTTTGGGGATCATGACATCATTAATCCACACATTGATGGATGTCTGATACGAGGTGAACTCTTGCTGGCTGGGGGAATGGGCAGAAGCTTTATGTTACTGTTTACCACCCACCGAAGAATCTCACCATCTGCTAGTAACAATATTGAGTTTTCTGAAACTTACCTGTGCACCATCTTCATCATTTTTTTTTTGGCTCAGGAGCTCCAGTGTTTCACTGAAGATTTTGTTTTCATCTGCTTTTTCAAAGGTTGCATGGATACTCCCTCATTCTCATGTGTTTTCAGTTCCCAGTGACCCTGACATGAATGTTTTCTAACTGGGAAACTTGGATTTGAGGTTATATTTTAAAGCAAAGTAGAAAAGTCTCGCAGTTAGGTTTTGAAATTTTGCTATCATTAAACCAACACAGAATTCAGTATTCTGGTTCCTAGAACTTTTGAGGAAATTAGAGAAGCTTGTGGTTTGATCTGACTGTTGAAAGTCTGCTTTTCTGTTTTATTTTAAGATACTTTATACTGTAAGTAGTCAAGCTCATGAGATTAAAAGGTTATCCTGAAAAAGTCACACTATGTGTCTGAAATCACCCAGCTGTTACAACAAGCCTTTCCAAAGCAGTGACAAATGACAAACACTGTAACAACACTCAGGCATGCTGACCTTGTCATCTTTGGTCTTGCACTTGTTTTAGAAGCTTCCAAAGTATTTCAGGATGACCTGTTTTTTTTTTAAGATCCGTTATTGGTGGCGATGTCCAGTTTGTGAGTCTTAATGACATCAGCCGGTTCTCTCTTTTCACTGAGTATCTTAGTGGGAAATAATATGCCTTTTTGTGTTAGTAGTATCTCTTCATGTTGAAGTTTCACCTACAACCAAGCTAGCAGATCCCACAGATGTAAACAAGGATTGTTAAGATAACTTCCTGAATTTGGGAGTAGTAGGAGCCAAACAGCTGGAGGTGTGTCTGTGAATCTGTGTTAGATACATGTCACAGAGAATCACTCATCTTTAGTTCAGTAGACTCCTTTTGCTGAACTCCTGAGCCTGATGCATACTCATGTCTACAGAAAGGACAGAAGGTGCTGGTACATTTGTGAGGAGCATTACTGGCTTCATTCATCAGCTCAGCAGAATTTAACTAAATTAGGTAAAAGCTTACAGGAGAAGTTCTGGTATTGGAAATGCTGTGGTTCCCAAGCATCAACAACCAGACTAGGTTTGCAGTGTAAGAACTGGGAGTTAAGACCAATGTTTTCTAGGAAGAAGGTTTTGTGGTTATTTTATGAATTCAAAAGCAAGTGCTAACCAGTGCCCCTTTTCATGATCACTGTAACTGTGGCATTTTGAAGTCCATACAGCCACAACCAAAGCTGACAGAAACCTCTAGTATTTAAAATTCAGGGTTGCTGAGGCAGTCTCATTTCAGGCCCTTTAAGGTTATGCATTATGCTACCAGCTTTAATTATGTTGTTGCATACTTTTTTTTCCACTCAGATTTTTTCTTACCATTATTCTAATGTTTATGAACCTTTCAATGTTTGAATTTGCATTGCTAACTTTTCTCTCACATCAGACTTTTCTTAGGGTGTGGAGTTAGCTGGAAATGTACGGATTTCCTGGGATTTTTAAAAAGGAAGTCACCCTTTAAGCTGAAGAAGTCACCTTCTTGAGCCCTCCTGACCACCTTTCATATGGATCCTTACCAGAGATAAGGAATCCTGCTGCTTTTCTCATATATTTGAACTAAAGGAATTACTAGCAGTGATAGAAACCCAAGAGGCTTAAATTTCCTAAAATGCTAAACAGCAAAGCCAGAGATGTGTAAGGCAGCCTCACCTACCAGCCTGTCTTCATGGATGACATAAAACACTCTCCTTTTTTCTTTCTTTTTCCAGTCTGGGAGGCTGAATATAAATGTGAAGATGCTCCAAGAAGAATCAAAGTCCCAGGCCCATAACACTGGAATAGTTTCAGTTCTTTCTGCCAGCAGATGCAGCCTTTGTTCTCATGGCAGCTATTCATCTACTTTTCAGTTGGACGGGAACTACATTCAGTCTTTCCCCAATTCCCTTGCAGTGCTCCCTGATGGATACTGTCTTGAGCCTTCTCTATGAGGAGCTAAGCACTCACACTTTTCAGGAGCTGCTGAACTCCTCTAAGGACCCAGACCATGTAGTAAATGCCAAGATATTCTTCTAATAAAAGAATATGTTGGAGAAGGAAGTAAATTAATATTTAAGCAAAGCTCTTGCAACAGCCTAGACACTGTTCTTAACGGGCATCAGGCATTTGAAAAGACACTGAGGAACAATAAGAACATACTTTTTAAATAAAAAACTTATGGAAAAAGATTGTTGGGGTTGAGAGGATGGAATACAGATTTCAGCTCTACCAGTTGTAATTAAAATCGTAAGCTTCTGTTAGGATCCTGTTAAAAAGAAATCCAAGAATCCTTATGGATATCATTATTAGACGAATTGATGCATCACTGAAAGGGAGAAGAAAGTTCCAGTGCCATAGGTTGTTCCATGTGGGCAAACTCCTTTACTCACCACGAGCTCCACTGATTTTACTAGTGATTAGGTTAATGTTTTGAAGGGAGGTAACTGGCAGCTTTGTGGAGCCTTAGTGCTTGGCTTGGTCCCTGCTTTATAGTTTTACCAATACAGACTTATGTTGGTCGGGGATGTTTTATGATGATGGTGACAGCACTAGAGTGGGTCTGGCAAACCAAGCAGATAGGCTGTGCTGTATCTCTAATTGGTGCCTGCTCTGTGCTGCTGTAGCACATGGGATTGATGCATGACTTCATATGCTGTGCAACAGGACTTGCATGTGCACAGAGGTGAGGAGTGCTGGCTTCACTCCCCAGACCTGCACTCCAGCAGGGCAGGGTCCTGCACCTGCATCAGGCCCTCCATAGTCCCAGCCGGGGGTGTACGCACCCATCCCACTGCAACAACTTGGAGCATGTAGACCTCATAGTGTGCAAGGAGACATGGTGTCAATGTGCAGCTGCCTGCAGAGATCCTCCAGCACTTACAAGCAGTTGCCTGCTTATAATTGATAAGGGTCATTCCAGCTCTTTGAATGTTGAAACTATATAGGTAAGAGATGTGCTATGAAAAGGGTGTCTTTGACCGTTGTAACTTTAATAATCTCTTCTTTATCCCTCTCTTTTTCTGAAAGTGGGTAGCCAACCGTTGTCTCAGGAAAAGAGAGAAACCAAGAGCAAAAGATGTCCAGTGAAAGGGGTTTTATTTTCTTCTCTTTCTTGCCATGAAAGAGTTCATTGTTCCACCTTCACAGTTTATTGCTGGCTGTGGAGAAAGGAACAAATTACTGAGTGCAGGCAGAGAAGAATGGTATTGAGCTAGGATGAACAGGGGTTTTCATCATGACAAGAACTGGCCAGATAAGAAATTAGTTGATTTCATGTCAAATGGCTGGTGTTATATTTTAATATTTCAGTAGTGACAGTGCTACCTCTGATGCCTTTTGGAACTGTTTGTACTTTCATTTAATCTGGAATTAGAGCTTTCAAACAGAATCAGTAAGCCCCTAGGGGGAACAGTTACTTGTCAGCTGTGATTACATTTAATTAGTGCAAATGGGAAATTTGCCATTTTCCCTCTTAATCACAGTTCACTGAGCTCTGCTGAGTCTTTTTGGGGGTCTGTATTGCCTTTTGATTCTCTGGGTGCTGAGTTACAGTAAACTACCATATTCGTAAGGTTTCATAGCAATTACTGTCTACACAGAAAAATATATCAGACAAGGTAGAAAATTCTCCCTTCTGCAGTACATAGAGAATGAATTTATTTTCCTTTTTCTATGTACAAAAATAGCAGTGAAGAAATGTGGCTGAACAAATTAAGGTGAATTGGTATTGTTTCTTCTAGTAATTTTGACAGCACTTTCTAGATGGGAGTTTTTACCAGTAGAGCTGTATTGATGTAATTATAGTGCTATAGTTATGCTGGAATAAATTCCTGTCTGAGCAGTCTTAGTCAGGAAGGAGAGTGTTCATGTAAGGATTTGTAGTGATATAGCTCTACTGAGGTAATAATACCAGCATTGTTTGACCTACAGATTTCTCCATGTAGATGAATACTTAGCAAAAATGCGTAGCTTGGAGGCTTGCACCCGGTATACAACAAAACTTGGAGTTATCTGCAGTGGGGTGCTGGAGATTGGCTCAACTACACACCCTTTTGTTCCACATATCTGTCAGTTCCTCTTCTGAGCATTAACCATTAAAGCTTTTCATCATCATCTGGAAAGGTTTTTTGTGAGTGAAACAATACAGATGTTTTATGATGTTATCCAATACACTGTATTTTTTCTTCACAATATATGGCATTCACTGAGCAAAACCAACTTGAGAGACATCTGTAGCTAATTTTACTCTGGATGAATGGAACTTTCAGGGTTTTCTTTAGGCCAGGGACATTAACAATGACATGGGCAATGTGTATTTGATGCATATTGGTTAAAAATCTGTAGGCGGTGCTGCTGTAGGCTGGATAGTTGCTATGACAGTATGTGTAAATAGTGTGATTTATGTGCAATATCATGATTAATTTAAAGTATGTTTGTAGGTCTACGTTTACATTTGACCTACTTTTCTACTTCAAAAAAAACTTTGTAATATAATTTGGTCTTCATTAACTCTTGATAAATACTTTCAATCGATTTCAGTGTTGCATAAGAAGGTTCTAGCAGCATGGACAGCACAGGAAAGAAAGATTATTTTTTTTGGGTCAATATTGATTGTACATAGGGACTTCTGTGCATGTTGAATTTACACAGTAGTAACTCAAGCTGCATTGATTTCAAAAAAATCTGCATATGGGCAGTATATTCCCCTAGTTTAACATAAGTGCCAGTTGCTATACTGGTGTTTTTTTTGTGTTTGGCTTTGCTGTCATAAAATCTGAATGATGAGCAGCAGAAAATTTACATTCAAAGTGTTTCAAAGGTTTCCTGGAACACTGCTGCTAAACACTGCACAACATCTGCAATCTGATGTTTGGTAGCCTACATTAGCATGACAGAATGAAGGAGAGAGGTTTGGGTTTGGAAGGCTTAGATACAGAGGAAAGTCAAAAAGGCAGCAGGATAAAAAGGCAAAAACAAAGAATTGCTATAATTAGGGAACTGGAAAGGCATCGCAGAAGCACATCTTATTGGATAAATGAACTAACGAAGCATGTTTTCTTGTTTGTCTTTAGTGTCTGACTGCCTTTACATTGACCTGAAATCCCACCAGAAGCAAACTCTGAAAACCCTGTGCGTGAGGAGCAGCTGCTCATAAGAATATGTGCCTCAGAAACTCCAATAATAGCTGGGAAAAAGAAGAGGCATTGTCAAGTAAAGCAACAGGTTTTTTTCATCTGTATTAATAATATATTACATGTGATAGCTTTAGGCAGCTGATACTGCTTGAGAGCATACAAGCTCAGTGGTAAGTGTATCAGATGTCCCGCTTAGATGCAGAGGCTACAAAGCATACAGTCTGGGTGTAAGGGGTGCCATTCTCAGCTGTGGACACTACACAGGAGGCAGTGTAATGGAGGTTATGTTTACTCTGCAGAACAAGTGTCCTCTGGGGTCTGTCTCTTAGGTCCTGATCCTGTGATCACCTCACTCAGTAGAGCTCTTGCATAGTGTGATTTCATTCTGGCCTCTGTGCTTGGGTTTCCCTTGTATGGAAAGCAGGATACAGGGGATGCTGTGGACTGTATTGCATCCTGATACAGCATTGCTGTGTGGCTGCATGTTTACCCAGGCTCCTGCAAAGGATCCAGGCCCCTAGAATCTCGTAATGGCACACACTAGCCCTGCTCCACACTGCCACATCTAGGCCTGGCTGATAGATTATAGACAAAGAGTATGAAGCAGTGAAGAAATAGCCAGTTGCTAAATATGAATTAGGTTTGCATTTGCGTTTGCTGTAATTAGACATATTTATCTTGTACATTGACATTGTTCCACTTAATAAACCTCCCTTTCTCTCACAAAAAGTGAGATAGCAGAGGCAATGAGAGCAGAGAAAACCAAAGTGAATCAGTGTTGTGAATCAGTGAACCAAAGTGAAGCTGTGAGGTGTACTGCTTCAAATGAAATATCAGATCAGATACACTTTTCATAGGCCTGGATGCTTCATAGACCCGGCAAGCTTAGGGGCTGGCAAGATATTTCCTGCTGCTCTGCAAAGGATCAGTCCAAAAGCTGGTGCTGCTGGTCAGGGAATTGGGTGAACATTTCCATTTGAACAGGCATGAATGACTTTGCTTCCTGCAAGGAATGTACCTTGAAGTGTCATAACCCTTCAGCTAGTGATTCCTACTGTAGTGAAAACAGTGGCCCATGGAAGTTGCTTTGATTCGTCTGGAAGCGAAGCTGATACTTCATGAATCTCTTCAGCTGCTGGGGTTCTCCAGGGGGATCCAGGAGGCAATGAGGAACCTCGAATCCAAAGATTAAAGTTTCCAGACGGAGACATCTCTGATCCTACAGTTCAAGCCCTCATTGTTTGCATAGCAGGTAAGCAGTTGCAGTTTACTAATGACAGAGATATTGTTTGTTCAGGTATGGTTTGATTTTCTCTTTTTGCCTATTAAACAAAATGCTCCTGGCCAGAGGGAGCTCTTTTTCCATTCTCTTAGGAAAATACCATTTTACAAAACACTGGAGGAGGTATTCCACAGAGACAACCATCATTTCTTTGTGCCAATAGGACAAAGTCCTTAAATAGATCATGTAGATCAATAGAGTAAAGGTTTTATCTTCTTATCAGTAAGTGGCTCTCATACTGCTGTACCCTCAGTACGGCACACTGCGGGTGCAGCAAAAGCCTGGGCCCAGGAAACCATGGGCCTTGGCTAGTGGTGTCACACCACGTGGGCTAGGACAAATGACCCAGTATGTTAGTCAAAAAGCCTCCTTGCCAAATAAATGTGTGAGCATCTACGTGAGACATCCCTGATACCGTATCCCTAGCAATTTTCCCATAGGCGGTGTGGCATCTCCTAGTTCACTCAGATTGCCTGGAAAATCAGTGTCTTTTCCTCTCTGCAATGTGTCCTATACAGCTCCAGAAAATATTGCAGCCAACACATCAGAACTGGGTTCTGAGGTTGATATTGCACACCAGGATCATTGTTATAAAAAGCATGCTCTGCAGTTACCTTGCAGCTGCTTTGGTGACTGCTAGACAGTTCCTGGTGTAAGCACATCTTCATCAGCTGTGCTATCTGGAAGAAAGCAGGAAGACTCAAGACAGGAAAACACACAGTAATGTCTGTACATCCAAACAGGTAGTAACAATCGAGGACTGCTCAGGGCAATACAGTGGCAATATCTGTACTTCAGGGGGTGTACCCACCTTCTTCACAACAGCTCTGCTTCTTGGGCTTTCAGCACTGTATTGGTTAGCACCTGCAGGCCACAGCAGAGCATCACCAACTTCAAGATGCCCTAGGTGCTTGCAGGAGGTCACCTGTGTGTATGTTACTTATGTGAAGTGCACAGATGTCTATCATCTGCAACCACAAGCTACTTTTTTTGCCTTAACTATTCCTGTTTTTTGCTTCTAGAATAACAGCATGCTAAATGAAGCTATTCTGTGGTGTTCTCACTGAAGCAGCTATGCAGGCTCCTTGACTTTCCTTAGCTTCATGCTTATTCTCTTTCCTAGGCAGCTGCAGATGAGACAGAGGAACCCATGATCATGGCCACTAAAGTTACTGTCACAGCTGTTGACTAGCACAGTACTTGGCTTGAGGCCAAGTGATCAGTGATCACGTGTCACATCAAATCAGTGTCATGTCAAATGTACACGTGCCATGTGTGTAGTGTGTCTGCCTGACTATCAGACTGAAGTGTGAGTCACCTTTATAATGGCTGTGGCTGTTCACTGACCGGCTGTTGTGAAGAGTCCAATGATGAGATAGTAGAACTTCCCAGGATTTTTCTTGTGTGATCATGAGGTGGGGTACTGCAGTTTATAGTTGCTTCATGGCTGACATCCAGTTGCTAGAAAAATGCTGCCTTGAATGGAGATCAGCACTGTTATAAGCAAGGGAAGCCATCAGAGGAAATCTTTATTTTGTGAAAGCATTAACTCGCTGTAAAATGAAAGCTGTTGGGTTGCTGCCTTTCTGTGCCTGCTCAGATGGTATGCTTAAAATGAAGTACATCACCTTGATGTAACCTGAAGAAAGAAGACAAGCTCTAAATCTTTTATCTGTATTGGGTTGGCTTGGGTCAATGTCACTGAAATAAATGGACTTGCACAAGTGAGCTGTATTTATTCATTCCAACTGCCCTAGACTGCTTTTTAGAGAGGTGTTGACTTGTTTGATGTGATCCCAAACCTAGATGCTGGCCACGACACTAGAATTTAGCTTCTTTTCAGCAAACAATATTCAACAATCCAGGAGTACTCCTACCTTTTTGTACCAAGGCCCCAGCTTTAAGCTGGTGATGAAGTCTAACAACAGTACTCTTGTTACCACAATATCTGGAAAAAAAACCCCTGAACCTAAAATTAGCTACCAATCCCAGATGAGTTATGCTAAATGGAGTTTTGCTGTCTTCCATTTTCTGTTCCAAGTTATGGCCTATCTACGGAATGGTAAGATTTGTATATTGCCATAAAATGCCTTAGACCAGAATTATGACTGGGTCAGAGAATAGAGGCTGAGCTGGGTCTGGCACCATCGCAGCGCTCAAGAGATGCTGCTGGGTGAGGAGACTTCAAATCCCTTAACACTAATTCAGAAAGCCTGCCAGCAGTTGGCTGGAAAGTGCAGGCCATTTATCTCACTCCTTCAATATTGCTACACAAATGCCACAAGTCTTTTTCCTTAGCAGCTCTGTGAGAAAAATGATGACTTGAGTGCAGGAAAATAAAACCAGGCTGCCACTCTGAGCACTGGTAGAGCCAATGCTGATATAAGAGTAAGAACTGGGAGCAAACTCCTATCTTCTGTTCACAATTTTCTTGTCTTCATTTCAGTGTCCAGCTTTCTTTGTAATGAAAACCAAAATTTAATAGAGAAGCTACATTTGCTGAGTTTGACTGTTGTGAGATAGAATTACTTTTTATAACTCAGCTGTTGCTTACTTATTTGCTATACATTATGTAAGGCCACAGTTTCAGTACTCTCCCAAACTGCATGAAAGAAGACATGTGTGTGCATGTGTGTGTTCAAGCTGTCTTTTCTCTGTGTGTGGTAAGCGCATACCACGAACATTGTCATCATTACCAAAATGCAAATGAATAAAAATAACACAATATGGAATAATCTATTTTACATGTGCATAGGGTGTGCATGCAGGTTGTATTGGTGCAGCTTAGCAGCCCAAGCTTTAAAGCCTTGTTCTACAATGTCTTTACACAAAGCTTTCTGTAAGCTGTGTTGTATGCTGATGTCTTATTATTTAATTTTGCAAAACATAAAGACACTGTGAATCTTCCCCATGTGTCTGTGTGGATGAAAGAGAGCATGTATAACAATTAGAATCTTGCAATCATGACTGGCTACGTTGGAGGAGGGAGAGAAATATAGTGATTAGAAACTTGCAGCATCTGGTTAGTATTCAACATTAGCGCTAATTCAAAAAATACTTGATCATTTATTTAAATCTGAACACATTTTCAAAGTTCAGGGCCCTTTAATGTCCTTTCTTGAACTGACAACATGAGGAATCAAAACTCTGGGCAAGTTTCCTTTAAGGCTACTGGGGCCTCCTTCTGTTCTCTCAGAACTGTGTGATTTGCTCTGATGTTTTAAAGAATAATATCGTAAGTATAAACAATTAAAGGTGGAGCCTAACCTACCACATCAGCACTGCTTGAGTCTCTACTGAAGCTGAACTCTTCTTATGACTGACATTGAAGTTCTTCTGTGAACCCTAGGAGTTGTCACAGTCCCTTGGGAAATTGTTATTAAAACCTAGGAGTTGCTTAATACTTGTAACTACAATAAGTCTCCATGGAATTATAAAATTACAGGGAGTTTTTTGCACAAATGTCTTTTAAATGACAGCAGAACATCCCTCTTTCCTCCATTCAGAATTGATTAGAAAATTCCATCCCACACTTTTCCCTGCTTTTAAACTGGAACACAATGTGTTGTTCCCTCTCAAAATTTATTTTAAGGAGTTATGTGTAACAGGTTTATGCATATAATGAATTGGAAAATATTTATACTTTTGTACATTGTTGTACTTTGGTATACAGGAAATTAACAAAATGGGAATGTTTTTAACATATCTGGACTTGCAAAACAAACATAAAATGTACAAGGTAAATTTCTGAGAAGCTTTCTGTTAGAAAATGCACAGTAGAAGTGTGTAAATATAAAAATTCTGGAGAAATTAGGCCTGTTCTGCTGCTAGATCTGCTCCCAAAAAAGTAAACAGGAAAATATTTGAACCATATGAAGATTTCCCAATCAATATTTAGGCTGCAAATCTACAGTGTTTAATAAATAACTTTTCATTTCACGTGTTAAGTATATGTACAGCATGCCTTACAATATATATGTAATGCAACATAGTGGTTGAAAAAAATGACATTAATAAAGGATAATTTTAAGATGTTCTGACTTTTCCAACACTTCCCTTTTCTCCCCAGGTCCTGAAATTTCCTCATGGAAGAAACTTGAAATTTTGGGTTGCTGGCTTTACAGAGGGATAACAAGTGAAAATCTTTCATAAAACTTAATTCCTGGCATGGCTTAGTACTAGTGATGACTGCAGTATTGACAGAGCTTTGATGGTCATATTAGATTGGATATATCACTTCAAAGTGGAAGAAACTGATTTGAGACAGCCACTATCTAGAAAATATGTTTTAGGGAACAAGCTAGCACAAGACCAGATGAACTAAAATGGTTTTCCTATCTTGTACTTTTCTGATTCTGTAAGCCTGTTTTGTGTTCTGTTAACCCATTAAAATAAGCTTTGCATGCTCACCATTGATTTCCAGCCTTGCAGTTAACAAAACGAGGTGTATTATTAATGCTCAAGCTGCTGCCTGACAGTAGTGGGTGTGCTGTGATCTGACACTGTCAGAACATTCTAAATCACCATTCTGAGCCTTTCTCCAAGGTCACCAAGTAATTTAGGAGATAATTAGCAGAGTAGTAAGATTTTCTCACCTTCTGGTATGCCAGCTAGGGCAACATTTTCCATAATCAAAGAGGATGGATGCAGCTGAAGATTTCTCTTAAATGCTGAAGCACCTGTGAATGATAACCCACACAGATACTAATTGCTATGGCATTGCCACCTTTGTAGTATTAGGAAAGGAGCTGCAGGTGGGAAGGTAGTGAATACAAGTATGCTCTCTAGACTCTGGTCTTTTAAACTGGGCTGCTGGCATACTTGAGCACCTAGCATGTTCTGAAGTGGGATATTTATTACGGAAACTGCAACCTCAGTCTGAAGGATAGAAGATACATTGTATAGAAAGGCTGCTTCAGGAAAGATACATTATATAGGAAGGCTGCTTCTAACTGGCACATACAATTACATATGAATAAGCACAGCATTGTAAGAATGCAGAAGAATTGCCCAGTTAGAGATGTCTTTCAGTTTCCATCACAGGAAGATCTAAACAGCAAGAGGAAACTTCATATTTTGATTTGCAGTATTTTCTTTGTAGACTCTAGTTTTGTAAACAGACTGTGTGAGATGTAGAAACGTACTGGAAAGCCTGTTCATCAGTAAATGTTCAGTCAAGCCTCTACTAGCTGGAGTCTCTTGCTGTACCTTTCTGTAATTCTGCTTTTTTTTAATAGCTGCTTACCATCCACACCAGCAGCAATGCTGTTCTTTGTAGAGCTGCTTTGAAAATTTGAGAATTTAGCTTGAGAAAGCTAAAAACTGTCACTGCTGTGAATCTGTTCTTTTGATGTGGCATCTGACAGGGGTGAAGTGGCAGAAGTGGAAACAAGAGGAAAGAAGCTTCAACATCTAGAGAAGTTGCCAAGGGCATGCAAGGGAGGTAATGCCATGAAATCAGGCAGAAGCTACATGTTAAGTTTTCTAATTTGGGATCCATTAGGCTTGTGCATTGCCAAAGAACTGATGGATGCAACTTTTATATATATATATATATATATATATATTCCTAAAACTGAAAGCAGTGCTGAATATTTGTCAGGGAATAAGACGGGCCTGGCAGTAGAAGGATAGAGAAGCTAATCTTTTCTATCCTTAATTCTCACAATGTGTATTCCACCAGCTAGCACATAGTAAAGGAGAGGAAGCTCAATGCCAGGCAGTATTACGGATGGAATTGTTTTCAGCAGTTAGTTTGTGTCTGCCAAGAACCACTTGCACGAAGTCCGTAACCCTTCAAACATGAAGACAGTTTGGCGTGCAGGACCTCACTGATACTAATGAACAAAACAATCCACCTTTTCAAGAACTTGACGTTCTCCTTGCTGAAGGGCATTATTCTACTTTGTAAGCAAAGCTGTTGTACCAGCCCTGTAGTGTTGGCTCCTTGCACTCAAAAATCACAGGACCTCTAAGCAGTTGCACAACTGTAACATACTTTGGCTTCTTTAATAGTCATCCCAGCTTTAAATGTTTATTGTTCACAGTATTACTGCTTTTTTTGCTCCTTCGGGAATAATAAAGGGTAAAATCTTAGAAATAGCAAAGATCCCCATAATGAATGCATACACTGGGAACTAAATTCTGTTGTATGTATGACATGATTCTGGGTGTACGATTCACATATCTGCATACACAAAAATTATACTTAGAGGCCAAAGGCCCCCCCAGTCTACTAGTGTAAACTTTTACGTTATTTGAAATGCAGAATAAGAGTTGTAGTTTTGTATATGGGCTGCTGGCAGCCAGTTCAGTCCTTGTAGTTTAACCTGTACTGATGGCAAGGAACAGCATTATTCTGGAACACCAAAGCCTTGTGGCACTGTGAGTCTGACCATAGCTCCTTGACAACCTGTTAGAAAGACCTTAGGGTCAGCTGGGGATGCGGTCCCTATGTGATAGGGACTGTGCAATATGACTTGGGTCATGTCTACCTGGGTGGCTAAATTCTGAGCCCAGTATCAATAGCTTGCTTCTCAGTCTATTAGCATGAGATGCTAGCCACAGAGGTAGTGTCACACCTTTTGAGACGAAAACATGAATAGACAAAAGTGCATTATAATAATTTGTTGTGTCCTGTGTGATGCCTCTCAGTCATACCCAGAAATTCTGGCCTGTTAATATGCAGGATATGTTCATGTTTGAGCAGTGTTTACTTTCTTGGCAGGTCCAAGGTTCCTCTATTGCAAAATAATCTTGTAATGACAGGGTATTTAAATGGATTAATGCAGCCAAAGAAGTAAGCAAAGCCATGTCTGTCACTAAGGTGGATGTGAATCCTGTTCTACTCTTCCATCAAGCTGCCACCTTTTCAAGTTTTGAAATAAATTTGTTTACTGACTCTTCTGTAAGCCCCAGTGTCCATGGATTATTTCTTCTGTTTGTCTTGGAAGCAGATAACGTGTGCCAAAATTTTCCAATTTCCTATGTATACTGCTTCCAGAGTGAACTGGTATGGATGTTAGGGGTACCTTCCAGTCATTTAAAGTTATAATCTTGTCATTAAATTCATCTGGAGGAAGGCAATAATAGGAAATAATCACATGGGGAAACTTTATGCACAGGGGACAAAACATCTCGTTAAATTACTAGCTAAGATCTGTGCTAACGTTACTTCCTTTTTGGCAGGGAAGTGGATTTTTTCATCCCTTTCTATCCTGTGGAAGGCTGTCCTTCTGCATGTTGCAATGCTGAATTATACTTATCCATAAGCAGAGTGGAAGGCTAAATCTTTAAACCTCACTCTCCTTGTGGAGCATAGAAGGCACATTGAGGCTGATTATTCACTAATAATTTATTTCTCCCTCAATAACTATTTTTAGCACAAGTTCTGCAAATGCTCAAGAATATAGATCAACCTAGAAAATAAGTTGTCCTATTGAAGCTGGTGGGATAACTTGCATGGATAAAGTAGTCTCATGATACTGTCTACAGACACTTCTCTGTGGTATTGGTTTTGCAGATGTGCAGTTTTAAGGCCTGCTCTGAAGTGGTTCTGGTCAGGAGGAAGTAAAAGCCAGTTTGATCCTGATAGAACTACAGCTGTATCCCTTCAAGATTTGAAAATAGGACAGAGGTTTGCTGGATATTTTTTTTTTAACTTACTTTTTTTCCTGACCTTTACTGGTCCCTCACACAACAGGGTGTGGGAAAGGAAAACATCAAGTCAACAACCATGTTTTGAAGCATTTTGCCTAAATTGAAAAGGGTTATAAAATATTTAAGAAAACTTCACTCAGCTCTTTAAACATGGAGCACTTCTTTTGGAATACATCCACAACAAAAGCTCTTAGGTTCTTGGAGTCATTTTCAAGTGTAAGTGGTCCTTAAGTTCTTAAATATTTTGGAAGACTGTTCAAATCCAAAGCTTTTATATTGAAAGTAAAAGCAAGGTTGTGCCCCTTTAAATCAACCTTACAAACCATCAGCAGAGCTCACTGCTTGGTGGAAACTGTTTCCCATCTTCAGCTAGACTAGCAGTTTTTCTATTTAAATAGAAGTAGTATAAGGGATGATCTAGACTGTAGGCTGGCCATGTGAGCAGGTGGTCCCAGGGCTAGGGACCTAAAGGCACTGGATAGCTGTTTCCTGGGATGCTGCTCTGGAGTCAGGGCACTTCAACTTCTTGCTGTGGCTTGCCTCACCCAAGTGCAAGGCATCAGCAGGAGGAAGGAAAATGCTTTTCCTGAAGCCTATTCTGGTGACTCTGAAGGCTTTGAAACTCTCTGTGGAAGAAGTGGAAGCCCTGGGAGTGGTGTCTTTGGCTGAGCCCTCAGACTCTTGGTTTGCGGGTAAAACTTGAGGCTCTCAAAACTTTTAGACTGTTAATTCACCCACGGCTACCAGTGTTTTTAAAAATACAGCTGTTTTTCACTCCTATAAAGCTGCCAGGAAGAAGACAGGCAGGAGCCTGTAGCACCCAGGGCTGTGAGGATCCTTAGGATTGTGGCCCCCTTGGGCAGAATCCCTCTCAACAAAATGTTCCAGATGTTTTGAAACTGTTACAGAAATGTGGCCATTTTCCCTGCTACAGGAAATACAAAAACATCCTACTAAGCTGCTGCTGTGGTTACTCACACTTGGTGGAAGTTGGATGGAATGCATCTTTGAAAGTTTAAGTGTAGTGGGCTTTATGCAGTCATAGCTCCTGTCTGATAGTGGTGCTAGGCAAGGAGTTAGGTCTGGCCCATCGGCAGGACTGGGGGGAACATGGTGGTGCTGCATGTGGGGCATAGGTTTAGCTTAGGAACTGCAGAAGAAGATGAACAGCTCCACAGAGAGAAAGGGTGAGTGCAGCCACAGATATCATTTGACCTTTGTGGAAAAGTACAAATGGAAGAGCTATTGTGGGCTCAGAGAGATCTCAAGGCCATTTATTCTGAGAGTTTTGCACAGAAAGTGGTGGGGAAGAGCTCAGGACCACTGCAATGTAATTATGGGCTAATACTAGCTATTAATTGTGAGCATGTTTTTCCAGCTCATGCCCTGGTCTCTTAAGATGATGAAGCTACTGTAACATGAGGGAACGGAAGATGATTAAAAACCGGAATTCGTTTACTGAGCTGTAACGTTTGAATCACCAGTGCCCTCTATGACAGTATTCTCTACTTAACTGACTAAATTGGTGCATATGCTTAACAACAAGTACTTTCAGACTGTCTGCAAGCAGAGGTGAGTAATTGATATTCCAGATATGACACATTCATAATACTATGTAAGAATAATATCTCTATCCAACGCGTGCACACACACACTATGTCATGTCAACCTAGTTAATAATTTGTCAAAACTTGTTTATGCCTTTTCATGTTCTTTCTGGAGCAGTCCATTGAATTAGACTGCATTATAGACATTGACCTGTTATTTCTCTAATACTCATATCGGCCCTTGAAATAACAATAACAAAGTTCCAGTCTTCTGATGAATGTTAATTTGCAATTGATATTGTTGAAGAACCATTTAACTGACCAAAACAGCTACATTGTTTTCAACACATAGTTGACTCTATTGCTTTGGCTGTACTGAAAGTCCTGCGAGTTGCTATTTAGATATACTCAAATGTGGTTTCATGGCAAAATAGTGGGTCAAACATAATAATGTAATCTTGTAATTTCTTCTAAAAAAATCAAGTGTTAATATTTTTATTTGGAGAAAATGACACTTTCATTTAATTTGTTTACTTAACCTGTGAGGTTTTCAGCAGGAAATTTGGGCCAGTTGTAAAAATCACGGAATTATTATTTTTCTCCTTCCCTTCCAGTAAGGAATGGGCATCAAAGACCATTTATTTCCTTCCAGTGATATACATAACCATGAAAAAACAGGAAAGAAGGCACCAGTGTAGTGATGGGAGTGTTTGTGTGAAAAGGTTGTTTTGCATTGACCTTGCTGTGCGCTGAACACTCTCACTTCAGCTGGCAATTAGGTACATCCTTCATCCTCTTCTTATTAAAATTTGGGTCATGATTTTGTCTGTATGAATAAACATTTCCACTCTAACAGTGAAGCAGTAATGTCTTGAGATGTACTGGTCTCAGGAACAAGAGATCTATCTCAGGTAACTGCAACCAAATTAATTCAGCTTTTAACTTGAGTTAGCTTCTGAGTTCAGCCGTGAAGTGGGCCAGACATCAGCTGACTGATTTTAGATGAGATATGCAGCAGCAGGAGCAGACCACAAGGTGGGCTTAGAGCATTACAGGAGTTTTAAGTGATTTGACAAGTTCATTATAGCTCACCTTTAACACTGGGATGTGAGAGGTTTATTAATACTGTGAAATAGTGTTCAGTTTGGGCCCACCTCTACCGTGTGGGCCACCTCCTTAATTTTCATAATGAAGACATTAAAAGAGAGATAATATCTGCAGAGGAATGAATCTCATTGACAAGATGTTTGACTGGCAAAAACCTTCTAAAAATAATTAGATCCTACTGTTTTAGAAACTGTTTAAAACATCAATCCTTACATTTATGCAGGACACTTTCACTGGGCACAGTACTAATTTTTCCACAGTTTTCGCCAAAATACCCATTTCTAGCAAGAAAGATATCAGTGACAAGGTGAAAGAGTGATATGGGCAGAGAAAGAAAACAAAGGAGGGAGGGGGAGGTGCTCAGAGACATAAGCACCCTTCCAATTCCCCTTGTTACTTTCCCCTTCAGTATCTGTGAATTTGCAGAAAATAAGTAAATAAGGAATCCCAAACCAGCCTGTCCCACCTTCCTTTCCTTGTCTTACTTCTGGGCTGTACGCAATTTCTGGTTCATAAATATGCACAATGCTGTTCTCCAGGACATTCCCATTTGCCACCTGTTTGTTTCCCAGGGTCTAAGGGGAAGGTCTCTGCTTGGCCTCCCTATGCCTGCCCCAGTTGGAAAGGTGATGTTGTTGGAAAGGAGCATGTTGTTGTTTTGTGGCGGTAACCAGGGAGTAACCTTCATTACTTGCATCTACCTCCGGCTCCTAAACATTTGACCAGTAGAAACTTGTTCAGGGTTCACAGGGTTTAAATAAACAAGTTTCAGCTCATGCACTAAACATTAGTCAGCTATCTTGAGGGAAGTTATTAGTTCTGTCTACCTCTTGGCCTCTCTAGCCTTCTGCTCCCTTTTCCCCAGTCTTGATTGATATCCAAGGTATGACTAATGCATTTTGATAAAATGTGTCTGGCTTCACACCTCAGTTCTTTTACTTTGATGATTTGTTTCATCATACTTCTGTTTACTAGTTTTTCAGGCAACAAGAGTTGTTTGCTTCCTGGGGGCAATGCAGGAGTAACAATGGCTTTTCTTAATTAAGTTCCAGCTACTACTTGATGGGAAAGATGAGAGATTTATTATTGTTAATGTAATCCTTCTCAGACATAAGATACTTTGGTGATTGCTATCAAGATAAGAACTCAGCTACATAAACAGTGAATAAGATTAAAGAATGGTGGTACTAAGGTTTAAAAGGAAAGACCATGCCTTCTGCCAATGAATGTAAATCAGTCACTAGAAGAGTCACAGACACTTTCTGTTGTTTCATTTAGACTTGTCCAGACCAGCATTTATCAAGAGATCTACCACTGTTACAACTTCATTACAGTGAGACTCAGGCCTTATAGTGCAGGAGAAATTATGTCATTTATTCAGGCCTAGACCTGGTTTAAATACCTGTCGTGATTTAAATCCAACCACAGAGCTCGTTCACTCACTCCCCCCCTTGCTCCCCCAACTCCCGGAGAGTTGGGTAGGAGAATCCAAAGAATATCACTCCCACGGGTTGTGATAAGAACAGTTTAATAACTAAGGCATAACACAAATCACTACTGCTACTACCAATAATAATAGTAACGATAAAGTGAAGGGAATACAACACCTCAACACCTGCCGACCGATAACTCACCCCACCCTGCCCGACCGAGCACTGACCGATACCTCCTCTAACCCCCCAGAGCCCTCCCCCTTCGTGGTAACTCTCAGTTACATCCTGGGCATGACGTGATGTGGTATGGAATACCTCTTTGACTAGCCTGGGTCAGGTGTCCTGTCTCTGCTTCTTCCCAGCCTCCCCTCCTCCCTGGCAGAGCATGAGACTCAGAAAGTCTTTGGACAAACCAAACATTTGAGCAGTAACTCAAAACATACTTGCTATCAGCACCGTTCCCAGCCCAAAAGTCAAAACACAGCACTGCACCAGCTACAAGAAGGAGAAAAAAAATGACTGCTACTGCTGAACCCAAGACAACACCATTGAAATCTGTCTGGTAAGATGGGCAGCAGGCAGTGCAGGAAAGCTACACAGAACTGGCACAGGAAGAGAAGCTGTAAGCACTGGAAAATGTTCAGCTGTGTGTCTCCTATTTGGTTCCAACATAAAGGAGTGGTTAGGATCTGGCAGAGTTAGTAGCTGGTAGGAAGCATCTGGGGAAGTGCAAAGGAGTCTCTGATCTACCTCTAATCCTCGGAGAGATCCTATGGATATGCTGTGGGGTGATGGGTATAATTACTGGTATGATCTAAGCTGACATTCAGAATCAGAGTTTGGAAAGGTCACTGGGACACTTCACATTCTTATTCCTCTAAACTTTTGTACTTGGCTGAAGGGAGATTATTTTCTCCATAAGGCATGTGCATGAATATCTATATTCTTTCTGTGCTTTGTTACCCCAAAAGACATTGAGACTTTTCTGAGTTGTTCACAGAGACACAATCATTAACATGATTTAACAGAGGTTGGCAATGTCTTGATTAAGATATTGTGCTGACAAGATGAAGAAACTAAAAACCTGTGGAAAAACTGATTTCAACCCAAATGGGTAATGTTGGAAGCCATTCTATCCAACTGAAAAAGCAGGTGGGCATAGTCTAATAACAGGACTTTTTTTTCTTGCTTCTCTTTAATCTCACAGTACAGAGAGAGATGCAATACTCCAGGGAGGATCTGATGAACATGTGAGAGAGGGCAGCTGTGTCTGGAACCTAAGCTGGGAGGAAAAGGTGCCATTTCCTGCAGGAGAAGATGGAGTAAGACTCTCACAGCCTCGTGCATGCAGGCTAATGATGACAGCATGGGTTGTTACCTAGGAATCATAGAATCATAGAATAGTTAGGATTGGAAAGGAACTCAAGACCATCTAGTTCCAACCTGCCTGCCATAGCCAGGGACAGCACACACTAAACCATGTCACCCAAGGCTATGTCCAACCTGGCCTTGAACACTGTCAGGGATGGAGCATTCACAATCTCCCTGGGCAACCCATTCCTGTGCCTCAACACCCTTACTGTAAATAACTTCTTCCTTATATCAAATCTAAAGTTCCTCTGTTTAAGTTTTAACCCATTACCCCTTGTCCTGTCACTACAGTCCCTAATGAATAGTCCCTCACCAGCAACCTTATAGGCCCCGTCAGATACTGGAAGGCTACTATGAGGTCTCCATGCAGCCTTCTCCAGGCTGAACAGCCCCAACTTTCTCAGCCTGTCTTCATATGGGAGGTGCTCCAGTCCCCTGATCATCCTCGTGGCCCTCCTCTGGACTTGTTCCAACAGCTCCATGTCCTTTTTATGTTGAGGGCACCAGAACTGCACACAATACTCCAAGTGAGGTCTTGCAAGAGCAGAGTAGAGGGGCAGGATCACCTCCTTCGACCTGCTGGTCACTCTCCTTTTGATGAAGATCCAAATACTTTGCTGGATTTTCAGATTCACAAATTGATTTTGTGCAAGAGGTGCTCTTGCACAGTTTTCTAGGTTCTAACCTGTTTTAAAAACTACAGTAATCCATGTAATTATCAAAAATCCCAGTTTTGCTCCTGATGTACAAAAAGGTCAGAAAAGAATTGCATCAAGTATGTTTACCATTCTACTTTGTTTATTGCAGATACTGTTATATCAGTTACCATTCCCAGATATGACCAGGTAAAATCCATCTGATTTTTACAATGCAATTGACAAGCCCTTATCAGCTAAACTTTCAGTTGTGGCTTCACACACATCATAGAGTTGATAAAGCAGAGAACAAGCAAGTGAAGCTTCAGCTACTTTCTCAAAAAAAAACGGATTGAAAGTTGAACAGTGTTCACAAAAAAGAAACGATAGTGAAGTCTTTGCCACATGTAACCTGGTTTGTCCCTCAGATAATGATAGCACTGTTACGTCACTGAAAAAAATAAAGAATTAACTAAATACTTTGCTTGATATTAATTAAGTGACCTTTTATATGTGAAAGCCAACCCCAGATGTTTTCAAGCCTGTCTACTTAACAGCAAAAGAAGTACATAATCTGCGTGTAATATGCTAAAGTCAAGCTATTACATGCTGCTGCTGAAGGCCTGTCTGGTACTCAAATAGAGAACAAATTGTTCAGGAAGCTTTTGCCTTTTCTATTTCCAAGCAACATTTATTTATTATTTTTTTAAAGAACAAAAGAACCCCAAAACCTTAATCAGTCACAGTGATATTTTAGGCTTGTGGCAAGGGTAAGATGTCACTGCACTGGATTCAATGTGCTAATCAGTTAGTGTCTGTATTCTTATCCAGCACATTCTTCCTCCAGTTAGCACATATTTACACACGGAAGGATGACATGTTCTTCCTGCAAATAGTTCCCAAATCCCATCAAATATGAATATGGACAAGTTACAGTCACCTGTGAGTAACCTTTTATTGAACTCCTGAGCGAATCTTCAGCCATATGTGTCTGAGGAGTGAGTGAAATCTTTGTTCTACAGTTGACTAGCATGGATGAAGGAGTATTTCTGAGATAAAATGTTTTGTGCAGCAGAAGGGGAAATAAGAGCTATCGTAGTTGTAATCTCTTTGTACAGGAGAGAAGATTGAGAACTGGGGCAAAAGCAAATTGGAAAGGGAAGAGTAGGTGAGGGCTGCAGGTACTTGAACATCACACAGAGAAGGTGGAAAGTTTCAAACAAATGTAATGCCAAGATAAAAGGCCAGGGAAACAATTTTGTAGTCATGAATGACGACCTAGACATAGGAGAGTCTTTATTATTCAGATGTGACGAGAATAAATTCAACAGTATAGTAGTCTGACTTCCTCCTGTAGCTTGAGACAATAGCTCAAGATGTAGAAAAGGGAGTCTGAGTAGGACTAACAGCCATGGTGGATCAGCAGAGAGATGAAAATCGTAACAGCTAGTGAGAGGCACTGACTGAAAAAGGAAACTGGAAACCCTTTGCTGCCTCCCTGAGAGAGGGAAAAGGAGGAGGACTTACTGAAGAATCATTACAATGACTTAATTGAATCTTTCCATGGTGGACCTAATTCCACTTATTTCAAAAGTACTGCAGGAAGGGATGCCTGGGTTAACAGATTGCATCTATGACTGCCTTGTGTTTTTTTTTCTGGTTGTTTTTTTTTTCCCCTTTTTTTTGTCATAGATTCTGCTAAAATATTAAGATATTCTTACAAATATCTGCTGAATTTAATGGTTCTTTGAAACAATGATGAAGTTGTTAGGGGAAGATGAGAGAGAATGAGGGGAGTAAAAAAATTAAGCGTAGTTCGAATTGAACTCTAGTAAGAATCTCACACTTACGTGAAGATATTTAGTATAGGTTTTGTGCATCCATTGTGTCACTAAGGTGTATATTCTAATGGTCAACTCTGTTGCTTCTGAACAAGAAATGATCACCAAATCAGCCATTTATTGACTGTGGTTAGTAGGATACACATATTTTGAGCTGTGTAAAGAGCAGCAGTGCATGACAATTGCTAATTAGAGAATAAATGAGTTTAGACTGCAGTCTCCTCAAGGCAGAGATTTTGTGGCTTATGCTGTGATTGCCTAAAAAAGGCTTTGTAGAGTAGCACGTTTATCTGTGGTGCTACTGAGATACTTAAAAATAATCATCTCTTTGTAGCTTAGTGAATCTTTTTTTTTTTTTTTTTCATCAGAGACTGGATATTAAAGGACAGAGGTACCTTATAAATATACTCTACTCTGGGGAGGACTTTTTCTTCTCTGTAGTGAATTCAGTTTCCAGGATTCACAACCTTGAAGACTCTATGTCCCACAGATTAGTGGATAATGAAAAATAATAACTGGGAAACTTACCTTCTTGTATTTTTACAGTGTTGTATTTTATGGTAGTACTCTGACCAGCTTTGACTCGACAGTGAGTGACTCTCTGGAGGTGCCTGCTGTGTAATGTCCCTTTGATTTCAAGATGCTTGTTCAAGGACTTGGATAATCTATAATGATCTGAAAGAAATAGCCTTATATTATCAGAGAGGATCTTTTTTTTTGTCAGTGCTTTCTCTTGACATTTGTGGTAGGTAGAGTACTTTGACTGTGATCTAGTGGGGTGATGGTCATTTAAGTGAGGACTGACTACTTTTGAATGTTTCTCTGCTAGATGAAGAGCTTATTGTTACCAGCTTTTTGCTACCATCTGCCAGGCAAAGGTTACCATCCAAAGGCCTGTTCCAGTGGAAGGGATCTAGTGAACTGTGAGTTATACACATCAGGAAAAGTCAGATAGGTCAACTAAAACCACCTGGCAGGATAAATCCAGCTGTTAAATGGACAAATACTCCTGGATTCCCTTTTGCAGCATTGGTTATGGTTGGCAGAGGATGGTAACAACCAGTCATCAACCAGAACACCCATTTGCCAGTTAAGCATTTGTCTAACTCCCATAATATTTAGTTTATTTGATTTTTTTCTTTCCCTGAGGGAGGAGAGGTGCCCTGCTTGACCTCGTGCTCACCAACAGGGAAGGACTCATTGGAAATGTGATGCTCCAGGGAAGTCTTGGATGCAGTGATCACGAGATGGTCGAATTCAAGGTCCTCAAGACAGTGAGAAGAGCGTGCAGTAAGCTCACTGCCCTGGACTTCAAGAGAGCAGACTTTGGCCACTTCAGGAACCTGCTTAGCAAGGTTCCATGGGATATAGCCCTAGAGGGTAAGGGGGCCCAAGACTCTTGGTTAATATTCAAGGATCACCTGCTACAAGCTCAGCAGTGTTGCATCCCAACTAGAAGAAAGTGCATCAGGAGGGACACGAGACCTCCTTGGATAGATAAGGAGCTGCTGAGAAAAATTCACAGGAAAAAAGAGGCTTATAAAAGGTGGAGCAAAGGACAGGTGGCCTGGGATGAGTTCAGGGATGTTGTCCGTGTAGTCAGGGACGAAGTTAGGAAAGCTAAGGCCCAATTGGAGCTAAACTTGGTGAGGGATGTTAAAGATAACAGGAAGGGATTTTATAGGTATGTAGCAGCTAAAAGCAGACTAAGGACAACGTAGACCCCCTCCGGAAGCTTTTGGGAGAACTGGCTACACAGGACTTGGAGAAGGCTGAGGTTCTGAATGGCTTCTTTGCCTCAGTCTTCACTGGCAAAGGCTCAGACCGCAGCACCCAAGTCTTAGTGGGCGGATGCAGGGACTGTGAAAACTTAGGGCCCACTGTAGGAGAGGATCTGGTTTGAGACCATCTTAAGAACCTGAATGTACACAAATCCATGGGACCTGATGAAATCCATCTGCGGGTCCTGAAGGAGCTGGCGAATGAAGTTGCAAAGCCACTGGCCATCATATTTGAAAAATCATGGCAGACAGGTGAAGTTCCTGACGACTGGAAAAAGGGAAATATAACCCCCATTTTCAAGAAGGTGAAAATGGATGACCCGGGGAATTACAGACCAGTCAGTCTCACTTCTGTGCCTGGTGAAATCTGGGAGCAGATTCTCCTGGAAGGCATGCTAGGGCACATGAAAACAACGGGATGCTTGGTGACAGCCAGCATGGCTTCACTAAGGGGGAATCCTGCCTGACCAATTTGGTGGCCTTCTCTGACGGGGCTACAAAAGTGATGGACGGTGTGGAGCAGTTGATGTCATCTATCTGGACTTGTGCAAAGCATTCGACACTGTCCCACATGACATCCTTGTCTCTAAATTGGAGTGTCATCAATTTGATAGGTGGACCACTCGATGGATAAAGAACTGGCTGAATAGTCACACTCAAAGAATTGTGGTCAACGGTTCAATGTTCAGCTGGAGATCAATAACGAGTGGTGTCCCTCAGGGATCGGTGTTGGGACCAGTCTTGTTTAATATCTTCGTCGCTGACATGGACAGTGTGATTGAGTGTGCCCTCAGCAAGTTTGCCAATGACACCAAGCTGTGTGGTTCTGTTGATACGCTAGAGGGAAGGAATACCATTCAGCAGGACCTTGACACACTTGTGAGGTGGGCTGATGCCAACCTCATGAATTTTAACCATGACAAGTGCAAGGTCCTACACCTGGGTGGGAGCAATCCTAGGCACAGCTACAGGTTGGGCAAAAAGGAAATTCATGGTAGTCCTGTGGAGAAGGACTTGGGGGTGTTAGTCAATGAGAAAATGAACATGAGCCAGCAGTGTGCACTCACAGCACAGAAAGCCAAACTGGGGTTTCTGGGCTGCATCAAAAGGAGCGTGACCAACAGGTCGAAGGAGGTGATCCTGCCCCTCCACTCTGCTCTCGTGAGACCTCACTTGGAGTACTGTGTGCAGTTCTGGTGTCCTCAACGTAAAAAGGACATGGAACCTTTGGAACAAGTCCCGAGGAGGGCCACGAGGATGATCAGGGGACTGGAGCACCTCCCATATGAAGACAGGCTGAGAAAGTTGGGGCTGTTCAGCCTGGAGAAGAGAAGGCTGCATGGAGACCTCATAGCAGCCTTCCAGTATCTGAAGGGGGCCTACAGGGATGCTGGTGAGGGACTATTCATTAGGGACTGTAGTGATAGGACAAGGAGTAATGGGTTAAAATTTAAACAGGGAGTTTTAGATTTGATATAAGGAAGAAATTCTTTACTGTTATGGTGGTGAGGCACTGGAATGGGTTGCCCTGGGAGGTTGTGAATGCTCCATCCCTGGTGGTGTTCAAGGCCAGGTTGGATGAAGCCTTGGGTGACATGGTTTAGTGTGAGGTGTCCCTGCCCATGGCAGGGGGGTTGGAACTGGGTGATCTTCAGGTCCTTTCCAACCCTAACTATTCTATGATTCTATGATTCTATAATCTGTGGGTCATCAATGCCAAACAAGTGACTTCTGTATGAAGCAGCCCCATATAATTTTTTTCTCTAGTCTTCAAGATAGGTCATTCATATTTAATTGCATTTGCCGTGTTTAGCCAAGCTGAGAATGAGCCATGAGACAAAATGCTCAAGTAGCTCATAATGGATTTTGTTTCTTGCACAATGCTTGCATAAACTAGGTCCAGGCTAATAATATGTGCTTTTGAAATCTTAGAATAATGATTGAATGAGTTATGTAAGAGCTGAAGCCTACATGAAGCCAATCTTATTTTTATCAAGCAGCCATTTACCAAAAGATAATCACACTCAAGGCTGGGTTTGCAGAGAGTCTGGGCAGAGCAGTGAATAGCCGAAGCAGTAGGTTCAGAATTCACCCAAACCAACAATTCTGAGTTTGACCTTAGGACCTTTTCTCTTACCACTGCTCTTTTTTGTCATTGTTAATAAAACAGATGCATTTCCCAATAGTTGTGGTAAGTAGGCTATCACCAGAAGGATCTGGTATTGAAAGTATGAGTAAAGACAAGGAAGATAAAGATGATTCATCTTGAACAGGCAAAGAATGTGGCTGGTGAATGTTATCAAAGTACTTCCACTATACAGCATATTGCCCTGGGCAAAGCATGGTCTTTTGTTAACAATATTAGCCTGTTTCATTCTGCGTAAGTCCATTTTTTTTTCTTTGCTGCACACTTCTCTGATGACTTTGAAATATTTCTTAAAACATTGGGGGAAAAAAGTCACATAATCACAAGTGTTGCTATCCAGCACTCCTCAAAGACGTTACTTCATGGAGGAGAAAGAAGGGATAGTCATTACAACTCTCTTTGTTTCTTGGTAACCTTCTTCAGAAGTTTTTGTCTCAGAAGTCAGTTGCCATAATGGAGGTTTCTTCTTTAAAAAGCTTCTTTATTTGATGGTATCTTGGGAAAAAATAGGTAAAAGGCACAAGGACATTCTTAACTGCTGTAGATGACTCCACTGTATGCCAGACAAACCAGCTTATGGACATTGTTACATTTTGTGGGTTATCAGTTGTAAGAAGAGTCTGTTTTGTCTCCAATATGACAGTAAGTTTAGTTTCTGAACAGCAGATACACAATAATTGAGGTCAAACCCTCAACTTGTAGTCACAGTTTATGTGTCTTTTTTCCTCCTCATTATGCTACCCTCTGCTTTATTGCTTTCCAACTGTGATCTTCACCTTTTTTCTTTAACAGTTCTCTTTCCTGCAGAGTAAATAAATAGCAGATCATCTAAAAAATGTTTTCCCTCCCTGTCCTATATGTAATATTTAGAAGAAGTTTAAATACCTTAATAACTTTACACTTTTTTTTCATATTAAAAGCAGTTTAGGTTTTCTGAGAGTCATATCCTTAAGATCCTTGAGGATATTCAGTTTTGCCACTTTGGAAAAGATGTAGACATTTTCAGAAGATATGCAGAATAATTTTCAGGTTTGATGGTTGAAACTGATTATAAGTGCAGTTGTTTCGTGATATGTAATCATATTACATTTCAAGTTTTTTACTGATACTTTATATCACATGTTACCCCAAGCAAACAATGAAAAAGAAAATAATGTAGTTGTCGTCGTTTAAACCCAGCCACACAGCTTGTTCACTCACTCCCCTCTTTCTCCCCTAACTCCCGGAGAGCTGGGGAAGAGAATCCAAAGAATGTCTCTCCCACGGGTTGAGATAAGAACAGTTTAATAACTAAGGTATAACACAAATCACTACTGCTACTACCAATAATAATAGTAACGATAAAGGAAATAACAAGTGAAGAGGATACGACACCTCGCCACTTGCTGACCGATAACTCACTCTACCCTGCCAGACCGAGCACCGACCGATACCTCTTCCAACCCCCAGAGCTCCAGCCCTTCTGGGTAACTCCCGGTCACATCCTGGGTATGACATGCTATGGTATGGAACACCTCTTTGGCTAATTTGGGTCAGGTGGCCTGTCTCAGCTTCCTCCCGGCCTCCCCTCCTCCCTGGCAGAGCATGAGACTCAGAAAGTCTTTGGACAAACCAAACATTTGAGCAGTAACTGAAAACATTGCTGTTATCAGTGCTGTTCCCAGGCCGAAAGTCAAAACACAGCACTGCACCAGCTACCAAGAAGGAGAAAAAATGACTGCTACTGCTGAACCCAGAACAGTAGTTCTTTAGCCAGTTGATCTTGACTACATTTATATAGCAAAAATTTTTCATAAATTGTCCTTGGAAATTAAAGAAAAAATATCATCTAATAGAAGGTAATATTCATAAATAATTCAAACTGTGACTTAATGAGCATTTCTTGTAGCAATTATGCTCTTGTTAAAGGCTCTGTCCCTTGCATTTATTCTTATCCTGGTGTACTTGTATAACTTATACTCTGCCCTTCATTGTCACTAGTGAAATGAGTATCTGACCCAAACTTGCCTTTATGAATGTGTTTAGTTCGATATATTTACAATGCACTCTCAATTGTAAAGATGCAGACTGTTTGCAAGGCCATACAGTGGACTGAATACCAGAGTTCATCAGGGATGAAAACTTGAGGAAAGACAGAAAAAAATATTTCACAGGCAAATGAACTCCATGAGCTGTAATTGCAGAACAGCTAAAGCAAGGATGCTTCAAAATAAATCATTTTTTGTTTTAAGGTCTTTCATCAGGTTAATTTCCCTGTAGCTTAAATTTGTCTGGATACTTTAGTTAGGGGATGTGAGTTGCCAAACCATTTCATGTCATTGGTGGGATAATATTTGCATCCCTGGTGGACTGTAGCAAGAGTATCCAATGGGTAGCAGATGCTGCCTGAAGGTTCAACATACTTCTGTTGAAATAGTAATTGGCAATGTTTTGGTATACATGGTCATGCAATTACTTTGCTGGCTTTTTGCGTGTCTGCCCGGTGAAGGCAGTAGAACTCACACACTTCACAAGATTTCATCAGACCATTCTGGTGTGAGCAGGAGCGAATGAGACCTTCTCCATGTTCCAGTGTGTCCCATTGCCTCCATGCTTTGGAAGGCAGCTGTCCTTCACAGGGTCTTGAATACTTCCATCTCCCTGAGAATAAGGCAGAGAGAATGCAGAGTCCTACCTCCACAAGAATCCCGTAGACACTTTCTCCTCTTTCAGGTTTCCTTGTGATTTGTATCTTCCTGAAGCTGATATAGACCAATAAAAATGCTGTTACTCCTTGATGCCACAAGCATAGGTAAATAGGGTGCCAGCCCAGTATGACAGAAACAAAGGATTTTATACTAATACATGGCAATTATTGTAATTATATATATCAATATACTAATTTTGTGAATGTGTTTTTGATCCTTGGATGGAAAAGAAATATGGATAAAATGTAGCCATGTTCAACCTATTAGTGAAGACCATTGATGCCAGATAAACCTTAACATTCCATAATGTGTTTGCATAATTTGCTTTTCCCTTTTCCAAGGATAAATAAAGCCTAAAAAAGTTGCACCCACTGTAATATATGCTCAGCAAGCTACAAAATAGGACCTGTTCTGACAGAAGTCCTGTAGCACATTCACTTTATCTCGACCACTGCCATTTCAGTCTGCCTTGTAACATAGTAAAAGAATGATTAAGACAGTTGAGTAGTTCTGTCTGTCTCTGACTTTTTTCCGCATTTCATGACTTAATGCCTCATTCTAATATAAATCTGAAGTAAGTCTGAAACCCTGCCAAGAATTCTTTTTATCCATGATTAATAAACCTATTTTGTCAGGCATATAAAGTCATGTAGCACTGTATTTAGTTTGGATTTATTCAGATTTGATTGTGATATCATTGCACATCACAGACACAGTGTAGCACTCCTTGAGAATTTTTTTTGCTCATTTTACTGCATGCTGAGTGAGACATATAAATCTTTTCTCTGTTTTCAACAACAGAGATTGCTAAGTGATTCCAACCATTATAACCAGAAATCATTCTGAGGTCCAGAGAAAGTTCTGAGAGGGCCTACCAAGAGAAGTCACCACAAACTACCATCTAAGAGTCATACCCCATTATCAGATGGTGAAGCCTCCAAACACAAAAGTAACTAAGGATTTGCTGAGTAAGATCTCCTAGATCCAAATGAAAAGCGTCTTGCTCTGCTTTGTGTCTCCCTGTTCTCTACCCACCATGACAACATGGCTTTGGATATCTGTTAGAATATCTGCAGCTGTTCAGCACTGGTTTTGAAGAATTAATGGAGTTCTTTATCTCATTAATTTTCATACTGACTACTGTACAGACGTTACAGGGAGGAGGATGCGTGCTTGAGGTGCTGAAGCAGTTTGTAGTTCCGCTTTGGCTTTAATTGGCATTAACAGGGTCCAGAAGATTGTGTTCCTGCAAGTGGACAGCAATATCTCCTTTCTGAGCAAGCACTTAAGTGAATGGTGCCTGTTTCTTCCCTCAGGTTCAAAATCAAGAATATGGAGTTTCTGTTAGCTGAAATGGAGTCACATGGTACATAACTACAACAGTATGCAAAATTAGCCAAGACATATTTCAGCCTGGATTGCAAAGGCTTTGTTCTGTCCCTGACTTAACTACTCTACATTTTGGTCAGGATCCATGAACTGTGGAAACTGCCCATACTAAGATCTCCAAAGTGATGGTCACGAGTGGGAAAGGAGGGGAGGGAACCGTGAATGGTTCTGGGGAGAGGATTTTGGTTTTTTGTTTGAAAGGTTTTGTTTGTTTTTTGGTAGCTGATATCCAGTCAATATTTGATATTCAGAAGTTGCAACTTTATCTTAGAATAGTTCACTTGCTCCTGTGGTTTTCTTTCTATGATCTGTTAAGACAGTATTCAGCAAATATTTCTACCTCAGTTTAATTTTACTTCACCTCTCATCAGACGTGTCTGTTTGATGAAAAGAAAGCCAACCAGAAATGTGAAGTCTGGTGTTTCCAAACATAAAACTGAGCGAACCTTTTGTAAGATTAAAGTTTGTAAGCATCCAGCAGTACATGGGGTACAAGTAGTCTGAATCACAGTCTGTCTCCTCCTTCTGTGTGAACTGTGAGCAGATTCTTAGCCTCACAACCATGCAGCAACTCTAAAGCCTGGGGAGTAGTTGAAAACTAGTGCAGAGACTGAGCTGATCTTGTTCTTTAAACAAAAAGTATTATTTCTGTAAGTCCACACTACTCAGCTGCTCTCAGCTGTGGTGGCACCAGTGCTCCCCTGGGATGTCCTGTGCTTGGGATCCCTGCAGTCCCTGGTCTGCTGCCACCATCCCCAGCTCTGCTGCAGAGCAGACCCACACCAGACCTGGTCACCTCAGACTTGGGATGAATACTTTCCTCAGAAGGCTGATGTGGGTGGGTGAAAGGAAAACAGAACCCGAACTCTCTTTACACATGGAAGATGTTTATTAATTTGAAGCTGCTGAGTAGTATAGCTTGATAATTTCTGTATTTCCTTGCTTTAGTCTAAAGGGAAGGAGGAGGACAGAGTGAGGTGAAAGTCTTAATATCCTTTCTTCCAGGCTCAGGAATGCTGGTCACTGTTCTCACTGTCAGCTGTTTCCACACAGCCGATGAGGGACAACTGGAAACTGTGCAAAGGACAAGGTGGACTCAATGCTACATCTGCATGTCTGCGCATGAGCACCGCATGCCATTGTGCTTTGCTTTTCAATTTATATCATATCCTGTCACAACAATACCTCAGAAATATGGTAAAAGTCTCAGCTTCCACCCCCCTTTATACCTTTAGTGTGTATCTAGGGTGTAGGTGAGGATTTTGGATAATGTAACAGCACAGTGTGAAACCCAAGCACTTTGTCTTCTGCCCAAGAATTAAGCGCTTTACCTCAGTGAAAGCAGAAAGTATTGTAAGAATGCTGTGAGAAGGCTTGCTTCAGGCAGAATTGCAACTGAACTTTTCTGTGCCCTAACGTTGGGTACATTACAAACTACTATCCCTCCTCTGATTTAGAAGAGGGGGTGTCTAAATCAGACAGCTGAAGATCTACTCAAGAAAACCAGAAGCATGTGACCTCTTCAGGCTTTTAAAAAATCTTGCATTAAATGACATCAGGCCTTAAAATCAAAATTGCTAGTCTGAAAAGGTCACATCAAAGAGGATATAGGAACCAAATGATGCATCTGGTGACCACAGATATATTAACCATGTTCATCACGAATACTTAAAAAAGAGGGAACTGAAAGCGAGCTTTTCTCAGTGTAGACTCTAAGTATTTGACATCTAGAGCTAGTGCCTGAGCCCTGGTTTTTTGTGGCGTCCTGTCCTGGCTTAGTGGAATGAGTGTCATAAAATTATATGCACAACATCTTCAGCTCTTTGCAAAAAAAATCAGCTCTTGATGTAGTTTTGCTGAATTCAGGTGGACTTGGTTTTCAGCTCATCTAAATGACCCAAGATTATTGACTTCAGCAGAACCATCTTCATGTCCCTATTCTATAGTGCAACATCTTAGCTTTTCCCCTTATGTCAGCTACTAATCAATGACGGTATTTTGGAAGGAGCTGTGTATTCATCCCTCAGCTTTCGTTCCTGCTCACACCCTGAAACAAAGTGGGGAGACCCAGCTGGTGTCTTTGCCTTACCCTGTCTGGCAGCACTGCCTCCTTTCAATGCCCCTGGAGTGCCTGCTGCCAGTGTGACATGCTGTAGAGGGGGAGGGAGGGATGACAGCAGGAACCATGCTTTTCCTCTGGTTAAAACAGAGCTCAGCTTTTGTAACTTGGAGCATGAGAAGATGTATTTTGCTGGCAAAGACTTAATAGATAACAAATGGCTGCAAATGGCTCCCATTTTTAATGTGCTGTTCTTCCAAATTACAGAGCTGGTTTTCTTGTAACGAAGAATTCTCACATTGCTTTGCTTGAAATCAGCATAACTACATGAATGTCAAGGAAAGAAGAATAAGGCCCACTCTTTAAAGAGGTATATAGCTGCCTTGGTGAGGAGCACTGGCACATTGCTTTTGCAGTCATTTGTAAATAGGAACTCTTTGGCTGTTAGGCAGTACATTTAAGTCAGAGTAGCAGATGGAAAGAACTGATCCTGAGTGCCCCTGCCATGTTTACTTACTATGCAGACTAATAGTAAGCATCTTTTGCTATCCGCTGTGGGGAAATATCTTTCCCTTGTTTGAAAGTAGGTCAGGAGGAAACCTGACATTTCCTTGACTACTTGATGGCTGTGTTTGACAGTCTAGGCAACCTTACTCAGAAGATCTTCTGCAAATGAGAAATCTAAAATGTGTCAAAGGGGCTGGGAGTTCTTACTCTGCTAAATTCATTTACCAGTTTCAGCTTTCTGCTCAATTTTTCCCCAAGAATGAATGACTCTCAGACTTTGCAGCCACAGTGTTGAAAGCGTCTGATTAATTTCTTGGGTAATCGAGAGCAGAGAGGGAAGCACTGGTCAGAGAGGACTGTTTCTTACTGGCTGGGGAGATACTGTAAGGTCTGTCTATGATGACAGCTTCAGGGTGACTCAGCAGGTGCTGCTGTTGTCACTGGGCTAAAAAAGTCATGCAAAAACAGCTGGTGCTTCTCTTTCTATTTTTGTTCACTTCACCCAACTACACTAGTGAAAAACACTGTGATAAAAATAGTGAGTAATTTCTTACATTGCTCAATATTTGTTTTGAAACTCTTGACACAGATCTGAGCACTGGGCTACTCCTTCCATGATGACTTAGCTTGAAAAACAAATGCAGAATTGTTGAACACTCTGTTTAAGGATTTAAAACATGCAAAAGCTCTGATCAAGCAGGAACACGCTTTGGTGTATTTGAGAGTAGGGATAGTCTCTGGGACAGTTGCTTAAGGATTTTTTGTGTGTGGTGCAGCATACACTGGGGTTATGCTCTAGCTGGAGTCTCAAAAATAAGAGTTTTGTGTCCTCCAGGCACATAGAGCTACAGCATCGATGCATGCAGATATGCAGGTAACTTGGTTTTGTACAGTGACACTGAGTTTCAGCCAGGGATACCTCCCAAGGTCCAGAGAGAGGGACAGGAGCTGCATGGGGAGGACATGTGTGGGACTGCAGACAGAGGCTCTGGTAGCAGGAGCTTTCCCAGTGTGCACACTCCATCTTGGGGTGTTAGGAGGGAGCTGTGAAAAATCACATTGCCAGCACACACGAATGTCACAGTGTGAAGCAGATTGCTTTAGTCATTTTTTTGGCATGTAAAAAGCCAAACTCCTCCTCACCCCTTGTAGAAGAAAAGAACGTTGTTCATTAGGCTCAGCAGATGCTGGATTTTTCTTATCTTTTTAGTAATCAGTGAAAGAAAAAAGGCAGCAAAAATGAATAAATAAACAACAAACCGAACAAGAGCCAGCCTCTTAATTCCCAGTGATAATGTGTGGCTTCTGTTCTGGGAATTGTGTTTGGCTCCCCACAGATAACTCAAGGGTCCAAATCAACCCTGCTCCAATTTTTAGTTGGCCAAATCATGGTGACTTATCCTAATGTGTCCCCACAGGATCTTGCCATTACTGCCTCAGGAAAAATTAGCAGTAGCTCCTTCCTCCTCATATCATGCCTCTGTGTCTGTGGTATAAGTCCCATCAAAGGTCTGGATTCAGAATATTTTTTTCTAGTGAAATGAAATAATTTTGTTGATTCACTGCCCGGCACATAAAATTAGCTTAAATTGAATCTTCCAAAAATAAAGTGCTTGAAATTCTTTCACATCTATGCTGATGTCTATTATATAGCTCTTCCAAGCTCCACATGCAAATTAAATAAGCCACTTGGAAAATAAAAGACTTTTGGAAAGCTAATGTTTGCAAAGAGGGCAGAAAACCACCCTGCCATCCTTTTGTTGCCACTGAGCTCCACAGCAGCTTGATGTCAAACCTTGCCAGTGTATGGCATGGAAAGTGGCAGGATTTGGCAGAAGCTGGCCCCGTCTGAGATAGTAGGCCAGTGTGGCTTGTCCTCAAGGATCTGCCAAATCATTAATGCAGTGCGTCAGGCAGGGTCATTCATTTGTGGTCTTTTCCAGTATGAATGCTGGGGGGAACCAAAGTGGGGCTGGATTTGGCAGGAGCAGAAGCTCTGTTTCATCAGGCTGATAGGGGTCAGGGTCTGGAAAAGCACCAAAATAATGCATGGGCTGAGGAACAAATTCATGGAAGAGAAGTCCCCTGAGGGCTCATTAATGCACAAGGAACACATTAAGCTCAGAAGGTCTGTGAATTCAGGAGGGTTAGAGGCTGTGAGGAGGGCACTAGAGTCAGAGATGCCCTTGTTGCTGTGCTTTCGTAGTTTGCTCTTATGGCCACTGTTACAGACAGGATGAACCTTTGGTCTGGTCCAGAAAAGCTATACATATATACGTGTGTGTGTGTGTGTGTGTTTGTGTGTGTGAAATTACACAACCTGTTCTGAAATAACAAGCCACTAAAAGAACGGAGTGTTTGAAAAATGTCCTGGGAATATTTCTGGAGATAACAAAAATGACAGGGGATCTTGTTTTTTGCTGACACCACCAATAATAATAGTAATGATAAGGGAAATAACAAGGGGAGAGAATATAAAACTAAAAGGGGAAAGGAAAACAAAAAAAAACCCAACAATAAACACAAGTGATGCACACTAAAGTTGCTCACCACTGGCTGACTGATACACGGTCTGACCTGAGCAGCAATCTGGCCTTCCAGGTAGCTCCCTCCAGTTTATATACTGGGTATGACATGCTATGGTATGGAACACTCCTTTGGATAGTTTGGGTCACATCTCCTGTCTCTGCTCCCTTCTGGCTTCTTGTGCCCCCCCTCACTGGCAGAGCATGGGAGACTGAAGAGTTCTTGATTAGGGTAAGCGCTACTGAGCAACAACTAAAACATCAGTGTGTTATCAGTGTTGTTCTCAGACTAAAGCAGAAAAGCAGCACTGCACCAGCTACTAGGGAGAAAAATAACTGTTACAGTTGAACCCAGTACATCTTGCTTACTCATCTGAAATGTTTCTAAAATAGTCATACCTAGATGAGGAATAATCACATTGCTGGAGGGGGTCTATCATGAATAGGGATTGACCTTTGCCCTGGGGAAACATTTTAACTCAGAATTTTTGTATAGGCTTTTAGCTAAGCCATAAGTGCATAGTCATACATTTTTTAGGAATTCCATGACTTAAGAAGGAAATTGCAATAAAAAATATAGGTGGAATAGTGTCCAGAGGAGGCTCTGCCTTTGCAACAAGTGTTTCCACATACATTTTAGTGCCTGTGACTCACCATGGAGGCTGATACCAATTGTTAGTGGCACTGATTTCATGAGAGCAAATGATTTAGTGTGACTCAGTGTTCAGGTGTTCAAGCAAAGGTGTCTTTAGGAACTGCTTCTTATTGACTAAGTCCCACGAACTTCAGTGGATATTAAGTGCCCAGCTACATAAATATGTTTTGCGAATCTCTCTGGCTGTTCATCTGCATTTTAGTGAATATTTTTCTTTATGCCCTATGCTCTATCCTAGGGATGAACAAAGGTGTGTAAAGAATTGTTTGCCCTCACACATGCCTCTGCTATGGAAACTGTCCTTAGAAGATCCCTTAAACCTTAATTCACCAAAAAGTTGGTTTAGCTGGAGTCTTTGCAAGGGCATTGATAGTCCAGCGCAATGTTTTCTTAGCTCATGAGGCAATGAGTAACCTAGTTAGACTTGGCATCGTCAGCAAGAATGGCACAACTCTCACATGACAGATCAGTGTGGTTAAAAACAGGAAGGATGACCTCCAATTTTAAATCATGGGGCACTGTATAAAAAGAAACATGTGATCTTTTCATGGCTAGCACTGATTGGTGTAACTGCCATAATATCAAAACCTGGTAATTAGCCTGAAACATGTTTTGCTATGGTTGTGCTCTTTACATTGACTTACAATAAATCAGCACAAATAATGAGACAGCTGTCACATAAAATTCATGTTTTTAGTTGCGGCAGAACAAAATTCATGTGCTAGATTGTTTGCTGACTAAATTGTACGTGACCAGAGACAGAGCACAAATGGTAACTCCCAATTACAGTTTTGCTCTGGCACTTTCTGTCAGTTAGGAAGACTGCTTTTGCTTGAGCATGCCTTCTATAAAAGCATCTGAGAGTTGGTATAGTGTATTCACTGGCAATATTACACCATCTATGCTCCTTGTACTGGTTTGATTGACATACTGACAGTAGTGATTTAATTACTCTGAGAGGCACAGAATCCAGGTGCATACCCTTGCAAATGGTGTGTGTGTATGAATAAGTTCTTTTTACATGGTTATTGTAAACCAAACTTATAGGAAAGCAATTACCAATGGTTACACTAAGTCTGACCAATTCAGAGCACACCCATTAGGTTTCTGGTTATGGAGGATCATATCTGTTCTGTTTCCTTCAGAAAGAATCTAGGAAGATAAACCACTCACATTAGTTCATGAATATAAATACTGAAATTTGGATGAACTATATATTCAGCATACAGTGTCATCACAAAAATGGGATTTTGTAGTTTTTTTTCTCTTCTGTATTATACAAATAGGTCAATGAAATTTTGACTTTAAAAATTAAATCAAATGAAAAAGAAGCATATTAGTACAAAAAGTAGGTTTTGTATTAGCCTGTGTCAGTTTAAAATTCTAGCTGTGAAAATCATCTGATATACTGATATTCTTTTTTGATCATTTGTTTGTCTATGTCATTGTCCTGACTGAGCAAATGCAGTAGGCTTTGTACATAAAGCCCAGGACTAAAAATTTACAAGATTTCCTTGGTGCATTTTATGATTGTACAGGTTCCACTGGCCATGTTCTTAAAATCTTTCAATAATTAAATCTATTCTTCTTTAATTTTGTGAAAAAACAGTCTTTTTGATTATAAATATATCATGTCTGTAGTATTTTTAGTAAATTATAAGGACAAAAAAAAAGGAATGAAAAGCATCAAAGGAGAGATCACTCAGAGTAATCTGGAAAGAAGGTAAAAGAGAAATGTATATTAAGTTCATCATTAATTGTAACTGAGTAAAATGTTAAGGAAAACGTAATTCACGCAAAATATTTGAGATTTTCTCACTGCTGAATTACACCACTTCTGTAGGTTCAAAACTGTTTTCATGTCCAAAACCAGAAGAATCAAATGATGAATTGCAGCAGTGCCCTGCCATCTGTGGGAATATTCCCACAAACATTCAGTCTGATTTAGGCATGGTTTGGAGAGTGTGGTTGGGCTGATCCCTAGTCACTGACCTTGACTGGTCTGTTCTTCATGAAGGGTTTGCCATTGCTTTTGCTGAGAATCAAGAACCTCATGCTTATATCATTTGGTAAGCAGGAACAAGATTAGTCACTTAGCTAATGGCTAATTGTCTTCCTGGATGAGACTTCTCATATGCTTTAGAATAACATGTGATTTAATTTTCACCTGAACCAGGGTCTCCACTAGTTGTCTGGGCAATTTGTATTGCAGTCTGTTGGCTCTGGTTGACAAATGTTTCCAGTGTAGCAGTGTGATTTTTTGCGACTAGTTAAAATATAGGGATGGAGGAAAGAAAATTGATAAAATGCAAAATAATTTATGCCTATGCCAAAATGGAATCAAACATAGATACGTTTTGAGTTCCAAAATATGTAACTGCTGTTTTGTTTTATTTGGATTCCTTGTTTTGCCTGATCAGGGCAAAGAAAAATAATATAGTGGTCAAACTTGGGAGTAGACGTGGATGTTTTAATTTAAAGCCAACACTCTGTGCATGCCAGCGACATGCCAGCCTCCGTCTGCTGGGAAGCAAACCCCTTCCAGGCGGGCATGTGAAAGAGGTCGCCTCTATGGCTTTAAGTCCAGGGAGGCAGTGCCTCTTGGTTGTCTTTCTTCAGCCTGCAGTTATCTTCTGCAGAAGAAGCAAGCAAAACCTGCATCTTTTTAAATTTTCAAAACAACTTTTAAAGGAATTGACCATTATCTGTTAGGAACAGAAAAGTGCTGAAATCACACAATGAACTGGTACTTTGTAATTTACAAGTATCCTCAAATAGTGATCACTGAGTTGGAAGTGACTACAGCTGACCAAGGCTGTTGCTAACATGGCTGTGTAAAAAGGTTTGTTTAGCAGATTGACTTGAATCAGCTGCATTTTGTGGTTACTGACTGGTGTTAGTGTCTATATTAAAGTATCTGTGAAAGTGGCATCTGGGTTAAATGCGCTATCATTTACAGTACTGAAATTGAATACTGCTTTGTATACAGGTGATATTGCAGAAAGCAGAACATGACCCATAAATATACATGCATATCTGTAAGGCAGACTGAAATAAAGCCCCTGAATTTGAACATCCTAATAATTTTAGTGAGGCTCCAATGAGGTTATTAACTTCATGTCCTTCCTTCTCATGACAAAGTCTCATCTCATTTGCACAGTTTATAACAGGATGTTCTTTATGATGCATAGGGATTACACTAGGAAAAATGAAGTTCTCTATATCCAATACCTTTAATCTCTGACAGATTTCAACTCTGTTTCAAACACAGACTCAATTAAATGACTTGTAAAAATCATAGAATGGTTCAGGTGGCAGGGGACCTTAAATTCTTTTAGCTCCAATACTCTGTACCACAGGCAGGGACACCTTCCATTAAACCAGATTGCTCAAAGCCCCATCCAGCCTGGCCTGGAACACTTTGAGGGACGGGGCAACCACATCTCTGGGCAACCTGTGCCAGTGTCTTAGCACATTGACAGTAAAAAATTTCTTCCCAACACCTACTCTAAATCTACCCTTTTGCAGTTTAAAGCCATTCCTCCTTGTCGTATCCATACATGATCTTGCAAAAAGTCCCCCTGAGCTTTCTTGTAGGCCCCTCTTAGGTACTGGAAACTGTTCTAAGGTTTTCCCTGAGACTCCTTCAGGCTGAAGAAGCCCAGCTCTCTCAGTCTGTCTTCATAGCAGAGGTGCTCCAGACCTCTGAGCATCTTCATGTCCTGGACTCGCTTGAGCAGGCCCATGCCCTTCTTATGTTGGGGTCCAGAGCTGGAAGCAGTACTCCAGGTGGGGTCTCATGAGAGCAGAGTAGAGGGGCTGAATCACCTTCCTTGGCCTGCTGGTCAGGCTTTGAATACAGCCCAGGATATGGTTGGTTTTCCTGGCTGCTGGATTGTGTTGGTCTTGTGAACAAACACCCCCAAGTCCTTATGCTCAGAACTGCTCTCCAATCTCTGCCCATCCTGTAGCTGTGCTTGTGATTGCTCTGACCCAGCTGCAGGATCCTGCACTTAGTCTTGTTGAGCTTCATGAGGTTTGCAGTGGCCCATTTCTCTGTCTAAGTCCCTATGGATGGCATCCCTTCCCTCCAGTGTGTCAACCAAACCACATAGCTTGGTGTCACTGGAAAACTTGCTGAGAGTGCACTCAATCCCACTGGCCATGTCACTGGCAAACATGTTGAACAGTGCTGAGAGCCCTGAGGAGCAGCAGTTGTTACTGATGTCCACTTTGATGTCAAGCTGTTTACCACAACTCTTTGAATGCAACTATCCAACCAATTCTTTATCCACTGAGTGGTCGATCCATCAGATCTGTGTTTCTTCAGTTTAGAGACAAGGATGTTGTGTGGGACAGTGGCAAATGCTTTGCATAAGTCCAGGTAGATGACCTCAGTTACTATTCCTTTATTCACCAATGCATTTGCCCATCATAGAAGGCCACCAAATTGGTCAGGCACAATTTGCCCTTAGTGAAGCTATGTTGGCTGTCACCAATCACCTCCTCATTTTAATATGTGCCTTAGCATAGTTTCCAGGGGGATCTGCTCCATTATCTTGCTGGACACTGAGGTGAGACTGACCTGTAGTTGCCTGGGTCTTCTTTTTCTTGTCTTCTTAAAATTGGGGTTTATGTTTCCTCTTTTCCAGTCAGTGGGAACTTCACTGGGCTGCCACAACTTCTTGAATGATTGATAATGCCTTAGCTACTTCATCTGCCAGTTCTGTCAGAATCTACAGATTCATCTTTTCAAGGCCCATGGACTTGTTCTTGGACCTGATCTTCTCATGCAGTGGGTGGTTCTTCATTCTTCTCATCACCTTCTATAACTAGGATGATGTGGCTGGAGTACTTGCTGGTGAAGACCAAGGCAAAGATGTCATTGAGAACCTCATCTTTCTCTATATTAAATGTAACCGTGTCTCCCATTTCCTTCCAGAGGGGGCCCACATTTTCCCTAATCTTCCTTTTATTGTTGATGTACCTATAAAAGCTTTTCTTGTTGCCCTTAACTTCACTGATCAGATTTAATTCTATCAGGGCTTTAGCTTTCCTAACCTGACCCCTGGCTGTTTGGAAAATTTCTGTGTATTTCTCCCAGGCCACCTGTCCTTGCTTCCACTCACTGTAGGGTTATTTTTGTGTCTGAGATTGTCCAGGAGCTCCTTGTCCATCTGCACAAGCTCCCTGGCATTTTTGCCTGACTTCCTCTTTGTTGGGATGCATTGCTCCTGAGCTTAGAGGAGGTGATCCTTGACTAGCAACCAGCTTTCTTGGACCCTTCTTCCTTCAGCGCTTTAACCCATGGCACCCTACCAAGCACATCCCTGAAGATGCCAAGGTCTTCTCTTGTGAAGTCCAGGTTAGTGGGCTTGCTGTGTACCTTCCTTGCTTCTCTAAGGATCTTGAACTCCCCCATTTCATGGTCACTGCAGCCAAAGCTGCCCTCCAGCTCAATTTTCCCCACCAGGCCCTCCCTGTTGGTAAGGACAAGGTCCATAATAGCCTTCTCCTTGTTGACTTCTCTATCAGTTAGTTCCTCTGGCTTATTCCTTATATATGTTTATATGCTTGGATAGAAATCTTCAAATGTATTGTTGAGGAAGGTAATAATCATAGGTTTGGAAAGATGATACAGGTAAATAAATTAATGTACTGATTATTAGAAGAAAACTGGACTTTGCTTAGGAAGAAGGTACAGATAAATAACAAGGTAAGTATTTTTGAAAATACCTATTTAAACCTGTCCACCTGGGTGTCTCTGTATTTATTTCTATCTTAAATCACATTGTTCATACTTACAGTTTCTGTAAGGATAGGTTCACAAAATTATTTGTAGATGTTTAAGTCTTACAGCCTTATTTAAGTTTTTGATTGATGTGCCTTCTGACTACATGAACATAGAATTATGTTTAGGACAATGGGTACTGGCTTTAAACCAAAAAGAGGGCAGATTTAGATTAGATGTGAGGAAGAAGTTCTTTACTGTGAGCATGGCAACGCACTGCACAGGTTGCCCCATTCACAGTTGTGAATGCCCCATCCCTGGCAGTGTTCAAGGCCAGGTTGGATGGGGCTTTGAGCAGCCTGGTCTAGTGGAAGGTGTCCCTGCCTATGGCAGGGGGGTTGGAACTAGATGAACTTTAAGGTCCCTTCTGATTCCTTACCATTCTTTGATTCTAAACCCACATTTCTCCTAAATGGAAGAATGAATGGTATAAAGCATACATGTCTTCCTGCTTTTCTTTCTATTTTGCTTTGTCAAGTGGTGCATTTTGTGCATGTCAGCTTCCATTTGCAGTTAGAAACAACAGGCAAAGAAATAAGGTGTGTGTGTCACACCAGAAGTGAAATGTCTTCAAAGCCTTTATCTCCTGTGGTTAGATGCAGTCCAGGTATCATTCTGAGGTTGTTCCACTTAAGCCATAAAAAGATACTAAAATAGAACAGAATATTGTTGATGCCTCTGGCAAATTAATGAAGAACAATATTTTATCTCTGCCATCCAAATGGTTGATCATTTCAAATCTAACATGTCATGGAAAGTAGCAACATAACTGACATGATACAAGATTAATGTGGTTTAATTTCGTACTCTTTCTTTTGTTGCTTCTAAGCAAAACCTCTGTTGGGTGGTCCGCTGCTTTCTTAAGTAACAATATCATGATTTTTCCTTGACTGAAAGGTTTATTGTAAATGGAGCTCTTGCATTAAGGTGCGACTGATTCACATGCATTGCCATCTGCTGTTAGCAGCTAAAAATGCAGCTTCGTGGGACACGTATTCATGGCCTGGAGTTTTCTCACAGCGAATTGTGATCCAGTAGTTTAACAATACCTCTATCTACTTATCCGTCTATCTACATCTATCTGTCTATAAGGTAGGGATATGATGTATTCATCAACATTGACTATATTTCTCACTTTGCACATTTTTACAAACTGAGTGATGTATTTTGTTTTAAGGCTCTTTCCTGACATTTTTCATTATTGTGGTAGTCAAAGAATGATGAAAATAATTAATGATCCCAGGATTATTAAAAATAATTAATAATCCTTTGTTCTGTCTGGACATATGCCTTCTGCTGCTGACAGTAACAGGATCTCCATTTGACAAAGATCATTACGTCATTATTGAAAGCTTGCAAAGATGAAGACAGCCACTTCTAAAGATACACTTCTGCAGAAATGAGAATTATCAATTAAGTTATTTCGTATAATTTTATGGATATGCATGTGTGCATGTGGAGAGCTGAAATTAATGTGTAAGTGTTGCATCACATAATAAAAACAGGTATATGCTAATAAAACTATCACATTCTTTCCCAGAATTTGGCCTGGTGTCACATGACATGTTAGGCACAGGAAATGGATACTGAAACCCCTAAGGCATAAGAAAAATTAGGAGGAAGAAAAACGAAACCTCATGCTCCGTGCCTTGCCTTGTCTTGGAAGGCTAACCCAGAGTTTTCAGTACCAGGAATGTCACTGATACTAAACCTTTGATTGTGGCATCTGATCATGAGATGGAGACATCTCTGTTCAGGAATATGAGGCTGTTTTTTTCCCAAGGATCTTCCTTCAGTAAATGATAACACAATTCTGCTGTGTTCAGGAAAAAGGACAAGGGTATTCTGAGAAAACTCTTTTAAAATTGCCTTTGTTTTTCAGTAGCTACGAAAGCTTATGCTAAAAAAACCTTGCTTGCAGGTCATAAGGGTGTAGTTTTCTGTATTTTTTTTTCAGTAGCTGACAATCTGTGGTTTTCCCAAATCTCAGTGATTTTAAGACAAGCTTTAGTCTCTGCAACATTTAGTGATATTTTTTTCAAAGGATTTTTTCAAATTATTTTTTTTCAAATAATTCTTTCAAGAGTGCTTAACTTTATAGCTTTGATTTTAATGAGAATGTGATTTTATGATTTCAAGCATACATTGGAAGCCCCAGCTGTCTGGGGTTGGAACATACTAGTATTTTTCCTGTCATTGTTGGCCTGTCCATGTGTGTGTATATTTTGCAGATATTCATATTTTGTTTTCAAAACATTTTATCTTATTTTGTCCTTGGTTTGCTTCTTTCCACTTGATACAACAATATTTGTTTCCCTCATCAGTCGAATTGCTGGATTTGTGTCTCGAGAGATCATTAATAGTGTAGGACAACCTTAGCTTGCAGTTAATTTGTTAAAACTTCAACCTATTGTATGAGTTTGCCCAGGGTTTCCAAATAGTAAAACTTATGTGTGTTCAGCAGTGGTTCAAAAGGTCAGTAGTAGAAAATGAATTAATAGTTTCACCATCTTTCCTAAAGAAGGGATGTTCTTATATCAAAGACTGATACTATCATTGACACTGATGGACATCCATTCTGGCACATCAGCTCACAAAACTAAGGTTGAATGTGTATGGAAGTTAAAAAATAACTTTTCACTCATATATTTTTATTTTTGTAACAACCCTGAGGGAAATGAGTTTTATGCAAAGTTTGCCATATGAACAGTTGAAAAGACTGTAAGTAATATGTTTTGGGTTGATTTTTCCACTTTCATGAAAACAGATTCATTCTGTTCTTCTAGAACTAGGCTTTTCCCACTATTACAATTAAGACTGCTGGTGTGCTTAGCTTGTTTGACCTTGTTCTCTCAGGGTACTTACTAGCTCCTAGAAAGAGGCACTGATTGAGTGCTCTGGAGGACTATGGTCAGTGTTATTAACATTTTTTTATTCAGGGGCTGAAAAGTCTGATACTGATTTGACTTCTTGTTGCTTTGTTCCTCCCTAGACTCCTGCCATTCATTGAATATAATACAGTACTCACTTGATTTTACAGGCAGTGTGAAACAGAGTTATGAATAGACTGGTTCATCTGATTAAAGACACCATGCCCTAGGTCATTCTGCAGAGTTTGCTTTTTTAGCTCAGGGTTTTGCTATTTTGCTGAAGCTTCATGTTCAAGATTTCAGTTTCTAACTGCTGACCATGGTGGAACGTGATTCTGTTGCTCTTTGCTCTGTGATTTCCCTGAAAAAAAAAAGGGGAGGAGAGGGGGTTGTTCATTGTTGGGTTTAATGCATTTGCACTTAACAGCAGAGGAACCAGAGTAGAGTACAGATGTTAGCTGGGTAATATGTGGAGCTCATTATGATCCTAGTGAATTCATGAGACACAGACAGGTCTGCTCCAAGAACATGCAGTGGTCAGGGTCCAAAGAGAAGAGACCCAGACAATGACTACAACATTGCCACTTCCTTTGGCATGTGCAGTAGTGAGGAGAGTTTGGAGCTGTGCCATCTGTGCCTGCTAAGTCCTTGCAAAAGGGCTACTTGAAAAATGCAGTGAAACCTTGGAGTGCAAAGTAGTCAGTGTTGTATGTTAGGTTCTCTGAGTGACAGTGGCTTGTGCAAGTGTTACCTGGTATAGTAGAGTACATCAAAGTGGGCATAGTATTTAGGGTACCTGATATGTGATTTACATGCAGTATGGGTGGCTGAGGACTCATAAAGTGTTTATGTTTAGTGTTTAGTGTTCCCTAATACATCCTGCCTCAGCAAGTCTGTGAAGGCTAAGTCTACTGTTCACTCCTTTATGGCTGTTCCAGCTGCAGTTACTATATAAATAAGTACTTCAAGACATGACACAATTTGTGTTTTTAAAAAATCTCATTTCAGAACAAATAACCAACGAAGGGTTCACTGAGAAGAAATCTGGAGTCCCTCCACTGAGTGTAGCCACAACTACAGCAAAAGCATATTGTCTGGGTAGTGTGCCCATGTGTCAGCATAGCAGCTGCTGCAAGCAGCCGCACATAGCTGGCAACATGTGATATCGGATGCTATTAAAGAAAGTGGTTGTATTAACGACAACTCAGCCATTCATTTTGGCTAGGGTAAAGACAAGAATACTACTCTAAATAAGATTACCTAATTCTAAACAGCATTATCATTACAGGAAACATATATGTACATATCTTCAGAAGAACTTCCCAGATCTTCCAGCTACAAATTTTCAGAAGTGGTCTAAAGAGCAGAGCATATAGAGGTAGAAACTATTTTATTTTCTAATAAAAAATAATATGGCAGAATTTTAACGAATGTCTAAGAATTTAAAGCTGGTTTTGAACATTTAAGAAAACATTCAGAGGGACAGTGACAGGCTGAGAGGTGGGTGAGTGTGAACCTCAAGATGTTCAACAAGGCCAAGTACAAGGTTCTGCACCTGGGTCCAGACAATCCCAGCTGACAGATGGGAGGTTTAGATTAGAAGTGAAGAAGTTCTTCACTGTGAGGGTAGTGAGGCACTGGCACAGGTTGCCCAAAGAAGCTGTGGCTGCCCCACCCCTGGAAGTGTTCAAGGCCAGGTTGATGGGGCTTTGTGTAGGCCTGTGGCAGGGGATGTGGGACCAGATGATCTTAAGGTCCCTTCCAAGCCAAACCGTTCTGTGATTCTATGTTTCTGATTGATGGAGCAGGATAGATTCAGTGATCAAGAGCAATTTGGATCAATTCCTCTTAATCATATGTATCACCCTGATTTCTTGTGATCCACATTAATAGACTAGAATTTTATTTTTTTTAATTACTTCTTCATGAGATATCTAATGTTTTTTCTTTGAACCTGGTAATCATGTCTACCAGGAGAGCATAAAACACATCCCACTGTATTTTTAACTTAACCTCCCATTTTTCAGAGAAAATTGAAATACCATTTTTCAGAAATGTCATAAAAATTACAAATGCCTTCACAAGCAATCATTGCAGAAGTATGTTGGAATTTTGTGTAGTTTTTTTGATTTAGTTGTTAGATTTCCTGTTCCAGAGATACCTAGAGACCTCTGCCCAAATAAGGTTTTGTGCAAATAGATTTAAACTGTAGCTGTTTTCTCTGTGAATACTAGTGTAGCATCAGAGCAGGGTTACTCGTATTTCCGTTACATGGCATTCCCTAACCATTGTTCAAGAGCTGAGCACTGATTAGGGAATATTTGGAAAGGATGCAAATCAGCTTTTAAAAGTTTCTTGTATTAAATTAATCAATCTGTCATCTGACTGTGCATTCCCACTCCTGCCCCCAAGTGCTACTGTCATCACCCAGCTCTGCTTGCACTGCTGCAGGATGGTGTTCCTCAGGGAGATTTTGACCCCTATCCACCCTTGACTCCTCTTGGTGCAGTCTCCTGCTGCTCCTGGACATGACTGGCTGTAGAAAGGTGTGGGATAAATGAGGGTGGTAGGCAGATTTACAAGTTGATGCTGCTCATCTGATCCATTTGAATGCAGAAGGTTAGGGAAAGATCCACCTAAGTATTACAATATATAGAAAAAGACATTCTCACTGGCACAGACACGTACATGGCTTTGACTTGTTTTTTGTATCTGCTTGCAGAAATACCTGATTTGATCATGTCCTTCAGTGGGGCAGAATATACATTTTGTGTGCTGCAAACCAAACTGGCATTTTAAAATCCCGTCTTGAAAAGAGTCACCTTTAGCAACAAAGTCTGGCAGAAAACCATTTATTGCCCTAAGTTTTGCAGTATCTTTAGAAACTGGAGGAAAACATTCAAACATGGAAAAATCAACATTCTGGGCATGTCATTGTGGTAGAGAGGGTTTACAGCTCATGTATAGAAGTGGCAGGAAAGAAATTATAGTGCTAGGTGCTTATTTCTCTGTGAATAGGTTGTGGCTCTGTAACTTAAATGCTGATTACAAGCAAAATTGGTGCTTGCAGATTTACTGAGGCACTAATGTTTGTGTCAAATGTAGTTACGTCATCATTCTTTGGTGTTATGTTCATTTCCCTTGGATGTATTTATCTGGTTGTCAGATAGCTATCAAATGGGTTATCAGTTTAGCAGTATAAGGAAGGGTATGCGGACCCATACTTTCATTTCTCCTTCATTACAGGCCTTCCTATGAGTTTCAGCTGTGGTAAAGGGATAATTGTGTATTTCTATCTTCATCTTTTGCGTACCATGCATGCTTCAGCAGTTTGAATATACAATAAGTGTATCTGACAAGGAGATATAGATATGAAAAAGAAACAAAAATGCAGCATGTTTGCTAACAACATAAATTTTTGCAATGTTCAGATCATTTAGGAAAGAATAGGCCCAGCTGTCTGCACTTGGGCCATTTCCATACTCTATTATATATTAAAACCACTCTGTGTCATTCTGATTTGATTGTTATTAAATAGAATGAAATTAAATGAAAGGCTTTTTTTTTTCTCCTTTTTTTTTTTTTTTGCAAGACTGGTGTGCTGAGAACCTTGTATAAATTAAAACTGTACATGTTCTCTATGCAGTCACTGTACATGTTCTCTATGCAGTCGTTTGTACTAGAGAGGCAGTAGGATGCTATGAAGTTAAATTGATACAGTTTGCCCTCAATCTCTGCGTAGTATTTGGTCTCAAAAGCTAAATAGAAATACAGGATGTAACTGTTTGCTGTGTTATGTCCAGTGGCAAGTCTGTCTTCAAAGATCTGCAGCCTCTTTCTGCCTCCTGACCCTGAATGCCCTTTGCCACATGTCACAATTTCACTCCCCCATCTGTACTAATGCAATTGTTTCTGGTACTGTGCTGTGGATGGGATCACTGCACTAAGCTGACTTAAGAAAATTATTATTTGCTTTGATTAGAGACCCAGTTTAGAGGACAGCCCCATGGGCAGTTTTAGTGGTACACCAACAAGGGCAGCAAGTGGTGGAACTCATGAATACAGTTAGCTCCTGCAGCCACAAAAGTAAACCACAAATCAAACTGAACCTGGCTTGTCTACTCTAAAAAGCGGCACTGGGGTAAAAGTATTTAACTGACTTTGATCACTGTCTGAGTCAGGGGATCGTGAGAAACGAATAAAAGGGAGTGTGCGCAATTCACCTGTATCATAGGAAATTCTCACCCAGAGACCACGTTCAGACTGGGTATATGACTTTACTTGTTTTATTTATCTATCTTTTTGAATACTGCCTTTGCATCTTTGATGTTCATCTAATGCGATTTTTTTTTTGTAAGATTAATAAATCAGTCCTCAGTGTATGTCCTCTTCCTTTTTGTACATACAGTCAATTTTTTTCCAATGTGGCTAATAAATAAAAGTGAGGTATTATTAACTGAAATTTCTGCTGCAAACTTACACAGGTCCATTAAGGCTATGGTCCTAATTTGACTTCAACTGCAAAACATCCTGTTACAATTCTTTCACTTCTTTTTTCAAATACTTAAAGAATCATTAACTGGAAGACCATGCTCATAATTCCTTCCAATATGTGCTTTCTGGTACTAAAGTAGTACAGAAGTCTGCCAACTTTTAGAACAATTATTCTTTTTCTGAGTTCTTAAAATCATGGCTTATTAGACGTGGCCTATCAATTTAAATGTTTGCTTGTATTTCTTTTTTGCATTAGAAGTTTTTTTCAAGGGTATATGAAAGCACAGGAGCTAGGATATAATGAGTAGCATGAAAATGTGATAAAGGAAATAATAATAGTTCAGAAAAAATATTTTATAGAAAAAGAAGTAAGGCCTCTTATAATTGTATATGTAGAATCAGTCTCTTTGGGAATATTTGAAACATAAGATGTTAGTGTTCTAGCAGAAACAGGATTGAATACCTGTATGGTTTTTGTCTGTAAGCTGAATTTTAAGCCAGTCCAAGCAACACCCACAAATATTTTCAGCATTTTAAAAAAATCCCCAATGCTAAAATTTAAAAGTGAAGCTAAGGTAGCTGGCATCACTGGATAAATTTCCAGATAAACTTCCTTCAGACATCTGAATGATAGCTATAGAGGAAATCAAATGGCTTTCATAGCCATGTGGGTGAGAGTATCTAGAAACCATTCAGGAGCACCTGAGAAAGTGGGGTACTCTGCAGATGCTTACCCCTTTTTCAGGCTGGATCATACTGAAAGAATTCTAGATGAGGAATGTTGTGGAAGCTATGAAAGAATTATCTATTTAAATACAGTTCAAAAATTGCATTTCATATTGTTTTATCTGCAATAAGTTGTTTCAAATCTTTTACTTCCAAGCCTGACCTGTCTTGCTAATCACATTTTTGCCTTGTTTCACGATCAAGCCTGTCTAGTGTTGTAGATGCAAGGTGAATCAAGGTAAACTCTTAAACTTAGGATGTAATATCTGCATAAAAGCAGAACTAATGAGGCTTAATGAAACTGCAAGAAGATGTAAATATAAACCAGCAGATCTATCAGCATCTGGCTGCTTTTGAGAAGATTTTTTTTAAATCTGTTGCAGGCTGTTAAAGCTATGCAATTTAAATATGTCTGAGGTAAAAACTGTCTTTTGTGAGAACAAAATTAATTTAATATCCTCCACATGCTGAAGTGTAGACCTGTACACAGCATCAGAGTGTGCCTGTGTGGACAATGTGGAGCATCCTTGCTCAGTCAGGCACTTAAGGCATTTAAACAGTGGTAGTCATAAGTAGGTACACTGCAGGAGAGTTTTTCTTTTTTTCAGTAATAATCATAAAGAAAGTGAACCACTTCTTCAATTCTTTTGACCCTAGCATGCTAACTCTACATAGTAAACTAAACATTCATGAAAGATTAATCACTTAGGAAATTAGTATCTTCTTATATTTCAGTCAGTGAAACTTCACCAGCGCCATCCGTTCAGTGACAGACAGGATGATGTTGATGTGGTACACTTTATCTTGATCCACTCACCCTTCAGTCGATCTCTTGTATAGGTGGCAGCTGGAGCAGCCCTGTGAAATAGTCACGATGCCTAAACATGAAAAGCCAAACGACACTGAAGAATATGGTAATTACAATTATAATTATGCATCTCAAGCACATATTTTCTGCATGTAGCTCAGCAGAGTGCAAGCTTTGTTTTTTTTCTTGTTCTTTCTAATACAAAATCTCCTTTGCCACAATTCATTATCTTTTTATTCATAAATGTCTTTTACTTGGCTTTTGAAAACAGCTTTGCTGTGTGAGTTGACTAGTTGTAGAATAGCAATGTGGCTTTCCACTAGTTAGGAAATGAAAAGAGTACAATGACAGCCCTGTTACCTGTCTTACATTTGTAAGTACTTTTTAGAGAAGATAAAGAATGCAAGGATTTTTCATGATTTCTGTAAGCTGTACAAAGGGAATGTTTCCTTATTGCTTTCAGTATTTGGTAGGAAATATCAAGCGTTCTTCATAGTAAGATTAACAATATTTCTATATTGATACTGCTCTGTACGTAAGAAATGTTTTGAAGGATGATCATGCCTAAATGGCTTATCCTGGCAAAGTGCAAGGCAGCTCTTTGATATGGTGAGTGCTTTCAGTTCTCGTGGGCAATACTACTCAAAATATGGAACTTGTTCATATGGAACAGGCATGATCTTTCTCATCTTCAGCATGGAAGGAAATTGCCAGGGGCCTTAGACTGGTTTCTGCATTAGTTTATTAGGTCTTGCTAAGAAACAGGGCTGGTAGAACTAAACATTGCTTTCTATATTTTTAATCCACTTTTGTAAGAGGCAATAGTAATAAAATGCTTTGACTTCCACAGAAAACATCAGAATGGACTGCTTAGCATTTCAGCAAAATGTCACTGAACATATAGCTCATTTCAAGAGTCCATCCTATTTTCTTCCTTTTGTTGTCTGAACACCATAATTGCTTTTCCTCCCCATGTTTTTCTACAAGTCCCTTTCCTGACCAATTAAACTTTCAAGCTGTGCATGCTGATGGAGCTCATTTTAACATGAGAGAAGCACAGAATTTAGTGTTGCACAGCCAAAATACCTCCCAGCTTCAGCAGAATTTTTATCTGAGTAAGAAACAAAACTAATATGACCACAGAATATATGTATTTTTTAATTTTCTAATGAATAAGTTCTTAAAATATCAAGGTTCTAAGCTTACCATAAATATCTGCCTTCTACTTGCAGGTATCTAACTGACTTGACTTACCTTCCATTCAGTAACTTTATCATTCATTTGAAGTACAGGTTAGCATTCCCACGGTGAAAAAAAACACATCTTTTAACTGGAGAAGGTTGGATCATGACCACTCTGCCACATTTTGATTGAAAATTTATCCTGTACATAATTTGTAATAAAATACAACTACGTTAATGACTGTTGTTTGGATATTTGGAGATGAGATCATATGAGCAAATTCAAGACTTGGTTTAAGAAGACTTAAAAACCAGGAACTCAATTGTAACTAACTATGAGACATTTTCAGAATGTGGCTCTCCATTCACTTTTGATTTAAAATGTTACAAGTGCTGGAGTTAGCACAGAATCAGGTACAAATCTGTTAACAATTTCTTTACAGGAGATTTTGCTTTGTCATTGTTGACAGAAGGTCCTAAGGAATATTCTTGCAAAGAATGGATGACAGTTGTAAAAATGCAGTTTGAGACTATACATTTTTGCTGTTTGATATCTGTAGCTCTAGAGATGCCAAAGCCCTCATTTGGACATTATTATTGTTGCGTAGCATGTCTTCTGAAAGTAGTAGGAGATGTATAGTTCATTACTCTAAATTCATGAGTATGAATTCATTGTTCTAAGCATCTCCTACAGGAAAAGAAGACAGGGCACAAATCTTCAGAGAGGATGTTTGAAAGAGGTCAGATGGAAAGTGCTATTTGTCCTCTAAAAATAACAAACAGAATATGTGGTGAGCTGGTCAACTGTAGGTATCAACCTTAAAAGAGCTGTCTTCTCATGAGGTAGTCAAAACTATTTACTTTGGATCCATCAAGAATGCCACATTTTTATCTTGAACATAACCTGTTTTCTCCATATTAACATGTTCTTCCTGTGTTAACAGTACTATGAATGAATGACAATAAGCTAAGTCATTTTTCAGAACATGAAAAGGTCAGATTGGTATGATTTACGGCATTTCCACACTCCTCAGAATGCACTGGACACTTAATATTCTGATCCTAATTCTTACAGTGAAGATTGCAATGAAAACAAAAAATTGCCCACCAGTAGTCCATCTATGCGATGAAGACACAATGCAAAAATGATTTCTCCTTGTTGTTTTATTATAGTAACCAATAGGTCCTGCAAACTTGTCAAATCTCTAGTCTTGGGTAGGACAAAGTACTGCATGGTTAGGTCTTTGTCTGGCACAGGTAGGGTCATGGAGCTGTATCCACAGAGGTGGGTTAAAACACAGTGTTCTGGGAACTTTTATGCATGCTTTCCTGAAGGGGGTGAAATAATGAGGGGATTCTCACTGAATTATCTTCCTCCTGTAATTTCTGTGGGTTTTATAAAAATAAAATCAGATTTGGCCTAAAATTTTTGGACTGAATTGTGCAATAAAATTATTCATCCCTGAAGGGGAATTTTGCTTAAGAGAAGTCCTGACCCACAGACAGAAGTAGCACTCAAACCTTATGGTGTGTAAATACAGTCCAGAAGTAAACTAAAGAGAGGAGGGTGTTATCGGATGATGTGCCCAATGCCAGCCACAGTGCCAACTTGATCTCTCTGTTGTTTTAATAGAACATTTGTAATTTTTCCTTACCAGTGGAAAACAGATGAGATATTTATGGATGTGAATTGAATGGATTCCATTTATTCCTTATTGTCCTCATGTTAATTTTCAAACGTTGACTGAGCTACAGTAAGTTGGGAAAATTGTCCTTACTGGCAATCTACAGAGAGGGAAAATTTATTGTCCCACAGTCAACTTCTGGAAAATCTTTGAGTGTAGAAGTCTGCAGGCCACAGCATGTACATTAATACTAATGAGTCTTCTTGACACTAGTTGCTTTGTGACATTGTAGTATAAATATTTTGCCTACATTAGTATTTAACCTTGCTAATTTAGGTGCAGAGAAGTAAGCACTATATTTGCTAGTGTAAGTATAACTGTATAGGAATTATTTTACTTCATGAATTCTTAGCTATTGCTGGACAGTATATTTTTTTTTTGAGCATGGTGATTTTCATTTTAGTCCATTGGGAGAAAAAAATTCAACATCAAATGGGAAAAAGATAGAAGAAAAAGCAAGCATGGTCTGAAATACTAAGCATTCTGGTTGTTCTGTAAATGTAATTTTTATTTGCAATTTCTGTGTGTCAAGTCCACTTCTCCTGTACCTAATGTGGGCCAAGTTATTTTTCCCAGTGTTTGGAAATACTCTAAGAATGGGATCTACATTGTTAAGGTCTTGAATCTTGGATCTTGAAGTCTGCACAAGTTCAGTCTTGCCATAGATGTTCTTCAAGATCTTGGCATATTATTTCTGTTGTGTTTCACAGCTGTTACTTCTAGTGGCATTTATCCTCACAGAAGTGTTGCAGGACACTCGCATGTTTACATGATCAGAAACAATAGTATGAAAATGTATGTAAATATCTAGACTTGAATATTACACAACTTTTCCTGTTCCTTTTCAGTAGTACTTCACATGCATTCGTTGTCTAATAACGTTTTATGTTACTGACATACCTACATGTTGGACAGCCAGTTTATTAGCAGTCTATGCTAATGCATTTCTGGCACTGAAAAAAGTCCAGCATGTTCTAGACCAAGGGAAGGCACAATAATTGCTTTCAAAGCTCTATCTGCATATGATTCAGTTCATTGGCTTGCAAATTAATTAATAAAATAGAAATTAATTTTATAACATATATAAGAAGTCTGAATGCATTTTTTGACTTTCAGATTACTTTGTGCATCACTGATTTGTTTGTTGTGTTTTTTAAGACACCAGCACACAGAATTGCTTCGCAGCTGTCAGTTTTATATAGTAGTAATGTGAGCAGTAGTACTAGAACAGTGGGACATATTTTACTGGGTAGTTACAAGAATCATTATTCCTCTCAGTGAAAAGTCAAGGAAACTATGTCAATGTAAAACAAGTTTAAAAAAAATCCAGAACATGAAATCTGAATAATACACTCTGATAAGTGGTGTACAAACAACCTGGGAAAACAGGTAAGGTTAAAACAGGACCCACAGTCTGCTGTATGGAGACCTCATGTAGCGAAAACACCTATGGTTTTGTACTTTTCTGGCCTTAATTTCCAGCCAATATTTCAACATTTTGATCTTTCTACTGAGATGTCTCATATAGTGTCTTCACTGCATTCTGTGACTTACAGGTTAGTCTGAGCTCATATTCAGGACACCCTCCTTTAGTCTTGTTGGCTCATTTGTGGCTATAGTCTAAAACATAAATAAGACTTCAGGTAAAACGATAGCTTACTCAGATTACACTTTCCTTGCCCGTAGTCTAGAAAGATGAGAAAGTTTCCCTTAAACTACTGTGGAAAAAAAAATCAGAAAATGATTGAGTTTCCTAGAGCATAAACAGTTATGGATTATAGCTCCAAATATGCTTAATGATATATGTGTCAGTAGGGCAGGATAATGTATCCCAGAATATGTAACTACTGAGCAATGGTTGCTCTGGGTCACATAAACTCAAGTTAGCTGACTCAAAGCCTAATCTGATACTAGCCCTATGAATATTGATACCATGAAGAAATGAGGTCCTATCAATGCTTTTCTGGAACAAGAAGTAGTTTTAGATGGTGCTTTAGTGAGGCTTAGTTGATTTTAGAAGAAGATTCACTGAATTTTTGATAACTGGGATCACATGAAGATCTGTTTAAAAAAATAGAAGACAAGTATGTCAGCCTAAAAGTATCTTATATATTGATTATCTTATTCCTGTAACAGAAACTGTACATTCTTATTTTGACAAACCAGAGCATGAAAAGTGATCATCAGTTTTCTTATAGCATGATAATACAGTGCCTGAGGAATGCACTTTGCACTTTATTGTTTCTCTGTGCTGTGGTTTATAGAAGATTTAAATTTAGTGCTAAACTGCATTTAGATTTAGTGACACCATGAATTGTAATTTGTGTATCACTGAAATGCTTCTTCAGTAATTCAGTAAGACAGGGTTTGCCACAAGTACCTAAAGTGCTGAGTTATGAGCTGCCTAGCCTCTTGCCTTCCTATGTAGCTCACATGAATGCATGCATATTAGCTATGCCGAATAGACCTTAGGGATGTTAAAACTCCTTCACCCCCCCTCATAAGTGATTTTGTTCCTCCTTGGTGTGATAGTGTCTGCTGCTATCACAAGGGAAAAACATTTTACCCTGAGCTTCAGCTTTTATCCTAGTGTCACAGCTCATGACACAGAGTATGAAAAAATTGGAAGAGCCCTCCTTGGCTTCCAGCTTCTTTTAAAAATAAATACTAGGACAATGCTTTCTGTGTCCTAGCTCAAGATTTGGGAGGGTTCTCTTCTTCTGTGGATACACCAGAATATGGACAGATGTCTAATATTCTTTATATCTACATGTTTCGTCTCCATGTGAGCATGAGTCTGTGGAGGCTGGAATGTTCTAAATCTCAGTTCGGAGTTATAATTTCAAATTTTTGCAGGAAGTTTTGAAGCTGCACTTGTGCTTGTTTAGTCTGCCTGTAGTACCCCCCCTCTTCTGGATGCCTGATTCCATGTAATCACTGGTCGTGTTTTCTGCTGGTCGTGGCCTGTTTTGTGGCAATATATACTTCCATTTGATTTTATGCTATTTCTTAATTTCTTCAAAAACTTCTTCAATATGTACCTCAGCATTTAAGTGAAAAAAAAGACACAAAAGTACGAAGTCTCTTTTCAGATGCACTCTGCTCTAGTATTGTTCCAGTATTTTCTTCAAGCAGCCTGAAATCTAATTATTTTACCTGAAATGTTGGATTCAGATATATTTCCCTTATGCTATTAGAATTAATTAAACCCCAACAGATACATTCTGTCCTGCTTAAGCAACTGTTGCATAGTCCGTTGTCACTTTCACTGTTATGTCAATAAGAGGCAGCTGAACTATGATAACACTTTTCACTGCTAATACGTGTTTCAGTACATATGATAAATCTGCAGCTGTTTGCTTATTATATGACCTCATCAGAATCTGCTGTAAGACCAATCTTTTACCACTGAAGTGCTTTCCCAGGAATTTCTATTTGGCCGGAGAAGATAAGGAACAGCATTAGTTGCAATAAAAGACCATGACCTATTGTTGCATGCAGAGTGTATCTTTAGAAGTGTCTGTCTTCATCTTTGCAAGCTTTCAATAGTGATGTAATGATCTTTGTCAAATGGAGATCCTGTTACTGTCAGCAGCAGAAGGCATATGTCCAGGCAGAACTAAGGAGGACTTATTTTCATATTCCACTGATAATATTGAAGGATAATATCTTTGCACAGTGTTAAAAAATTATTGTGCAGACACTGTAGAAATTGTGGAAAATGTAATTACAATGAAATGTTTTGTTCAGGGAATTTAGACTCCTGACATATATCCCAGTTTTAAAATGCACGCCAAATTCTGGATATTACACTTTGCCCATTATTGCACATAGTGAAATAAGACCCTAGATTTCTTCTTGTTTGCATCCTTACATATTGTTCTACTTTTTTTGATACTAGCTAAAGCTAAGAAGTTGTGCCTCAACATTTATCTAGCAATTTCTAGGTAAATCAATTTATGTACAAATTTTCGATGCATCATTAGGGCTAATAAAGTTTATAAAAGGAACTAGGAAGCTAGGGTGGAGAAGGAGAGAATATAAAGAAAAAATTAAAGTATTAGATGAGTGAAGATAACTGTAATTTCTTCTTGCCTGAAAAATCATAGAATCATAGAATAGTTAGGGTTGGAAAGGACCTTAAGATCATCTAGTTCCAAAAATGCAACTATAGAGACCATGACATGTCACCTGTCCCATCTTCCAGAGAGAAAATTAGACAACTTACATCTGGAACATACATGGTATATAAGAGTGGAATGACAGCTGCCTTTTTCTGTTCATGTTAATACTTATTAGTCTTCTCATTACTCTCCTACCATATATTTCTATGTAATCCACTGATACGTCTCAAGAGCTGTCACACATGTACAAGCTCAAAGACACATCAAGAGAGCCTATTAGCTGCTGGCTTCTTGGGTATTAGTTAGATTGCTTGTGAAGAAAAATTGCTGGTGAATACTAATAGCAGTTTCAGGAGTGATATGTTCAATATTTGCAGAATTAGCTAAATATTACGAGGGATTTAGTGTATATGAAAGAGTGGAGTACTTTCTGAATTGGATACCTTCCTGGTTTTTGATGGATGGCAGAGACAACATCTCTTACTGAACTCACTGAGACTGAAAAACTTCAGCAAGAGATCTACCAAATCAAAGATGTTTCTGAGCAGAAATACCACTTGCTTCTGCTAATAGGCTTTCTAGAGTCTCCAATGTTTTTATCATCCTCTTAGTGGTAGAATAGGATTGTGGTACAACATACAAGTGACCTGTGGTCAACTTTTGTCACTGTACTTTAGGGATTTGGTTGCTGGAACTGAGTATAAATATTCTTCTGGGACTGAACTCTTCAGCCATGCTGCCACTAGGAAGCTTCATGCTGTTCAGTCAGTCAAATCAGAAAATGATTCTTTTAATCTTCTTTAATATCAGGTAGTGCTTATCTTTCATATGCTCAAGAAAATCTCTGAGAATTTGCTGAAAAGCATTTTAATTTTCCTTGTTCTTTTACCCAAATTGTAGGATATTGTGCTTCTTTTTGAAGGTCTTCCTGCCCTGCATATTTCTTCCACAAAATGGTGATTGTCATGACATTACTTTGGATCTTACTTATTTGAGTGCTGAAGGAATGTGCAGCTGTTATTTCTGGCTTCCTCTTATTTTTTGAAAACTATGTTTTTGAAAACCATCTTCCAAAAAGCTGGGTTTGTTAAACGGTGTGAGTACAAATGTGGTAATTACCAAGAATGTCTTGAAAATCTTTCATTCCTAATGACTGATCCACACTTCACATGCACTGGCCTTTGTTTTCACTCCACAGTGGGCAGTGATGTTGACAATGAAGAAGGGAGTGCAGCTGAGAATGAAGAAAATGTCAAAGTAACAGGTCAGTAGTGTTAATTACTTTGTAAGGCCATACTCATATGTTTTGTGATTATGTGCAGGAATGAAGGAGGAGGAAAGGTCTTCTTCTAACATATTGCCTCTCTCATGTGCTTTTTTTCCCTCCATTGCAGATAAAGGAGGGAAGAGAGCAACACCGCGAACCAGAAGGGGGCACACTAGAGTGAGAGCCAGGTGCGGGGGTGAGGAGGAGGATGATGATGATGAAGATGGTACAAGGAGAGCTGGGCATCGCAGGCACAGAAACCGTAGAGGACGGGGACGAGCAGCTAGAAATGAGGGCAGTGACTCCGAAGGAGATCCTACCAGGAAGAACCAGGCAAATGAGAAAACCAAGGAAGATGGTGAAAAGGAAGATGAGAAAGGGGGTAAAAGTGGGAAAGGCAAAGAGAAGAAACAGGACAAAAAGTCTGACAAGAAAGGGAAAAAAGAGAAGGCCAACAAGAAAAAAAAAGACAAAAAGAAATCAGGATCTGGGTAATTCAATATTTATTTATTTTTTTTAAATATAAGACCATAGTTACCCTACACGAAACCTGCATTCATTTATAGCTGTGAAATACTTGTGGTCAGTATGATTCCCTTACTCATTATAGCCCAGTTAGAGCTGAACAGATACTTTTTTCTCTCTGCAGTGAAGAGATGCTGACTGAATGAAATGGAAAGTTCCCACTACAGTAGAATGAAGTCAGGGTCACAGGTCCAGGGTGGGAACTAAAGAAATGACCAGCCAGGCCCTTCTGTGACTTCTGATACCCTGAGGATTAGGTCAAATCTTGTCATGTAGAATGGGAACTCAAGCCAGGGTCACCCTTATTATAGTTAAATATCCTAAGTTTATGAGCAGTTCGCTGTAGAAGGTATGTAAAAATAACAGAGGAGAGAAGCAAATGACAGAAATATGTGACAACAGGTAAGACCCCTCCGGCTTTTTCCTTTCATCAAGACTAAAATTCCCCAACCCCCAAGATGATAAACCTGCAAACACCCAAGGTCTAGTTTTATTTCCAATGCAGAACTAAAATCTTAACACTTTTCACAACATGAAGTTCTTTTTCCGCATTCAGGTTTGAGTCAGCTTTATATAAAAAGATCACTAGAGTTGTGTATAATTAAGCAAATGCAGCTAGGCACACTTATCTCGGTGGAGACAGAGGGAGATTCCACTTCTCCGATTCAGCACTTGTTACAACTCTTTGTATTCCTAAAGGCATCACTACAGAGCTCAGCAGGAGTAAAAAGAAAGAAGGAAATACAGTGAAACATTCTGTTGCATTAATTTATCCATGATCCCATTTCAGTACACTTCTACTTCATTTCCCTTCCCTAGAAGAGTGCCTATAATATTGCTTTTTTATAAGCTGGCTCTTCATTGTGGTGCCACTCATAGCCCTCTGTGCAATTTCCTGTACTCATGCAGCAACAGTCCTAAATGTGTCAAACCATGTTCCTTTGCTCATTATTGTATTCCACTGTATGCATTTACTGAACATTAATTAAAAAAAAAAAACCACGAAAAATATTAAACTTAGTGAGGGTACAGTGTTTTTAATCCTCTTCCAACATTATTAATATTAAAATATGTTTCGGCTACATAGAAGTTGCTACCTAGATTGACTTTGTTCTTGGAGTAGTAAGCATATTGTTTAAGAAAAACATGGTGGATCTCTGGAATATACCTCAAAGACATTATATTTTTTTTTTTTACTTTTTAGGGGACCAGCTGACAAGAATGCAGAGAAATAAATATATTTTCAATGATTTTTAAAAGAAAACCAGAAAATGTAAGAAACAAAGGAAAATAGGCTGGTGGTCAGTTCAGCTGTGATTCAGACAAAGGATTTGTAAACCTTCAGTTCAGAAGAAAAGGTTGACAGCATAGAAATATAACCTCTCTAGCAAGTTCATGAGGACCTATCACAGCAAATGCTTCCTACTGTTTGAATATGAACCCTGCTGTTGTAGTTATTAAATAGCCAAGACATTTCAGCATGAGAAGCATGATGAAAGTAAAATAAGAAGCTGAGAAAGAAAAAAATAACCAAACAGGAAAAAAAAAAGATTAAAAAAAACCCAAAAGAAAAGTAAAACTAGATGTGATACTATTCCACACAGGGTGATAATATTGAATTTGCTACTTCATTGTGGCTTTTGCCACATCATCCCAAAAATATCTGTGATAAATTGCTCCTTATAGACTCACTGTGAAGGAGTATGATATTCCTAGGTTGAAAAGCTATATTCTTTATTGACAAATTGTGATTGATTGGTCTTAGGTGAAAACCATATGGAGTCACTTAAGCTAAAAATCCTCAGAAAAGGAAATTTATATTCTGCCTAGCCTGTGGAACTTCTGGTTATACTGTGTAGCTCTGTATGTAAGCAAATCAACTGTTTAGTAGGATTACTCCAGAGTATAAAGCTTATGCTTTTCCAGCTGTACGTGGAAGATTAAAGCAGTACAAGCACCACATCTTCTTGCTAGCAGGAGCATTGCTGAAGAGCACTAACTGCCAGGGGATATTATGAGGATTATCAAAAAACAATAGAATTTTCACACACACACACAAAAAGTGTAGTCATATTTATTCATTCATCACTCCAGCCTCCTAAAGTCCTACCAGTCATTTCCTTGAAAATCTCCAAGCTCCAAGAACAAAATTTTCACCTTATTTTTTACCTCTATAAAATGGCGTTTACAAAATATAATTTGTCAAGTAGATGTTTCCATAAAGAGGAGATGAAACAAGAACCAAAACACTCATTCATAATATGAGCATGAAACAAAACACAGATTGATGATATGAGCTATTTCATTATGTGTGTCGTTTAAGGATGCACCATTGATTTCAACAGCTCTACTGACTTAGAAAAAGATTGTATGCATTGAATCGGAGTCAAGGAAGATCAGGACTTGATGTGAAATTTTTTATTGATTTATGCTCTGTGATAGGCTGAAGGTCACAGTAAATCTTTCAGCCCTTCAAATGTACGAATCACAGCCTTTCATGAAAGGCCAAGACAGAATTCTGGTATCCTGGCATGAAACTCTGTGTTCAACCACTTGAGCTAAAGGCAAAATCTTCTGTAACCATATGAAATTTGACTCTGTAGTGTAAACACTCTTGAAAATACTGATTTTTTAAAAATGCTTAGAAATTTGGAATGTTATTATTTTCCTGCTTCCAAATGAAAGTGAAAAATGAAAGATGAGATATGTTTACAAAGACAAAACTGTAGCTGGCAATGGAAACAAGAGCCAATATTATTCCTATTTTACCTCTTGTGTTCTGCCCAGCTTCACAGCCTTGCTGCTATGTGGCTTTGAATCCTTCCCATCTCTGAAATTCTACTGCCTTGATCAGTGGATGGGCTTTTCATCAGGTGTTTAAATTTGGCTTTGCTGTGCCTGTGGCATATATTCTCTCCTGTGGCACACTGCAGTGGGGTAAACAAGTCCACTTTTATGGCCTCAGTCAAGTTTCCTCACTTGACTGAATTTAGGTTGAACTCTTAGGAGGCTGTTTAATCCTGAATGAACAATCGGTGGCTCTCAGACACTTTTGCAGAAGACCAGCCCACTCTCCATTGGATGCTCTGGGTGCAGTGCTGGTTCAGTGGTAGCTCTGCACTTTGTGTGTGGGCTTTGCCTTCCATACTGAAATTAACAGCAAGTTTAAGTGAACTGTGTCTTCCCCGCAGTGCAACAGTGAAGGCATTTGCCTAGGTCTTAAAGTTAACAAGAATTAACATCAAGCTTCAGTGAATATTTCTGTCCTTTCTGAGTTTTGGTGATGTTTTTTCTTCCTGCTTTTGTTTGAAGCTCTGATTCTGACTCTGAAGAGGAGCCAATTACAGAGGAGGAATTGGCCAAGTTAAAAGAAGAGGTAGAAGAAAAAAAGAAACTAATCGCCACACTACGAAACAAGCCATGGAAGATGAAAAAGAAGTTGTCTGTGCTGAAGTATGGTTTGATTACCATAATGAATATCTGCCATCCTGCTTTGCACTTTGCACTGTTTTTCTGAACTTTTAGGGTTTTTTAGACATACTGGTATAATTAACTTCAAACCATCTCTAATCTCTCTTTCCCATCATGTGCTTTCACAGAAAGTGGAAGTAAATGGCATTGCAGATCAGGTCTTTCTTGTCTCTGTAAACCTGAAATAAGATATGAAAAACGTAAATATTTTTCCTTTTTAAGTTTCCATTACACCACCCTGTAAAATCTTTAATTTTTCTTCAGTTAGGTGAAAATCAGTAAATTCTTCCATGAATAAATTTAATATCTTATTCAAGAAAAATGATGCTATTTCAGGAATACCTCAAGATTACTGGGGTAGGAAGAGAAGATTTATCATTCTTTTTTAACTTTTTGGAAAAAAAAACCCACAGATTTTTATTTTTTTTTTAACTTACAAAAAAACAAACTAATTGGAAAATGATCTCATGTATTTTAAGGTATACCACACATAAAACTGTATTTTGCCCTAGCAAACCTATCACTGTATTTTTTTTAAGGTTAAAAGTTAAGTTTTCATTTACATTTACATTTCCAGCAGATAGAGGTAACTGGGTAAACACAGACAACTGTTTTCTTTTGCCAAAACTGCCAAAATTCTTTTTTGCTCCTCTATATTGAATAACTCATTTGCTGCAATACATACTCCAAGTGCAATCAAAAGAGACTTCTGGGCCTTGGTTGGTAATGGAGGTTGGAGTGGAGACAATTTTTCCCTCTGGCCCTCCAGTTGTGGGTAGCTAATATTGGAAGAGCCATATGGATCCAGTCTATTAATACATGGCTCATGGCTGGTGTGCTATGATCTGCATGGCACCAGGACTGCTGGTGTTAAATGGGATTATTCTCTCTCAAAGAGGGAAGAAGGTCTTTGCTCATGAGCTAATACGGTTGATTGGCAGAGCTTTAAACTAGACTTGAAGGAGGAAGTGGGTAACATCAGGCTTGCCCATTACAAACCAGGGGACAATGCACGAAGGTTTGAGAGATGGGGTGCTGTGAGGGCCCTCAGCCTATTGCTCTGTGATATGCTGGGTGAACTGGAGCCCACTGGAAGTCCTACAGATAGGAGCTAGGTGTTTTTTGTTTTTTTTTTTTTTTTTTTTTAGATAATAAGAACCAACATGGAAGCACAAGGGAAATAATTCAAAGGATTTAAGTGTTCCTTATTATTTTCATAGTTATTTATTGTTATTTTTCTTGTTATTGTGTTCCTCTAAGATGACATGGCTGATAGGCCAGGTGAAGCGCCTCTTCACCAATGCACACAGCATGGGCTACAAACAGAAGGAATTGGAAGCCACTGTGCTGTTATGACTAGTTGCAATTACTAAAATTTGTTGGGATAAATCCCATGACTGTACAGCTGCTATCAAGGGCTACAAGCTGTTCAGAAGAGATAGGTGAGGAAGGAAGAATGGAGAAATTGCCCTCTGTGTCAAGCAATGGGTAGATTGTGAAGAACTGTCTCTGAAGAGTAGCCATAAACTGGTTGAAAGCTCATGGGAAAAAATTAGACACCAAGCCGACAAAGGGGACCTTGTAGTTGGCTCTTACTACAGGCTGCTGATCAAGGGGAGCCTATTGACAAAGCCTTCTTATTCCAGTTGCAGGAAGCGTCATGCTTGCAGGCTCTTATCCTGCTGAGGGACTTCACTAACACCCACTTCAATACAGGCTGGTGGATGGAGGGATTGAGAATAACCCTGTGGAGGAGGACCTGGGTGTACTTGTGGATGAAGAGCTAGGCATAAGCTGCCAGTGTGTGCTCACAGCTCAGAAAGCCAACCATGTCCTGGGCTGCATAGAAAGAGGCATGGCCAGCAGGTAGAGGTGATTCTCCCACTCTGCTCTGGTGAGACCCCAGTTCGAGTACTACGTCCAGCTCTGCAGCCCCCACATAAGAAGAGCATAGACCTGCTGGAGAGGGTTCAGAGGAGAAAACTTTTATGACTGTAGTTGCAGAAGTGCCTATATCAGCACTTTTCAGGATATCTGTGTATTTGTTTTGTATTTTAGCAAGATATGTAAGATTTATACCAGACTCATTAGTTGGATTGGCATTATTCTTGTACTTGTGGAAAATGAACAAACTTTGCCATAAAGTCCTTAAACTTGTAAATCAATAATATGACTTTTGAATGCTCTTATATGAGCATCTCTTCTTGTTGAAACTTTCAGTCAACATTTATTATTAGCAAATATTTCTTCGTCATCCACTTCTTCCTCAGTGCAGGATTTAGAGTATTATGGGATATAGGGGGAAAAAAAAAGAAGCCTATCTATATTCTTAGAGATAGAATAAGAAATCTCCCTATTTTTTTGTCTTCCAGTTTCCACAATAGAGACATATTTAATTGGAGTTTTCTTCTCAGCATTATAAGAAATGTTCTTTATTGTGCCAGAACCAACTATCATGTTTATTCTGTATTAGCACCTACTTTTTTCCAAGAATGAAAAAAACTATACTCCCAGGAATGCTCAAGGATCTGTTACATATTTGTGACAAAATAAGACAAATATATATATATATACTTTTTATATTATTTTGAAAAGTGAATATAAGGGTTGATTAGGACTTTTCATTCTCCATCCTTTTATGCTCCATCCCAGGCGGTGTTCAAGGCCAGGTTGGACAGAGCCTTGGGTAGCATGGTTTAGTGGGAGATGTCCCTGCCCATAAAAGGGAAGTTGGAACTAGATGATCTTAAGGTCCCTTCCAACCCTAACTATTCTGTGATTCTGAAATTTTATTTCTTTTTTTTTTTTTTTTAAGGAATTTAATTTGTCAGAGCCCTCCCCTATTTTGGGGTAAAGATTTAACTTCCACTTAATTTTGTGTTATAAGAAATTGATAAAGTATAGGGTAGGAAAGATTATTTGTATTCAGCTCTAGTGACCACTTGGTAAAATAGTTAAACTTTTCCTTCAATCTTTGTTCTTAAAATGCATGAATAAACAATAACTTTAGAACACAGATGTAGAACTATATGGTCTCTATAAAATGGCTTCTGTCAAGACCTATCTTAAATGGCATTCTTAATAGAGCTGCACTGGCAAATTAGATCAGCTCTAATTTCTAATTTACATCCCTGTGTTTTGAAAGATGCATTTCAAACAGCCCCTGATTATTCTCTGAAGAACCATAGCTGAAGACACTGCCCTGCTGCAGAGTGTTCCTCTGCAGTTTGAAGCTGAACTGTACTGGCACTGTCAGACTCTCACCTCACCTTGAGGTCAGATCTTTACAGGTCTGGAGATGTAAAAAAAAGTGAAGCACAAGCCCTGAAAAGGTGTTACACAGGAAACTTCATCACCATTCTCCCAATCCTGAGGAAACAGAGGTTAGGCTGTGGGATGGGGACATAGTGGTCTGTGCTGGTGAGAGCATACATGTACCTGGAGTCCAGACGTTTTCTCTTTTCTAAGACTAATATTCCTGTTCAGAAAGGTTTCTTTGTTCTCTTTGTTTTTCTCCTACTGGTTTAATGGTTTGTGAGTACTGCCGTTGTGCCTTTTCAATGGGAGGTGATAATTTCTCCTCTTCATGCTACCTAGTCAGGCGGCCTTTTGGCCAGGACAAAATAACCTGAAGAGCCGTTAGATGATAATGACTGACAACGTTGAGACTTAGAAAGGGGAGTAAATTTTTGAAAATATTTTTGAATTAGAAAAAGTCACAAAAAATAAAATTCATGGGCACCTCTTCAACTGTTAAAATTGGAAAACCTCCAGGGAAAGATATGAGGGTTTGATTTTTGGGGACCTCATCCCTGTCTGTTAATTCTCTTGGTTGGGTTTTGCACAGGTATGAGGGAAAGGAAAGGTTTAAAAGCTGTGCTACTGTGTTTGGCTCTGCTATACATATTTCACTCCCCTTGTTAGTGTGTGTAACTGTTTGGATAGCCAGAGTTTTGTGCTATAGAATAGCAAAGGCTATTAACAACTATGTAGTTTATATCTACCAGCAAAGCCTATTATGTCACCATATAATCAGAGACTTGAACACAAGAGTCCAGAAATGTACCAATAGTGGTATCACTTTAGAGCCAGTTAACAAACTATCACAACAAGTAAAATGACAATATAAAAATTAAAAAGGCAGTCAAATATCAAGCTTAGGCTTTTTAAGGGACTTCCGATTAAATACAGATTTAAAGAGAGCCATGACAACTTTTTGGCTTTTTCTAAGAAAAATAGTAAAGAGCAGAGCAGTCTCTGCTTCATCTGCCAGGGAGAGAATATAATGTGGCAATTTTCCAGTATCTTTTAGCATCATTTATTTTGTTACATGACTTAGATTACCCATCAAAACAGATGAATTGGAAATGAAATATTTTAAAGTGTATATACAAAACCCAAAGATACATAAAGTACCTGTATGGGATGGTGGAAATTTCTCATCTTTGGATGCCCTCTTTGTACTACAATGTATCAGTATTTTAACTCTCTTACTATGGACATACTGGATGTTCTGGAGGCCAGCTGGGTATTAAATAACACCATAATTTGCCCATTATTACCACTGAACTGCTTTTCAAGCAAGCTCTGCCTGACAACAGTTGTTCTGCAGTCAGTTTTTAGCCAATCTTTTTAAGAGTTGGAGATGTCCTGGGTAATCAATATTAATAAGACATTTCTTTTTAATGAGTTTTTGGATCTTGGAGACTGAAACCTTCCTGAACTGTTACTGAAAAATGTGAGCAATCCACTTGAATTCTATTCATTAGCAACAACCTTTGAGAGCTGTAATGCATCCTCTCTCTGCAACACTGAAGTGCCCATAGCACTGTACACCTAGCACTTTTGGAGCTGTAACTCCACACCTGGTATTAATAATTAACTCTGGCTTCTCTGGGACAATAATGCCCGACCCCATACAACATTTATTAGTTCCTTGTGTCTGTAATTCAATTAATAAGGTTTCTCAGAAGCTTCTTCAAATTCACGGTTAGCTAACGGGGCACACTTTGGCCTATCCTGTGATATAGATAATTTACCTATAACACATGATACTAGTGATTACAAAGCTCAGTTTTGTCGCTCTGTGTTGGTTTTGACACGTCCTCATGTTAGTGAAGTTTCATTACTTCCAAATAGGTATGCATAGACACGTATGCGGTTTTGGTTGTTGTGATTTCTAAAACAATTCTGTGGGTTCAGAACTACTTTTTATTGCTTGATCATTATTCTTGTCTTCACATTCAATTTTTAAATGGAGAAATGGAGGAAAGGATAAAGTGTGGCAAAAGTCTGCAGGCATATACAAGCAAGAGGTCTTTCAGAGAGATAGTTTAGAATTCAAGTTAGAAACCTGAATTAAGTAACATAAGTGACATTGAATTATATTTAACAAAAAAAATCCAAGTGTCAGACAAAGAAAGGACATTGCAAGCCTGTTCCCTGGCTGAATCTTGCCAAGTTATTCCTGAACTTTTAAATCCAGGAAGTTTAAGAAGTCAGGGAAAGGTCTCCTTACCCTACAAATCAGAGGTCAGAAGTAATGCAGTGGGGCTAACCTGCTGCAGAGCTGGTGAGGGAAGAAAAGCTGAGGGTGTGAGGAAAAACATATTCTGTTTGACGGCTCAGCATTACCTGGTAGTTAGAGTTTCTGTATTACTTCCTTGCACATAACTGCACACGTTTCTGCCTCATTACCCGTAGGCCCTTTTTCAAGCTTTGCTTCTGGACTGAATTTGCTTTTCAGGTATTTCATTAAAACTCTGGTGGGACTTTTTCATTTCAGGATCAAGTTGTTATTGAGATTTGCATTTAACTACCAATTAAGTAAGATTTTTAAGTCATGCAAATATTCATGAGTACAGCTAACAGGCTGCTGTGGAGCACTTAATAACTCCTCTGTACATTTGCACATGGTGGGTTTGCTTTGTAAGAGTTACTCTCTCTAAATGAAAGGTATGGAAATGCTATTTAGAATGTTAACTGGTAAAATCAACTGCACATCAAAGGAGAAGGTGCATGTAAAACATCAGATGTAACTTGGTGTCATTTATTCCAAGAGTGGAAGAAGGCGTACACTCTTTTCTTTCACAAAATGCTTTTTAAAAAATATTTTCTTTCAACTGCATAATAATCATAGAATCATAGAATCATTTAGGTTTGAAGGGATCCTTAAGATTATCTAGCTTAGCTCGTAACCTAACACTGCCAAGTCCACTACTAAGCTACATCCCTAACGACCACATCCACACATCTTTGAAGTTCCTTTAGGGATGGTCAGTCAGCCTCTTCTCTAGACAGCCTGTTCCAATGCTGGACAACCCTCCTGGTGAAGAAAGTTTTCCTAGTATTCAATAAAAATCTTCTGTTGCACAACTTGAGGCCATTTCCTCTTGTCCTATCACTTGTTACTTGGAAGAAGAGACCGACATTTGCATTGGTACAACCTGCTTTTATTAATTAATTAGGTAGTTGTAGAGAGCAGTGAGGTCCCCCCTGAGACTCCTCCAGACTAAACACCCCCAATTCCCTCAGCTGTTCTTCATCAGACTTCTGCTCCAGACCCTTCACCAGCTTTGTTGCCTTTCTCTGGACCCACTCCAGGACCTCAATGTCTCTATTCTAGTGAGGGGCCCAGAACTGAACACAGGATTCAAGGTGCAGCCTCACCAGTGCCTATTACAGGGGGATGATCACTGCCCTGGCCCTGCTGGCCACACTATTTCTGATAAAGCCCAGAATGCTGTTGGCCTTCTTGTCTGCCTGGGCACAAGCTGGATCATATTCAGCTCTATCAGTCAACACCCCCAGGTCCTTTTCCTTCAAGCAGCTTTCCAGCCTCTCTTCCCAAGCCTGTAGCTTTGAGTGGGGTTGTTGTGGCCCAAGTGCAGGACCTGGCACTTTGCTTTGTTGAACCTCATACCACTGGCCACAGCCCATTGATCCAGCCTCTGCAGATCCCTCTGCAAAGCTTCCTCTCCTCCAGCAGATCAACCTCCCACAGCCAGAACGCCCAGTATGTAAATTTACTGAGCATGTACTCAGTCCTCTTGTCCAGAGCATTGATAAAGATATTTTCAATAGAACTGGTCCTAGTACTGAGCCTTGGGGAACACCACCATCTGCTAACTGGATTTAATTCCATTCATCATCACCATTTGGGCCAAATAACATGTGCTACTTTTTATTAACTATGCACTGATTTTTGCATTATTGTGTGATGATTTTGGCTATTACTTCACAAAGAAGGGAAATATTAATAGGCAGTTTTTAATGCATTTTTGAAACCTAATGCGTGTTTGAAATATGCTTTTTTGTAAAAAGTGTGATTAGTTACAAACCCACAGTATATTGTAACTAGACTAAAACATAAATACAATATAAATATAAAACTAAATAATACTGGAAGTCCACCATTTGGGCTTAGTTGATTTTTTTCAAGATTTATAGAACAAATTTATAAGCACTGGAAAGCCATATATGAAAAAAATGAAAGGCATTGCTTCATACTTTTTTCATGAAACATTAAAGTAGCTTCACAAATATTGTGCATGCATGGATCCAACTGGTTTCATGCTCTCATCTTGCATGTGTAACTCAGTCGACTGGGTAGTATCAGTGATCTGGTTTCATATCATTGTCTGGTTTGTCTGTGCTGCAATGATGAACTCAGTCTAATGAAGGCCAATGAAGGAAAAATCTGAGAAAAACAGATTGCAAAGCAGTAACATTTAGGGGCAGTTTATAACTGTTCTGTACCCAGCACACACTGTAGCAGGCAGTGTTGGGAAAGAAGAGATTCGGGGAGAAAGGAAACCTTAGCCAATGGCAAAGTAAGACTCAGGGAAGCATTTGGGAGGGTTAGCAGCATTAAACCTGGAGATCCAGATCACCTTGTTCAAAAAAGAAATGTTTGGGTTTGTCCTTGAGAAAAATCTTAAATAGTGCTAAAAGTGGTGAAGTGGAAGGTTGCTTGACGGAGAGTCCAGGAGGTAGAGAGGAAGAAGAAAACTACTTTTTGCAAAAAACTTTGTAAAAAGACATTTCGAACAAATGAACAGAAGTCTTGGATTAAGAGTTAAAAATAAATCTTTTTATGTTTTCTAGTGTGGAAAGTTCCGTTTTGCTCTGTTTTGGCTTAATTTTACAGCAGAACATGTTTGTGGATAATTTCTGTGTTCAGCTATAGATGCAAAATATGTTCATATCTGCTACAGAGGATTTTTTATGTTAATGGTTGTTTTCATATTATCCCTTAGATTTCCAATTTACTTCTACTGTAAAAAAAAGAAATAAAACCAAAGCAACAACAAACAAAATGACAAAACAAACCCCCAAACCAACTGAACAAAAATCCCTATGATTTGAAATCCTTGTATTCTGCAGTATAACAACAAGTGATTAGTGACTAAAAGCAGAGGTTTTCTGCAGCTCTGGAGGCTTTGATTTCAGTAATTTTTCATAAACAAGCTCAAGTGCTTACAATTACCTAGTGATAGAATCGGTGGTGGGAGTTTTTCCTCTTAAGTCCAGAATATAATATGCCTGGGAGGCAGGTACATTTCCAGTTTATTGATTTTGGCTGCTTTTACGGTATTGCTCCAGCACTGACTGTGGAGTTTATGAGGAAGTTGCCATTTGCTGTTAGGACTGCCTTATATTTCTTGACAGTGCAACAAGATTTTAAATCCTGAGGACATGGATTTAAAGGTGACTCTTGGGCACTGGAAGAGCCTGTTTTCTCTGACTTATTTGAGGGGGCTGAAATTTAAAGTAGAATTTTTTTTTGAGAACCAGAATGAAAGAATGAGATGTGAGTGCTGAGCCAGAAAATCTTTGAAGGACTCAATTTATGGAAAATAAAGAAGGCTCAGTCAGTGACAAAGTTAGCTAAAGTACAGAAAGATCAGACTCCAAAATTCAGAACACAAATATGATCCAGAAAAGCAGGACTGAGAATCTAGAGGAACACTTTGAAGTGGTGAATAGGTGTAATGTGTGGCTGGGGTGGTGGCTGGGTCTGTTTTTTTTTTCTTTTTTTTAATCTGAATTTGCCTTATACCACAAGGGAAAAAAAAAGAGTGGTTGGATTGGGATACATTTCATTGTGTGTAGTTTTTGCTTCTGCCAACCTTTGTCTTTGAAGAAGGAAAGGGGATCTCAGGTGATGGGAAAATGCATGCTGAACTCCCGGGGAGGTCAGGTTAACTGGCATTGATCCTAACGCTTCACCATCTGGGTTTAGGTGTGAGCACTTGGAAGGTGAGAGTGCTCACAGGGCTATCAAGGGTGGAAAGCTCTCAAAGAGTGAAAGATAAATACAGTAGCTCAATTTTGCAGTCTTGGGAAGTGTAGAAACAAAAGGCCGTTTGGAGCCTTGTTACTGTGAGTGAAAGAGAGTGGTGCAGTGGGTGTCTAGTAGGGAAAGATTTCGGTAGGTCTTCAAATGATAGTATGAAGATCACCCCAATTATTTATAGTTACTAAAAATGCACAGTATTTTAAAAGATATTTTTAACCATCTTTAAAAAAAAATCATAGTTAAGATTTTTAACTATGAGTTAAGGGAAATTATGGCACAGGTAATATCCTTCTTCATACATAATTTTAATTCTCCTTTATCACAGCTACACTACTATTCTGACAATGCTATTGTCAGATTTTGCAGTTTAACAGAATATTTTTGCTTGCTTGCATGAACTACCCGAACAGAAGATACAAGCATGAGAATTTATTTTACTCAGAGAATTTATCTGTAGCGCTTCTGGAGAGTTGTGCATCACAACTAACATTTTCCCAATAGTCTGTCTTTTTTCAAGTGTTTATTGTTATACCTAATATAACATACAAAGCTTTGAAGCCATCTAGTGTGATGACAAAATAGTAATACACTTTTATGCATACACTGACAGCTAAGATTTCTTACCCTATTTTTGAGTGTTTTAGATCAGGATATTTAACCTTTAGGGCACATTTTCTCAACAGAGACACATTAGATATAAGGAAGAAATTCTTTACTGTGAGGATGGTGAGGCACTGGAATAGGTTGCCCAAAAAAGTGGTAGATGCTCATCCCTGGCAGTGTTCAAGACCAGGCTGGACAGAGCCTTGGGTGACATGGTTTAGTGTGTGGTGTCCCTGCCTATGGTGGGGGGTTTGGAACTAGATAATCTTAAGGTCCTTTCCAACCCTAAACATTCTATGACTCTATGATAGTCAGATTTACAGATAAAAATTAGGTGAAGTTGTTTTAGTCCACAGCCATTATGCCTTTTAAAACAATTTAAAAATCTTCATTTCATATTTGTAGCACCATGATATTATTTAACTTCCAAAGGCTTATAAACAAAATTTTAGTCTTTTGAGGACAACTTAATCTACACTTCTATAAAATTATTCTAAGAATGGTGCAATTAGAAATGATATACACTTAAATTCTGAAGAGTTGAATGAAGTCTAGCCTTGAGAAGGTGGAACACACAGGAACCAAGTTGTTAATGTATACATATTTCCAAAATAAAAAATGAACATAAATTTTGCTTAGTTAGCCCAACAACAATTTATAGTAGGTGGAACCAGGAGGAATAAGAGTTTGTGAGTGGCACATATGAGCAGCAGCTGAACGGCAAAGGAAAGTCACTATGGCTAAAAATATTTGAGGAGATTAACTGGATGCAGGCAATTCTCAGAGGTCCAAATGAATTTGCTTAAGAGCAGATTACTGAAGTTGCTTGTTCTGTTTGCACTACATATAATTATTCTTCTGTGAAATACAAAATCTCAGCCCTGTTCTTTGCAAACATTACTGAAGGAACAAGATTTTACAAAACTCTTTGAGGAGTCAGAACACATAAAAAATTACATTGATACATTAGAGACAATATGAAATTTACTGTAGCATCATCTGTATCTTCCTTTTGCCTTCATTTTCCAGGGAAGCCCAGCTTTTTGTTGAAAAGTTTGAAGGTGCTCTTGGAAAAGGAAAAGGAAAAAAATTCTACGCATACAAAGTGATGATGACCAAGGTAAATTTATTATTTCACTAACTGCATGTAATGCAAATGGGGAGCCTTTTGTCCATTATTGCCATATACACCCATCTACATAAAAAGAATTCCTTGTCTTTCTTTGCATTTAGACACTTCTATTTCCACTGCTTTTGCATGACAATATTTCTAATGGAAACTCACCATTTGATTGAGGCTTGATTTTACAAGTATTTGCAAGAGTTTAATATCTTGTGAAAGTTAATTTCTCTTGGTATATATTGGTTTTTGCATGCGTTGAATTCAAAGCTCAGCCTGTCCCTTGAGACAACCTTCTGTGAAGGATCAAAAAGTATCTTTTTGCCCTACAACAAAAGTGCTGTAGGCATCTCCACTGAGCTAAGGCTCCAGGGCTACGTATATTCTAGGAAGTAATACAGTTCTATAGGATTGTAACTGAAAGGCTGAACAGTGGTTGCTAGGGATCCAGTGTTTGCAGAATATGTATTCTGGCAGGTCTCTCTTACAGATAAGTCCTATGTGGTCTCAAAGAATAAATACTCACTAGCAGTGGATGTGGATTAAGACAGTCCTCAAGTATGTCTTTTGACTTAGTTTTATGCTCTAACGCTGCTTTACAGTGCAAATCTAAGTGTGGTAAATCAGGATGGTTTGGGAGATTCACTTCAAAAGCACACTCTTGCCCCAAAGTAAAATGCTTATGCAAAATGATGCTAAGAATATTTGGTAAGGTTACTTGCTACAGACAGGTTTACCCTTAGTTAGACTGGACTTTCTGCAAACATCACAGACTCAAGCATCTGCTGAGTCACAGCTCATAAGCATCAATATTCACAAAAAATAATGAGGCTTTCAAACTCAGCTGGGCACAGGAAGCTCTATTACAGAAGTTACACTTATCTAATAGATAAACTATTGTGTAGGATAATTGTAATTAAACAACACAGTTTGAGCTCCATATCTGAATTTTGAATAGCACAGGAAATAAATTGAATTTTCAGAAATAACTCTAAAAAAAAAAGAATGGAATGAAAAGTAAAGGTTGTTTAATCATTTTTCTTGTGGAAGAGATAGGCATTTCACACAAAGCCAGTAGGAGACATATTAAGAACAAATGAAAGAAGATGGCTCTTCATAAGCTAGCTCTTCTATTGCAGTGGGCTCTGCTAAGGGATACTGTGAATGATTAAGGGTTATGTTAGCTTAACGGGAAACAGCATCTGGGCACTGAGATAATGGTAGTCTTTTTTGTCTGTGACCCATTTCAGAAGTGGATGAAATTTCAGAGAGATTTTGAGAATTTTAAGACAGCCTGCATACCCTGGGAAATGAAAATTAAGGAGATTGAAAGTAAGTACTTAAGGAAGGTAATAAAGAATAGCATCTAGTATCATATTCCTGATGCATGTAAAAATGGTAAGTTACTTATCAATACTTTAGAAATGAAGGTCTGTATGCAATGTATAGTAAAACTCGATGAGTATTTATTTTTTCTTAATATTTATTGAGCTTGATATTATAGCTAGTTGAAAATTTCCATGAGAGAATGTTAATCAATTTTCAGATAAAAATCTTGAATACACAGTTTAGCAGCCAATGGTAAAGTTAATCCTTGAAAGTGGAATTAGTATTTAGATGTTGCCTACCTTCATTTTATTTTGTCTGTATTTATGCTATCATTATTTCTGTGATATTTTTTTCATCATCTTGAGACTTATGCAAGTGGTATTTTGGCATTATTGTTCTCATTTCAACCATATAATAAAATACAGAGGAAACAACAGCGGTCTTGGATGTCCCCATGTATTAGGCATAAATATAAAAACACCCAGGGTACTTAGTACTATGTTTATGTTTGAGAGTAGGTTTTTGGCATGTCAATTTTTTGTTTCAGTTCCAGTGATGCATTTAAAATTCAGACCTTTCTTTGAAGGAGATTTAGCTTAATTACACAGGTACCTGAGAGAAGCTTGCCACTGATGAAATGCAGAAGAAAGTGTGATGCAAATTGATTTTAGAGAAGATGCATTTGGAAGAAGTTGCGGTTTGCATCAAAAGTCAATAACCAGAGCAGCAAAATAACAGGAAAATGATAAACTGTGAATTTTCTGCTGTTTTGACTGCAAAATAGTCCTTGAGAAGAACTTACATAATTTCCTGAAACATATGGTCTATAGACTGCTGAACAAATTATCTACTCAGTTGAGGCGGAGTTTAGAAAGAAGCTGCTGTGTGCATGTAATTAAAATCAGTCTCAGCAGTTAGATATACATGGTCTCTTACTGGTCTGTACATATAATAGACATCTCAAGGATTTGTGAGAACAACATTTCTGCAAGTTTCTGCAAGGGAGTAGTCATAGCACAAGCTGTTCTGTTAGTAATAACTTCCAACAGGTACACATATTTCCCTGTAAAATCCGAATGCAAAAAAATAGAACAGGGTAATTTTTCCAGTCTTGTTTTTATACCTATTTAGATTTTAATGTAAAAGACTAACAGTTTACTGTTATCTGGAAGGTCCCCAAATGACAGTGGGATAGTAACTTTCAATAATCTCAACAGGTAAGATGGTTTATTCCTTTTCTACTTATTTTAATTTTTTGTACTCTGAATTTTGGTCGGAAAGTATAGTATAGAATAAGGCTTGATTTCAAGGGAGGAGCTTTGAAATATTGCTGAGGAAAAGAATTTTCAGTCACAATTTACTTGATTCTGATTAATCTAAGCAGTACCACTCAGGATGTATCTCATATTAATGCGTTTGTAGTACTAAGATCAAGGTCATCTCAACGATGATACTGATAAAGCTGCCAAGGAAAAAAAGGGGATTTAGGTATTAAAAAAGGAGGATTAGGGGAAAATTCATAGAATCATAGAATAGTTAGAATTGGAAAGGACCTCAAGATCACCTAGTTCCAATCCCCCTGCCATGGGCAGGGACACCTCACACTAAACCATATCACCCAAGGCTTCATCCAACCTGGTCTTGAACACTGCCAGGGATGGAGCATTCACAACCTCCGTGGGCAACCCATTCCAGTACCTCACCACCCTAACAGTAAAGTATTCTTCCTTATATCCAGTCTAAACCTCTGCTGTTTAAGTTTCAACCCGTTATCCCTTGTCCTATCACTACAGTCCCTAATGTATAGTCCCTCACCAGCATCCCTGTAGGCCCCCTTCAGATACTGGAAGGCTGATATGAGGTCTCCTCCATGCAGCCTTCTCTTCTCCAGGCTGAACAGCCCCAACTTTCTCAGCCTGTCTTCATATGGGAGGTGCTCCAGTCCCCTGATCATCCTCGTGGCCCTCCTCGGGACTTGTTCCAAAGGTTCCATGTCCTTTTTATGTTGAGGACACCAGAACTGCACACAATATTCCAAGTGTGGTCTCACGAGAGCAGAGTAGAGGGGCAGGATCACCTCCTTTGACCTGCTGGTCACGCTTCTTTTGATGCAGCCCAGAAAGCCCAGGTTGGCTTTCAGGGCTGTAAGTGCACACTGAAGCTGGCTCATGTTCATTTTCTCATTGACTAACAGCCCCAGGTCCTTCTCTGCAGGGCTGCTCTGAATTTCTGCTTTGCCCAACCTGTAGCTGTGCCTGGGATTGCTCCCACCCAGGTGTAGGACCATGCACTTGGCATGGTAAAAATTCATGAGATTGGCATCAGACGACCTCACAAATGTGTCAAGGTCCCTCTGGAAGGCATTCCTTCCCTCTAGTGTATCAACAAAACAACACAGCTTGGTGTCATCGGCAAACTTGCTGAGGGAACACTCAATTCCATTGTCCATGTCAGTGACAAAGATATTAAACAAGACTGGTCCCAACATCGATCCCTGAGGGACACCACTTGTTACTGATCTCCAGCTGAACATTGAACCATTGACCACAATTCTTTGAGTGTGACTATTCAGCCAGTTCTTTATCCACCGAGTGGTCCACCTATCAGTTTGATGTCTCTCCAATTTAGAGACAAGGATGTCATGTGGGACAGTGTCAAACGCTTTGCACAAGTCCAGGTAGATGATGTCAACTGCTCCACCCCTGTCCATCACTTCTGTAGCCCTGTCATAGAAGGCCACCAAATTGGTCAGGCAGGATTTCCCCTTAGTGAAGCCATGCTGGCTGTCACCAAGCACCTTGTTGTTTTTCATGTGCTCTAGCATGCCTTCCAAGAGAATCTGCTCCCAGATTTTTCCAGGCACAGAGGTGAGACTAACTGGTCTGTAATTCTCCGCGTCATCCATTTTCCCCTTCTTGAAAATGGGGGTTATATTTCCCTTTTTCCAGTCATCAGGAACTTCACCTGTCTGCCATGATTTTTCAAATATGATGGCCAGTGGCTTTGCAACTTCATTCGCCAGCTCCTTCAGGACCCACGGATGGATTTCATCAGGTCCCATGGACTTGTGTACATTCAGGTTCTTAAGATGGTCTCGAACCAGATCCTCTCCTACAGTGGGCCCAAGGTCTAGGTTTTCACAGTCCCTGCTTCTGCCTTTCAGGACTCGGGTGCTGCGGTCAGAGCCTTTGCCAGTGAAGACCGAGGCAAAGAAACCATTGAGAACCTCAGCCTTCTCCAAGTCCTGTGTAGCCAGTTCTCCCAAAAGCTTCCGGAGGGGGTCTACGTTGTCCTTAGTCTGTTTTTAGCTGCTACATACCTATAAAATCCCTTCCTGTTATCTTTAACATCCCTTGCCAAGTTTAGCTCCAATTGGGCTTTAGGTTACCTAACCTGGTCCTTAGCTTCCCGGACAACATCCCTGTATTCTTCCCAGGCCACCTGTCCTTGCTTCCACCTTTTATAAGCCTCTTTTTTCCTGTGAATTTTTCTCAGCAGCTCCTTATCCATCCAAGGAGGTCTCCTGGCCCTCCTGATGCACTTCCTTCTAGTCGGGATGCAACACTCCTGAGCTTGTAGCAGGTGATCCTTGAATATTAACCAAGAGTCTTGGGCCCCCTTGCCCTCTAGGGCTATATCCCATGGAACCTTGCTAAGCAGGTTCCTGAAGAGCCCAAAGTCTGCTCTCTTGAAGTCCAGGGCAGTGAGCTTACTGCACGCTCTTCTCACTGTCCTGAGGACCTCAAATTCGACCATCTCGTGATCACTGCATCCAAGACTTCCCTGGAGAGTCACATTTCCAACGAGCCCTTCCCTGTTGGTGAGCACGAGGTCAAGCAGGGCACCTCTCCTCATCAGCTCCTTTATTGCTTGCAGAAGGAAGTTGTCTTCCACACAATTGAGAAACCTCCCGGATTGCTTGTGCCAGGCTGTACCGTTGCCCCAACAGATGTCAGGGTGGTTGAAGTCCCCCATGAGAACAAGGGCCTGTGAGTGTGAGGCTTTTCTAAAAAGCCTATAACCCTCCATTCCAACACTCCAGTCAAAGGAGCCATCCCACCATGTTTCTGTGATGCCTATTACATCATAGCCCCATAGATGTGCCCACATCTCTAATTCCTCTTGTTTATTCCCCATGCTACGGGCATTTGTATAGAGGCATCTGATCCGAGCTCCAAATGAAGCCAGCTCAGTGGCTGGAGTGGCTAGAATATTAATACATTGCTCAGAGTATTCATTATAGGTGCTGGCAGCTGACTGGGGTTGTTGTTATGGAATGATGCTCCCCTCCCCCAACACAACTAGTTTAAAGCATCCTTGACAAGTCTGGCAAGCCTCCCAGCAAAGCCACTCTTCCCTTTCTTTATCAGAGCAGTTCCACCAGCCCCCAGTAGGCCTGGCCTACAAATGTGGGCCCATGTCCAAGACACCCAAACCCTTGACTATGACACCACCCTTCTAACCATTTATTAACCTGTCCAATCCTCCTTGCCTTTGGAAGGTCTTCCCTGTGTCTTGGAGAATTGTCAAAAAGACTATCTGAGCTCCAGAACCCCTGACCACCTCTCCCAGAGCTCTGTAGTCCTTCGTTATACTCCTCAGGCTACTACTATGTATATACCCCTAGCACCCACATGTATCACTAGAAGCGGGTAATAGTCCATGGGACTTACTAGAGCAGGCAGCCTCTCCACAACATCCCTGATCTGTGCCCCAGGTAGGCAACACACCTCCCTTGCGACCGGGTCAGGCTGACAGATGAGCGCTTCTGTCCCTTTCAAGGCAGAGTCCCCTACTACTACAACCGCCGCTTTTTCCTGGTGGCACCAGTAGAGATCTGTACCAGTGCACCAGCTGGCTCTTTCTGATGCAAGTGCATTTCCTCATCAGCCCCCTGCAGGACAGCAAAGCGGTTCTGGGTGGGTACAGCAGATTTAGGAGGAAGCCCCTTGCTTTTAATTGCTCTCTTCCTCCTTTGGTTGTTTTTTTTTTTTTGTTACTAACTCCCAGCTTCCCTGATCAACAGCCCCCTTTTTTCCTCCATGAGTTAGAGGGGAATCTTGAGGCCCCTGTGCTGTTTGGTCCTGGAGCAAGCACTCCTGCTTCCTCTCAGCTTCCCTGACATCTTACAGCTTACTGACAGCATCCCGTAGCTCAGCCACCTGCTGGAGGAGGACCTCCATCAGGGAGCAGCGAGCACAGCCCTGCCTGTTCTGCACCTTTCCTTCACAAGACCAGTGCAGGCACTCTCTACACTCCAAGCTCTGCACCGCAACCTCCCCACTTACCGGCTCTGTCTGGGTGCCTACGCTGGCCACCACCGGGGCGGCCAGGGCAGAGCTCCCAGACTGAACCCTGGTTGTACGGCAAGTGCTCACCATCCCGCTCGCCTGCCCGCGCGAACTGCCGTGCAAACTGCCTCAACCCGCTCTGTTTGCCCGCTCTGTTCGCCACACTCCTGGTCGCCGTGCTCCCTGGGTAGATTTTTAACCACTCACAGTTGGTGCCACTCCTCCTGTCTCCGCCTCCGGCGAGTCTTGGGCAAGTCCTGTCAAGGACTTAAGGCTCCCTCCTCAGTGGCTCTTGTCACTTTGTGGTGAGGCTTCTGGACACTGATCTCCCCTGGCTCCGCTCCGGTGTTACAGGTGTCCGTTCTCGAGCTACTCCCCTCAGCAAGTGACTAAGAATGGCTGCTGATGGCTGGTTTGAATCTTCCACGGAGCCTCCTGTCTCCACCCCCAGTGATTCACCTCCTCGTGGTAGCTGAGCTCTTTGGCAATTCCTGTCGAGGACTTGAGGCTGCCTCCTCATTGGCTCTTGTAGTTCTTGAACGGAAAATGTATAGCCTGTGTGTAAGGGAAAGTAAAGATTAAGACACATTGAATCACAGAGACCAAAAAACTACTGCTTCAACATTTTCTAGAAAATTGTCATCTGAATTTAATGTAGGTGGTGCATGTATTGCATGTTTATTAAAAGGGAAAGAGTAATCCTCTCTTTCTTGGCATCTAACAAGCTGTTGGTGCTGAGTCAAGGATTACTCTGCATTCCCAAAATTTCAGGTTGGCAGAGTCACTGTGTGATCATTTATAAAATCATTTTTATATCAGTCTCTGACCAAAATCTCCAGATTTGATCAGTGATGAAATACCTAACAGATAGGAGGAGCAGCCACCTTTTCCAATGTTCAGCTTCAAGCTTCTGTGTGTAAACTCCAGGGAATGAAATGTGTTTTATCAATTACTTTCTTCAGACATGCAGCTGTGTTAAAGAAGCAGTAGTACCTCTGCAAGGAGAGGCATATTGGAGCTTAGTTCAAACCCTCGTAAAATAACAATAACAGTACTAACTTAAACACATGACATCAGAAAGTGAACAGAATGTGCCTGATACTGCTTATAAGAAATTTGGCAGAAAAATATCTTTGGTTGCTTAAGACTTTTCATAAGACTTGCTAAATGCAGAACATTGAACACCTTAAAAGAATCTTGTTGGAACAGGTAAAACCTTGCATGTAACCACTGGATCCTTCGGTCTACCCAAAATACTGAGGAGTGATTGAAGAAAATGGTTCAACACTAAGCTTGGACACCAGGATCAATACTTTTATAGTTACTGTTGTTGGATAACATTGTTTGTGATGAGTCTGTAGCCATGTCAGTTCCCATGGACTGCAGTCTCATGTAGAAAAATGTGGCTGCATGAAAGAAATCTGAGGGAGTATTGTCTACATGATAGCTCAGTTTTAGAGGAGACAGTAGAGTGAAACAAGCAACAGATGACATCAGATTGTGACAGGTAAAGTAGGTTGTTTGGACCTTTCTTGGAAATCTGGTGATGCTAAATGTGCTGGCTCAGCTCACCACTACAGTGTTCGGCCTGCACAACTGTTTTCCGTCACTACACAGGTTAGCATTTTTAAACTAGTATTTCTTTTTTGATAATTTTCCCACCAGAACACATGCATACACACAGGTAGGTGTCTGATATATTTCATTCACCAGTTAAATATGTTTGAAAAAGAAATGTTCATAGGTAGCTCCTACTTATTCCAACAGCTGGGATTATAGTTCTATAAGCAGTCTCTTAACCCAAAGAAACTAGAAATAAAACTTATATAATACTTGTTGATCACTGCTAACACTATGCCATAAGTTATTTTCTTTCCAAAGGCAGGCACTATGCACAGAAATGTAGGTATGAGCAGGGTATAAGAAGAGGTAATGTCAACAGCACCTGAAAGAGATGTAGGAATTTATGAGAATTCTGTTTGAATCCGGTGTGATCCTAACTTAAAAAAAATGTAAGCAGCAACAGCATGAATAGAACAAGAACCTGACAGTTATGTGCAGACTATTCTGTATAGGAAACATTTTCATTTGGCTAAATACCTTTATGTGAGGGAATAATTTATGCTCAGCAAATCTTTAGAGCTGTTAGCTTCCAAGCAGTAAACTTTTCAGCATGAGTCATCTCTATGCTCTCACATGAAGACAAATTGTATTTTCTCATCTCAAAGGGAGCTCTTTATTAAGAAATCCCAAGCAAAAGGCAGTGCCTCTTTACAGCAGAAAACAGGTGAAGTAAATATCATTTTCTAACCACTGAGAAACACTAATATTTATCCTTCAGTCCTTCTAAACAACTGCATACGACCAACCAAGCATGACTGATACCTACTTTGAAATCTAGAGGATCAACAAAGTGAAGGAGATCAAGCCATATCTTAATAGTATGATCTGTCTTTTTGGTGCAGCTCAGGAGTCAGCATGTACTAGAGGCTTTGATTTTAAAAAACCTCTGATGCTTATACAGACGTAGTGTCCATGGGCATTGATCATTTTCAAAAGTAGCCAGGGTAGTAGACAGATTGCAAATGAAAAGTGAATTAAGGTCTTGGATAGTGGATCAGTTAGATAACTACTGTGTAAGGTTTCTTTGACTTTTAAAGAAATACTATACTAGCAAAACAATGTTAAATGACATAGAAAGTTTTCTCTCACACGGACTGAAGAGAATCACACATTTGGACTTTATATAAGGATTGTTTATGATGGGCCTCTGAACTGACAGCAGGGGATTGTGAGTGTTTAGATACTAAATTATTGAGTTTTTCTGTATGTGATAATTATAGTCAACAATTTCATGTAATTATAATAAATAAAAGAATAAATTAGTGGAATAATCAAAACAAGAAAAAAGGAAAGTGCTAGCTACATTTAAGCCCTAGCAAAAAAACTCATCTGTAACCTCTGCTTAGTTTCATAATGCTCTCCACTTTAACAAATATGGCCCTTCTTTTTACAACCCTCTTTGGTTTGGTCTGACTCTTCCAGGCCACCAGATATCTAGAAAGGCCAGGTATCAGCATGAAGTTCTACACTGTCTCAGGTAGGCTTCCTGCTTGAAAAGTAGGGTTCTTTCTAGGACAGCGAGCCCAGCTTCAGACAACAGGCAGCAATCCTTGTGTTGGCAACAGATAAATCTATTTTTGATGTTTAAGACAGATAGAAGTAGATAAGTAGATTAAGTATATTTAGGAAAGAGATGCTTATTTTTCTTATAGAATAGATATTCAGCAATATCTGCAACAGGACTTTATGGAAAACACACATTGCTGGGTTGGGACAGGGAGAATCTCTTCATTGTACTGCTGAAAATTATACTGTACATGACAATCTGCGTACCAATGCATAGTATGATGAAGCTCTCGATGCAGGAAAAGATGGCTAAAGACTACTTTAAAGTATTACTCTTTCATTCATAATTGCGATATATTGCACCACAGAGTGAACTCTAAACACTGGTGAAACTTGAACTGGTTTTCTTCACAGCTGGTGAAAGCTGATTTTTATCATGTTCCCTGTTGTCCCCATTTTGGACCTGCTCAGTCTGGAAATGTAGTTAAGGGCAACCACAGCTAAATTATCCTCATCCTCAGCTAACCTTTTCACTTGTCAGAGGTTGTTTTTCTTGCCTACTTGATGAAAAAGAGTAAAGTCCATGTGCAGACTGTGCATTGTGATTTACAGTTATAGAATCATAAAATGGTTTGGGTTAGCAGAGACCTTAAATACCATCTAGTTTCAACACCTTCTACTACAACAGGTTTCTCAAAGCCCTTCCAACCTGGCTTTGAACACTGCCAAGGATGGAGCAGCCACAGCTTCTCTTCCAGTGCCTCACCATCCTCACAGTAAAGAACTTCTTCCTACTGTCTAAAACTTCTTCCTACTGTCTAATCTAAATCTCCTCTATGTAATTTTAAAATGATTACCCCTTGTCCTATCACTACCTGCCTTGTAAAGAGTCCCTCTCCAGCTCTCTTGCAGGCCCACTTTATGTACTGAGAGGGCTGCTATTAGGTCTACCTTATAAAAAAATTATTAGAGTTATGGTAATAAAGAAAATTAAAATCCTCCCCTGATTTTATTTATTTTAAATGAACTCTTACTGTCTTCATCTTCAGGTAAAATAACCTAAAATGACTGATCTATCTGGCTTTTTTTTACTTCTTATATTTTCATAGGTCACTTTGGCTCATCAGTAGCATCTTATTTTATATTCTTGCGCTGGATGTATGGAATAAACATGATTCTCTTTGGATTGACCTTTGGACTTGTAATGATCCCTGAGGTGGTAATCTTTTAAATTATCATTGAGAATTGCTATGTGAATTTCTGTCTCTGCAGTGAGATTTCATAGGACTGGACCTTTAAATAAATATTACACCTCTATGCTCCATTTAAAAGTATTAATTTGTACTAAGGCTTTAAAGATGTAGTTTTTTTGGGGACAGTTTTCTTTAGAGAAATGTCTTGAAATATATGTGTTCTGAAAGTGTTTTTGCATAGTCTGGGATTGTGCTAAACTTTTTTTTCTATGGAAAAAAGAAGAGGAACTGAAACTAAGAGGCTGACAAGTAGAGTATCTTGACTAAAATGTGCATTTGAATAGAAAGATGCATTCCAGGCCTCTGAGGCACCATGGCTCCTTTTTAGCTGTCTTAACACTCACATGTTGATAAGGTCCAGCAGGCCTATAAAGTCATGAGAGACCCCTCATGTTTTGCATTGGGTGCAGCATCAGTTAATAGTGCTACTCAGGGCAGATGTAGTTCAGGCAGAAATCACTTCTGCAAAATGTAGTATTTTTCTAGTTCGTTTGAGATGTCATATTGTCTTCCTAAAAAGAGGGTTTATATGGAATTGAAAGTATTGTGCCATCTCTCTGATTTCAGTATTCCGCATCCTCTTGTCTTCTAGTAAGCAAATGGGAAAAGCTCAAGTAAGAATTTCCAAGAGCTTTCTAGTACAGCATTTCAATATCATGATCCATCTTCCACTGAAGCCAAAACAGAAAAAATCCTCAACAGTTTTCAGGGTAAAGCCTGGAAAGGACCCTGTGAGGACTTGTACTGTGGCTGAGCAGCAGTGGGATAACTGTCCCTTCTCTTTCTTGGTATTTTGCTTTAAAATGTAAATTGCTCTAATTTTTTGCTTCCAGGCTTTGATGGGGAAGCCATATGGCTCTTTACCTAGAAAAACTGTCCCAAGAGCTGAAGAAGCAAGTGCTATGAACTTTGCTACTCTCTGGGATTTTAGTGTAAGTATGGTTTGGGTTGGCAGAGACCAAGTGCTATGAACTTTGCTACTCTCTGGGATTTTAGGGTAAGTATGCATAAGCTTGCAGTACTGCATATTCACATGACTCTGATGATTCTCTTATTCACTTCAGTTTCTAATATTTAGAGATATCAAATATTTCAGAAGAAAATGACAATAGAAGTAACTTTTTTTTTTCCCCCTGTAAGTTCTGGGTATGTTTCCTTCAGAGTAAACATGTAATGAAGCTCAGTGTCCCCATGCGCATTTCAGTAAATGCAGCAATACAAACACACATGGGGAAAATCTCAAAGCTGGATTCACATCTCTGGATACTGACTTTCTGTTTCTTATAGGTGAATTTTATCCTCTGCTTTTATATGATTAAGGTTATGAATTTGAAGATGCAGTGTGAATCAGAAAAAAAAGAAAATCCATTACTGTGCTATGTAGACATCCTAAAACAAACAATGCTGTCTTTAGTTTTTCTCAGCCTTATAGAATCTGCAGATATTTTAGTGAATTGAGAAATGTGTCTTAATTCTTTACCTTTAATATGATGCTCAGTCTAGTCTATGGATCTATAACTCCTGAAGTGCCAAGCTAATGGTATGTCATTCTGTTTTTTCTTCCTGAAATTAACAGTTTTATCTAATTTTGCATATACCATGTCACTGTAGTTGGCCACTTTATATAAATTATATAACTTAGCATAAAGTCAGCTGACAATAAGCTTGGTAGTACAGCATGCTGCTTTGAAGGCTGGTAGGTTTCTCTCTGGTGTGCAGTCAATGTCATCAAAAGGTTCTCGTCAGCTGTGAAAGGGTGTGACCACCTAGTTAAGATTTTCCTTCAGATTAATAGAAGCAGCATCCACTGAACTGAGTGTGATTTCTCCCTTAATCTGGTGCTCCCTTCTGTAAGACATACCAATACTTCTAAAGAGTATACGCATATCTTTTAAGAGTAGTGTACTTTTAGCAAAACAAAGCATGAATATGATGGTTGACAGAGACCTATTTCTTGGAAAAATAAACTCAGGTACAGGTTCCTCCAGTTTACAGTACATCCTTTCCAGCTGTCTGCAGAATGATTTATCTAAAAGTGACCTTTCTGTCTACATTTAGTCCCTCATTTAAAAACTGCCACTCTGTGCAGACTTGGTGAATGGAGGGTCCCATTCCACCTCTGCCAATGGGGAGAAATGTGCAGGCTGTGGAGCTCTATGTAGGCAAACCCAGGAGGGGCAAAGGCAGATTTTCATACCTGTCCCCTTTCCAATAGGATGCCTTCATAAAAAGGGTACAGGGTACATGTCTATGCTTCTTACTAATATTGTAATTTTTAGTATGGTTAAGCTGTGGAGAGATCCCTAGTCTCTGGCATGCAAATCTCAAACAAGATCTCTTGGTCTGTGACTCAATACCTTTATGTGGGGACTCTAGTGATGCCAGATTTTTGTCCTTTATTTATCTTTCTTGGCTCTATTTTCAATCTGCAGCTATCAGTGGAGTTAAAATGAGGTTGTAAAATGACAGAACACTGGAAAAACTTGACAGGATGTACCCATTTTCTCATTTACAAGCAAATATTTTTGGTTTGTTAACTGTAGACAAATGAATTTAAAGGAAATCTTGTAATAATAGGTAAAAATTACAATATTTAAAGGCACAGAAAGTGAACAGATTATTTCTGCTTTGTTTTACCACATAAAGTGATGGAGCTTCCTTGGATGCAAAATAGAAAGATCTTTCTAAAAAGCCACATGTTACATTTTGTGATGACTGCTGGATAAAATGATATTGGGTGTAATTCATTAGGAGCTGTATATTTGAGTGACATGAAGAATACATCTAGACATGTATTAGTTAGTTAGATAAAAATGATGAAGTTAGCTGGGAAGTTAGATAAAAATGATGACAGTATAAAATGAGAAACATCAGGGCGATATTGGAGAAAAAGGAATCATAGTAAACCGGAGCTTTTGTAAAGAGAACTGAGATTAAAAGAGGTTTATACAGCAAATAGGAACAGTTTTAAAAAGAAACATATTTGAGAAAAAATGAATGAAGACAGATAGTGGAAAGAGAGAGGAAGATTATGATAGGCGTCAGAAACGGGATCTGACAGCTCCAAAGAAGAAATTATAGTAAATAACAGAGTAGCAGTTCACACAAGGAGCAAATGAAAAGCTAATAAACAGAATAAGGCAGCACAAGAGAAGGATAACCTGAAATATTGAGGGGAAAAAAGAATTTTCATGTCAGATTGACAAATACTCCCTGAAGACAATGACATTTTTAATTGAACATCACAGTAAACGGTATCTTTCATCTGTTAGCAATTCTTGTATGCTACCAAGTTACAAATAAATGAACCCAGATCAGCAAACATTATTTTTGTAATAATAATTACAAATAACCTAAAACAAGAAACTCAAGCTCCCACCAACTTTTAGGACAGTAAAGGAAAGATGAGCTCAACATATCTTTTGCTTTTGTGCACTTCATACCCTTGCAATTGCACTTTTGGTTTTTGTGCACTTGCACACTCTCTGACATGTCAGAGAGACACAATTTTGGATTTTGCTATATTTAAACATTTTACCAGTATTCTTATCTCAGCCTTCTTTTATGTTAGTCTTGGAAAGGAGTGAAAAAAATCTTCCATAAATACCTTTAAATAGCTAAAAAAAAAAAATTCAGGTCGCATGATGAAATGCAATAGGCAAAGTCCAGGAAACAGCATACAGAATGACACACAGTGGAGGAATTATCTCTTGACTTTTCAGAACACAGTGACTTACACAGTAACTTATAAAGTATTTTAATAATCTGAGGGACCCAGAAGTCTCTCCAAAGCTGTGTTAGGCTGTACTGAAACTTAGGCTCAGTTGGAATTATAGGATACTTTAATGAGCAGAAAGATGCAAAAGACATACCACAGAATTTTAATATGTCCTGACTATGTAGATGTTTTACTAGTAGTTAGCAACAAATGTGTTCTATAACAATAGTTCCTTCATCAGAGAAGAAGGCACATCTCTCAAAGCTATTCTGACATGAATTAAAATGAGATATGGTGATTATTAAATCAAGACATTTTTAATAATATCGTTAAAAACCCCTACATACTGGATAATCATCCATAACATGCAACTAACTGTTGGTTCATGTATGTTGAAGGATTTCACAATGAACAGCAGCCATCACTGATAGGCAAAGAAGGCATATGAGAATTTTGTATCAAATAGGCTATGAAAGTAAATTTTAGAAATGTGAAAATCCAGTTAAAAGTCTGGCATTTTATCTGCACATAATTTTTAAGACAAATTTTGTAAACTGAAATGGTTTTATCTTAACAACAAGAAGTATGTGGATAAAAACCTTTTTACTCATAAAATCGTGGAGTGCCCATGAAGAATTTTAAAGATAAAGATTTGAAAGTTGCCATGAAGTATTCTAGGTCTTTCTAGATGAAAGGAAATTTTTTTTTCATCCTGTGACATGTATTATAGTGATGCTTACATCTGTTAGAATGCATTGAAATTAATATTTCAGTACACTGCTATTGGTACAATTTCTGAGTACATGCATATTTAACAGACATGACATTCTATTTTTTTATGACTTTTCAGGGCTTTGCACAGTATTCTGTACTCTTTTATGGTTACTACAATAACCAGAGGACAATTGGATGGCTCAAGTTCAGGATGCCTCTTTCATATTTTCTTGTTGGTGTTGGGACTATTGGCTACAGCTTTATGATTGTCATTCGAACGTAAGTTCTCCTTGGATCTCAAATAAAGTAAATTCAAAAAGTCAGATAATTCCACTGTTGATCACTGAGACTACCTTATAAAAATATTATACTTTTAAGGGCAGGACAATGCAAAATCAAGTGCAAGCTCTAAGTCATGTAGGATTCCTTCACTCTGTGGTTATTTATCTACAAGCAACTGTGTCCCAATGTTGTGGAACTAGGAAAAATATTTGCTAAAATAAGTTAACACTTCCGTCCTGAATTTCAGCCCATCTTTTCAAAATACTCTGCATCTAGCAGAATGTCAGCTAACATCCAGGAAATTCAGTTGTTCTACCTTTAATGATACCTTATGTGAGTTAAATTCTTTTACGAAGGAAGAAGGGAGGAAACAAAGAAACATATGGCAAATAATACTGTGTGTAATTCACAGTCAGCAGTAAACGAGTATCAGCAAGACTGTAGCAGAGGGCTCACATTTGCATAGTATTGTAGAATTAATGCTACTGGCTATTCTAAAGATTTAATCATAGAGGTAAGTGAAACAGGGCCTGAGCAGTAAAACTGGTGATACATTAGTCTTTTAACTCTTAAATTCTGGATTTGAATATAGTCTTAAGATCAGAATTTAAATGAAATAAAATTATTATTTAATAGCTAAGTTTATTATTGGGGTAAACTTTGATAATTCTGACAGTTTCTAAGGAGATAAACTGCCAAGGAATATAACTTTTAATAATCTTGATTCAAGCACAGTGACCTACTAAAACCATACAGTCAGCTATAGTGGTGGCTTTAAAAGATGCCTACAGTGAGAAAAAAAAGAGCACTGGAAGTCAAGATTCAAGAACACTTGTCAATACAGAGAAAATTGCAGCTGATATTTCCACTGTGTTGTCCTGAAGTCAGTATTTTTTACTTGCATGAGCACTAGGTTAATTCATGTTCTCTTTTTCAAATATGATGTGGTTTCTGCATTGAGAAAGAAGCATTTCAGAAGAAGAAAATAGAGTCTGCATTTACATTTGCAGTATTTTGGAGGAGGAACAAAGTAGTATAATGAAAAAGTAATAGTTTTGACTCAAAGCTACTTTCTTTTTATTATATAAATATGAAAATTAGAAAATTCTTAGTCTCAGACAATTGTATTTCAGCAACTGCCACTCAGGAAAAAAAAATCCTCTAGAAGAAATTCCCTGTGGCCCAAATGAAGGAATATCCTTGAGGAAAAAAAATAAACTGTATGTGTTAACTTCCCATCTGGCCACGTGACGGAAACTAAAAGCAGTGTAACAGAAGGTGGTACCATATTTCTGCTGTTGACTAAGGTCTGGAAAAGGGAATATCTGTGTTAAAGAGGTAGAGAGGATACTAGGCATTATTATTCTAATTAGGGAAAATATTTACATTTAGGGCTCCTCTTTGCAGCTCTTTCAGTATGTAACATGAAAGAAAAATATTTCTGCTCTCAAAGAAATCATATCCCAACCACAAGACTCTTCACTATTTCATTAGTTGGATGAAGCCTTGGGTGATATGGTTTAGTGTGAGGTGTCCCTGCCCATGGCAGGGGAGTTGGAACTAGATGATCTTAAGGTCCTTTCCAACCCTAGCTATTCTATGATTCTATGATTGGGAACTCCTGAGAAGGAATTGTTTTAATCTAGAAACAAGCTGCAGGACAGACCCTAACAAGAACCTTTCATGACATCTGTCCCTTCTGTATATGAGCAGCAAAACAAAAACCACAACCCTGGTGCTGGTTTATGACATCTCAGAAAGATTTCAGGTGTTGTTTACTTATTATTGTCTTCTCAGATTTGACAGTATGTATTTTACTGAACTGTTAAAAATGAGGTATGTAGAATGTATTGATATTAATAACTATGCTGGATTAGTGAGCTTTTCCTGACCAAGAAATTGATACAATACTGAAGGCTAGATAATTTGTACCCTACCAATATACTCCACCCTTATGCTTAACTGTTTGAATTAAGTAATAAAGTACATAGAAGCAAGACCGCTATTATTACATGAATGACAATGCTTTGAAATAAAGAAGTTTCTATTTAAGATTAAGTCGAATCACTAAAGAAATAATTTGAAGCTTCTGGATACTGTTACCAATCTTGTTTATAAGTGCATAGGAGATGAAAAGGAAGCTGTACTGGTAGTACTGTTATATGGTAATAACCACTTTTTTTTTCTGGCTTGTTATTTTAATTTTTTTTCTTTGTGAAGTCTCTAATAAAATCTATGACAGTTCAGGATGTTTTGTATCTCTCCATTCCAGAGATTTTCTGGATATTCTTTTCCTATTGGGTTTCTCTCCAGCAGAGTTTCCTTGATGTGTGAATGAAATAAAGTAATTCTCTCTCATGAAAATGTGCTTATAAATTGTCTAAAAATGAAAATCTCTATCCTTCTCTCTTGTTTCAGACTAAATGTTCCAGGTTTAGTATAACATAACTATATGCAATAACTTTTTTTTTTCAGAACAATGTTAGAATTTAGGAACAATTTAAAAATCATGCTCAAGTATCAGAAATATTTCTAATGAGGACTACATCTGTCTTTCTGGCTTTTGTAGAATGGCAAGAAATGCAAATGATGATGGTGGTGGGGATGATACTAGTTTTAATTTCAGCTGGAAAATGTTTACAAGCTGGGACTACTTGATTGGAAATCCTGAGACAGCAGATAATAAGTTTGCCTCCATCACAACAAGCTTTAAGGTAAAATAGAGCTCACGAAGGAGAGGTAACCTGATTTGTCTGACACACTGGTGTTAATCAAATGGAACTAAGGTAAATTATTAATTGTGCTAGAGTCTTGAAAATTAAACAAGAATTATCAGCTTTATACTCTTCTGATTATGGGTCTTTGTGCCTTGCTGTCTTAATTTTTTCTTTTTTGATTGTGGAAGAAAAAAGCATTAACAACATTTTTTGTGTTCTCTGTGATTGCAATACTAGTTTTAGAAAAATTATTCTACTGTAAAATAATCTCCTCCTTTTCCTAATCTCTGATGTCTTCCATTTTCTATGGTGCTTGTCTGAATTTTTTTTTTTTTAATGCTGGTGACATTTTGCCAACCCCACATTATCATTTTCTCTTGCTACGTGGAAGATACCATAAGATAAAGCAATAGGATCATCTATAAAGGGCTATTCATTATATCAGAATTAGTCTCAGAATGTTGGTATATTTAATTTTGGTGCATTTCAGTAAGAAAAGGAAGTTATCTTCCTTACATAAAAAAAGTTTTTATTTTGAAATTGATTATCAAAAAAATTCCAGTTTGCAAGGCAATACAAGGTGTTTTCAGGCTTCTCCAATTTATAGGCTATGTTGACTTCAAGAGTCATTGTATGAGGAATCTGGGGCAGTATGTGAGATGCACCACTGTGAAAACAGTGAAGAGGATATATTTGATATGTTGAATGTTAAAGAATGTGTTCCTACATATTCTTCGGACACACCAATGCAGCATGTAAAGGAAAGTTTAATTTTAAATGTAATAATGTACAGGGTATACACTGGAAAGGAGTTGCCAGGTAATAATCAAAGTGCTAGACCTTCTGTCACACCGACAGCATAACAACATGGGAGGTGGAAGACTGAGCACTGGTTGCATTATCCAATCACACACAACATCCTTCCCACCCTTCCTTTCCCTACATGCCTACTGTGCTCTGTTGCTGAAAGCTATTTGGAGAGGAATACAAATCAGTAGAGACAGAGACAATTTTAAGAAATAAAGTCATGAAGCTTTACATCTATCTTTGCAAATGAGCAAAGAACCTCAGAAAGAAAGAGAAGTTTTGTCTTGGGTGAAATCATGGGAGTTCTGCTCAAGCCTTTCATTTATGCAACAAACAGAAGTTGTAAGAAAAAGAGAACCATGCAGAGTAATTATTGCAATGCAGGAATTCAGGTTCCCCTCTTGGGTTGATCTTATGCCAAAGTGAGAAGCTGTAACCAAACTCCCTTTCATGAGGACACTTCAGAGCAAAAGCCCTTTCTGCTGGTAAAAGTCAGAGCTGTAAATTATAGTTACACCTGAGTCTTAATATTTATCAGTACTGGCCAACAAACATTTGATTCTGCAAGTCTGAAGCTGTGCACTGTCTGCCTTTTTTTTGAGATTCCTACATCTAAACTGTCTGTTCATTCCTCCTGAATTAAACAGTTTTCTCATTCTCACAAATGCACATTTTAAAGATGTGTCAGTTCCTTTTCTGACAGCTATTCACACATCTATCCTGCTGGGTCACTCAGCCGCACAACACCCCACAAGCTCACAGAACACGCTGGTTTCTTTTTGGCACATGAGTATAGGTATAATGGGACTCAATGGGAACACACTCAACAGAAACAAAGTGAACTCTGGGAGACAAAACCCCAAGGTCCACCAGCATCTAAACCAGATTTTATGACACAATGTAAGTTCATGTCAAAACATGATATCCAGGTGTGCATGCACATCTTGGTAATTTATTTAACTGACTTCTAACAACTAGATAAACAATGTGGGGTCTTGACCATTAAAGTACTCATAATATTTTCTTTCTAACAAGTGCAGGAAGCTATTGTGGAGGAACAGGAGAGCCGAAAAGAGGAAAATATTCACTTGACTAGATTCCTGAGGGTTCTTGCTAACTTCTTAGCCCTATGCACACTTGCTGGGAGTGGCTACCTCATCTTTTTTGTCGTCAGAAGATCCCAGAAATTTGCCCTGGAAGGTCTGGAGAACTACGGGTGGTGGGAAAGAAATGAAGTTCGTGCTAGCACATTTCTAAAATAGATGTGGTTTGAAACTGTGCTCCTCTGCTCTGCATGTTGCCTGTTTTTTCCTGAGAATTTAAATACTCTGAGTGTGGGTGGTAAATTTCTAGCAAACGAATTGTCCTTGTCTCTCTGCTTCTGACTTCATTAAGATGATTATTCCTTGGTTCATTCTTTCAAATGTCCCTTTGTATTTAGTTTTCATATGAGGCCTTTACCTTTCCTCCCCTGTGCTCTTAAGATTGTTTTCCAGCCTCTGTATGGAGTCATAAGATGTTTGAAAAGAGCTCAGTCTGTTGTTGCTTTCCCCCTGAGAGTGGCCCAAGCACTGGTGTGTGGGCATTACCTATTGGGGCCTTGTGGATAGCACTAGGATAAAACTTGTGTGTTGCTCTTTCAGATGCCAAGTCCAAAAGACAATACCATTTTTTATGTTTAATCCTCTTCTAGAGCAGATCAAGCCTTGCCTGATAGAGGTGTATAGTGATAGTGATTCTGTTTGCTGTAACAGTGTGAAGTAAACACCCAAAGTCAGTGCTGCTATATGAAAACCTAGGCAGGTTTTACTTTCTTAGCAGACACTGCTCTGTACATTCTGAAACTAGCTGTTTGTTACTTCAAGCTCCTCCTCTGAGCTGAAGTGTAAAGCAGATGTCTGGTTTAAGGTAAGGCAAAAAGCTGCTAGCCTCAAAAAGCTGCTGGGATTGGTGACAATGGGATGAGGAAAGTCAATTCTGAATTTTCAACACCAAAACCTTACTAAGACAGTAACATAAAAACTCCAGAAATTCACCTCTGGAATCCAGAAAAAGGGGGCTGTTGAGATTGGTTTTTTTGATAAAAGTTGCTACATTTTGATCTGATGGAAAAGTTGTGTACAGAACTGCTTGAATTAAAGCCAATGAGCTCAAACTGTGATAACAGACTAGCAGATGGAGACAGTTCAGGTGGAATTCAGCTTTCTCTCAGTTGAAAGGTGTAGTAACAGATTTGTAGGAACAAGAACTGTCCTACTGAAAGCTATTATATTATGCTGCAATCTGGAAAGTAGTTAAGGTATGCATGTTTACATTCATTGTTTTACTTTGCTTTACAAAAAAGTACTGCTTAAGGAGACCCTGTATCACAAAACTTAAGATCTGGAGCAGGTGTGTCTCTAAAGGACAGTAGATACTGCAACACTGCCGTTATTTGGCTAAGGATTTTTCTTATTTGCAGAAAATGGATGTGTTTGTGAGGTATAAGATACTGCCCTTGCTTGGATATTAGTATTTAATTACGTAAATATATGGCTTATATGTAACAACCATTTAAAGAGTTTTCTAGATCAGGCTCTCTTGTGTTTGTATCGTTAACAAATGAATTGAGATTTTGATCAGAAAAATACCACATACTTAATATACTACTGCTTAGGACAAATAGAAGTGCAGCTCTTACACTTCAAGCAAGAGTATGTAAAAAGTAAGCATTCTTCATAGAATTAGCTCTTTTTTTGCAATAAATTTCTTTTCATCACACTAGATGTATTAAAGGACTAAAAAAATGTTTACACATAATTATGGTGTCAGGTAAATACAATTTTTATCATCTGTTCCTGAGATTCACAGCCTAATAAAATGCCACTGGTCACTTTGTGGATAATACCTTTTCCTCTCTGACTATCTTGTTACACGGTTGCAAATTTTTAAACTCCCTTTCCACATTTATGTGACCTAATTCTGTCAGATCATAGTTCAGATATAATTGTCTAATATGTCATGAAATGCAGAAAAATGAAGGAAACACACAGAATGGGATTGATAAGGGATTTCATCAGTCTTTGCATTGCTTCTCATGCATGGATTTGGCTTGGTGGTTAGTCATGGGTGAAAGATGATTCTGCATCATGTGACAATTTCCCCACAACTGTAAAATGGAGAATAATGCTGTGATTCCCTTGGTAAAGAGTTCTGAAATTGGATCAAAATGACTAAAAATAAATTTGACTTTTCTCATTTGATAGGAGACAGTTTGCAGAGGTAAAAGATAAAACAAGCATCTCTCTATTAATGAGGTACCCTGTTTTCTCAAATTTATTCCTGTACTGTTTAAAAACAAACCTACTCAAAACCAGAAAAAACTCATGAGGAGAAAGACTTTTATTTTTTTTCACAGTGTCAAGAAGGTATAGCTTTAATATTTCAGATCTTGCTAGCTGAAACAACCCCAGAGATCTTTTGCCAAAAAATATCCTGCTATTTACTTTAATGTTCCCACTTATCGATATGGAGTACATTTATATTGAAGTTACTAAACCATGTTGCTAATGCTCTGTTTAGTTCTAGAAATCATCAAGCAAATTCTATTATTATGAAATATAATTTCTAGTTTTAATTTCTTTTTTTTTAAATGAAACTGTTTACTAGAAAAGTAAGTCTTTATTAGTGCTATCTACAGCCAGTGCTAGACAAATCTATAACTACTGCAATTATTGTTAGCTTTAGATAGACTACTTACTCTTAATGAGCTTATCATTTAATCAACTAGCGGTCAATGTTCAATATTTTATGTTGTGTTGACACAATTTAATATGCCCGGGTGCTGATGTTTACATGTGATTGCAGTCACAGGATATCTTACTAGGTTCAAAGTAGCTGGAAAATCTGTAAGCAGTAATTTCCTACCTTTCAGAATGCAACACAGGGGCTTGGGTTTCTGAAGTATTTAATGTCACAGAGGGATAAAACCCTGTGTTTTGAACCAGAGTTTTAATAGTTAGTGAGTGCCTCTTGGTTGCTGTTCCTTTCTTACAGAAAATTCTCATATTAAGGCAGAGACAGCTTCTGAGATTCCCTCAGCTGACAGTGAATATAATACAACATTGGCTATCAACCATAATTCTAGCATGTTGGCATGCTGCCCCTAGTCACATATTTAAATTCCAATTCCACTTTTTTTGAAGTCACACAGAGCAGTGAAACTGTCACTGATAAAAACAGGGAAATAAAATCTGATCAGGAACCTGACCTTCGAGTGGACAAGAAGTCCAGAATTTAAATCAGCTCCTTTATGAAATCAAACTGGATTAAAGTGGCTAAAATAGAATTAATGACTCAGTGAATGATTTTTTTTTCAGCAAAATCCATCTCAGAAGCCAAAAAAAATATAGAAAATATATCTATGAAACTGTATGAGAAATGTTTAAGTTTTTGATATACAAAGACTGTCATAGTTTTTCGATTTTGACTTGATGTGCTACATGTCTAAGTAAAATTTTGCATTTTTGGTTGTAATAATTTCTCACTTTTCAGCTTTGCAAGTGTCTGTGGCTCATTTCACCTCTTATCTTAATGATGACTTTTCTCCAGAATTAGAAATGCTCTTGAGATATGTAACAGGAATAATCAAGGCATGGAAAAATGCAGATAGAAAGCAAATGAGAAAAAATACGCATGCTTCAGATAAGTAATAAAAAAGGCAAAACATAATAAAAATATAGAAAACATTGAATGTTTAAGAAAAAGAAAGGCAGTGATTTCTGTACTGCCTCTCCCACACAGCAATAAGGAAGCTTTCAATAATGTTAGCAGGTACTACATTTAAAAATGCCCAAAGAACATACATCTTCTTCCAAAATGCATATTTATTATGTCTTCTATATGATGAAAAAATATATCAAATATATCAAAAAATTATGAAAACTAAGGGACATCAAATGAATTCAGTAGAAGCCAGCTTCAGAAAAGGGCAAAGGGAAGGAATGGTAGATGGTGGGTGCCAGTGCTACAGATGCCAAAACTTACATTTATCTGAACTATTGCAACAGAAGAGTTTTTTTCTATTGAAAATAGGATGTGCAGCCTGTTACAATAATTTTAGGAACACACAATTAGTTGTGTTGGCTATAGCTGACTCCTGCAGCTTTGCCATTCTGGGCCATATATGATGTAAAGTTTTTGGTTTAATGGAGCTGGAGACAATATGTGCTTTAAACTATGCTAGATACTTTAAAGACTTCAAGAAAAAAAAAAGAGTTGATACAGGTCATAGTGTAGAAAAAAAAAACAAACTAATGTTTTGACCACCAAGATCTCATCACCTTCTAGAATTATCAAAAAATAGGATTATCCTCAATTCTTGTAAAGGAAAATTTATTCAAACCATTAATATATGAAACCCAGCACAGATCTTTATGTAATAAAGTAAAAGGTAGAAGGAGATCCAAATATAAATTCTGCCTTTTTCAGTTATAAATCCAAGTGCTTCAAGAGATGACAGCTACAAGTTTTTGGTCATTGTGTCTTTTCTGAGTGTTACGAGGTAAGAGTGACTCCTTGTTTTTTTGTCAAGGTAATCCCAGTTACAAATAATACTGTCTAAATACATAAGAAATATCAGTGAATTCCTGTAATCATTAAAAAGAAGTCGACATACTTCTCATAGGGTTCTACAAGATATGCACAGAATGAACCACTAATAATCTAAAACCACAAAAATCCAGTAATTAGATCTAGAACTCATTAAAACCAAGAATACAAACCATAAAAAGAGAGCCTTTTATGTTTTTGGTTTTTTTTTTCCATTAAGAACACTATTCTATGAATTAAGTATTTAGAGAGTGTGAATGCACATGGGATATACCCATAGAGGCCAGGGATGCCCAAGACTGTTGGTGGATATTCAAGGATCACTAACTACAAGCTCAGGAATGTTGTGTCCTGACTAGAAGAAAGTGCAGCAGGACGGCCAGGAGACCTCCTTGGATGGATAAGGAGCTGCTGAGAAAAATTCACAGGAAAAAAGAGGCTTATAAGAGGTGGAAGCAAGGTCAGGTGGCCTGGGAAGAATACAGGGATGTTGTCCGGGAAGCTAAGGACCAGGTTAGGTAACCTAAAGCCCAATTGGAGCTAAACTTGGCAAGGGATGTTAAAGATAACAGGAAGGGATTCTATAATTACACTGCAAATAAAAGACAGACTAGGGACAATGTGGGCCCCCTCCGGAAGCTATCAGGAGAACTGGCTACCCTGGATTTGGAGAAGGCTGAGGTTCTCAATGACTTCTTTGCCTCAGTCTTCACTGGCAAAGGCTCTGACGGCAGCACCCGAGTCCTGGAAGGTGGACGCAGGGACTGTGAAAACCTAGACCTTGGGCCCACTGTAGGAGAGGATCTGGTTCGAGACCATCTTAAGAACCTGAATGTACACAAGTCCATGGGACCTGATGAAATCCATCTGCGGGTCCTGAAGGAGCTGGCGAATGAAGTTGCAAAGCCACTGGCCATCATATTTGAAAAATCATGGCAGACAGGTGAAGTTCCTGATGACTGGAAAAAGGGAAATATAACCCCCATTTTCAAGAAGGAGAAAATGGATGACCCGGGGAATTACAGACCAGTCAGTCTCACCTCTGTGCCTGGTGAAATCTGGGAGCAGATTCTCCTGGAAAGCATGCTAAGGCACATGAAAAACAACAAGGTGCTGGGTGACAGCCAGCATGGCTTTACTAGGGGAAAATCCTGCCTGACCAATTTGGTGGCTTTCTATGATGGGGCTACGGAACTGATGGACAGGGGTGGAGCATTTGATGTCATCTACCTGGACTTGTGTAAAGAGTTCGACACTGTCCCACACAACATCGTTGTCTCTAAGTTGGAGAGACATCAATTTGATAGGTGGACCACTCAGCGGAAAAGAACTGGCTGGATGGCCACATGTAAAGAGTTGTGCTCAATGGCTCAATGTTCAGCTGGAGACCAGTAACGAGTGGTGTCCCTCAGGGATCGGTGTTGGGACCAGTCTTGTTCAACATCTTCGTTGGTGACATGGACAGTGGGATTGAATGTGCCCTCAGCAAGTTTGCCGATGACACCAAGCTGTGTTGTTCTGTTGATACACTAGAGGGAAGGAATGCCATCCAGAGGGACCTTGACACACTTGTGAGGTCGTCTGATGCCAACCTCATGAAGTTTAACCATGCCAAGTGCAAGGTCCTACACCTGGGTGGGAGCAATCCCAGGCACAGCTACAGGTTGGGCAGAGAAGAGATTCAGAGCAGCCCTGCAGAGGACTTGGGCGTGTTGGTCAGTGAGAAGCTGAACACGAGCTGGCTTCAGTGTGCACTCAGCCCAGAAAGCCAGTTGTATCCTGGCCTGCATCAAGAGGAGCGTGACCAGCAGGTCAAAGGAGGTGATCCTGCCCCACTACTCTTCTCTCATGAGACCTCTCTTGCAGTATTGTGTGCAGTTCTGGTGTCCTCAACATAAAAAGGACATGGTACTGTTAGAACAAGTCCAGAGGAGGGCCACGAGGATGATCAAGGGACTGGAGCACCTCTCATCTGAAGACAGGCTGAGAGAGTTTTGGCTGTTCATCCTGGAGAAGAGAAGGCTGCGTGGAGACCTCATAGCAGCCTTCCAGAATCTGAAGGGGGCCTATAAGGATGTTGGTGAGGGTCTCTTCATTAGAGACTGTAGTGATAGGACAAGGGGTAATGGGTTAAAACTTAAACAAGGGAGTTTAGCTTAGATATAAGGAAGAATTTCTCTACTGTGAGGGTGGTGAGGCACTGGAATGGGTTGTCCAAGGAAGCTGTGAATGCTCCATCCTTGCCAGTGTTCAAGGACAGGTTGGACAGAGCCTTGGGTGCCATGGTTTGTTGTGAGGTGTCCCTGCCCATGGTAGGGGGGTTGGAAGTAGATGATTTTAAGGTTCTTTTCCAACCTGAACTATTCTATGATTTTATGATAATTTGTGAGGGAATTTATTTGTTGGGATAGTGTCTTTCTGCTGCCATATTATCTCTGCGAAGCAATAGCAGTCCTAGCTCTCTGGATAGTAGGAAACATGTATAGTATGAGTTCTAGCAAAATGAATTCCAGCATTGCTGAGAAAAGCCCATTTCAGAGACAGACTTCTGTAAACAATTACTTTTTATTTTTCTGTGACTAAATAAATTATTTTTACTTACTGTTTTTAATATGATTCATCTCAAATAAGCATATTTGTGTTTTCCAGCCACCTTTGTGACTTAGACTGGGGCTTTGTTTTTCTTTCTTGTTTGTTGTTTATAGTCCCTCAAAGGCACACTTTTTGTAGTGCAGTTTTATTTCAAATTGAATTGAATAATTGCACTTTGAAACTTTTTTAGTTATTTTCATTTTTGGCTTACACAATGAATTAGATCCAAAATTTTCAAATAATTTCCAGCAATCACATAGGAATGTTACATTACTAGAGTGCCTCACTCATCTGTAGAATTTATAAGCTATGCTGTATTTCAAACTTTCTATAAAAGCTAGGTATCTGTTTTTCTCAGTTTGCCTTCAGTAAACTTATTCTATTTCCATATTGCTAAGAAGATGAGTTAATCATATTAGAGTTTTCTAAGAATATCAGGCAGGAAAAAGCAGTGTTGATTTGAATTTCCTTATGTAGTGAGGACATAAGGTCTGAGGTAGAGAGCTGGGCAATCACCAACTGTACAAAATTTAACAAAAGCAAGTACAGCACCTTTCAACTGGAGTGGGGTAATCCTGGTGATACATGCACACTGGGAAACAAGAGGATGGAGAGCAGCCTAATGGAAAGAGACCTGGTGGTTTCATGGCAAGTTGAATATGAGCCAGCAATGTGCCCTGGCAGCCAATAGGGCCAACCATGTCCTGGAGTGCATCCAGCCACAGCCAGCCTGTTGGGAGAGGTGATTGTCCCACTCTGCACTGCCCTGGTGCAGCCTCACCTTGAGCACTGTGTGATTTGAAGAAATCAGACTGCTAAAAGCATATTTAGAGGAGGGTGACCAAGATTGTGAAAGGTCCTGAGGGCCAGATTGATAAAGAATGGCTGAGGTCACTTGGCTTGTTTAGCTTGGAGAAGAGAAGGCTGAGGGTGATCTCATGGCAGTCTACAACTTCCTCAAGGAGTGCAGTGGAGGAATAGGTGCTGATCTCCTCTCTTTGGTGACCAGCAGCAGGACATGAGGAAATGGAATGATGCTGCACCAGAGGAAGTTCATATTGGTCATTAGGAAAAGGCTCTTCACCGAGAGGGTGTTTGGTCACTGGAAAAAGCTCCCAGGGAAGTGGTTGTGAAACCAAGCCTGTCAGAGTTCGAGGAGCCTCTGAATGATGATCTTAGTTGGATGGTTTAGTTTTAGGCAGTTCTGAGAGGAGCAGGGAGGTCGACTTGATGCTTATGATTCCCTTCGAACTTGAGATATTTTATGATTCCATGATTCATGACATCTACAATTAACTTTTGGTGAGATCTCAGATAAATACTATTTAGTGCAGTATTTCTGTAGGAATGCTTTTTATGGGATATATAAGTCTATTGGGAAGATGTGGTAGAGAGGCAGCATGAAACAGTACTGGAAGCAGATTTTGCTAAATTGTCTGATAGCAGAATTTTGTTTGAAATGTGCATTCTATGAGGAAGTGACTAGGTGGAGGGATGATGGTAGAGTGGTAGATGTGGTTTTCCTTGATTTCAGTAAGGCATTTGATACTGTCTCCCACAGCATTCTCATAGATAAGCTAAGGAAGTGTGGGCTTGACGATCAGGTAGTGAGGTGGATCAAGAACTGGTTGAAAGAAAGAAGGCAGAGAGTTGTGGTCAATGGCACAGAATCTAGCTGGAGGTCTGTGACTAGTGGAGTCCCTCAGGGGTCGGTGCTGGGACCAGTGCTGTTTAATATTTTCATCAATGACCTGGATAAGGGAACTGAATGTGCCCTCAGCAAGTTCGCTGATGACACTAAACTGGGAGGAGTGGCTGACACACCAGAAGGCTGTGTTGCCATTCAGCCAGACCTGGACAGGCTGAAGAGTTGGGCAGGGAGAAACTTGATGAAATTCAACAAGGGCAAGTGTAGAGTCTTGCATGTGGGGAAGAACAACCCCATGTACCAGTACAGGTTGGGGGTTGACCTGCTGGAAAGGAGTGAAGGGGAAAGTGACCTGGGGGTCCTGGTGGATAGGAGGATGACCATGAGCCAGCAATGTGCCCTTGTGGCCAAGAAGGCAAATGGCATCCTAGGGTGCATTAGAAAGGGTGTGGTTAGTAGGGCAAGAGAGGTTCTCCTCCCCATCTACTCTGCCTCGGTGAGGCCGCATCTGGAATATTGCATCCAGTTCTGGGCCCCTCAGTTCAAGAAGGACAGGGAATTGCTTGAAAGAGTCCAGTGCAGAGCCACAAAGATGATGAAGGGAGTGGAACACCTCCCTTATGAGGAGAGGCTGAGGGAGCTGGGTCTCTTTAGCTTGGAGAAGAGGAGACTTAGGGGTGAGCTCATCAGTGTTTACAAATATGTCAAGGGTGGGTGTCAGGATGATGGAGCTAGGCTTTTTTCAGTGATATCCAGTGATAGGACAAGGGGCAATGGGTGTAAACTGGAGCATAGGAGGTTCCACGTTAACATCAGGAAGAACTTCTTCACTGTAAGAGTGACAGAGCACTGGAACAGGTTGCCCAGGGAGGTTGTGGAGTCTCCTACATTGGAGATATTCAAGGCCCGCCTGGACAAGTTCCTGTGTGATGTACTCTAGGTTACCCTGCTCTTGCAGGGGGGTTGGACTAGATGATCTTCGGAGGTCCCTGCTAACCCTCGGGATTCTTTGATCCTGTGTGTGATTCTGTGATTCTAGTCAGAAAAACTAACATTTGATTATTTTTAAGTGAAATGGAAAATTAACTTATCCATCTGCAGAAGGTAACAACTAACTTTCCAGCTTTTTCTTCCTTTCTGAAAACATCTTGTGACTCCCAGAGTGGATTTTGTTTTTCATTAAGTAAAAGGTAGTAATAGAAATATGCAATACACACAAATCAATAATGACAAAAGAGTTTTCCTAACATTTCAGTATAAACCTTTTTTTTTCTTTTTCTTTTTTCCCCCTTAGGTGAACATGGTTATGTCACTTTTAGGAATGTTCTGTCCAACTTTATTTGATGTAATCAGTTCTCTGGAAAACTACCACCCTCGAATAGCTCTCAGATGGCAGCTGGGACGAATCTTTGCTCTTTTCCTTGGCAATCTCTACACTTTCATTATTGCCTTAATGGATGAAATCAATCTCAAGGCAAGCTATTTATTTCCCTTCACTGATTTTAATATGTACGTGGGCAAGGATGAGGATTTCCAGGCAGTCACAGACATACCAGGGAAAGATGTTCTTTTTTTTCTGTGCTGTAAATCATGTCCATGCCTCAGCTAGTAATGGGAGTTTTGGAGTATAAAAAGATGTGAGCTGGTAACAAGCTCATGCTGTATTTCCCCTCCCCCCCCAACCCCCCCTTCTTTCTTTACTTAGTTGGAAGAAGAAAAGATAGTCAAGTATAACATGACAATATGGGAAGCTAGTCTGTACAATGGTACTATTCCAGAAAATTCGACTGCTCCTCCAATACAGGTGGACCCTGCAGATGTCCCCAGAGGGCCATGCTGGGAAACAATGGTAGGACAGGTAATGTAACTGCTTTGAGCTCATATTTGAAAATAAGTCATTGTCTCTTACAAGGTATGATATATAAACCGTTTTTATTTCTGCTAGTAAGTGGTGTTAAGGTGGGAAAACTGTGAGAAAAAGCACAATGTGGGACTTTATCTTGAGCCAAAAAGTAAAGAAAAAAATATTTCGAGTTTCTTTAGATCCTGTCTAGTAGAAAATGAATTATCCTGGTAGTTAACAGTATTTAAAACATTTCCTCCCCCCTACCCCCTTAACTCTTCATTTAACTTCTTCCTTGTGCTGTATTTATCTTGCAAAATTTGATTTAGCAATTTTGAAAACCTGGATTTGTCACAACCCCTAATAAATGTGGTAATTCTTATTAGAAATCTGATAAGGCACTATCTGTTTATGACCGCTACACACCTATAAAAAATGTCTATAAAAAATTGGGTAGATCAGAAAGGAAATACATGTAAGACAGCTGTTACAGCAATGTACATTTAAGAAGGCATCTCTATCTATAGCCAAGTAACAAAATGCAGAAGAACTATAGTGATTGATTGTAAATCTGCTCAGTCGTTTTATTTGATTCAGTTGAACATATATTAGTATTGACTTATTAATGCCAAATGTAATTTCAAAAGAATTTTGTAACACCTCCCTTTCCTCTATTTATAGAATCATAGAATCATAGAATAGTTAGAATTAGAAAGGACCTCAAGATCACCTAGTTCCAATCCCCCTGCCATGGGCAGGGACACCTCACACTAAACCGTATCACCCAAGGCTTCATCCAACCTGACCTTGAAGACTGCCAGGGATGGAGCATTCACTACCTCCCTGGGCAACCCATTCCAGTACCTCACCACCCTAACAGTAAAGTATTTCTTCCTTATATCAAGTCTAAACCTCTGCTGTTTAAGTTTGAACCCGCTACCCCTTGTCCTATCAAACAGTCCCTAATGAATAGTCCCTCCCCAGCATCCCTGTAGGCCCCCTTCAGATACTGGAAGGCTGCTATGAGGTCTCCTCCATGCAGCCTTCTCTTCTCCAGGCTGAACAGCCAAAACTCTCTCAGCCTGTCTTCATATGGGAGGTGCTCCAGTCCCCTGATCATCCTCGTGGCCCTCCTCGGGACTTGTTCTAACAGTACCATGTCCTTTTTATGTTGAGGACACCAGAACTGCACACAGTACTCCAAGTGAGGTCTCACAAGAGTAGAGTAGTGGGGCAGGATCACCTCCTTTGACCTGCTGGTCACGCTTCTTTTGATGCAGCCCAGAAAGCCCAGGTTGGCTTTCTGGGCTGTAAGTGCACACTGAAGCCGGCTCATGTTCATTATTCTCATTGACTAACAGCCCCAGGTCCTTCTCTGCAGGGCTGCTCTGAATTTCTGCTTTGCCCAACCTGTAGCTGTGCCTGGGATTGCTCCCACCCAGGTGTAGGACCATGCACTTGGCATGGTAAAAATTCATGAGATTGGCATCAGGCGACCTCACAAATGTGTCAAGGTCCCTCTGGAAGGCATTCCTTCCCTCTAGTGTATCAACAAAACAACACAGCTTGGTGTCATCGGCAAACTTGCTGAGGGAACACTCAATTCCATTGTCCATGTCAGTGACAAAGATATTAAACAAGACTGGTCCCAACATCGATCCCTGAGGGACACCACTTGTTACTGATCTCCAGCTGAACATTGAACCATTGACCACAATTCTTTGAGTGTGACTATTCAGCCAGTTCTTTATCCACCGAGTGGTCCACCTATCAGTTTGATGTCTCTCCAATTTAGAGACAAGGATGTCATGTGGGACAGTGTCAAACGCTTTGCACAAGTCCAGGTAGATGATGTCAACTGCTCCACCCCTGTCCATCACTTCTGTAGCCCTGTCATAGAAGGCCACCAAATTGGTCAGGCAGGATTTCCCCTTAGTGAAGCCATGCTGGCTGTCACCAAGCACCTTGTTGTTTTTCATGTGCTCTAGCATGCCTTCCAAGAGAATCTGCTCCCAGATTTTTCCAGGCACAGAGGTGAGACTAACTGGTCTGTAATTCCCCGGGTCATCCATTTTCCCCTTCTTGAAAATGGGGGTTATATTTCCCTTTTTCCAGTCATCAGGAACTTCACCTGTCTGCCATGATTTTTCAAATATGATGGCCAGTGGCTTTGCAACTTCATTCGCCAGCTCCTTCAGGACCCGCAGATGGATTTCATCAGGTCCCATGGACTTGTGTACATTCAGGTTCTTAAGATGGTCTCGAACCAGATCCTCTCCTACAGTGGGCCCAAGGTCTAGGTTTTCACAGTCCCTGCTTCTGCCTTCCAGGACTCGGGTGCTGCGGTCAGAGCCTTTGCCAGTGAAGACCGAGGCAAAGAAACCATTGAGAACCTCAGCCTTCTCCAAGTCCTGTGTAGCCAGTTCTCCCAAAAGCTTCCGGAGGGGGTCTACGTTGTCCTTAGTCTGTTTTTAGCTGCTACATACCTATAAAATCCCTTCCTGTTATCTTTAACATCCCTTGCCAAGTTTAGCTCCAATTGGGCTTTAGGTTACCTAACCTGGTCCTTAGCTTCCCGGACAACATCCCTGTATTCATCCCAGGCCACCTGTCCTTGCTTCCACCTTTTATAAGCCTCTTTTTTCCTGTGAATTTTTCTCAGCAGCTCCTTATCCATCCAAGGAGGTCTCCTGGCCCTCCTGATGCACTTCCTTCTAGTCGGGATGCAACACTCCTGAGCTTGTAGCAGGTGATCCTTGAATATTAACCAAGAGTCTTGGGCCCCCTTGCCCTCTAGGGCTATATCCCATGGAACCTTGCTAAGCAGGTTCCTGAAGAGCCCAAAGTCTGCTCTCTTGAAGTCCAGGGCAGTGAGCTTACTGCACGCTCTTCTCACTGTCCTGAGGACCTCAAATTCGACCATCTTGTGATCACTGCATCCAAGACTTCCCTGGAGAGTCACATTTCCAACGAGCCCTTCCCTGTTGGTGAGCACGAGGTCAAGCAGGGCACCTCTCCTCATCAGCTCCTTTATTGCTTGCAGAAGGAAGTTGTCTTCCACACAATTGAGAAACCTCCCGGATTGCTTGTGCCAGGCTGTACCGTTGCCCCAACAGATGTCAGGGTGGTTGAAGTCCCCCATGAGAACAAGGGCCTGTGAGTGTGAGGCTTTTCTAAAAAGCCTATAACCCTCCATTCCAACACTCCAGTCAAAGGAGCCATCCCACCATGTTTCTGTGATGCCTATTACATCATAGCCCCATAGATGTGCCCACATCTCTAATTCCTCTTGTTTATTCCCCATGCTACGGGCATTTGTATAGAGGCATCTGATCCGAGCTCCAAATGAAGCCAGCTCAGTGGCTGGAGTGGCTAGAATATTAATACATTGCTCAGAGTATTCATTATAGGTGCTGGCAGCTGACTGGGGTTGTTGTTATGGAATGATGCTCCCCTCCCCCAACACAACTAGTTTAAAGCATCCTTGACAAGTCTGGCAAGCCTCCCAGCAAAGCCACTCTTCCCTTTCTTTATCAGAGCAGTTCCACCAGCCCCCAGTAGGCCTGGCCTACAAATGTGGGCCCATGTCCAAGACACCCAAACCCTTGACTATGACACCACCCTTCTAACCATTTATTAACCTGTCCAATCCTCCTTGCCTTTGGAAGGTCTTCCCTGTGTCTTGGAGAATTGTCAAAAAGACTATCTGAGCTCCAGAACCCCTGACCACCTCTCCCAGAGCTCTGTAGTCCTTCGTTATACTCCTCAGGCTACTACTATGTATATACCCCTAGCACCCACATGTATCACTAGAAGCGGGTAATAGTCCATGGGACTTACTAGAGCAGGCAGCCTCTCCACAACATCCCTGATCTGTGCCCCAGGTAGGCAACACACCTCCCTTGCGACCGGGTCAGGCTGACAGATGAGCGCTTCTGTCCCTTTCAAGGCAGAGTCCCCTACTACTACAACCTGCCACTTTTTCCTGGTGGCACCAGTAGAGATCTGTACCAGTGCACCAGCTGGCTCTTTCTGATGCAAGTGCATTTCCTCATCAGCCCCCTGCAGGACAGCAAAGCGGTTCTGGGTGGGTACAGCAGATTTAGGAGGAAGCCCCTTACTTTTAATTGCTCTCTTCCTCCTTTGGTTGTTTTTTTTTTTTGTTACTAATTCCCAGCTTCCCTGATCAACAGCTTCCTTCTCTCCTCAGTGAGTTAGAGGGGAATCTTGAGGCCCCTGTGCTGTTTGGTCCTGGAGCAAGCACTCCTGCTTCCTCTCAGCTTCCCTGACATCTTACAGCTTACTGACAGCATCCCGTAGCTCAGCCACCTGCTGGAGGAGGACCTCCATCAGGGAGCAGCGAGCACAGCCCTGCCTGTTCTGCACCTTTCCTTCACAAGACCAGTGCAGGCACTCTCTACACTCCAAGCTCTGCACCGCAACCTCCCCACTTACCGGCTCTGTCTGGGTGCCTACGCTGGCCACCACCGGGGCGGCCAGGGCAGAGCTCCCAGACTGAACCCTGGTTGTACGGCAAGTGCTCACCATCCCTCTCGCCTGCCCTCGCGAACTGCCGTGCAAACTGCCTCGACCCGCTCTGTTTGCCCGCTCTGCTTGCCCGCTCTGTTCGCCGTGCTCCCTGGGTAGGTTTTTAACCACTCACAGTTGGTGCCACTCCTCCTGTCTCCGCCCCCAGTGAGTCACCTCCTCGCGGTAGCTGAGCTCTTTGCAAGTCCTGTCAAGGACTTGAGGCTCCCTCCTCAGTGGCTCTTGTCGCTTTTTGGTGAGGTTTCTGGACGCTGATCTCCCCCTACTCTGCTCCGGTGCCACAGGCGTCCTTTCTCAAGCCACCCCCCTCAGCATTTGGTCATACCTTGTTGTTTTGTGCATGAGAATGAGTTCACAACTGAATCACAACATTTTCTGTTGCTCCATTACTTTCATCATCTCACTTCCTGACTGACTGTATCACTATCATGAAGCTGACAGGGAGGAAAAACAGCCCCTCTGTTCTTTTCAGTGATGCTGAGTAATAAACTAAGAACATGACGAGCTCATCACTGCACTAGTTTTCTACTTAATTTCATAACAGGGAGAGTAATAGCCTTTGGGCTATTGGGTAAGGTCTGTTGCAGTAGGGTTTAGTTTATTTACTAAAAGTAGACGAATGAAGACTTACATTAGGATTTTCTTCTTTCCTCTCCATGTGTACTGGGAGGTTTGTGTTCCTTGAGAAAGAAGCCACTCCTTTTTTATTAAATTTTCCCACAGTCAAAGAGATCAAAAGCAGTTTAACATATCAGCTCAGATTTCTGTTATAGCAGTGATCTTGGCTGGAATCCTTTCGCAGTCTAATCATGCACTGGAAGTCTCATCTGATAATATGAGCACAAATTAGAGCAAAGCATACCTCTAGCAAATGAGGGGCAATTTTCCTCCTGGCATTTCTCATAATTGGCTAATGTAGAGCAGAAGCAGTCTTTTCTGTGTTGAAGCAGGGTAAGCTCCATTACGGATGTAGTCCAGTATTTCATTATTATTGTAATTATTTAATTGCTTAAACCAAAATATTGCTCTAACAGGAATTTGTGCGGCTGACTGTCTCTGACACGATGACAACATACATCACGATTCTAATTGGCGATTTCTTGAGAGCTGTTTTCGTTAGGTTTTTCAATTACTGCTGGTGCTGGGACTTGGAGTATGGATTTGTAAGTATCTGATTTGATATATTAAATGCCTTTGTCAGATTATCACTTCAAGTTTTTATAGTAAATTACATTTTCCTTTCAACCTTACAGAATTAACAGCTGGCTACACACATCACCTTCAAAATACCTGAACAACATTGTGTTAGTTTTTCTGAGAATTTGCTTGTGCCTTAATATTTGTCTTATTAATATTTGTCTTATTCTTCAGCCTTAGGAAATGTTGGTTTTTTTTTTTTTTTATATTGGATCATGTAAGAACACTGGGTACACATTTTTCACACATTTCCCATTTTAAGACTTATTCCATGTTCCACAGAATACAATCTCATTGATTTCTACAGGATTTTGGATAGGGCCTTCTAGCACACAGCGTTTGTGGAGAAAACTATGAAAGAAATTGTTCTAGAAATCTTATATATATTTTTTTTGCTAGAATTAGTGTACCTGAAATAAAGGTAGTAAGTCCCTTGAGTGGGCGTAGAGCTCTTCACTTGGGAATGAGAATTCCACTCTTTTACAGAGAACTGAACTAGGTTAACATAGCCAGCTAACTCATCTGCACTGTAAAGTCTGATGTGGCTTTTTCACCTGTTAGCTGGTAGTACTTTCTGAGAGGTATGGGAGAGAGCTAGGTCATTTAAAGCCGTGTGAGTGAGTGGCCAAAGTAGCTGTTCTGCCATCTTCTAGTCTTTCTTTCCTCAAAATTTTTAATTCACATAGGTACAAATTTCTTTTTTTTCACTAAAAGTAGCCTCTCAGGAAATGACCATTTTGTGAAATGCCTGAATCTTCCAATGTTGAGAATCTCACAGTAAACTACAGGACATTTTTGCTTGAACTGGGAGTGCCGGTTGTCAGATGAAGATACATACGGTCATCCATTAACACTTCAGAATTAATTGTTTGCTCTGTTTTTTGTTATCATTAGGGATGTTAATAGAATATAATACAGTAATTCAATCAATAGAACAGAGCCTATAAAGGAAAGAGCTTTAATAAAGAGCCTGGAATGAAAAGCTGCACGGATACCATCCTTCTCATCATTCATCCATACACAAAGTAAAGAACAGGCACAGAGGTGATAAGCAGTGAGAGTGAAACTCACAGCCCACACACAAGGGCTTCAACACTCTTAAAGGAAGCTGTGGCATGTTTATCTAGCAACAAGAGGATACTTATTTACATGATACATTTTTGTTCTCAAAGTGTCAACAACACATCTGCTTATAAGGGATGCTGAAACAAATTTATTACTGAAATTTTCATTTGGTAGTTTACAAGAGTGGCTTCAATGATTTGGTCTGTTATGGTCCTCAGGTCCAGTAAGCTGCCTGAAACAACAGCCAGAAGTGAAAACAAAAACTGGAAATTGTTAAATTTCTGGAATTATCTAAGCTTAAAATCTTCCCTGGGAGTAGATCTACCTGTATCTCTGTGATTAGTGGCCATGATGCACTATTATCCATTAATTTTTAGACTAAGTATTTTGATAACCAAAATGTCCTTTGGCAATGAATTCTGGAAATTAACTTGCACATTGTGTGGAAAACCACTTCTTTTTATTTGTTTAAAAAGTAAATTTCAGATTATTTGTTAATGCTAGCCCCTATGTTATGAAGAACAGTCACACGTTATTTGATCATGTATGATCCTATTCATCTCTCCATGCCAGTTATTATATTCTTTACATACAGTTCTCCTTAGTCAACAGATTTCCAATTGAATACTAACAATCTATTTAATCTGCCCTCATATAGAAATAGATTCCTAAACAGATGTAACATAAACATAGCAGTTTGCTTAAACATATACATATATGTCTGTACATATACGCAAAAATACAGAGGAGTGTAGGGACACTCCAACAACATAACATAGTACAATTTAAAATTGTGACTTTAACTGGTGATTTTAATAGAAAATTTTGTCATGTTGTAGCTATAAGTTAATAGTTAGTTTTGTATGTCATCCACCTTTCTCTCTCTACCAGTCATTACCAGTGTAAGTAATACCTGGTAGATACACATTATTCATGATCTTTTTGTCCACCTACTGAGGTGATCATGCAAGTCACCAGCTATGGTGTAGCCCAACTTTCTGAGAAAGCTGATTAAATCAAGATTGTGGCAGTGCAAAGCCACATGGATAATATGCCTGAAGCAGGCATTTAGTTGGAAAGCAAAAGCTTACAGCTACAATTTCTTACCAGAAAGTTTTGTTCTGGTTCATGTGTGCACAAACTCATATGTGTGTGTATTTTAGTCATTGTTCAAATGCAGTGTATTCAGTGTTTGCACATGGAAGTGCTCATGAATTAGAGACTTATAAATAAGGTAAAAGAAGAGATGTAGAAATGATTACATGTTTGAAAAGCCAGAATGAAAGGGTCAGATGGATAGTTCAAAAATACAAGACTAAAGAATTATTTTTTGTGTCTATACTGGAAATAAAAATTCATGATACTGTGCTTTCTTCCATAAAGTGATAACAAGACTCAATATATGATTTGAGGTAAAAATTAGAATCAAACAAACACACTCAAGTAAGAAATAAGATATCAGTTTTAAGCAGGGAAGACAATGACTGGCAACATCAATCAATGTTTAACAAGAATTCTTCCACAGTGTAACATAAATATGAAAGATACTGTTATAGGTCAAATGAGAATTATATCTCAGCAGCCTCATGGTTGGTACCATGTCAGTGAGCACATAGACTGACCACCACTAACCACTCTAATGGCATATTTATGAACACTTGGTTTTGCAACTTACCTATTACTCAGAAATATTTTTCATTCTCCATTAGTTCTTTCTCCGAAGAAATCTCAAAAAGTTTTCCGGTAAAATACCACAAGCTGTGTTAAAATTTGCCTGCTGGTCTTGAGTAATATCAATTTGTTTTGTGATCCACTGGTAAGATGCAACAAGAGGCCTTATAACACAATGCCATTATGCTGAACAAGTTTAATCTACTGTAAGTCATCTTAAAAGTCTTAGATCAAGCCTAATGAAAGCATCTGTATTATATCTTTCAGCCATCGTATTCCGAGTTTGATATAAGTGGAAATGTGCTGGGACTGATCTTTAACCAAGGCATGATCTGGTAGGTGTGGCAAAGCATGCTGCATGGATAAGAAGCTGCTGAGAAAAATTCACAGGAAAAAAGAGGCTTATAAAAGGTGGAAGCAAGGACAGGTGGCCTGGGATGAATACAGGGATGTTGTCCGGGAAGCTAGGGACCAAGTTAGGAAAGCTAAGGCCCAATTGGAGCTAAACTTGGCGAGGGATGTTAAAGATAACAGGAAGGGATTTTATAGGTATGTAGCAGCTAAAAACAGACTAAGGACAACGTAGACCCCCTCCGGAAGCTTTTGGGAGAACTGGCTACACAGGACTTGGAGAAGGCTGAGGTTCTGAATGGCTTCTTTGCCTCAGTCTTCACTGGCAAAGGCTCTGACCGCAGCACCCAAGTCTTGGAAGGCAGACGCAGAGACTATGAAAACCTAGACCTTGGGCCCACTGTAGGAGAGGATCTGGTTCGAGACCATCTTAAGAACCTGAATGTACACAAGTCCATGGGACCTGATGAAATCCATCTGCGGGTCCTGAAGGAGCTGGCAAATGAAGTTGCAAAGCCACTGGCTCTCATATTTGAAAAATCATTTGTCGTGGTTTAAACCAAATCCGCACAGCTTGTGCACTCACTCCCCCCCTTGCTCCCCCAAGTCCCGGAGAGTTAGAAAGGAGAATCCAAAAAATGTAGCCCCCACGGATTGAGATAAGAACAGTTTAATTGCTAAGGCACAACACAAAACACTACTGCCATTACTACTACAAATAATGATAAAGCCAATAACAAGCGAAAAGAATACAACACCCCACCAGCCACCGACCCATAACTCACTCCACCCTGCCCAGCCAAGCACCGCATGCTCCCTCCTCCATTTTCCTTCAGAGCTCCCCCCCTTCAGATCTCTCCTCTAGTTGCATACTGGGCATCACGTGCTATGGTATGGAATACCTCATTGGCTAGCCTGGGTCAGGTGTCCTATCTCTCCTTCCTCCTGGCCTCCCCTCCTCCCCAGCAGACCATGTGCTCAGAAAAGGCCTTGAACAAAAACACCCTCAAAACATGCTCGCTATCAAGCAACTGTTCCCAACCCAGAAGTCAAAACACAGCACTGCACCAGCTACAAGAAGGAGAAAAATGACTGCTACGGCTAAACCCATGACATCATGGCAGACAGGTGAAGTTCCTGATGACTGGGAAAAAGGGAAATATAACCCCCATTTTCAAGAAGGGGAAAATGGATGACGCGGAGAATTACAGACCAGTTAGTCTCACCTCTGTGCCTGGAAAAATCTGGGAGCAGATTCTCTTGGAAGGCATGCTAGGGCACATGAAAAACAACAAGGTGCTGGGTGACAGCCAGCATGGCTTTACTAGGGGAAAATCCTGCCTGACCAATTTGGTGGCCTTCTATGACAGGGCTACAGAAGTGATGGACAGGGGTGGAGCAGTTGACGTCATCTACCTGGACTTGTGCAAAGCGTTTGACACTGTCCCACATGACATCCTTGTCTCTAAATTGGAGAGACATCAAACTGATAGGTGGACCACTCGGTGGATAAAGAACTGGCTGAATGGTCGCACTCAAAGAGTTGTGGTCAATGGTTCAATGTCTGGCTGGAGACCAGTAACAAGTGGTGTCCCTCAGGGATCGGTGTTGGGACCAGTCTTGTTTAACATCTTTGTCGCTGACATGGACAATGGAATTGAGTGTGCCCTCAGCAAGTTTGCCGATGACACCAAGCTGTGTTGTTTTGTTGATACACTAGAGGGAAGGAATGCCTTCCAGAGGGACCTTGACAGACTTGTGAGGTCGTCTGATGCCAACCTCATGAATTTTAACCATGCCAAGTGCAAGGACCTACACCTGGGTGGGAGCAATCCCAGGCACAGCTACAGGTTGGGCAAAAAGGAAATTCATGGTAGTCCTGTGGAGAAGGACTTGGGGGTGTTGGTCAATGAGAAAATGAACATGAGCCGGCTTCAGTGTGCACTTACAGCCCAGAAAGCCAACCTGGGCTTTCTGGGCTGCATCAAAAGAAGCGTGACCAGCAGGTCAAAGGAGGTGATCCTGCCCCACTACTCTACTCTTGTGAGACCTCACTTGGAGTATTCTGTGCAGTTCTGGTGCTCTCAACATAAAAAGGACGTGGTACTGTTAGAACAAGTCCCGAGGAGGGCCACGAGGATGATCAGGGGACTGGAGCACCTCCCATATGAAGACAGGCTGAGAGAGTTTTGGCTGTTCAGCCTGGAGAAGAGAAGGCTGCATGGAGGAGACCTCATAGCAGCCTTCCAGTATCTGAAGGGGGCCTACAGGGATGCTGGGGAGGGACTTTTCATTAGGGACTGTAGTGATAGGACAAGGGGTAGCGGGTTCAAACTTAAACAGCAGAGGTTTAGACTTGATATAAGGAAGAAATTCTTTACTGTTAGGGTGGTGAGGTACTGGAATGGGTTGCCCAGGGAGGTAGTGAATGCTCCATCCCTGGCGGTGTTCAAGGCCAGGTTGGGTGATATGGTTTAGTGTGAGGTGTCCCTGCCCATGGCAGGGGGGTTGGAACTAGATGATCTTGAGGTCCTTTCCAACCCGAACTATTCTATCATTCTATGATTCTATGATCTTCAGTACTGCTATATCTATGAAAGTTTCTTCTGAAGTGTTGATCCTGTCCCATGAGTTTACTTTGATGGAAGTGTAATGTAGTATATATCAAACTATGATATACTGCAGTCAGCAGTACCACTTCAAAACTTGTTCTGAGCTAAGACTGTTGGATCAGTTGCATCAGGATTTTGCAATGAGCTGGTAAAATCAAACACTAGAAAGCTGCAAAGATGAATCTTACTTTTGTACTTGCCGCTAGCTACAGCAAGCACCTAGCCAGTACTGTTTTGCTTTGAATTTCGGCCTTTCAAAATACCTTACCACTGTTTTCCCATGTGTCCTGTGAAAAAAAAAACCTTAAAACAAATGTATGTACTCTTATCTGCACAAGCATGCGAATGTGTATAATATACTGCTGCTGCAGTATTAGTCCTTAGCTCTAGGGGTAAGAGGTCTATGTTGCGTCCTGGCTTTGAACTTTACAGGAGTTGTAAAGCATACCAGCATGTATAGCTGTCATGCTAGATGATCAGTCTTCCTCAGGAATTATCTTCCTCAAGGACTGTTGGCTTCTCAAAGTTAATCCTTGCTACGGCTCAATATTTCCCCTTTAAAATGATTTTGATATCAGACTTTCTGCTTGGTCAAAGCTCTTCCATAAAGCCCAGCGTTTGTGTGTATGTCAAAGAAGTGCCATAGAAATGCGTCAAAGAAAGAGGCTGCAAATATGACAATGATTAAGGAAAAAGTAGATTCACAATCTTTTAAATTCCGTATCTTTTGGTCAGACAAATGAAAGTAATTGTCCTTCAGTCAGCATGGCACATGACACAAGGTGTGGTAAAATAAAATGGTTGTTACTGTTTCAGTGCCATAACATTGCAACCATACATACCAAGGAAAAAACAAGAAAAAACAAAATTGTTTTGGTAATACCTAGCTTTAAAGCTGTTAGGTTTTCTTTTACAACACAACTATGCTACTTGAATTAAAGGGGCAAAGCAGGAGTGCATAATATTTCATCAAGTGATCACTTAATTTGCAGAGAAAGAGGGCTTTACAACTTTGAAACAGAAAGTTCATATGGAGAATTAGCTCCATAAGCCTCCAGGTCTTCTTAAAGCAAGACTGAAGAGACAAGATCAGTAAAAAAACCCAACCAAAACAATGATGGTTTTATGAACTTGATTTCTGAGTGCATGGTGCATATGGCTGCAAAGCACATTGACATAGTGAATGGTTAGCATATCTAGGAAAACAGAGTCCAACAACAAAGCGGTTATTTTTTTCCTTGCTTTTTTTTCTAGGATGGGATCTTTTTATGCTCCATGTCTCCCAGCTATCAACGTGTTCCGCCTCCACACTTCGATGTACCTTCAGTGCTGGGCAGTGATGTGCTGCAACGTCCCCCAAGAAAGGGTCTTCAAGGCTTCCAGATCCAATAACTTCTATATGGCCATGCTGCTTTTCATCCTCTTTCTCTCCACATTGCCTGCTGTGTACACCATTGTCTCCATCCCACCATCTTTTGACTGTGGTCCTTTCAGGTTTTTTGTGTTTTACATCCATCTTTTGTTATTGTTGTAATGAACTGCCTTGTCACATCACAGTGAATGATGCAGCTTCTATAATAAGTGTTAGCACCTGACAGACTGCTTAATTTTGTCACATTTCTCATTGTGGACAATTCCTGAAGCTGGAATCCTAGAAAACTGTGTAATTCCCTAGAAAGTTTATTTGAAGTGTAGAATAGAAAATCTTTATTTTAGGTAGTTGTAATGTAAAAAAATGTAATTACACTTGTAATTATTCTTTAGGAGGAGAGCAGTAACTTATTATACACCTCTGGTCAGCTGGCTTGAAGCTGGTGGCTTTCAGGAAATGTCTGTATATGCATAGGAAGGGCATACCAGAATGTACAGTGGTGTCCTAAATGTATAGTGGTGCAGTCTTTGACTGCTATGACTCTCTCCAACTGACATAGTATTTAATGTATCTGTACTACCGTTGTGGAGCTGATTCTCGTTCTGAAGTCTTCAAGATCTTCATGTTCATTAGTCCCTTCTAAAAACTTAGTCCAGCCTTGCTGGTGCAAACGTGTGCCTTGCATTCAATCTAGATTAGATGTTGCCATATTTTCCCCTGTGCACACTACCCAGAAAGTCCAAGGCTGTTTTCATCACCTTTGCTTGTGAGGTAGTAAAACACACAACTATAATGAGTACACAACAGTCGATATATAAAATTAAAATTTTAAAAGACTTTAGTCTTTGGTTTGAACAAAGTATTATGAAAGCAAGGCAAGGAGAATAGAAAAAGAGACATCCTGATTCCAATGAAAACTTGGAATAATGTATTACTGTTGTGAATACAATGACAGATACACTATCCCCGGTGCACTTTCTAAAGGAACAGAAATGTTGTCACAGTAACTTTGGCCAATGCAAAATATCTGGGAGATTGTTTCTATCCACTTGCAGTAGTCACAGTCACCTAAGAAGAATTCCACAAAAACCCCAAAATTCTGATAAGACAGAAAATTGTTTGCATTTTCAGGGCAATGATACTATAATTGATACTACTTTAAGTAACATTCCTTTCAGAGTATTTTAGATAATGTTAACATTTAGCTTATTGCCCCTTTCCCAGGTTTGATGTGGTGTGATTTACTTATATATTCATACTACTTCACTGACTTTGCCATCATATTTATATGTGATATGTTCTTAAATTTTCAATTTAATAGTGGGAAGACTAGAATGTTTGAAGTCATATCAGAAACTTTGGAGCATGACTTCCCTTCCTGGTTTGGGAAGGTGTTTGGTTATGCCACTAACCCTGGACTCGTCCTGCCTTTTATATTGCTGATGGTGTAAGTATGGAATAGTAAGTCAAAGCTTGCTTTTTTTTCCACTCTGGATCTTCACTGCCTGAATATCTAATTAAATACAGTGCTGATTGCCCTGTGGTGAGGGACTTGAAAAATTCATGAGCCTTTTATTTGATCATAATTAACGTGCCTTTACACAAATGGTAATCTCTCTTTTGTGTTCAATGGCTTTCTATTGTTTTTATTATTGCTTTTCAAAAATGCTGTTGTTGCTACAATAATGGAAAAGATATTAAAATGCAAAAGCCCATAGGGGATCTGAAGTTCTGTGACTTTGATCAGCTTGTCCAGTAGGCAGAATAGCACATCTTAAACCCTTAACAAGTTTAATAGAAACATGAACATTCACCATGAAGCAGAGTTATTTCTCAGTAATGTTCAATGTGTCCGTTGTTCAGTGTCTTGGTCTCTCCTTGATAAACCATGTCCTCTATACTGTGGGGACAGGGGTATGAGACTGAGTGTTGGTGACTTAATGAAATAGGTTTAGGAGAGATTTTCTGTAAGTCAGTCAGTACCTAGCAAAGAATAATGACTTGAGGATAGTCTTTCTTAGAAACTGTAGTAAGTCCTGCTTTTAAAGTCATTTTAAAACTCTGTGTATGTATATAGGGTTATTTAGCATACTGCTGATCTAATAATTAATTCTATGTAGAGATGAGTTGGTATTTAAACCTTCATTGCAGAACTACCAATAAATATAGAGAAGATTACAGAATACAGTAGAAATTGCAGAAGGATTTTGCATAAGCAAAATGTAATTCTGAGATTAAATTTTGCCAATATTCAATTAACAACATATTTTACCATGACCATGGCTAGAAAAACAAAGAATCCAGACTGTCCTCTGAAACACATGGTCAATTCCAACTTTTTTTTTTTTTTTTTTTTGAGTACTATTCCTTTCCTGGAATGGTCACAGGCAAAGATACTAAAAATAAATATAGAAAACTTCAAAAAAGGAAGAAAAATACAAGACATAATCAGGCATAGTTTTATGAAGACCTTCCTTAGCTACTGTAAGATTGAATGTAGAGTGTTGGAAGATGGTAATTTATTTTTCAGTGCTTTTTTCCCCCTGTCTTCTTCATTCTGTGGGGAAACATATTGCTTATTGTCAAAATACTACTAATTAGGCATGATAAATGAGGAAAAGTTGTTGACTTAATATTAACACAACTGTAGTTGTTGCTATAGGAATGTTGTAAGAGTCTTTATATTTAAAACATTGCCTAAAAAGGAATTATTTTGTTTTAAATTTAGCCTGAGTATTTATTATCTCAACGCTACATCCAAATCCTACAAGGAAGCAAACTTGGAACTTAAAAAGAAGCTACAAAGTGTAAGGATTACAGAATTACTGATTTTTTGTTTTACTAAATATTAGAGAGGCTGTTCAGACCACTGAAAGATGCCCTTTCTTTCTCCCCATCATTAGCAAGCAGAAGAAAACAAAAGAAGAAATAAACAAAAGGCACAAAAATCAAATGAACAAGATGAAAATCCATTTGAAACAGAACCACCACAGCAAACAGGAGGCAAACATGATGAATCCACCTCAAAGCAAGGTAAGGACTGTTTTGAACTCCGCAGTATCAGGAATTCATGTATGCTAGGTCATATTCTTCCTCACTGCCATGACAGCTTCCTTTGCCATAATCTCCTGAAACATATTCATAATATTGAATCACAAGTATTAGCTCAAGATCCAGTCCATCTTGTTTTCTTTGGTTCTTTTAAGAAACACTGTAACATTATTCCACACAAGGCAATGCCTAAGAAAAAATCCTGTAGCAGAGCTATAATGAGTAACAAGATCACAGCCTGGCAAAAAAAAAACCAACAACCAACAGTGAAACCCTGGTCTGAATGTCAGTGATCCCTCTTACCCATCACAAATCAGTCAGGTCCAAGTCTTGCACCTTCCTCTTGTATTTCATTGATCCAGGGCTGCTCAGGATAGTGTTTATCCTCTGTGCCATATTCAGTGGGAGAAGGGGCAGTGAGAACAAAGTATGGTAGCAATTGTCATTAGAAAGCTTAGCATGGTCAGGCAGATTTCAGTCTGTCCTGAAGAATCTCACAGGATGTTTCTCTTTCGCCAGGGAAAAGGGACTGGAGGGAAAATAGGATGCAGAGATGGTGAAGGTGCATTACCCTGATTTTAGGCTGTTGTCAGGGGAGGCCCATGACTTTCTACAACACTCTGGGGTAAACTGCAGGATTTGCCTCTTCTGGAATTTCTGTTTTGCATGTTCATGTTTTAATTCTGTTCTCAAACACATTGCAGACAACAAAAAAGGACAGGGTGGCAATGAAGCAAAGAAGATGGGACAGCCACAAGAAGCCAGCTCCTCTCAGGCACCCCAGCATCCAGGCCCTGACCAGAATGGCCACTGTCTCCCACAGAGCAGAGGAGGAAACTTTCCGCCCCCCTCCCTAGCTGTCACGAGGCCACCAGCCCCCAGGGGATATGGAATGCCTGGCTACCCACCTGGAAGCTCACGTTTCCCAGGCATGCAGCCAGGAATGCCTAGGGGCCCTCCCAACTACAGATAAAGAGCCTGAAGAACATTGTGATATGACGATGGATGCTGAAGGATAGAACAGAAGTTCTAAATTCAAACACACTTGCAAGTGCAAAACCCTGCCTGTGTTTGTTGTAAATCCTCATGTGCATGCCCATGCTTCATAAGCTTCATTTTTTGCAGGATGGGATGCTTCAGAAGGAAACATTGCATATGTCTTCCTGCATTTGAAAGCATTGCAAAAATGTGTTGTCTGTGTCAATAGGTTACTAAACTTGAGGATATTTATTGGAAGATATTTATTAGAATAATGAATAACATTTTGTATTCAGTTAATTATTTTCTTAAAAGCCTGAAAGTGTGTCCTTAAGATCTTTTACTCGGAAACATAGCTCCATATAAAGTGTTTGAGAGTCAGTTATGCATAAACACTGCATATTTTTTGTCTTCTGCAGGTGAGATATGCTTACCCAAAGATTTCATATTGTACCTGAGAAAAGTAGGATCTTTTCAAAAGCTGAATGACTATGCCTGAAGTCTTTGGGAAAGTATTTTAAAGGTGAAAGAAAGGCAATTTTCTGCCTGTTGCTGTGAAAAAAAATTAACTCCTATCACAGGACAACTTTTATCTAGTAATAGTTTTAGTACATCCTGAGACTAAAATTAAGTCTGAAGGATCAAAGAGGTGAAAAACTTATCTCATGTGCAGAAAAACATATTTGAGGAATAGATACAAGACAGTTATGCAATAATTTCCCCCAAATGCTAACAGGATTGTGTTATGACACAGGGACACTTTGTATTGCATAAGAATACATGCTGTATAATCTGCTCTGTGGATTTATGATTGCATATTTGTATTGACCTCTATAGAGTCCAGGGTAGAACAGGTCCTCAGTCTGCTAGGTTTTGTGGATACTTTGTGTAGAGGTCCATTTTGTACAGTAGAAAAAATAATCATAGCTCAGTATGAAAGCCTGAGATGTCACAAAACAACCTCCATATAATTAAATTCTGGAACTTTGATTGCATAATTACACTGTGAAAAAGGCTTACAAAAGTCACCAGTATAGACCATGTGTCTCCGTAAAACACAGTGATCCAGACGTAATTTTCAGCTCAGGCAGACTTTGAATGAATTGCCAGAACCTAGGAGGATAAACCAAGGGAAAGTGCACTTTGCCTTGATTCCTGTACTGCTTCCATAAGCATCTGCTATCAGCTGGAGTTAAGATATTCGACCAATCAGACTTTTAGTGAGTACTATGGTAGCTGTTCTCCATGTGTGCTTAGCACTGATAATCAGATCAGGAGGTAAGTGGATTGCAGTAGCTACAAGGGAAGGGCTTTTCACATAGACTAGAAACGTTGTTACTAAGGAAGAGGACAAATATGTTCAAAGCAGATCCTGAGGCATGTCTGCATGTGGGGTGCAGAGAGTCTTGAGCTTAGAGATAAGTACAGTTAAGTTCACTGTAAATGGTTTTATCTTTCTCAGATAAGATTTCTAATCTATGGATTTCAGACACATGGGAAAAGTACAGTAATTCAAACTATTAATTTGAAATCTTCTAACATGATTAATTTTTAAACTGCATATGTTTTTATCTCAGAAATACTGTCAGTTAAGCATGGGCCCCATTTCTCTTGTGCTTCCATGTGTTTAAGATTATCTGCTCCTACAAGCTGTGATTGATCTATCATGGGACACTCATTTTCACAGAGGTTTTAGCTCAATGTTTAACATTTCGTAATATGAAAACAGTGGTTATTCCTTAGGAAAAAGAAGATTGTATACAGAATAAGCTAAGAAACAGTTTTTTAAAGATGCTTTATTGCTTCTTGATCTGTGTTTTTCAAGAGGTGTTATAATAAATTGGAATTGTAAACTGGTTTTCATGCAATCTGTTTTCCTGAAATGTAGCAGGAGGTATATGCTACATGCACAGAGGATTCCTTGTTCTGTTAGGACTAAAAATTTCCTGTGGGTATTAAAGACTTTATCATTATTAGTAGGCTTAGTATTTAATTTTGTGGGATTACTCTACATCATGAATGGGAGAGAGACACAGCAAGAAACCCACCAGATAAAATTATTCTGAGGCAATTTTTGTTAGATCTGTATGCTGCATTGATTTTCAACAATAAATGTGTTTTCAGGATGCATCTGTATATGCAACGATGAGCATGTAATAGCCAACATGAATAACAATAACAAGACAAGGTGTTCATACCCTGTGATCAGCATCAGACTGCTGTGACTGAAAGTGTGATATTTATTCTTTGCTACCTCTAAGTAAAGGTTTTTCATTACTGTGCTTCATGAAGCTGTGCTTTCAAAGCTTCATAGCTTAGTTCTGTTTAATTGCTTGACATGTTATTGATAACATAATACTGATTTAGCAGACAAGATATAATCTTGTACATTTTAATGTTCTATACTAGGTTCACCTTTAATAAAACATACTGTTTACTTAGTAAAAGTAATTTTGAAACTATTACAATAATTGTGTATTATCAAATTTCAAGTCAAATTCCTTTCTGTACAACCTTTATCACTCGTATACTGAGTCTTTCAGCTCAAATTTTTTGTCTCCACTTTTTTTAGAAAGCACCTCCTACAACCTTCAGCCACTTACCTACTCAGCTACTCTTCTGTCTGAGCCTTGTACTGTGTTGAGCAGGTAATGCTCTTGATAACAGGAATAAAACTTTCTGTGATGTCAAATCAAGGCAAATGATCTTGCTTATAGAAACAGCATGTATTTTGTATTCATTGGTGACACATACACTATTTTCTTTTTTCTATGTTGTCAGACCTGCAAATTGTGCTAAGGATACCTTAAAGCTCTATTATCCAATTACATTCAGCGAAATCAGGGCTCAGTGCATCTTAGCATGTCCCACATCTTTCTCTGCTCAATTTACATGCCATCTTCATAGCATTTGACTGAATATTTTATATAATTTTCTTAGAATTCTAAAATGGGTTGGTTTGGGTGGGACCTTAAAGATCACCTAATTCCAACTGTCCTGCCCTAGGCAGGGACACAGTTCACCAGATCAGGTAGCTCAAAGCTCCATCCAACGCAGCCTTGAAGGCTTCCAGGGATGGAGCATCCACAACTTCTCTGGACTACCTGTTCCAGTGCTTCACCACCCTCACAGTAAGAAACTTCTTCCTAATTAATATAAATCCACTCTCAGTTTTTCTGCATAATAAAAGTGTGCTTCCCTATATTAGTGTACTGGTACAGAGAGACTTTGAAAATATTTTGAAGTCCTTGTGAAGGATTAATTTTCTTATTGATCTGTGGAAATTACAGTTTCTGTAAAATAATGATTATAGAATGCATATTCCTTCTATTTGACTTATTTTTTTTCCTTTGGATAAATATTTTACTCACTGACAGAGTCCTACCACGGGACAGGAAAATATCTTGGAGGAGCAGGAAGCAAAAGGATGAAAATAAAGTCCAGACTTGACTGAATTCACAGCAAGTGTGAGACAGAACCTCTTGTAATGTATCCTTTTCAACACTAGATTAGTGGTACCCGAAAACATCAAGTATCATACACGCAGAAATAGCATCCATGGATACCTGCAGAAATTCAGAGCTGCTTTAAAGCTGATAGACATTTAAATCCAAGGATTCATTTTATTTCTCTACATTGTTTAAAAAACCTGAAAAATGCTCACTGGAAAGTAAGGCACAGTTTTTATCTGTGCTGAATCCTTTGCTGTGCTTTTTAGTTCTCCATGAGAAAATAGGCTATTTAACTCATTATGGCTAGAGATTGACTTCAGAAGCAGGTAACATCTGATTTGTTCATCCTTTGTTGAAAAATGAGGCTGTGTGAGTTCACGATCAGATTTATGCTATCCATGCCACATAACCAGTCTGCATTTATTTCTTGAAATCACTAAGTGGACCAAAAATACCCCAACAACAAAATATGCCAAAACCAATATGGTGACACAAACAATATTCTGCTACCTTCTGTAAAAAAGTCTTTGTAACCTAAGGACTCTCCATGCCCAGTGGTTTTAAAAAAATCTAGGAAAACCAGTATATCCCCAAATTAAAAAATGGCCTGGGAGTTGTGACTGAAGGCTCTGTATGGATGTGGCAAACTGCTTTACCTGATGTTTACAGTCTATAGACTGGACTATAAAGATGTCTGTGTGTGATAACTGATGTTACCTAGCAGATTATAGCCATACTCAGGGGTAGCTCTTCTTCAAGTTATTGAAGTCAGGTTACAGTGAATGTATGCTTTTTTATGAGTTCTTTGTTTTCTCCATCTGTTTCAGATCAGCTAGTGTCTTTAATGTGCTCTGAGCACAGGTATCAGCCACACTTGGTCCCAGGCAGCTGGTCTCCTTTGATCTCAGCAAAAGAAACAAGTCACAGCCTTGTCTTTCTCTTCCTGTTCCCTCTTGGTTTAGTTTCTTTTGCTTAGTACCACAAGCAAGAAGCTGTCTTTCCATGGCCATACTCCATCACATGCAGCCACAAGGTTCTGAATACAGCTCCTATGTATGTACTGTACATGACAGGTGACCATCTACCTAAATAGCAAATTTATCCAGGGAATTCACATGTGTCTGTGTTAACAAAAACCGTAGAACTAAGATTTTTATCAGAGTCTGTTTTTGTCTTCCTGCCTAAACACTGTGATGGGAGATTGTGTCATAAACTGCAGTTCCCATTGACAGCTTGCAATTAGAAATGTTGCTATGGCTAGGAACCAAATGTGCTACCACTATCATATTTGGATACAAGAATTCTCAGTGAGAGATTAATTTGTATTTACACTATCGGAAGATTTTACATTAGTGTAAAGAGCTGAAAGATGTTTGGCATTAATAGTAATTCAAAGTAGAAATGAGTATGAGCTTCCTGAAAGTCTGGGCAACACCTGAATATACTGACCTGCACTTCAGGTGTTTGACCCTTTTATCCTGTTTAGCATGAAGACCTAAATAAAAGAGCTTGTAAACCACAAGCATTTATTTTAAAAAATAACATAGTGCATAGATATAGAAAGCTGAACCACATCTGCTGAAGAGTTAGAAAAACTTTAATAATAATAAAAAAAAGTATTCCACAATTTGTCTGAGGCTTTATTTTTGTCCTTGACTTTTTGTTGGAAGATGTTTTGTGTATTTTCACATACTACTCTGTGCAGTTATTGTCACATTGTTGTGTGCATTTTGAAGAATATTGGTTATTTAATTTTGAAATTGCACAGCAAAGGGGAATTCCCAGTACTTATGGTTATGGTTGATTTTCTGCTTAAATCCATTCTGATCATGTGTGCATTGCTATCATACAATAACTAATGAGGTTTGCAATATGCTTATCACTTACCATTTGATTCTTTTGTCTGTGTCCCTGCCAGCTCTCCCTGGATAGGGGAAAGCTTCTAATATTTCAAACTTTTAATCCATTTTTTAGAACTTCCTACAAAAAAGAATCAGAATATCCTTGTCCTCTCTTTTTTGGGATTAGATCAGAAAATTCCTGTGTGTAATCTGTAGTCCATAACAGTTATAAGCCATTGTCTCAAAATACTGGAGTAGGAAAAAATTAAAGAATTAGAGAAGATATTTAAATTGCATAATTGTCAAAGCAAATAATATTCTACTTATGAAAGCCATAATGATTTTGAGCTTTCCGACTACAAAACTGTGCATGTGCTTATCCCAAGTGATTGACTCCACAAACCAAAAACTACTTCTATGCAATGAACTAACCAAAAGAGGATAAAGAATGTGTCTTGTTTTTTCCACTAGATAAACTCTTTTTTAAAAGTTGCAGAAATGAACAGAAGGAAGATATCAAGTGTTACTTAATAATTGTAGGAAAGAAAATATCCTAAAATACTTTCAGGTGTTCTCAAAATACAGAGACCAAATCTTCAGCAAAACACCAATTTCCAACAGTAAATGCTATCAGTCTAATACTTATATCTTATTTGATCATCATAGTGTGATTTGATCCTTATAGTATGAAGTAGAATTTTGTTGTAATCAACATGGGATTAATTTCTTGTTAAATGAAGGTAAATGTAATATTTTGAAATCTTTATTTTTATTTCTCTTTCTTTTTGCTAGAAGGATGAAGCAAATATATTCTCAGTGTCATTCATTTTTTAGATCACTCTATGACTTCCCTGCAGTGAGGGGGATACTCTGCATCAAGTATCTTTTTAGTATGTGAGTACTTTTTAGAAAGTCTGCAAGCTACAGCAATTTGTTTAAAGGAATCATATTTAAAACATTGAGGATGTTGAGGAGCTTGTTGGCCTTGTCATTACTTGCAAACAACAAAGGCTGAAAGCCTCCAAAATCTCTTATACCATTCTAAAGACCTATTCTTGTCAATAGTGTATAGCGCCAGTCTGACACCTTCAAGTATCTTTGATAACCACATATAACAATGGTGTTGGTAGACCATGAGTCAGATTATATTCCAACTGCAACTAGTTAAAAAGTACAAGTATATGTATTTTTTTATAAGATATATGTGAAATATGAGACTGCCAATCACCGTGTGTTAAGCTGTATATATTACACTAGCGGCACTGTGCTGGGATGGCTGTCTGCAGCTGAGGCAGGAGGGTGGATGAATTTATTACTGAATGCATAATAACAAATGGTTTTAAAGTGAAGAGTGAAGTGAAAAGTGAAATTTTGCTTTAAAGAAAATTCCATGTGCTTTGTTTTTCCAGCAGAGGTCACAATAACATAAGGTATTGCCACTCATCCATGTGAGCAGCTGCCTCAGGAAAGGCTAAGTCCTTCCTATCCTATCCTGTAAAAGTTGACAGAACTAAGGTTCCTAGTAGAGTTTCAGATAACTGGGAATTCATGGGAATGCCAAAAGTTCGCTGATACGATGTTTGGGCTAAGGCCAATAGTACAAACTATGCAGTGCTCTGGACATATAAGAGCAAAAAAATAATTTAATAAGCCATCTGAAATAGTGCATGGGAAAATTAAATGAAAAAAAACTTTCTGATGTTTCTCTGTTTTACAGATATAATAACTGGTAGAATAATGTTTTGGGAATAAGTCTGTTAGTTTCCCTTTTAAACACAATATTGCTGAATGATATAGTCTGACCCATAGGTATTTTTCAGGTCAAAATGGTCCATCTATTCTGTCATGTCAAACATGACAATATGTAATCTTGCTCAAAAAGCCAGCTTTAAACATTGTGTAAGAGTACATAGAAGAGGCAAACTACAAACTCATAAAAATGAGTTTTCATTTCAGACGCCTCTGGCTGGGAAGTTAAAATAATACCCTCAGACCTGTGTGTCCTGTCTAAAGTAAAATGGTTTTTTTTTGGGTTTTTTTTTCCTTTTTTGGATAAATGCATAGATATGTGGTAATATTCAGGTAGAAAAGCATTATCCAGAATAATTTGGGAAATGCTTTTGCGAAACAAAGATGTTCAGACAAATGGTAAATTATTATACCCTCAGTGATGATAAAAAAATACCTCTGCAAAAATCCAGCAGGACTCTATATTGTGGAGCATCTGTAATGGCCCAAACACAGTCATAAGAGATCACATGCAGAGATATAATTAAAGGAAAAGTGCCAGCTTCTGTAAGCTGTGACAGAATAGGGCAGAGGGACAACCTATATGGGAATGTCACAGCAAAAAACATGGACAGCTTACTCCAGGGAAGCATGAATACAAACCCCAGCATCATGAGGATAATTTTCTTCATGGAATTGATTGCTAACAATATTTTATTACTTACAGAATCATAGAATCATAAGGTAGTTAGTGTTGGAAAGGACCTTAAGATTATCTAGTTCCAAACCCCCTGCCATGTGCAGGGACACCTCACACTAAACTATATCACCCAAGGCTTCATCCAACCTGGCCTTGAACACCGCCAGGGATGGAGCATTCACTACCTCCCTGGGCAACCCATTCCAGTACCTCACCACCCTAACAGTAAAGAATTTCTTCCTTATATCAAGTCTAAACCTCTGCTGTTTAAGTTTGAACCCGCTACCCCTTGTCCTATCAAACAGTCCCTAATGAATAGTCCCTCCCCAGCATCCCTGTAGGCCCCCTTCAGATACTGGAAGGCTGCTATGAGGTCTCCTCCATGCAGCCTTCTCTTCTCCAGGCTGAACAGCCAAAACTCTCTCAGCCTGTCTTCATATGGGAGGTGCTCCAGTCCCCTGATCATCCTCGTGGCCCTCCTCGGGACTTGTTCTAACAGTACCACGTCCTTTTTATGTTGAGGACACCAGAACTGCACACAGTACTCCAAGTGAGGTCTCACAAGAGTAGAGTAGTGGGGCAGGATCACCTCCTTTGACCTGCTGGTCACGCTTCTTTTGATGCAGCCCAGAAAGCCCAGGTTGGCTTTCTGGGCTGTGAGTGCACACTGAAGCTGGCTCATGTTCATTTTCTCATTGACCAACACCCCCAAGTCCTTCTCCACAGGACTACCATGAATTTCCTTTTTGCCCAACCTGTAGCTGTGCCTGGGATTGCTCCCACCCAGGTGTAGGTCCTTGCACTTGGCATGGTTAAAATTCATGAGGTTGGCATCAGACGGCCTCACAAGTCTGTCAAGGTCCCTCTGGAAGGCATTCCTTCCCTCTAGCGTATCAACAGAACCACACAGCTTGGTGTCATCGGCAAACTTGCTGAGGGCACACTCAATTCCATTGTCCATGTCAGCGACAAAGATGTTAAACAAGACTGGTCCCAACACCGATCCCTGAGGGACACCACTTGTTACTGGTCTCCAGCCAGACATTGAACCATTGACCACAACTCTGAGTGCGACCATTCAGCCAGTTCTTTATCCACCGAGTGGTCCACCTATCAAATTGATGTCTCTCCAATTTAGAGAAAAGGATGTTTTCTGGGACAGTGTCGAATGCTTTGCACAAGTCCAGGTAGATGACTCTATCTAACCTGAAATTCACAACTGTTACCCCTTGTCCTATCTCTACAGCCCCTGATGAAAAGTCCCTCTCCAGGATCCTTGTAGTCCCCCTTCAGGTACTGGAAGGCTGCTATGAGGTCTCCACGCAGCCTTCTCTTCTCCAGGATGAACAGCCCCAACTTTCTCAGCCTGTCTTCATACAGGAGGTGCCCCAGTCCCCTGATCATCCTCATGGCCCTCCTCTGGACTTGTTCCTAAGGTTCCATGTCCTTTTTATGTTGAGGACACCAGAACTGCACAGAATACTCCAAGTGAGGTCTCATGAGAGCAGAGTAGAGGGGCAGGATCATCTCCTTTGACCTGCTGGTCACACTCCTTTTGATGCAGCCCAGGATACGGTTGGCTTTCTGGGCTGCAAGGGCACACTGACGCCAGTTCTGTTCATTTTCTCATCGAGCAACACCCCCAAGTCCTTCTCCTTGGGGCTGCTCTGAATCTCTTCTTTGCCCAGCTTGTAACTTATGTAAGATTATGTTTTGGTGGTGAGTTATAATTTACCAAAGATACGTAGTGGAATTGCTCATGTTAACAGTTGAAGTGATGGTACTGTTTTTGCACATGTGGTGAGCTTTGGTTATATACCAGCAAGGCTGCAGGAGTTTCTGCTGCTTGATATGATTCTTTTTGTTTGTCTCTTTCTAGGGTTAGTCTACAACCTAACATATGGTTACTCAAAGTCATTCAGTTGAGACCTGTGTGCGGGATGGTCAAGGAATTAGTGGATACTTTTCCTATGTCAGATGCATCTAACAGAGACATACCAAGTAAAGTCCAGCAACAGAATACACGAAGATAGACATTTTAGCTTCTGCTTTCACCATGTGTATTCAGAATTATAGAATTAAAAAAAAAATCCCATTCTTGCTGCCTTGTCTGAAGTTATCTGAATTTTCTGTGAGAACATTCAGATTCATGCCCCTACCAGGCATTCATTCATGCCCCTACCAGGGCATGCATAGATGTGCTTAAACCTTAATTGCTGCAAGTGCCAAAAGCCAGGTCAGCCAGTATATGCCTAAATAACTCAGTGTCAGGCTTAAACCCTACATGCTTTTAGAGTATAATCATTGCAGAGGGTGATTAACACCATGTGAACAGTGCTTCCCTTTTTCTGTTCTGAAGTCCTCTGGTGAATGGATTTTGTGGTGCAGTACTCCAGTTTCACATCTCTGGTACCAGACATTTTCAGTATAATTTCTTTCTTCAAGAAATGCAAATACAACAGCCTGATGGCTCTTTCTCCTTTTTTCTTGTTTCACCTGCATCAAAGCATCCTTGTACCAGAGACTGAGCCATAATGACTCTAGAGATTAGTTATTATAGAGGCTATTCCCTGCAAAATGATGAAGCTGGCCCCTACCTTCTGTTATGTTTAGTTGTCCATTACTCTTGACTATTTTGCAATGTGTTAGCTCAATGCTCAGCATACAAGATTTTGCAGATTTCATTTCAAAGTTCTTAATATGCCCACTTGGACATTGAGAGCTCAGGGCATCTCCTGTAATGTTCATGGGCTGCAGGCTGCCTTCCAGCTAGATTAAAACCCTGAGCAGGGTAACTTTTATGCTATTTTGACAATCTCCTAGGTGTTCACAGGTATATTCTAGGGAGGGATTTCAGTGAAAAGTAAATTAGAATAAACATATTTAAATTTTAACTCCATTGTACTGTAGTTCTACAATGGATTTATATGGGATTTTGGCATAAGTATGATTTTCTCCCAGGAAGAAAATTAAATAAAGTATATTTCAACCTGAGGTTAAAATAGGATCCTTCCTGGCTTTGCAGTAGCTATATCATTGTTCATTCATTTATGTGTTCCTTATTTCATTGACAGACAAAGGTGAGTTAAAGCAATTTTGTGCCATCATCTCCTTGAGGCTTGGAACATTTCCTTTATATAAATCTTTCTTCAGGTATTCTTTTGACAGATGATTTTTCTTCATATATATGTTTTGGGGTTTGGTTTTCTTTTTTTTTTTTTTTTTTTTTTTTTTTTTGAAAGTGTATTGTATTATGGCAAAGGAAAAATGTATTTACTGTTCAGAGAATACAAGACCCAGCTGTCATAAATTTGATAACATAGAATCAGATTTCACAGATAAGTCATTGTTCAGTGCCTTCTTGAGATCCATGTTAATAACTACCTCAAAGATTGAGCTGAATGGCATCCTACTCATTAGCAGTCTATCTGTGAATGACTCTGCTTTTTTACACAGTAATTTCTTAAGTATTGACAAGAAGAGAGAAAATGCAAAAAGGTGAAACAAACTAAATTAAATATATTAATTTCTCTAACCTGTCTACATTGGTTCTCAAATGGCTTCTTGTCCTTTGTCAGCTACAGACTATCACTAAATATTACTGATGTCTGAGTACCACACTGTGGCTTTTCTGCCTTACGTACTTGCATTCTTTTGAAGTCTAACCTTAGCTATGATTTCTCTGAATCTGTCATTTTGCTGAGTTTGTTCTATGCAATTTTCTTTTTTTCAATTCTAAGTAATTCATATATATGCTGATCTCTAACATTCTGGGCTGGGTGTTCTCAAGGAAATATGTAAGCTGGAAAGCTTAGGAATGTGAATTTTTAAATTACTGAAAAATGTCATGGGGTGGAATTTTTAATTTATTGTCACTTTGAAATTTTCTCAAAAAAAGTTCGTTCTTAGAAATGTTAAAATATCGTAATTGCCTTGATTTAGAGTCTATGATGTCATTTGACGTATTTTCTGTCTCTGTAAAATACTCAGTAATTTTTTCTGCAACAAATCCCTATTTTCTGCTGGCATATCTTTTCTGTGGGTATATATATTTTTCTGTCTTCTCAGAAACAATTCTTAATTTTCTTTCTATCTTTGCTTTTGGTTGTTTTTTCAAGCTTTACTTTTTAAGCCCATAACGGTTTGGGGAGATAAAATTTTATCCACCCTATTCACTGGATTCCGTCTGCCTACATCTGACTATTATGAATGAGATTTGACCTTGCAGCTATGGATTTTACTAGGTGGTTGTAGTCCACTGCCATGTTGTCCTGGGTTCAGCAGCAGCAATCATTTTTTGTCCTTCTTAGTATTTGGTGCAGTGCTGTGTTTTGACTTTCATTCTCGGAACAGCACTGATACCAGTGTTTTTAGTTGTTGCTCAGTAATGTTTACTCTGACCAAGGACTTTCTCAGTCTCATGCTCTGCCAGGGAGGGGAAGCTGGGAGGAAGAAGAGACAGGACATCTGACCCAAACTAGCCAATGAGGTATTCCATATCACAGCACATAATTCCCAGGATGTAAATGGGAGTTTCCTGGAAGGGCTGGCACTTCTGGGTAGGGCTAGGTATCGGCGGGTGGCATTGTATTTTCTTCCCTTGTTATTTCCCTTATGATTATTATTATTGGTGGTAGCAGTAGTGGTTTATGTTATACCTTAGTTACTGGACTGTTCTTATCTCAACCCTTGGGAGTTACATTCTTTTAATTATCTTTCCCATCCCTCTGGGATCAGGAGGAAGAAAAGGTGGGGGGGAGGGGGAAGTGGGGGAGTAGACTGTGTGGTTCTGATTTACGGCCTGAGCTTAAACCACAGCACATGAACATACAGAGATTTGTGCATCAGGATTTCAGTGTCAAGTTTTCTCAAATAGAGCTCTATGAGTAAAAAGTAAACAGATATTTTCTGTTTAATCATGTAATGTCTTATTTATACAATGAGAATTTTAGTTTTAAATATTTAACTTGTTTCTGAATTCTCTCATCTAGCATGCTCTTTTTTCTGTCCTCACATTTGTTATACATTTCCTTCATTGAATATTATTATTAAAAGTCTCACCTCCAAAATAATTTATTCTACATACAACATTCAAGAGAAAGATTAGTTTTAAAGTTGTCTATTTAGTTTCTTTAAAAACTAAAGAGCTAAAATGCATCTTTCATATAAAATGTGCTTTTGGAAGTTAAAGTAATATCATGCAATTAGCCCTGAAGCAGTAAAGTACCCAAACATGATGAATGACCAGTTCTTCTGTTCAGAATACAGCAATGCTTACAGGAGACATTTACTTGAATCACATGGCTATCCGGACCTGTCAGAATTAATGCTAGTGGTAGCTGATAACCCTAGAAATCTTCCGTTTAAAATGTCTCTCCAAGGAGAGAAGATTTTGTATAGGCTATACTGTGTTCAGGGTGATCTCTGAGCCAAGGAGTCAGTGCCAGCATAGACAGTGCTGAGAGCTTGATTTAAAGGTCATAAATCATGTCAGAGTCTGTTAGATTTGGTGGTTATGGAAAATTTCAGTCTGCTAAGAATCAATTAATAAAATACACAGCTAACTTCTCCCATACAGCTCGCCATTTGACATGAAGGAAGTTCTGGTGAACTGTGAAAGTCTTCTTTCCAGCTGCTTTCCAGCGCAATAGTGACATAAACCACACAAAATTCTGAGTCAAACTGACTCACCCCTCTTTCCTCCCAAGTATCTCCTTGTGTGCTAGGGAAGTAAGCTCAGAAGGAGGCAGTGAAACTACTAAGACCTTGATCTGGACAGGTATGCCTAGTGTGAAGGGGTCAGTTTGACTCAGATAGAAGGCATATGTGCTTTTCATCTCATATGTCCAATATGCCAAAGGTTTTAATTTTCTTACAGTTGTTTTATGAAATAAAATTCTGCCAGGTTCTGTTCTTGTGAATATATTTTGTAATACAATGACTTACATATAAGCTCATATCTGCATTCAGTTGCACAGAATTAGTACTTACATGTTGTTTTCTGTAAGTAAAGTATTTACAGAAAAAAATAAGAATGAAACAAGCAATAAATACGTGGGAAAAATGCATTTCACAAAAATTTAGTTATTATCTAAATAAAGTTTAAAAAGTGTTTTCCAGTGTCCATAAAGCCACATAAGTAGCTCAGTTTCTAGAAGTAAGGCAGTGGATGTTAACTATTCAGCCTACATATTTATGAAGGCAGAGAAAAGTGACAGAAAAAGAAAATCTTCAGTTTTTGCAAGGAATCCCTTGCTTAGTGGTGACTAAAGTATACTTTGGTTTCTTGCTGTGATGGAATTTGGGTATGTGACCTGGAATTGCTCTTCTCCCCTACTTCCTCACTGTTACTTTGACTGTGATCATTCTCCCTTATTTGTGATTTAGCTGGGGGACCTGAAGCCAAAAAGTGGCATGGGGAAGGAACTTCTTACCCCAGAGCTTCTCTGTTTTCCCATTAAACTAGGTTTTGTAAAGTATTTCATCTCCTTCTCATCATATTATTTTGCCTTTAGATCTCTATAGCCACAATGGTGCTTGTACCTCCTTCCTGCTTCAGGCTGAGTCTTCCTGATGACATGTGGATATGAGAAATGGTGACTTCAGATTCCCTTTGCTAGCTTTTTTTAACCTACCGCCAAGGTGTCCCATATTTGAAAAACAGAACCCCTTAATTGTTCAGGACATTAAAAAATAAATACTTACATTTATCTTATTTTAAAAAATTTTGGTTTAGTACACATGAAAGACTAGTTTTTCCCACTAGGAGAAAAAATATGTTATATGAATAATAATTAATATATTAATATTGAATAAGTAATCTGCAATCTGTGTTTACTGTATATAATCATCATATGGTTCTGTTGGATAAATATTTGTAGACAGAATATGATTTTCTTGTGTTTATTAATCATCCAAATATATACATTGTCATTTTCCCTGTAGCTTGAACTCGACCAATGTGATGTATGAGGGCCCATGCATTGTGCTGTAAATAAGTGGTCTGTTCATTGGTGATGATGGTTTATAAGAAGTAACTTGCAGGGATTCTTTTTGTTGAGGATGTCTGGAGATGGAGAAGGCTACAGAATCTTATGCCTTTTAAAGACTGCTATCAGCACAATCAGGGTCAAAGGCTCCTTATATAAGTCTCAGCTCGCTAGTAAGCACTGTGCTCAGCAATACATACTGTTGTCCACAATGAGAGTCCTGAAATATTTGTTTATATGTTGTGTATGGGACATATTTATACAACATTCACATGGCATGTTTCTTCCTTCACGTTCATACAAAACCTTTCTTGATTCTTGAATATAATTAATTGTGGTCAGTGTTGCTTATTCTCACTTGGTCCACTTATTTGCTGTCAGACATTCTTTCTAATCTTGCTCAAGTTTTGCCAGTCTTGTTACCATTGCCACAACATGTGCTTGTCAATCCTAAGTATGATAATTATGCATAATAAGGAGCTATATTCAGAGTGAATGTAGAATCCATGTTCTACATTCAGTAGAATATACATCACCAATCCACAGGGAGCCCATAGATAAGGCCTTTACAGCTTGTACCATTTGGCAAGGTAACACAAAGGCATTACTTTGCCACAGATGGATTTGCGCTGGGTGCATTCTGCTGTATTATCAATTCTTCTTAGTAGTCCTTGAAAAAGGTAATGGAGGCTAAAGGATTTTTCTGTGCTGGCAGTGAGAGAGAGGATGGTGCACAGTTGCAGTGGTTTGTTAATAACTTTAAATACTTGGTAGAATTTTTTGAAATGCTCTTTATTTCCAGAGCCATCTTGGATTAGGCATTTGTAATTGTCAAGCTATTCTTTAGTCATAATGTTATCCTCCATATAGTTTGGTAAGCAATATGGGGATATAAACTAAGACAGTAAACCAAATGCTCTGCTTGTTGCTATCCCTTCCAGCTTGCTTGCTTCCAAATAACCCTCAATACTAATACTTTTTCTTGGAAAAGTGAGCTACTTCTATTCTGCTCCCTCTGCAGACAACTTTATTGTATTTTGGTTAATACTTCTTTCAGACCTTTCTGCAATGCCTGCTACTAATGTGCAAAAGCAGATGTGGTATCCTTCTTTTATATTACTGGTTTATTATGCTGCCTATGAGTAATTGTTGCCACCCTTTGAGGACTGTTGCTTATGTCCTTCCTACAAGACTATGCAGAATTTTATTGGCTGAGTCAGTTTATGTTGTGTTTCCAGATCTTTAACTTTTATTTCCAGAACAGTATATTCATCAAGCCACTGTTTCTCTTCCAGCACAGCAAAGGTTATATTTCAGTCCTCAGGGCTTCCCACTAAGTTCACAGGGTGCTATTATTCCCAAATGTTCAAAAACACTTTTTTTTTCATTATTTTAAAGTGAACTTCTAAAAAGGCGTTAGTTAAATCTCCATTTTCAGTAGGGGAATAGATGGAAGACAAGACACCACAAGAACTGTAAAAAGACCTGAATGCGAAGGATCAGGCAGAACAAATATAATCTGCCAGCAAACATGATGATGAAGGGGCTGGGAAAGGACACTTCACCATTAAAGCCCTTCATGTTAAGTCTTACAGAATTATAATAATATCTTACAGTGAGATCTTTCAGAATCTCAAGGTGATCTTTAGCTTTACTTTCATTCCCCATCAAACTCCTTATACTTCTGCTATTGCTCCTTTCGTTTTTCCCTCTTTTTTATTGCACTTGTCTTTTCTGCTCTTCTCTTTTGTGACACAGACTGAATATATCGCTCTCCTCCCTCATGAGCCGTGCTGCCTGCCAGGATATCACATCTTTCAAATTCCTCCCTAAATCCTACTTCATCAGGGAATTTTCACTCCTTATCCAAGCCAGATGTTTTAAGACCTGGACATATGGCAGTCAAGGATTATCAGCAATTTTCTGTCTTGAGATGGAATGAGAATTCCTTACAGATTCACTGTTCTGCTGAAATAGCTTGAGGGTATCTCTATCCTGCTGTCCATTCAGCAGCTTCCCCCCTTAAAAAAAATAGTGCATCAGGGACAAGAGAGGGGTCAGAGATGGCTCCAGTGATGGCAAGACAGTAGCTTTGAAGACCCGATATTTCTATGACTTGCTTTTCTATATAGCATAATATTGCTGAAACACGTAACTTTCTATGAAGATGGCAAAAGTATCTGCTTGGTCATATCTTCATGAAAATCAAAGGTACGCATTTAATAGTGTTAAGGAGACAGAAACATAATTCACTAGAAAAAGTTCCTTTCAAATCTGCTGGAATTTTGCTGTACCTTAATCATTTGGGCACTCACTAACTTGGAGAACTACATGAAAAATACCATCATTTTAATCCAAACATAAAATTTAAATTTATTAATTGATGCTGACCTTAGCAGTCAGTTTTCTAGGGCTTTGAAAGGAAGTGCAGCAGGTTTACTTGTCTTGTTTTTTGTTCTCTGTGAAACACTGACTACAACTTCATTAACATTATTAACAACATTTGCATAGAATTAAATATTGTTTTTTCATGTTTTATCCCTGTAAGTTTGAATGGTGCTGCTTTAGCATGTAACAGGAGTAACATGATAATGATTAGAGCCAAGAAAGAAAGGGTGTCCTGAATTACTTGTGTAATATTACATAAGTCCTCCTTTATTCTTGCCCAGCCTAGGTGATCACAAGCCTCCATACCCATGTGGAGATATAATGCAAAAACCGAGCAAAGATATTTCACTGTCAGATGGAGCTTTTAATGCTAAGAACACAGTTACAGTTACTCTTAACTGTAAAAGGACATTTCTTGTATGCACAAAGAAATTGTATTAGTACTAGCAGTCTGCACACTGAGAAGAGAAGGCTGCTCCTGAACTTGACTCTGATTTAGTAACCGGTGGTTGAGGAACAAATGGGACTGTGTTCTGAAATTCTTCTGGGTTGGACACTGCCATGCACTGTGAACTGATGTTTTTTTATAAGATAAACTGGACTATGTAATCTATTGAGCTTTTGTTTGCTTCCTTCAAGCATATCTCAAGTGCTTTATGCAAGCACAAACATATTGAATTCCTTAAGCTTACTAAATGCCAAAAGATGTACCTCTTTACATTGGCATCTCTTCCGAATAACTTCAATATGTCATCAGATTAACCCAAAGCTATACTTGGCTCTGATGAAAAAGTTGGGTGTTTCACCTCAGTTGAATGACAGCCTTTGTTGTCTCTATCTGCTCTCTCTCTCTTCTCTCTGTCTCTCTCATATGTCTAATATTCACATGGATTCAAGGTTTTTGAAAAAATTAGAATTTAAAGTCAATACTAAATGCTACATTCTGATTATATTTAAAAGTTTAAATTGACAGAACAAGACCATAGCCAGCTTTATTGTATCTGTAAATAAGAGAACAAATTTCTCAAATAAGAACTAAAATAGATTTACAATATTTCTGAGAGCAGTATTAAAACATTTTAGGTGTTGTCAAGAGGAATACATATATGCATGCTAGGGCTGAGTTGATCCTTCTCCTTTGCCACTCTATTTATGTTGAATTTTCCTTTTCCTCAAGTTATATTTCAAAATCATTCTTTGTTTGGGCTTGCAGATGCAGGCAACGTAGCCTGGTAGGACTGGATCTGCAGACCTGTGCTGCCAAAGGACACTGTGAGCCGATAAGAACCAACCACCCACACAGTACACATTCAGAGGGGAGTTGCTTCAGACTGACCCTAATCTGCTTCTAAGAGCTGAATGGTTATCAGTGGTTGGATCATACCAGGCACAGGCCAAGTGTGCATCTTCTGGTTTAGTGTCATTAAAAAGGCAGCTAATTTTGCTCCTCTGTATCACTCTTCCATGTAAATAAAGAAGGTAAGTGGAGATGCTCAGATACATAATTTCAAAAATGCACTCCTGATTCAAATCAAAATGCAAATGTAGACTTATTATCATTTGGCCTCCCTTGAGACTTCTGAAACTGGCTTCAGCAAAAGTAGAATTTGGACAGTAGAGACTTAAGACCCATACCTGCTCTACATAATGCTTTTCATCTCTTTTTAAATTTTTCGTATTTCGCTGTAGGATTGTTATTCTCTAACATTATGTTCATTACCACTCCTAAAGTCTTTCAGAGCTGATTTTGTTAAGATTTTTTTTCTTTTCCTTTATTTGGTATTTATTTTGATTTTTGTTGTTTCTTTCCTCTTCTGAACAGAAAATATGACACTGTCAGTATCAGGCTATGTAATTGCTGTGCTTGTTGTGTATAGATCACTGTCCCAGAGCTTATCTGGTGGCTGCTGATGGTGAGTGGCCATCAGAGCATGCTGAAAGCTGCACTAGCAGAAGATTGTGAAACACTAAAGCTGCACAGCCTGAGAGACCTTATAGGTTATGATCAGCTTGGCAGACATGTCTGCAGAGGGCCTTTATGAGAATAAGCAGCTATAAGAAAAAGAAAGGACGAGGAAAAAGAATGAAGTGAAACAGGAGACTAGAGGAAGAAAGAGGAGGGAGGAAAACATGCAAGTTTTATGCAGGAATATGAGTACACTTAAAGAAGAAGAAATTACCTTGCCTCACCTCCTCTTCTTTCCCTTCAGTATTTCTTGCTTGTCATCTGTTAGAACTTTGTTACATACTTAACACTAAAAAGCCAAGTGTTGGCTCTTTGCAAACTGCTCAGGGCTCTCTGTGTTCATATTTTTCCATTTGTAATACTGTTGAAGGATTAAGGATTTAGGTCTCCATGTAGCCAATACAGTAGATTTCTGATGACCTAAACACACCACTGAGACAGTAGCTCCTTGTCATGGGTTCAGCAGTAGCAGTCAATTTTTCTCCTTCTGGGTGGCTGGTGCAGTGCTGTGTTTTGACTTTCGGGCTGGGAGTGGTTACTGGCGGCACATACATTTTTGAGTTCCTGCTCGGGTGTTTTTTTGTTCAAGGCCTTTTCTGAGTTCATGCTCTGCCAGGGAGGTGGGGAGGCCAGGAGGAAGGAGAGACAGGACACCTGACCCAGGCTACCCAATGAGGTATTCCATACCATAGCACGTCATGCCCAGGATGTAACTGGGAGAGAGCCGGAAGGGGCGGGAGCTCTGGAGGGGGAATGGCGGAGGTATTGGTCGGTGCTTGGTCGGGCAGGGTGGGGTGAGTTATGGGTCGGTGGCTGGTGAGGTGTTGTATTCTCTTCACTTGTTGCTTGCTTTATCATTATTATTTGTAGTAGTAGTAGCAGGAGTGATTTGTGTTATACCTTAGCAATTAAACCGTTCTTATCTCAATCCGTGGGGGCCACATTCTTTGGATTCTCCTTCCTAACTCTCTGGGAGTTGGGGGAGCAAGGGGGGGAGTGAGTGAGCAAACTGTGTGGATTTGGTTTAAACCACGACACTCCTCTTTAGAGATATAAAATATGTGCTACATAAAAGCCAGCGGTAAACCAGTGTAATAGGAAAGACTAATACAAGGAGCAATATTAAGTTTTGAAGATGAATTTTAATATGGTATAATATTATCCAGATTACGTTTTTGTAGTATGATGAACAATTCAATAGTCTAAGAAATGCATCTAAAAAAAGTCTACTATTTTTAAAGACATAGGGGAATATCTATCTGGTAATTACTCGTAAGTGCTTTTGTTAAGGTCACAAAGACAAGAAAATGCAAAGAGTTCACCATCTAACATTTAGAAGAGCACATAAGTTCAAACTGTACCTGTAGGATATATTGAAAAAGCAGTATTTTCACAGCACTAGACACTTTCCACTGAAAATAAAAGTAATTTTTTCTCAACATGAATTTAAACATCACTCAGCTGTGTACCAGACATTAAGGTTTCCTTTTCTCAGTTAATGACACTAAAATTTTCAACAATAGCCTTTATATTGTTAACGTAAGCACACAATTAGAAATCAAGGTTAATGAATAATATGGGACACAAAACCTTTCCGAATTCAGATAACTTTTTCAGATTCATTTGAAGATGTTAAATTCTGCACCGCAAGCAGCATTATGAGTTCTTCTGTGGGATTTTGATTGTGACAGTCTTAACTTCTGTGTATTCATGAAGGCCATATTCTCCCCTAGATAAAAGAGAACCAAGAGCAATATTTATGTTAATGTTTTTTATGAGTTATGTTCTGGATGGGATTTTCAGTTCTGCTTTGCAATTGGCCAGATATGTAACAAGCATGTTGGATACAGAAGACATCTGTGCAGCTAGACTGCTGCTGGAAGCATTTGAAAAAGCTACAGCTGTCTCCTGAGAAAAGTGGGAGAAAACAATTAAATTTCTGTGGAGCAAATCAGGCACATGTTAGGTCTTCACAAACATGATCAACAAGTTATTTGCAAAGGCCTTCCTCTAATGCCAAGATTCTTCTCCAGAGTCAAAGAACAGATGTATTATCTCAACTAAGTGAAGGACATGATTAATCCACTGTGAAATCTCACAGACAGTAAAAACCACTAGAATCTTTCTGACATTTTATGAACATGATTCCAACTTTATGTTTTACATGATGGAATGAAGCTTGTTTGTGTGCATAGATGTTTGATATCTGACACAATAAAATTATTTAGCCATAATTGATTGTTTTATAGAACAATACAATTTTTTTTTTACTACAGTACAATGTTATTCAGTTCTCATTGCCATCTCACTAGATACATACGTATGCAAAACAGAAATCTGTGCTCAGAACTCTCATGTAGTGGAGAAATGTTTACTGATTCTTCCTTTTTGAAGAGATATTCTGTTAGTACATGACATTCAGTAGTTTAATTCATAATGGTATTATCATTTCAAGAATGATAATTTTATTCAGGGAATTTTATTCTGGGATTCAAAAAGTCAATGGCTTGACATACTAACTTCCTGATTATTTCAGTGCAGTTATTTCACACGTATTTCTGCCTCTCTTAAAACTAATTGCCAGAAATATTCTTTCCAAGGCTGACATCTATTTGGTACTAGTTATGCCCTTAATCTTTAGCAGAAATATTCTTATTTGTCCACTAATTATGATTTTGAAACAAGCATTAGGAAAAACTTCATTTGCACGAAATTTACTTCCTTCAAAATGCACTGTTATAGACAATATTAATCTTTATGATAACCTATTATAAATTTTCTGTTATTTCCAGCAAACAAATCCCTAAAATATTTCTGCAAAAGGATGTAATTCAAAATTGATGATCTCCCAGTGTTTGGCAACCAGCAAATGTGAAACATTCCTTGATAAAAATGACCTAAATTATGGGTGCTATTTCATTTTGATGTTTTCTAAAGTTCTCAGATTTGGCATAACTCTGTCTCCTTTGAAGGCAGTGGGAGCTTTGCAGTCAGGTGGAGATTGAGTCCCGTGATGAGCAAACATGAAAACCCTAGCCTTTACCTTTTGAAAAAAAAAAAAAGGAAAACCCAAACCAAACCCAGAGAAAAAAAAGCTCTACGTCACTTCACCTGCACATATATTTTTCATTACTTCCATTATTCTTCAGAAGTACTAAGCATTTGGCTAAATAAAAGGGGAAACTCACCCATTTTGGTCTTTATGCATTGCTTAAAAAATGCTTTGATTTTCCTGATGTACAGGATTTTTAAAAAAGAACAGCTTGTTATTCATGTTTAAAAGAAAAAAAATGAACCCACAAGACATAATTCTACATAATGTAATGAAGATGTATCATATTAAATGTTTCATGATTTGGCATAATATGTGAACATCAGGATGAACTCAGGTAAGACAAGACATGATTCAAATTGAAACTAGACTGAACCTGAGAAATTTGAAAAAATTTATTATTTTATAATTTCTGTACACTTCAGCAACCTGAATAATACAGATTATTTTTGTCATAATTTTTGGTCAAGCTAGGACTTACCATAAAAACATTGATGCAAGACTTTTAAACTGAAAATCTAGTTTATATCAAGGATTTTTAGATGTCTAATGTTTTCAAAAATCTAGCATTGAAAGGCAATTCCACAAACTACACCCATATATAAATTTTTTCAAATCATACTTTCTAAATACATGAAAAAGCTGTAAACCATAAGTACTGTTTTGCATACGAATAGGGTACAAGATAAGAAAATTGGTCATTTGGAAGTGTGTATCAAAGTGATTTTCTTATTTCTTTCACAGAGTAATACTTTGCTTGACATTGTCTTAACACAACACGAATCATCTAAATGCTGTATAGGCTATTTTGACAAAATATTGAAGTAGGCCTCCTGGTTATGAAAGTTTAAAATTGAGTTTTGGAATTTTATTTTGTAGTTCCTGTAAGTCTACTTTTGAAAAACTATTTACTTACATTTCTCGTCCATTTCCTGACATCTTAAATCCTCCAAAAGTGCACTGAGCAGACATTGCACTGTAACAATTAACCCTGGAAGAACAGGAAAGTTACTTTTGACAGCATGAAACAATTTTTTAACTTCTGAAAAATCAGTGGGTTTCTGTTGCCGTTAAAAAAAAAACAACCTATGGTGATAATAACAAACTATATCTGGATAATGAATTTGCAAAAGTATGTGTAGTTAAACGTTCAGAGAAACAACAGAAACTACATTTATTAGGGTTCTAACAGTCATATATTTTCCTGATAGTTATGATAATATTCCCTCCTAACTAGTGCATAAGCTCTTAAACTAAAGACTAGTCACAGTTAAATAAATCTTGTGCAGGTACCTTTCTAAAAGATAAATTCAGAATCACTTCAGTACATATTTAGAAAGGTTTGTCTGGTTGTACTCAATGCTAAACCATATTAAGTGTTAAACCACTGTATTGTGGTTGAGAACAAAATACAATAATGAGTAAGAAAAGAATTTCACAGGGTAATTTACAGTATGAAGGGTTTTGGCAGAATGTGTATCCTGCTTCTTGGCTGAGAATCACAGAATCTCTTTTTGTCTTGCAGTATTGTCTAATTAGATATTCTCTATTTCCATATCTTATAATTTCTTCTACTGAAACCAGTCTACTCATTTCAACAGAAGAGGCTCTACTCACAGTTGAAGATTCCTAGACAGACCATCAATGACATACCAGTAAAACTGAATGGTACCACTTTTATTTTGATCTTTCTTGCTTTTAAAGAATACCAAGAGGTAATGGGTTCAAACTTACACAGGGGAAGTTCAGGTTAGATGTAAGGAAGAACTTTACTGTGAGGATGGTGAGGCACTGGAACAGGCTGCCCAAAGACATGATAAATGCTCCATCCCTGGCAGTGTTTAATGCCAGGTTGAGCAGGGCATTTGGTGACATGGTTTTAGTGTGAGGCATTCCTGTCCATGGCAGAGGGATTGGAAGTAGATGATCTTAAGGTCCTTTCCAACCCTGACCATTCTATGATTCTACAAATTCAAGTCAAAACTGTTAAATTATTTTTTTAAAGTGTGTATTTTCAGGTCACAGGACCTGGGATGGAATTTGTGCTGTTTGTAAGTTCTTTCAGATAAAATGTAGATTGGACACGGGTTTTGCATTCAAGTAAATATTGGTTGTTTTCTTTCTGGTGCATTGAGAAACAACTGTAGGGAAATGCAGGTGTTTGTCAGTGATAGCTATTAGGCTCAGTTTGCTATTCTTCCAGGCTTTCACTCTTGCATCTCTTTGCCTTTCTAGGTCAACGTAGGTTGCTGTTTTCCATTGCTGCAAATAGTTGTCCTCCTAATTGTAGTAGTTCTCCCTCACTTGTGTTTCCTTCCTTTTTTCAACCACATTTTGTCAATCTTTTGCATCACAGGTGGATGTTCTGCCCAGATTAATAGCCTCAGAACTTCAGATATTTAATTTCTTTATACACTGCCGAAAGCAATCACCACAAATTGTGTACCAGGCTGTGCCCAGATCCTGAATGGAAATCAAAGTGGCACTGTCACTGTGTTTTGTTTTGTCTCCTTTTCTTATTAGCAAGTCAATTTCCTTTTTCAGACTAAGTTTACAGGACAACTTTGTGAAGACTTACAAGAAGTATTTATTTAACAGCATGTTAAGTATGTTGATGTAAGAGGATGAGAGAAATAAGAGAATGGCAGGATGGCATTAATCTACCACCCTAAAGATGACAAGGAATTGAAATATAAAAATATACTGCCAAAAGAGGTCCTAAAATGTCCTAGAACTACTGCCATTGGGACCTGCACTTCTGAAGGAAGTATTATAAAGCCACTACTTACCATACAGTTCCAGCCTGAAGAGCAGCTGCAAATGTCAGTGCCTTATCAATGTCTTTGGTAAAAACTGCTGCTGCTAAGCCATAGGTAGTATTATTTGCCCTCTTGATAACTTCATCTATGGTTTTAAACTTCATGATTTGTTGAACAGGCCCAAATATCTGTTTCAGACACATGTAAACATATGAAGTGGACTAGAATAGCTTACTATTGTAAATAACATACATTTCTAAAATATATTTCTGTCAGACTGTTGTATTCCTAATTCATTCAGTCAAGAGTGTGCATCTCAGAACACAGTTCTAAAAAGATTATAAATCCACATAAAGATTTTTGTAGCATGAAACAAATCAAGATAGCCTATTGTAAAACTACTACTAAATAAATAAATAAATTAAAGATGAAAACAAATGAAAAAAATTAAAAGACACCCACCATAAAAGTAATTAGCATGGAGTCACAGTGTGCTACATATCTATGCTGCTTACCAACGAACTTGTATTTCCTTGGTAAACTGCAGTTTTAGAGTTGACAAAGATGTTCAGCTTTTCCTTCTTCTAAACTTTCTATTAGACTTTCATCTTTGCAGGTAGCTGCACAAACTGGGCATGTACACCAACCAATTCTGCTTTCTATATGGTGTTACGAGACATGGTTTCTCAGGCTCATCTTTCCCACTAGTGCTGCTTTTGTGTTCTCAGCCAGAGGTGCCTATGTCCTCCATACAGTGCCAGGGTTGTGTAGAGCAGGGGGATATTATCACATATAATTTCTTCTGTTTCATAGATTGTGAGCTTTCCACTTGATTTTCTTGGGAAGGGGTTAGTGCTAGTTTCTAACTAGAGTTGCAGGGATGGTTTACATTGCTCAGAGAGCCATTGAACATTCCCCACTGTTCAGGCTGTGAGCTTCAGAACCTGGATGTTCGTTACACTGCCTTAGCTCTCTGGGATTTCATTGTTCAGTACACTCAAAATAGCATGAGGAAAGCAGTCCTTGTACTGCTGACCCAGAGGAAACCAACAGATCTGTGAAGAAACATACCTCTCTCAGTTTTCCATCTGCCTCCCAGACCCAAAGTATTTCTCTTACTGCACTCTCCTGTTTTACAGCTCCCTCCTAATCTCAATTAAATCTAGGTGCTCTGCTATTCCTTTTAACTCAGCTTTTTGACTTTCGCTGAACGTACTTGGTATGTTGAGCAGATGCATCAGCAGTATTGATGGTTATTAAAAGCAACACCTAGATTTGTAATAATTTTGAAGGAGCTTTCTAGTATGGAGAAGTATAATGGACATCAATTGCAACACAATTGCAGCAGTTATTAACCAAGATGAATGTAAAAAAACCGCAGCAGCAGCCATGACTGGACTTCAAGGCTGTGTTGACAGAACTCTTTTTCTGAATGATATATCAGCCCTGTACTTGGAACTCTCTCCTTTTCCTTGCAAATGACCACTGGTGTCCTGGCACTGCCCCCTTAATTGTGTCCAAACCCCAATTTTGGCGGTTCCTTAGGCTCTGCAAAGAATTTACAAGCTGTGCCATCAAGGTTTGCTTCTCTGTTACAGGTTACTGTGACTCTAACACGTGAGACATAGGCAATATGGGTGATGTAAACAATTTGAATCTCAGCATTTCTTTACTGACAGATTAGGCTGGAACCTTTGTTGGCAGGCCAGCTCCATGCTCCTGTACCTCACCCCCACCAAGTTGGTGAACCAGGCATCAGAAACCAAGAAAAGCATTTTAAACACCGCCATGACAGAACAATAGATTTACTCAAAGCATTTTTATGTAGCCACTTGACCTTCTAAATGGATTTCTTGTATGGACATTTAAATCTATAATCTCCAGTGAGAGTAGAGGCTGAGAAGATTTTATTTACCTCTTCTTTAGCGATGCGCATGTCATCTGTAACGTCAGAAAAAACTGTAGGCTGGATAAAGTAACCTTTGTCTCCCCACGGACCTCCTCCACATTCCAGTTTGGCTCCTTCTTTTTTCCCACTTTCAATTAGCTCCAGAATTTTTTGAAACTGCTCCTTATCAATCTAAATGAAAAGAAATTACAGGGGTAAAACCAGCACACACAATAACAGTGGTTCTTCTAACTCATTAACCAAATTCTAACAATGTTCCAGCCTTTTTAACTTACATGTGCTGAAGTGGAAGAGCTGGAGAGCCCTGTAAATATTCTTGTCACTAGCTTCTAAAAGCTCTGCAGGCTTTTCTCAAATAGACCAGTAATCAGGAATTCTGACATAGGAGAATCAGCTATAGAGGGACTGATATCCTGCTTTTCTTTAGTAGAAAAAATGAAAAAAGTTCTCTCAAATGACTGTTTTATACTTTTCCCAGTACTTTTGCCAACTGCAAATAGTTCATCAAAATAAAAATTTCTGAGACTGATTCTGCAAAAATAACAGAGGGTTTGACCTAGCCAGCAAGACTCTCTTGACCTTCGCTAGGTATGATAGGGTCAACAAGCAAAAGTGCTGGGTCCTCCATTTGGGCCACAACAACCCAATGCAATGCTACAGGCTTGGGGAAGATTGGCCGGAAAGCTGCTCCGTGGAAAAGGACCTGGGTTTGATGATTGACAGCTGAACATGAGTCCTTCTAGAATTCATTGACAAAGTGGACAAAAGAGAATAGGGGAGCAGAAAAAGGTAGCATATTGTTTCCTCACCTCACCTCTCCAAATCAACCAAACAACAGTTAAGGTCTGAAGGGAAACTGTGTACAAGATTAACATCTCTGTAAAGAAAAAGTCAGTGGTAAAGCATGTTCAGTAAAAGCCTCTAACACTTTTATTTTTTTCCAATTTGTTCCATTTTCATGATTCTTTTCTTCACCCTTTCATGGCTCAGCCCTTCAAGCACTGGCTCATGAAGATACTGAGAATACTCTTAGAGACTCTCACATAGAATCTTTTTCTCTGTGATCATACCCATCAGTCAGGAGGGTAGGTGAACCTTGTTCTCTTATTCATACAATGAAAAGTTCATGTTTCAGTTTAAGCAATAAATTTTACTATGATCATAGAATGCAACAATTTTTTTAAAGGTTCTGAGGAATCTTGAATGTGTATTAGACTAAACAGCTCTTCAGCTAAAGCTGAGATAAAAGCTTATATTTATAAAGATCTGAATTTATAGGGATATTTATAAGGAGGCCATTTTTAGTTTGCTGAGCTTCCTTTGTCATTTTGCTTTCAAACAGTTTCCTAATTCCATGCTGAAGACATAAAATTTCTGCTGCCCTGGTGGTCAGCTATTTCTTTGGCATAAACATCTTGCAGAGAAGAGAAAAATTTAGATGACACAGCTCACACTGTTGTCAGTGGCTCCTTTATTATGATTCTTAATAATGTGTGAATTAGCATATATATGATTTTTTGAATTTCTGCAGGTCTTTGGGTCTTCTTTTGTGCCCACTGTGCAAAGCATTACTTACACTTGCTGCCTGAGGCAGGTTCTGCAGAGGGCCTGTGAGCTGGAGGATAAATATGTCTTTCAGGTAGGCTTTATGACTAAAGAGCATGGTGAATATGCCTGGTACAGGCTATAATTTTCTTGCTTCTAGAAAGAATTATGTCAAGCACAACATTTGAAGATGAAGAGAGATATTTAACGTAATTGCCACAAAAAAAAAAATGCACCTAAACGGCATAGTTACAATTTTCCATTAAATGGAATCATACCAGTTCCAAAAAACGGAACTCTGACAACCTATGTTAAATCTAAGATTTCTCCTAAAGCTTGCTAAGAAAAAAAAAAGAGGTCAAGAACAGCAAATTGTGGGATTGGAAAAGAGTCTTCATGTACTTCCAAATATTTTCAGTAATGCTTTCTTTCCATGTTTAACGTTCCTTTCTTTGTTAGTAAAAGTTCACTTTCATCTCTCATTTAAACTGTTAGCATTAATTTCAAACTCAGTAAAGCCACAATAACATAAGAGTGGTTTCCTATTAATTTTATATTAGCTACACACCAGACTGCTGAAGTTTAGTTCAATCTCTCTACACTCTAACATTTAAGTTTATTCAGCTGAACCTGTTAGCTTATTAGCAAGACACACTGTGGGACACCAAAATACTATTTTTAAATTATCCAAAGTTTGAGAGGCTTAGAGACTCTAGATGGAAACAAATTAAACAATACCCTAATGTGATCCACTGAATCCATAGAATTGTGATAGCTGTGCTTTTTAATATTGCATTTTAGCATTTATTTAATGAGGAAGCTGCTTGTATAACCTTTTAACAAAACCAGCAAAAAGTAAAAAAGTTATGCATTTTAATTGTGTAATATTCTGTAATTGACAGCACCATAATGAAGCACTAGCACTTTGAAAAGGGGAAAAAGTATTACATTTTATTTCCTCAAGCTACTCACAGTGGCTGTATATAGTGTTAGCAATTTCTGACATGGGTGACCATACTTGCACTTTTATAGCTGTTGCACTGTAGCTTTCTCAGAGCATTTCAGTTCTGTATAATTGTTCCCATTCCCTAATAAAAACAACTAGAAGAGAGAAAGAAGCCTCATCCTTAGGCCTATGATAGAGTCACAGAAAGCCATGTCTTATGTTTTGTCCTCTTGGTCTCCCAGTCTAACCCCTAGACAACTGCACTTAGCCTTGAAGCTAATGCAACAATAGGCATAGAAGTAGATTAAACTGTGCTGTCACGTCACAATTATATTGGAAACACATCACATTACTTACTTGAGGGCCTTGTTGTACACCAGGCAACAGAGGATTTCCAAGAGTATACTTCTTTGCTCGTTCAATGCTTCGTCGAACGAACTCGTCATAAATAGGCTCTTCCACGAAAATCCTAGATCCTGCTATACAACACTGTCCCTGGTGGTAGAACAGACCAATATGTGCAAATTCCACAGCGGTGTCCACTGCAAAGAAATGCAGAATTCATCAGATTGCAAACTTGAATGATCATAAATTCTTTACAAACCTTTGTCACTCTATCCCTTTTCCCTTTTCAGCGCTTCCTATTTTTATGGCCCTGTAACACATATAGTCATCCATTTACTTTTGTCCAAAACTACTTTTATTAGGAGTAGCATGATGTACCTAGGGGAGCACACATTCAGCTGCTCTTTTGTGAAATGTATATTCAACATTATTTATCTTATTAGCAGTACCAAGAGGAGTATTTAGATAGTTAATAAACCCGTATAACACCCATCTAGCTGCTTTTGGTTCTGTATTCATGCTATATTAGGATGGACAGCTTGTCAGAGGTTCATATCCATTCATGAGCCACCAATTTTTGGAGACAGTCTAACATAAAGCTATAGTGTGACCAGAAAACCTTAAAAATTACTGCTTCATTAAACATATACATATGGTTCAATATCAAAGAAAACAAGAAGAATGTGGCAATTGCAAAAGTAGTAGGTTTATATAACAAAAATATTACTAACAGTCTGCGTCAGCAAATATAATGTTAGGACTTTTTCCTCCAAGCTCCAATGTAACTCTTTTCAGATTGCTCTTCCCTGCTGCTTCTTTAATCAGTTTGCCAACCTAAAAGGTATGGAGAAGACACCTTTATCTCAAAAATTTTGTTATGGCGTCAATAACACTTCTCTGAGTTCCTCAAAAGCAAAAATCAGTTCACAGTTGTCTACTATCCCAGTAACTGTAGAAATAATAAATAAATAAATAAAAAGAAAAAGAAAAGAGAGTACGGCTAATACGTGGTTTATGCACCAGGAATACTTCCTAGAAGAGTCAGGGTGCAGGTGACCTGCAGTCTTTGAAGCAGTCATGTTTGCTAGAATAGTTTCCCCCTAACTTGGGGTTACTACCAAAGATATCTGATGCTGGTTTTGGTTATCCACCATTCTACTTGCTTGTATCTGTAATATGAGTAGGCACTGGTTTCTGCTTTTCCAGTTGCTCCTATTAGGTTGAAATTCCTCTGGTTTGTACATGGGAAAGCCCTTTGATGCACAACGTATATGAGAGAAAAGCAAATATATACACTGCCTACATGGCCAAATCTTCCTTATCCCAGAATCTCCCTTAAAAGAAGAAAAAGAAATGAACATTGTGAGGCAGAACCCCTACCCTGCTTCTTTCCATTGATGACGTAATTAAAGCAAATACCTAATATGAATTGTCCTGGAAAAACTAAGAAAGGAAAACATGCTTGTAGCCCTTGTGGTTTTGGTCTGTAAATGTTCATGCGGGGCAAACGAGAGGTTTTCCTCCTTCTGCCAGCCTTCCTGCCTTAATTTCTCACTGCTAAATTTCACTGTCTTTGGTGAACAAGAATGTCATCGAAGTGTATGATTACACCTGCTGGTCTACCTGCCTTTGGAGGTGCAGGGGGCACTGGGAATTGCAGTTGTTACTGTCCATTGGAAACATCTGTGAGATATTTCTCAGATATCAGGTTTTGGGGTTATTGTCTTTTCCCTTTACTTCAGAGCTAAAGGTTTCTAAATATAAACACAGCTCTTGCACTCAGTGTGTACTGATCCTTGACATGAGGCCATGATATATATCATTGGAGTGTATATAAGACAGGATACCAATTGGCAGCTCTAAAATCAGTCATTTAAGAGTTAAGGTTAGGGGAAATTAACAGTGACCTTTCTTTCAGTTATTAAACTGATAAATATTCAAAATCACTTCCGAGACCACCCAGTTGATAATTAAGATCACTTAAGTACCAAAGTGTTTACAACAATGAGATTTCTGAAGTACCCTCCTACCATCCTGTTGTTATTAAAATTAAAGAGAACAGAGCACAGACTGTTTCACTCTTTGCATTTTAAAAAATAATTATTCTTAAAGAAAAGCAAACAAAAGTTATGAGAATGTGGTGGGGTTTTTTTGTTGTTGTTTTTTTTTGTTTTTAAAGGACAAGACTTAAACTAGCTTTGGTACATTATAAGCTGTTGTATCTCATCGATTGCCTTTATTTGAAGGTCTTCCTGAAATCAAACATTGTTTAAATATACTTGAAGTTAATAATAACCAACAAATCATTAAACAGACTTTGTTTAACAAATCAGCAGTCAAAAGAAAGAGAAAAGTTAAAATAGTTACATAGAACAATGTAGACATTAAATCATTACTGGCAGAGGAGCATATTTCCTGCATATAGTCTCTTGCTGTCATTATAGTACCTCTGTAGAGCCTGTGAAAGCTACTTTATCTACATCCATGTGGTGAGAAATTGCTGCTCCAGCGGTGGGTCCAAAGCCTGGCACAATGTTCACAACTCCAGGTGGAAATCCAGCCTGAGTTGGAAGAGAGAACACTAAATTTTAGGGAGGATAATAACAGAAAGAACTTGTCTCATATAATCTTCCCTTTCCAGTTCTCCATTCACCTTTTCTTAGTCATACAGTTATTCTTAACCCTAGAGCCCCAAATGTGTTTATTCTCACCAGATTTCTGTTCTCTTTCCCTCAGCTGCCTTTTGAGCTATTGAACTGGATCTTTCTAAAAAACAGAACATTCCATTTCAGGTCTTTTCAGTGCCATTGCCAAGGAATAAATTAATTTTTATTTTGCTCTTCCAGTCAAATGTTTAAGTAAAAGAAGATTGTTTAATTTCATGTCTGTCATTAAAGCTATTTGAATCGTCCTGTGTGATTGCTGACCTCTGCTCATTGTCCCTCATTCTAGATGTAACTTAATGACCTGCCAACTTACACTGAAACTGTATTAAGAAGAGTGATGGAAACAGTACTTCAAACTCCATGCCCTTGCTTCTTCCTCTGAATATGGTTTGAAAGTAGACTGGGCAACATGAGCATTTGAAGCACAGAAGAGGCAGATAGGGTACAACCATGAAAAAACTGGCTGAGATATGGACAGGTCAGTATTGTACCATTTTTTTTTGTTTGTTTAAAAAAGGCTTTTTTCTGTGAGCCAAATCAAACATATTTTTTTCAGCAATTCTGCATTTGTCATGTTCCATTCATAGGCAAAATAAGTTACCTTCTTCCAAGAGCTTGTCAGGCAAACTTTCATGGGTGTGTGAACTGGGGCAGAATTTCTTGGCTTATGAAGCAGCTATGGATCTCAATGGCACTCATAGAACAAGCTTAGAATTAGAAGGCCAAAAAGATGTATTTCCCGTGTTATCACTTAAATGAGTCTCTTTTTAACATTAATCAGGACTTTGGAATTACATGCATAGGTTCCATTTACATGTACAAAATGGTGGATTTCAATCAGGGAATTAAAGTTCCTCAATTTCATGTAAGCTAAAAATCATCTTGTCTTTTACTAAAAAAGTTCTAGTGTTATACCAACCACTACCACTCTGTAACTTTTTAACTATCCATACAGGATGATCACATTCCCCCTTATGAGCTCTCTTTTCAGGAAATCAGAATATCAAATATTTAGTCCAACTTGGAGTAGAAATGAATTACTTTCCTTGTGAAGTTGCTTTTTCAGAGAAATAAGCTTTCTTATACATACTATTAAAAATAAATAGATATTTCTGATATTTCTTTTAAAGCAATTATTCCTCTCTAGTGTTATCTAACAGAATTTACTATGTGATGCAATAACAAGTAGAACTTGACTCCTTCCTGATAGTCATTTAGTTTCTGTAAAATATTAACACATCAGTATGCTCTGCTGAATCATTGTTTTGAAGCAGAATAATAAAATATGCCAAGTCATTGCCATTAACGCTGTTCAAGGTTACTGCACTGGTGATTATTGACATGTGCGCTGACTCTTCAAAGATGTTAGATTACATTTGTTGATTTTATTGGGAAGCAAGATAGCTAAACTATTTAAATGTTCTCCTTTGGGTATTTGCTAAGCCTGGCACAATAGTCAATGAAACTTTGGAGACATTGTAGAAACTACTACAATCCTCATGTTCAAGAGCATAGAGTGTATTTGCCCAGTTTCTGGGTGAAGAGAGTTCACAAGTTTGGTGGCAGTCTCTAGTTCAATTTTACAGCTCCTTGTTAATAATAAACCCGGGTGGGAAAAAAAAAGTTTGTTCAAAAAAAAAAAAAAAAGGAACAAGGAAAAAAAAAGCTGTACAAACAGGTCCTTTTCTGTGATAACTATGTTAATAAAGTCATTGCCACCCACCTCTAAGTACTCTGCTCTTGACTCTTTGTTTGCTTTAGACTTTGAAAGGTACCATGCTTTTGTAATACAATTATGTTTGCTAAGGAACAGAGTTTACTAAACTGTGATTGTGAGGTTTTTTTTGTGCGTGAGCTAGGCTGAAAGATATGCATGCTTTTGCCCTGGGTTGGCTTCACTGGTTTACACTAGGTTAAGTTCCATAGTACAAGGCTAGACACGCAAGAAGTGCTTGCAGAGGACAGCCTGGCTTATATTACCTCTGTGGCATTTCAGCTGCAGTATAAGCTTACATTTCTGGGAAGAGCAAAAAAATCTGTTGTTGAAGACTTACCTCTTTAATTAACGATCCCATGTAAAGGGCAGTCAGTGGAGTTTGTTCTGCTGGTTTGACAACCACTGTGTTTCCACAACAAAGAGCAGGGGCGATCTTCCAGATGAACATAACCAATGGGAAGTTCCACTGAAAGACAGATGAGAAGGTATATCCTATTTCTAATACATCACCAAAATGCCTTTGCTTTTTCTATGATAATAGTGCAAATTGTCAACTGGGTCATTGAACACTTTGTTGAACTCTTTTCAGAAAGATTTTGTGAAAAAGCAACTGGCAAGCCATGTTATACAAAGGCCAGTGATTTTGGTATATGTTAGTCCAGGGGATCCAAGGTCTTAGTTAAAACCTCAAGAGACAATGAGCATTCTCCTCTAACAAAGCTTTATAGAAAGGTGCTGGATTAGAGGTGTAATTGGGAGCTTTGCTATCTTAAATGATCACATCAGTCATCAATCCAGTTTACTAAAGGAGACAAGGTAATAATGCTGCCCCTGCCCTCTTTCCTGGAGGTTTCACTGGCAGTTCCCTTTTGAGGTCAGTACAGCCAGACTGCAGAGCTACGGACTCCTTCAGGCTGCATATTCAGCAGTACATTGGACAACATGGCCGAGTTGTCCTTTTGAGAATATTTTTGATGGTGTTGGAAGCACTGAGCTCGTGAGCCTCAGTACAAAAGACACAGTAGACTTGCCTTTATGAAAATGGGGGAAAAGGCAGTTAACAGTTGACTATTATGTCAGAAAGGCTTGGAATAGTGCCTATGAAACTGTTCTTTATCTATTTCCTTATCTCATCTCAGCCTCACCCCACCCAAAAAAAACCCCAGGAGAACAAGTAACACAAAATAAAACGTCACAGGGTTTTCTGGATCATCATAATTGGAGTGGAACTGAATGTGTGAAAGGGAATAGAAATGATGAGTTAGCAGAAGTGTTCTGCAGCATTCACATATTCCTCAAAGTTTTTGGTTTATGTAAAAACATCCAGCTTAGTGAGTTGACAATTCAGTGGAGAAAAAAAAAAGATACACTTGGAAGTACTTGAACATCTTTTAAGTGAAGCTCATGTTTGTACTAACTGCTTATAATTTTTAGATGCAATTTTAATTTGAAGTGGTCACATCTAGTGTTTAATGTAATTTAGCATATCTTGACTTTGCGTACTTTATTTAAAATATCTTGTTCCTGACTTACAAGAGAATCTAAACCAGCAGAATCCCAATCTCTCTAAGATGCTGGATCCAAACATATTCCACTGATGGTCTCTAAATCAGTGTGGTGGTCTAAAGGGATAACAAACCTGCAAGCTCAACTGAAAGACATCAGGAACATGTGTGGGACCCACATGTCTGAGCAAACCTGATAGACAAGACTATTTCAGAATCTGGTAAGCTGCTGAGCAGGTCAGGTCAGGTTGCTCACACCTACAAAGAAGGTGTGTGGATTAGGTCTGCCTAGTGCATATAAGCATTTTCACAGCGACCCACTAAAGCTGTGTAGACCTCACAAAAAATGTAAATTTAAAAGTTGAGTTCCTTGGTGTTTTGGATGTTCAGACTCAGGCAGGAATTTTGAATCTTCACTTAAAAGAAGTGTCTTGAAAACTGGGAATTCAGACACTCCAAGCAGGAGCTTGGGAACATATGGTTCAGTATCACTGCTTATTGGACACATTCTTTTGTCTGAAAGCATTTCAAAGCAAAGTGGATATTCCAGGTCCTAAAGAGTTTATTTGCTCATAGGCTGTAACTGCTACCCCCTCCTACTTGTTTTTCTGATTCTTTCCTTTCCAACAAATCACAATTCTTCTTTCAAACTAATCCATCAGTCAAAATTTTGAAACTGATTTTCCCTCCATATACAGGGAGGAAAGAGACAAAGCTGGACAAGACCGATCCATTAAAATCTCTATGTTGCAGAATTTGGTGAGTACTCAAGATAGTCTGTCTTTCAGGACCTGAAAATTTCTGATTGACAATGTTTCAGAAATGCACTTACATAGATAAAATTCTGACAACATTTCTATTTGTAACAGGAACATTAGTCTTTTGCATAAATAGCTCCAACTTACAGGAATAATTTGGCCGCACACACCAATAGGCTCATGTCTTGTAAATGTAAAAAAGTTTCCGTCTGAGGGGAAGAAGAAATAAATTAGACATTCAAAGTATTTGTGAGGTACAGTTAAATGAGAAAGAAGATAAAGTTGGATACCAAACTTAGCTGGAAACAATTTTACTTATAAATGGTATTTTCAAAATCTTTACAGAACAAAAAAAAAAAAAAATACCCAAACATAAAGTACATCTGGATTCAATATCTACTTTCTTCCTGGCTCCAAGGCTTGATTCTGCCAGTCTGACTGAATTTTTGCAGTGGTAACTGTGGTTCTCAGTATGGTATGCACAGCACACCAATGAATATTCCTCATTCCTTTTTGTCACCTTTTTTTGGGGGGAAGTGCTCTCTCAAAAGCTGCTCAAAAAACTGGGAGCATTTATCACTCCTTAATTCCTTCTTTATTACCATGCTTCTTTTTGTCCTGAGAGAATGTGGCTAGAAACAATGTTTTCATAGAGCTACTTAATAGGAGAGGGAATGGAATGAAATTTCAGCTAAATAAAGGAATAGTTTCCTCATTTATACCTCTTCAGATGCTTCTTCATACATTATCCAGTAGCTGAAACAAATATCAATTTGTTCTAATTTTGGCTTTATTAAGCAAATACCTGGTTTTAATTACTGTACCACTGCATAAACTACACACTGCTATGCAAAAGTAACCTACTAGACTTCTTAGACATATGTACACACAAAAACCTTTTAGTGAATAACCAGTACTTATCAGTGGTGTAATAAATAAATAAACATGAATAACTGCACTAAATGTTTAAATGAGCTATACACTAAGTCTTAAATGAGCTATATTAAGAAGGAAAATATTTTCCATTTGACATTTTTTTTGTGCTGCACAACTTTAGAAAAAGACAGTTTTCACAGATCAGATCAGGTTTTAGTTCTGTACTTTTGTTATCTCAAAACTACTCACCCATTGGTACAGTTCGCCCATGGATTTTATCAGCCCAGCCTGCACAGTAGCGTAATGTTTTGACACAGGCACCTAAATCCATTAGATAGGCAGTGGAAAAGAGTTTCCCACCATCAATGGCTTCCATTGTCTGCAGACAACAGCAATTACAAAGTTAATATCAATGTTGATAATGGTTCTCATGCTTGAACTTTGTCATTTAGATTTCAGTTTTTGAGTTCAAAGGTTTTCAGCATTAATACAGAAATGTAGATTAGTTGCCATCTGCAGGATATGTAACATTTGAAAGACCCAAGGTAGAAATTTACAAATGAGAAATTTTCATGATGTTTTATTTACATTTGTAATGACGAGATGTTTCTAAAAAAAATGTAACATTTCTCACACCTGAATCAGTTATTCTGTTATAGTTTATAGTGAACATTCTACAAGCGTAGATGAAAAGGTCAGCTAGGAGTCTATACAAACAAATTATGCAAATAAAATGAGTGGCCTCCCTCATCCTGTGTACACTGACATCCAAGGTAGGCACTAGTTTCCTGAAAATCACTGGCACATTAATTTAGGACCCTGTGCTGCATAATTATTAAGGAACATCTTTCTAAATGCTTAATAAATGCGTAATTAGCAACTTATATGAGCAAGAAGACTTAAAGCATGGAATAAAATACCTTGAATGTACCTTGAGTGTTTTATGTGCAAAAGAAAGTTCTGAGCTATCAAGACCTCTTAACAAGGAAAAATTAATTATGAAAAATAAATACTTGTAGAGAAGAGACTCTCTTTTACTGACTGCCTACTGACTGAGTGAACTAACAAATATTATTTGCATCCAGGCCTGACTCTCCGTACTATGGATCATCATGACAAGGATATATAAGCCTTTAGAATAATAATCAGACAATATTCATTCAACATATAACTTTTAGCTGACTAATTCTGTTCCACCCACAGAGTCACCGGCACTAATTAGGGTTGATTTCCAGCAAATCTAGGGAGTATGTTTTGGATTAATGGCTTTTCAATACTCCTAATTTTGGGGACATCTAGTTAAATACCATGTACAGTCCTGAAAGAATGTTAACAACTTATTGACACTGCTGAAAATTTTTTTTTTCTCAAGTTTTCTAGCACACAGACACTGGAGATCTTCAGCTTTGTTAACAATGCTGTATGATTGTTCCTACTTAGTAGGAAAACCCCAAACTATAATTGCAAGATCTAGTCAGATATTAGAAATATTTTCTTTTCTAAATTTGTTATATTTTATGTCTGAGGGTTTTTTTTTTTAACATTTTAGGCTGAGTCTACAGACTGATCCTGCAATTACAGTGTTTTACCAACAAATTCCTCTGTGAAGTCTGCAGTTTTAGTTAACTGGAAACAATGCAGATATCATATTTGGGAAGAGAACAGAACAAACAGAGAAGTCTACAATGCTTAATAGTTTTTAACAACAAGGAACTGACTAAATGAGATACACCCTTGACATCCCAGGCAATATGTTTGGCATTGTTTTGTTCTGTTTGGACATGGGAGAAAATTCTTCCCTTGTCTCAAACTTATTAACGCTATGGTTTTGAACATCACAACAGACTGAAATCTAGGAAAAAAAATTCTCAGTGGCCCTTTAATTGCTTTGACTTTTTCTTCCAGTAGCCTGCCTATAAGGTTGGTTACCTTCTGGAGCTTCAGAAGAGCCATCTTATACATACCTTACTATATGAAACACTGAAATGGAATAATTTTGATCCTGGCCAGATGCATAAACTCAGGAAAATGCCTTTGCATTTAGGATTCTGTTTTGACCTCTGTTTTTTGCAAGCCTATTTGCTATTCTGTAGTAGTAGTTCTACGTTTAGGATAAGTTCTGAGTGGAGAAAATCTCTCTTCATTTTTTTTACAAAGTCTGAAAAATATTTCATTCAAACACACCTTATTTAAAAGGGGAAAGTAGTCAATAATATGAGTAAGGTGTAGGAAATAAAAACAAAGTCACTAAAATACAAACTTAAGAGGGTCCCAGGAAAAGAGCAGTACTTTCATACTATGAAAATGGCAACTGGGAACAAAAACTAACTTAATGTTTCAGCTTTCCTGTGGAAAAAAAAGATTATTTTTCCATCCTCTTTGCATGAGTAATTCCTTAGCCTATACATGAAAGATGCAACTGCCAGCTTGTTCAGTATTTAATGGACAAAGGGGCATACACTTCCTTTTAAAAATGTAACCCTCTCAAAAGCTTTTTTGTTTCAACTCCAATATATCTAGCATGGTTAGGAATATATGTTCTAGCCCACCTGGGTTTTCTCCTGAGAAACTAGATGATTATTAGTCCTATCAAGGTGAAAAGGTTCATTTAAAGAAATAACTTTGTTGAAAAGTGTAAATTGGAAAGCTGCAGACTTTGGAATTGAAAGACATAACCTTTATTTCTTTGAATTTTCATTTTTACTTTAAAAATCTGTTTGGGACACATGCTACTATCTTTCTATACTACAGCCCATAAGGACAATAGAATGTGTAACAGATTCTTTGTAGATTTTATGTATTTTGAAAGTTCTAAGTTTTGAGCTTATCAGTGGTGGAATTTGTAGTTAACAGCTAAATGTTTCAAACTGTGACTAGATCAGTTAGTATGATGATCCTGAAAGCTGAGTACTCCTCCTGCTCTCTTAAATTTTTGACACTGTTGGCAGAAAACCAAGTTTCATCTTCAGAGAGTGCATTAAGTATCAAAGAGATCACCGTAGTGGTAGCATCATATGTAGGGTTTCAAACAACAGTGGGGGAAATACTATACTATCAAATTGGTGTTGATTTCTATTTTAAATTTTCTTTCTTCCATAATGCACCATCAGTAGGTGGTGGTGCTATATCTCATGTGTCTGCTGTTAAAAATGGCAAAATGGCCAATACACAGTAATTAGTAAGGACATGACATCATTCCTCACCACCCATGTTCTTCCTACTAGAAAATAATCCATTGCTGCCTTTGGTTCCAGTTAAGGCTTTCTGCTCATGGCCACTTGCAAGCGGGAGTTTATAAAGGATTGATGACAACAAAATGCATGGCCTTGAAATTCAAAATTTCTTCTAGTTCTGACCTATATCATATGAAAGTGCTGAGCCAGGCTTTGAGTTCCGTCCTTAGTTCAGGCTTTGGTTTAGACGTATTAAGTATGGGGTCCATGTTAATGTGTCTTTAAGAATCAATAATTGAACTTGCATCAGTTGTAGGTAGCTAAAATACCTTGAAGTTAATCAAAATCTTTAGTAATTTTTGGATGTGGGGTGCTAATAGACCAGAGTGTAAACCAATTTAATGAGGTCCATTTACAACAGAGATGAAAAACAAGTATTGAGACAGCCCAACTCTAAGGGTTTAACAGTTATGTTTGCTTGTATCTCTATTTAAGAATCAGACACAGACTTTTCTCACAGTCTTTTTGTTCATGTATCATACTCACAGCTAAAATCAGCCGATCTCTTTCAACTAAGTCAGCTAGTTTATTCAAGAGCCTTCCTCGCTCTGAAGCATCCATTGTACGCCAGGGTGACCCAAGCTCAAAAGCTTTTCTAGCTGCTTTAACAGCCTTGTCCACATCTGCCTGTGGGGAAAACAGAGAAACTTTTATAATCAGTAATTGATTCTGTCACCACTCTTGTTGGCTGTTTCATGTGCAAGGTGTTTTGCAAGATAAATAAGAAACACTAACACCAATCTTATCAAAATTAGTGCAATAATATTAACGATATGCGTTATTTTCTTTCAAACACTTTTGATATCATTTTAGCAATACAAAGATGTACGAAAACCAGATGGGTTCTCCAAGCTTCTAAAATAAAAACACACTAAGGATCTCTATTTTTAAAATTTAGATTTTCAAATCACCTTCTTGCTAGTGTCTGTAACTGGGAATATACCCACCAATACCACTGCTGATCAAATCTTTTCGCACAAAGAGATGCCCAAATCTGAAAGTTAAATATTTAAGTACTCAGCTTTATCTAAAAGTGGTGGTGTGATGAAGACCAAGTTAGAAAAATCTGTTCTTTAGGATGATTCATAAACCAAACACCAGTTTACGATCGAGGAAAACAAATCAATGCATTTGGTTTAGCAAGCTTTAAGGAACATTTGTATTTAAAATAATTTAAGCAATTAACTAATTGACGAGGTTTAAAAGTTAAGACTATGCATTTCAAAGTGTAAGCATGGTCTTTGCAATGTGCAAGCTAATGTGTCTGTTCATTAATGTTTCTTATAGCTTAATTTATGATTCGCCATTTGGACTTTGCTATAGAAGGAAAATCTACAATGAATAATATAAAACGCTTTTCTGTGCAAGTCTGTTCCAGGAAACAAAAAAACCAGTTAAACATCTTTTGAGAAAAGGCTTTTAGTAGTTGGAAAAAATCTATATTTCAAAATTTCCATAATTTTCTTTTTTTTTGAAAAAAGAAAATTACATAAAAGGAGGTTTATCCTGTTTTTTTTTTTGTTTGAAAATTAAAACAAATCTGAAAGTAAAAAAAAGAAAAAGGAAGAAACTATACATGACACATTTCTGAGAGTAATTTCTATGCATTGTGGGAAGGATTCCTTTGGAACTTTTTGTACTGCTGGTAGTTAGAGTGTCCTCCAGGGAAATCACTATAAAGGTTGAATAAATCAGCAAATTTGACAAAATCAGCACCAAAGTCAGTTCTGCTAACTGTGAACCAGATCTTGAGTCTTTAACTGATGTTTGTAGCCATCAACTAATTTTTAAATGCCAGGTGCAGGGTAAGTGGCTTAGAAAGTCCAGCACAGGCCTGCTAGGCAGGAGAGGTCCACAGAAATTTCCAGAATTCTTTCCAGAAGTTTGGGAAAAGATAGGAAAGTTCTCTGCAAATAGTCCAAAAAACCCCTAAAGAACCACAAACAGGTTCTCCACAAATAGTAATAGTCATTACTATCGAGGAAAACTGACCAGTCGCGTACATCAGGATGCTGCAATCATTGTTGCAATCTACGAGATTAAAAAGAATTGCTTTTCTTCAGAATCTGTCACAGTGTAGTGAAATACCTCATCACCTATCCATGACCCAGAAAAGTGCATTCAATTGATATTTATTTCATTCTACTATTTTCTCATCTCTTTTTATCATAAATATCCTACAACTTTGCAATATGCCTTTGGGGAACAAGCCTTGGCCTTTGCTGGAAAAGAACAAGGGAAATCTGAGAATTATGCAAATTAAGACTTAATACAGTGCCATGTGTTCTTTGTACTACAAGTACAGAAATAATTAAAACCAATAAAATAATATAAAAGTAATATAGGCCTCTGAATGAAAATTCAGGAAAAAAAGGTGTTCTTCAACTGTATGAAAATTAATTTGGGTGCATCTACACCATGAGTTTAAAACTTGAAAACTCCTTTCAGACCTAATTTAGACTTTTTGCAGAAGTACATTTACTTTACGTCCCACTGACCACTTGTTGAGCTGCTTTATTATTACTAGGGGCCTTCAGGATTAGCAAATGCAGCTTGAAAGAGCCACCAAACTGAAAGGAAAACAGTTCCCACCCACATATGTGTCTGTGTTTTCTAATCTCCACTTGTTTTTTTTAAATACCACTGCAAGGCAGTGTACAACTCTTTGTCAACCCCATTGTACACACAAATTAAATTCCTTGAATCTCTTGGCTCATTATCTAAAGACTAGGCTCTAGAATATTAGGTTCACAATAACTGTGTAATTTACTAGATTTGTACATTTCACTTGGCAATTTAGTTAATAGCAGTTGTCATTACACATTAGTTTGCAAAATTATTGGATAGAAAGCAAATCTGTGTGTTGAACAGTATTATCTCTTTATTTAATGAGTTGTTAGATTGCTTGTAAGGAATGAAAGTTACAAAAGTTCTGAATGGTAAGTGAACAGTTGCAGGTCATGAGTAATTTAATTTGAGGATGATCAAATATCAGTCCAACTTGATTTGCAATGTGCTTTGGTGTTGAATGCTGAACAGAGAAGAGGCAGAAGAAATATTATTTTTGTATCAAAACTGCATACAGTTCTAGTGGGATATGAGTCAACAATTTTTGTAAGCCATTGCTTAAAATTCATCAATTCATCATGCTGTAAAGAAACCATTTTTGGTAGAATTGCTGCCTATGTGATAGTTTACTTTCAGTTTCAGGTATTTTTAGAACCATGTTCAATGCATATTTCATAGATCCAAATATTTGAAGGGACAATACTGAGAAGATCATCTTTATAGAGTCTATGTGGGAACATGTATATTTTTATATTTCTTTATATTTTAATCTATAATAAAAGCCTTATTTAAATGTGTAATGAACACTGTGTAATGAAAAGCCATGAAAAAATAACAAAAAACTCCAGCTAAATTATTAGATGTCACTGATCAAATATTAAAAAGTGTAAATATTATTAAAAATATTAACAAAAATATTTATTCAGAACTTTGCTTATATGAATAAATTCCTAAGAGTAAAGCAGTTTTTCAGTGTCCATTTACAAACAATACTAAAGCTTGGTAAAAAAGCTAAGAATTATGTCTGCAGGAGAAGGTATATGGTATGAAGTAGGTGCATCTCTGAGGCTGTGCTTTACATCAACACAGATGGTCTCTTGCCTTCTTGCTTTTAAGATGCAAAATTAAATTTAAAGCTAGGGTTAAGCACAAGAAAGAAAACTTTACCTTGTCACCTTCTTCAACTTCACAGATTTTCTCTTCATTTGCAGGGTTAAAGACTTCAAACTTTTTGCCACTGACAGAATTATGCCACTCATTGTTTATAAATATCTGCAGAGGAAGAAAAAGTGTAACAATAATAGTACCATAGTCTGTTACCTGTTTTAATGAATAAATCTATATTTCATAGCTGAGAGCTGCCTGATTGTTAGTTATCTGAATCAAAAATTGAATAGCTGGGTTTTATGGTATTCTGAAGAGATTAGAAACCATATACACACTTAACCAGACACATCTTTTTAAAACTGGTTTCCTTTGGAAAGGCAAATTGTATCTCTCTACGTGATATCTTCACTTTGTTTTATATCATAAAAAGATACTGCTACAATGATAGCCTTCTCCTCTCAAACTGAATTCTGTAACGTACAGGGGAGGTACAGTCCTTAATGTTCTACCTAAAACTACACTGATTTCCAGTGTTCATAGTGTCGGCAATGATGGAGAGCATTTTTGTTGTGTGCCCCAGTAGAAGTAAACCAAATTCTTGGGTTTACTACATAAAGTACATGTAGTATATTGGAGAACTATTTTATTAAGCTTTTTTTTGATATCTTTTTACTCTTTCCTGCCAAAAAAGAAAATCCCAACAAAAAATAACCGTTTTTCTGAAATTAAAGTCAAGACTAAAAAATCCAGCACTGTCACTGCTACAATCAGTATGGCTATCTTATGTTTAAGAAGTTCCTATTCATTTGATGTTATTTATTATTTATTCAGTAATTTCTATCAATAGCCTGATTGCCTCCAATTTAATGGTCAGAGCTTTCAAATTTTTTGTAACCATGACACTGGTGACACTTTCCTGCCTCCTATTAAACTTTAAGGCATAAATGCAAACATACTCTTTTTATTCTGACTATTACTTCCAATGTCTGGCTGTTATTGTTCGAACTGCAATGGGTATTACATCAAATTAATATAACTTGTGTCCATTTTAATAGTTTTTCACATGTCATTCCAACTCTAAGGGTCTCTGTTATGTCTCTGCATCTATTTCCCTTAACAGACACTACCACTCTTGATTTTCCATCCTCCCAAACATCATCAAACCCCTTTTACTAATCTGTTACCTTTATGTGGAACATCCATATACCAGAAAAATGAGGCCATCATGTATTACTTATTTAAGTGTTTTATCCTTACTTTTACTTGACAGGGACTGGAAAAAGACTAACTTTAAAATCAAGAAAATATGATAAAATTGTGTTTTACTTAATCTTTCTATAAAATCCTGTATTTTTATTAATATCTTTCTATTCCAAGCGTTATAGAATACCAAACATATAGCTAGCAATTGAAAAGCACAGAAGAACAAATAATACACAGCAACCACAGCTTACACCAAAGTTTACTCAGCAGCAGTGAAACTGATACCAACAGTTCATTTAATGTATGTAAGGAACTTTGTCCTTCTTCAAAACTTTTATGCTGACTGAAAGGACATTATATACTGAATTTACTTTGCATGGCAGGAACAAATACCATCAACTCTTAATTGTAACATTGCTGGTGCCCTTAGAGCAGACCTAAACAAAGCAAGGTGGGCATTTTTATTCCCATAATGAGCTTTTACGATCCATAACCAGAAATTCAAACATAGTCCCTTGTGTATGGGAATAAGCAATTGGCAAAGGTATTGTTACAGCTGAATATATAATTAAATGTTTGAAATCGTTGTAAAGTCTACATGACATCAGTGTCATACAAGAATACTTTCTCCAGGGACTGCACAAAATTCCCACTATGTCTGCTTTATTTTTACTACTAATTTTGTTGTCTGTTTGACATGTCACTTTCCTTCTCTTTTAAGCTCTCATTTCCTGATTTCAGTTGTGCTATATACCACTTAACACTATGTTCAAAGAGTGCTTCAGGAGTGAGCAGTCCTCTGTGTCTCTAGGATTTTGATTACCTAATAAGGTTATTAATGAAATCTGTAGAAATTAGACTGATTTTCCAACTGTTCCTGAAAAATCAATATGTTTCAAACATGTAGGGAAAATGTCAGAAGGAGACCGAAAGAAAAACTTAATTGGAAAAATCTGATAAATGGCACAGATGTTGAAAAAAGAAGTCTGTGCTGCTACCACATGCTGTGTAGGGTGTTTTTTGAAGTGGGCATGATAAAGTATATAGTCCAATGTTAAAAGTACCTGTCATCCTCTATCTAACCATCTCTGCAATTTCTGGGTTTAGGCCAGCGCTGAATGGGGGTCACCCTGCCCCCCAGGCTGCCCTGCCAGTGCCTGTGCCCACCTTCCTGCCACTGCTTGCCTGGTGCTTTCTCTTTTTGCTCTTTCCTAGTGCTGCTGTGTTGCTGCCACACATATGAGATCTTGATCATACTTGGCATCAAGAACATGGAAGGTCCTGACTGACTATATCAGGTATTTTGAGCTCAAACTGTGCCGATTTTTAGGGTCATGGCATTTTGCCCCACCTATAGCCACTGGAGCTTAACTGTGAGGCCAACAAGCAGAAAAAATGTGATTTTTTTTTCCCCTCTTGATTAGGATAAATGACCTACTGTTGCTGTTCAGAGTAACAGGAATATTTAAATAGGAAACTAGAAAATAATTTGTGGCAAGCAAATCAAAGCAAATGATGGTTGATTCAAGACAGAACAAAATCAGGACACCAAAACTGCAGGACAAATATTCTTTGTTACCCAGACCTGGGATTTAAAATTTACCGCCACAACCATATTTGTTATGAAAAAATGACAGCTTTCAGTATCAAAACTACTTACTCTGACTGTCTGAGTATTGTTAATTATTGCTTAATAGTTTGGTAATAACTATTAAGATTAATAGAAACATTATCTCTAAAGATACGTGATAACAATTTTTTATTAATATATTCCCATGTTTCAGCTTGCTTCCATATGAGTACCATGTGTAGAGTGTCACTGCTTCCTCCAATCATCAAGACTGACCAGAGAATTCTTGATTTAAAAAAAGCTGTCAGGGAAATAAATATGTAGATCCCTGGAAGTTGATCATAGGAATATCTACAGAAAATTCTGACTATTGTGAAAGGGCAAAGACAGCAGTTAAGTGGTTAATATGAAAAATCCATCTTTAGTAACTAGCTATTGCCAAGAAGAGAGACAAAGTAAAAGGTAAATATTAACATAACACTGCTATGATGTTACAGTATGCCAAATTCATATCTGCCTGAGAAAGGAATAATAGCAAAACGTACCATTTTTGGAAGATTTCAAAGTATTTGTTTAAATACTACATTTATTGCACTAACCAATATCACCCATAATATTAGTTTAGAATATCTTTCTTATTAATGTTCTTAATACCATTCCCATCCAAAACATAACCTTATTACATTAATAATTGTTGGATTTGACCACTTGTAGGTACACTTCCACAAAAAAGTGCATTGCATTTCTACACAGTTACACATTGCATGCTGTTTTAAAGAAAATTGCATTTATAAAATATGGTATCTATTGTGAAGACAAAAGGAACATGCACTTGCTATGTGACACTATCAGTTACACACTATAGATTTTCAGCAGTCTGTCTTGTGGTTGCTTGTCATATTAATGCAATAACTTTTGCTAACTATGTGTTTTAGATGGATAGAAACGTTTGCAGGAATTTATGTCTTGCATGCTTAGTTACATCAGAATTCTGAGCTGGCACTTTGTTCATATGAGTTGTTTTTTTTTGGAAAAATAAAAAAGTCAAACAAATAGCCCTGTAGTTTTTGGAACACCACTGTGACCTAGGCATGACTCAGGTACTGAAGTATACCCTCTGAATTAAGCTTTTTTTAAAAAAATTATTTATTTAAAAGACAGGAAGAGCAGTAGAGACCTATCACATGGCAGAACTACATAGCTTTTCTAGCCTGTTAAATATTTACAAAGAAAGATCCTGTGTGATTTATTAATGAAAGACATGCTTTGAAATCCGGTTAGGTTTTTCTCATGAAAAAAGTAGGATGGAATGGAATTCTAAAGGACTAATCTAGATGATCCTTGAACACCTTGCCTTTGGGAAAAAAAATAAGCAGTGATTCTAGTAAACAAAATTTATTTCTGTTGCAATGTTAATGAGAAAAACAAATGAACAGTAACTGAGGAGTCACATAAGAGAAGAGTTCCAGTCTGATCAATTGTTCTACCTAAAGCATTCAGAGGGCAGAGTTTCAGTATTTTCTGCCAACAGTTTGATCGAAGTTCTTGCAGATATCTGCGTACTATGATATAAACCAGGCAAAACGCCTTTCAAGCTAGGAACACAAATATGGATTCAGACCTTCTTTATCTGTGCATTTCTAACTGCATATGGAAAGAATTTGCTATTACAAAAACTGTATGGTAATACTGAATAATTAGTGATGGTAGACTTTATCTGTTTTATGGATAATTACTTGTTTAAGCTGAAAACCAGATTCAGTATCTCTAGAAAAAAAAACATGTGAGTGGAATGCATTTTATTTTTATTTTCACACATCCCTTTCTACATAAGCTTATTTGGTGTAATGATTTAGATCTCGTTGTAAAACTATGCCACACACTAACATTTTCATTTGTTCTCACTGTCAGAAAAGTAATAAAAGAAACTTTTCCTTCTTTGATCCCTTTATACTTTCTAGGAAACTTTTCACTGCAGAAAGTTTATTTCAGGAGGAAAATAACACTCACCCCAAGTGAAATATTAAATGATTCTATCACACTTGCATGCTTTCTGAAATGTTAGGCTAAAAAGATCACTGAACAATAATTGCTAATATGCATCATATCAGAAGCAGGTAAGAATAAATATTTAAAGCACTGATTTACCACTGCTTCCATGGTTCAAGGTTGAAATGCGCACATCCTACTGTCTGAGCTGAATGCATAAGAAAAATTAAGAAACATAAATTAAGAAACACTACTAACCTTGGTGTACTTCACTTTCAGATCTTTGATTGGCTCTGGCAGCTCTGGCAAAACTGGAGCATGGTTGCTCTCTGAACCTTGCTTCTTCATATTTTCAGTTGAAGAGTCTGATGATGTTCCTGAAACACAGGTGAAACAAAGTATGAGTGAAGTGATTTGTGTCCCAACTGAGCTCCTAGCTTTATTTGTGCTTTTTTATATGTACCCAGCTATGGCATATTTGCATGCAAGAATATGATTGGATGAAAGGACTCATTGCAAAGAGAAAATGACACTACTTTTTTTAAGACCAAAAGCAACAGCATTTTCCCCGAGATGAGATCTTGATGAAGCAAAAGTTGCTAAAACAATCTGCTTAGCCAGACACTACAAATTCTTACTGGGGAGCACAGTTTAAGGCCTCCTCATCTTACCTGTAAAATTGCTTTCCCTCAGCAGTCGAGTCCGCAGATTTTAAGTGAAGTTCTTCATGTACTTGAAGGCAGCTCTGAAGGTAAAGACAGACTTCTTAACTCTGGAAATAAACTAAGCCCTTCTCACTGCAGAGCTGGCAAGAATAATTCCCAGAGCTGGAAAGCATTCACTAAAAAAATAAGCCAACTTAGGTTACACTTTAACACTTTAATATGTGCAGAGTACTTTATAATTCCTGTAATTAATACTTGTTTTGTAGATCACAAGATAAGGGATGACTATGGTGATACAAAATCCTTCATGTTTTTCAAGAAATGTGAAGGTAGGAAGAAATTGTAAAATCTGAGTCTGTTGTCTTTCAAAACAAATTATTTAGAAGATAGGACGTTTCTATTCAGGGTGGAACCTGGTGCATACATTGTTGTTAGAACAATGGTTCTAACCATTAAATGAGAAACATGTCTCTGGTGTTGACAAATCATTTATAGGGAACAAGAAACTTCTTTTTTTCATGAAGTGCTACCTTTTTTAATGAATAGTATCACAGAACAAACTGGGACTGAATTAGCTTTTTTTTTTTTCATATGTCAAGCTTCTGATACATGCGTAATGGATTTGTGCCATAGAAATATAGAAATTATCTTATTGTTTTCATTGAGACTACACAGATCTTTAAAAAACTCACTGTGTTCAGTTAATTCATGTATCAGGCATCATCTAAACCATCTGGAAATGGAGGCTGTGTTGCTTTTAACTCATGATGGTATAGGACATATCACAAGATTAATTTTACGATGCATGTTACATGTAGCATACTGTTTGAATTAAAAAGCATGTTTTAATTATAGTTGATTTTTTGTGTGTGTGTGTCTGTGTGTTTGGACATATGGTTGGAGTAACAATTTCTTGCCTTTAGAGAAGTCTAAGTAATTTCTGAGTAAGACAGAATTCTATTCTCATGATGGTTGTCGCTCAGTGAGATGTAAGGAGCCATGTGGACATGAACAAGTTTCAGTCATTCACCCTGTCATATGAATGAAAAAGAGCACCCCTTCCTATCACTGTAACACCACGGTACCCAAAATTACCTGCTTAGTTTCTTCCTTTAGGATGCATCCTTCAGCTGTTAGCCCTCAGCTGTCTGATTCAAGACATAACAGTGTTGAAAGGTATATTTAAAAGTTTTGTGAACAGCACTTTCAGGCTTCAACATTTTGGGTTACAGTGTTGCCGGCCTCAGATCGTGTCTTTGAGTTTCATGAAAAAGGCAATGTCTAAATACAGTCTATTCTCTTTTATTTGGAGTATAGCTTTTCAGTGCTATCTTTACATAGCAATTTTTTGTCATTTTCATTTTTTTCTTCCTTTTTTTAAATTTACATGTAATTTTTTTATTTAGACACTGAAGTCTACTCTAATAATCTTCCTGACACTCATTTCTCCATTAACTCACAAAGAGTTTGCCTCTAGGTAATTCACCTGTTAATTGCTCTGATTTGTCTGATTCTAAACAGAATTTACCTGGAGCTGAAAGAGAGATCAGTGGAATTGTCTAGTTTCAAGCAAAATCAAACCTCTTTGTCCCAAGCAAGAGTGTTCTAAATACACTCTCATATTTAAGAACTGCTGCATTCCAGATTCTTTTTTTACTTTTTTTTTTATGATTAAGATAGAAGTGAATTATGATCACTTCTTTGGAAAATGATGGCATTTACCCTCTTCCTATGACAGCCTGAAATCTGCTTAGATGAGTTACTATCCTAGATGAAAAGTTTAAAATTTTCCAAACATGTTGGTAATCATTGTTTTATTTTCCACACCCACTCATTCATTTAACACACAATTTACCTTCTTTTTTACCTTGATGTTTCCTTCTTTCACTCTTGGATTGCATGAATCATCTTCACTACCACACTTTCCTGTGAGTCTTTTCTCTTTAAACCCTGTGTATTGTTAAAAGGTCTCATTTCTTAAAAAGATTACTAGCTATCTTGAGCAATCTGCTCATCCAATCTGCTTGTCAGGCTTTGTCTGCTGAGACTTGCTTCAAGAATTACCATTCGTGTCAATAACTCCTTTAACTTCTCTGTGTTCTCATATCTATGAATGCCTGGCTCCCCTCCCTTTTTCTAGGAAATTCTAACTATTGCTTAGGCTAGCTGTTTGTGACCATCCCAAGTGTTACTTATCCAGAAGCTTTCCTATTCACTTTCAGCCTAGGATTCCTTTAGTCTAGCCTAGAAATTCTTTCCTTTTCCTTATGTCCCATGTTCCTGTTTATTCCAATCTTGTTAATATTTTCTTGGAAATTTTTAGGTGTTATCTAGTTTTTTCCTTTCTTCAGGTTCATGATTTGACTGCAACTTGTTTTATTTTCACTGCTAAAGAACGAATCTTAGCTGCTTGTTCTCTCACCTTGGAGAGCTACATGATACATAAATATATGATAGTGTTTTTCACACTTAAATGCATAACATTTCTCCTACTTTAAGCCTACTGAATTCCCTATTAAATGCAAGATCAAAAAGGAAAAAAATGAAAGGTGGTTCACTATGCAAGTTCTAATTAAGCTGTGAGATGCCTTGCTGCATGACATTGGTGGTGCTAAAACACAAGATTGAGGGCTGAATGAACTTTAAGTTTGACTTATGTCATTGTGGCAGTAAGTTGAATGAAAGTTTTGTGCTACAAGAAGCTGTAAATAATTCTTTCAAGTGTTTTTTCACAAAGATTGTTTTTTAGAAAAAGAAAAAGCTAACCAAATACAGTATTCCAGAGTACACATAACCTTTCTCCTCAGATGTGATCATACAGTGGGATATTGTCAATGTTGTCAATACTTGCTTTCTGATTGGTTCATTGTAGTCTAGGCCTACATTGTTATGATTCATTCCATCCCCACATTCATTAAATGAGATGCAATTTAATAGCCAGCAGCACAAAGACGAAAGCAGAGCTTTCAATCGGGCTAGTTGGCAATCTATCCGATGAAACCAGTGTGTTAAAAGAACCAGCCAGAGATAACCTGTGACTGGATTGTCTTTACTAAATGCAATACTAGCACAACTGGAAATGCTTGGTCTTTCTTAGCTGCCCTGAGATGTCAGTTCAGGAGACTCCTATACATCCTATGTCACCTTACCAGAGTCATATCAGTGGTTTCAAAACACGTGATGGCTCTTGATGATTATGTCAAAGGAAATGACATGACCAGAAGAGTTATGATTCTACTAGTGTATGCTGTGTTAATGCAGTCTGAAAGCCATATATCTGTTACAGAAATTCTCCTTCCTGAATTTAATAGATAAATGTTTGCTTTATGTCACGGAAGAAGATTATTCTGATAGCATAGATTTATGTCTTATACAGAAATTACTTTGACTTTTCTAAAGGCTAGAAACTGTTGGGTTGCTTTGTTTTGTTTTGTTTTTTTTCTTTGAATGGCTGCCAAACTATCTTCCCAGTTCCCACAGTCTGTGTGTCTCCATTTTCCAGCAATAGGGGATAGGTGACTTACTCTTTCTACAACACTGAGATTATAATCACAGTAGTAGGAAATTCTGGTCTACAGGTTCCTACAGAAAGCAGGCCTTGCCCTTCAAAAAAAGTATTTAATCATTAAAGAAATCTAACAATTCTCTTGTACTAGACATGTTCAAAGCTATTCAGATCAGATAAGACTGCATATATTTAGCTTGGACCATCTCAAATGTAGGACAGTTCAAGTATTTTATTACAGATAAACAGACAGTAAGATGTTCTCTACTTTTGTTTGTTGTCATTTACAGCTCTGGGATCTTTGGTACTTGATGATCTATCAAAATCACCCCTTGAACTCCATAACAATTACACCTTCTAGAGATGACATAACCACTTCAGTAACTTTGAAAAATTTTAAATTGCTCTAATTAGAAACACTTAAGGTGCATAATCATCCATGGTGATTGAGGGTGTTGTTATACAAATTTCCCTGGAACAGGAGATGAATAGAATAAGCTGCTGTGCTCCACAGTTTGGTAGCTGTGTTGTATCATCTGTGTCAAATTTAGACAGTTTTTAATGCTGAAGTAGATGCTTATACTTTATAAAAACTTATAATAAAAAACCACCTGAAAAATCTTGATTGAGACATCACTGCTGCTGAAAATCCTGATTATTTGAACCACTTCCTTCAAACACAGTTGCACAAAGAGTTAATTATTCAGTCATTCTTACAGATCCCCACCTAGTACTGACAGAAACAGGCATTAAGTTAAAAGTGGAAGATTTAAGTGTCAAAAGCACCAGAATTATAGAATTTCTGTGAGGTGTAAACTTGTGGAGTGAGGCAGCTGACATGCATAACCATTTATTTGAGTCTGAAATTTTAACTCAGTAAAAAATCTTTCCCTTTTCCTACATGGATAATAACAATGTATAAAGAAATGTCCAAGAAGAATTTTCTTCAAAATACTTCCACAAACAAGTCTGAACACACATCATACTAGCTACTGTTTAGCTGATTCATGCACCTTTGCTCCAGTAATAGCTGGGTTTAACTTTTGTTGATTCACTTTCATAAGGGCAGAGGCAGAGCAAGAAGCAGAAAAACTAGTTTTACTAATCTTGGTATCAAAAGATGTTGAATAACGTCTTGATATCAGTGTTTGAGATGACCGTGGATGCTGTCATGATGCTTATTATCTGCTGAGTCCGTAATGACACTTTTGTCCCAGGACACTTTCTGCAGGGAGGGAAAAATAACTGTTTCCCCTGTTCCTACATAGAAGCCTGTGCAACCAAAGCAGGATCTTTTGTTCACACACTGCCCCACCTGCTAGTGGAGCAAGATAATTTCTTCTGCATTCGTATGCAGATCTGGCACTATCTGATCAACTGTAGGCTGAGCACACAACTTTGCAAAAAAGACTTTCATCATAATTTTACCTTCTTACCAGAAATCTTTTCACAACAGAGAACAGAGTATGACAACAGAACTAGAGAGAGCAGAGGACCCAGAAAGGAAGCCTGTGGCTCAGAATGGTAAGTCCAAACTTCCTACTCACGGTTGCATGGATAACAATGCAAAACACAAAAGGTGTACCAAAGTTAATTTGTAAACTCTACAAAGCAAGCTTGATGAAGAAAGCCTGTCAAAAACTACCTTTAGAAAACCAGCCATACATCCACTTACTGACTGATGTGGTGAGACAACATGGTATGTCATGATCAGCCCAATGGAATAGGATGTACTTCAACAGATTTGTATCGCACCCATACAGCTATCTATGACTGAGCAATTCTTCACAAACAGTGGTTAGAAACTGGGTATTTTAAAGCACAGATCCTCTCACACCAAAGAAGGTATCTAAAACTGCTCAGTATCCTAGTAAACTGAACAGTACTCATAAGTGTACAAGTATTGTTTGTGGCTATAGAGGAAATCTACTCACCTGCCTCTGATACAAATACCTTACTGGACATAGGTACTGCCAGGTGAGATGACCTCATTTTGGTTTTTATTTCCAACACAGAAAGAGGGTTTCCTATCTATCATTTGTGAACTCTTATATTGCTCTGGATTGTAAATAAAGCTTAATAATATCCTTCGTAGATAGCAGTCCCCAGAAGATAAACACATTTTCTCTGCTGAAGAGTCTTTGTTCTTTAAAAGATTGACTGGAAGCACAGGAATATTTATTTAAAATCTGTCTCAGTTTATCTGAAGCAAAATGCTTTATTAAAAATATGTACATCAGTTTAAAATTGCACTTCTGCAAAGTATTTGACAAAGTCCAGGACAGCATCCTTGTCTCTAATTGGAGAGGAATGGATGTAATAGATGGACCACATGGCAGACAAGGAACTGGTTAGATGGTCACACTGAAAGTGTTGTGGTCAAAGGCTTGATGCCCAGGTAGAGACCAGGGATGAGTGGAGTTCCTCAGGAATTGGTATTGGGACCAGCGTTATTCAGCATATTTGACAGTGATATGAGCTGTGGGATTGAGTCAGCCCTCAGCAAGTTTGCCAACGACACCAAGCTGTGTGGTGTAGTTGACACACAGGAGGGAAGGGATGCTATCTAAAAGGACCATGTCAGGTTTGAGAGGTAGGTCAGTAACAGCCTCGTGAAGCTGAACAAAGCCAAGTGCAAGGTCCCTGGGTCAGGGAATTCCAAAGCACAAATCCATGCTGGACAGAGAATGAATTGAAAGCAACCCTGAGGAGAAGGACTTGAGGGTGTTGGTTGAAAAGAAGCTCAACATGAGCCAGCAGCATGCATTTGCAGCCCAGAAACCCAACCGTATGCTGGGCTGCATCAAAAGGATTGTGAGCAGCAGGTCAACGGAGGTGATTTTCTCCCGTTACTCTCCTCTCATAAGATCCCACATGCAGTACTGTATCCAGCTCTGGGGCCCCAAACAAGAGATGTGGGCCTGCTTGAGTGGGTCCAGAAGAGGGCCATGAAGATGATCAGAGGGATGGAGCACCTCTCCTGTGAAGTCAGGCTGAAAGAGTTGGAGTTGTTCAGCCTGGAGAGAAGGCAGCTCTGGGAAGACATTATAGCAGCCTTCTAGCAGCTAAAGGGGGCCTACAAGAAATCTGGAGAGGGACTTTATACAAGGTCATGTAGTGACAGGACAATGTGTAATGGCTTTAAACTGGAAAAGAGTAGATTTAGATAGCTATCGTGAATGTGGTAAGGCACTAGAAGAGGTTGCCCAGAGAAGCTGTAGCTGCCTCATCCCTGGAAACATAAGGCCAGGTTGGATGAGGCTTTGAGCAACCTGATCTAGTGGGAGATGTCCCTGTTCAAAGCAGAGGATTGGAAGTGGTGACCTTAACATCCCTTCCAACCCAAACCTTTCCATGATTCTATAGTTCTACGATGACTCTATAACAGAGATATTTTTAGAAAACTCACCACTCTTTCTGCTATATGGACATCTACTCTTTGCGGTCTATATTTTCTGTAGCATTGCTTCATATACTGTGTACTGATTGTGGGGACAGATGTTTTATTTTTGTAAATAGGGCAATTTGCATATAAAATAATGACAAAAATGCAATCATAAAAATAACATCAAAGAAAAAATAACGGAGATGTTAAAATAAATATATATATTGTAGGACAAAGAGAGAGAGAGCAATGTTTAAAGAATTATCAACACAATTTTTCAAAACAGCCATACAACCTCTTACAGCCACAGGAAACAATTTTCCGTGCAATACAAATTAAAAAACTAAACAGTAGCTATCTCATCATTACAGCATTTCCTAAAAGTTGCAGGAATGTCTGGTAACATGTGATATATTCCTTTTCCTTAAATTGAAATGACTTGGTTTTCTTTCCTTTTGAATTTGAATTCAGACAAAAGTAAAAAAGATAATACATACTGTGCTGAAGGCAATAAAAAAAAATCTCAGTAAAAAGAACTCATTATAGTCTGATGCACCAAATTTTTTTCTGTATTTCTGGAGAAGAATGAAATTCACACAAAACTTAGATAAACCATGTAAAGGTCTGTATCTGCATTGTATTTCACTTTTATCAATAGATTTTTTTCTATTCTATTGATTCCTCTTTATTATTCAATCATGACATCAAGTATTTGCAAAATTATGGTTATAGAAACAGTCTATTCATAAATTAGCAACTGATAAAAGTACGTTTTTCACTCAGTCTAAGCTAGTTTTCATATTAACAGGACATTATTCAATTAAAACATTAATGGTCTATTGTTTTTTTAAAAGCTAATGAACATTTATATTTATTTTGCAGTACTGCTTTCAGAAAATTGGAATGAATATCTGGGTTGCAAAAATGAGAACTGGTAAATGAACAGTATTTTCACAACATCTTAGTTAATAAATGAGAAAAGTTTTGTTGTCTGTAGCTTTAGTCAGCAGCATAGAGTAACTTTTGTATTTAGAATAACTTTTTGTGATACTGTTATTCTTGTCTCTATTCTCTGTTTCTGAAGTGTAACATTAAGACTCATTTTGCATGAGACAGAACAATAAATCTATTCCTGTTTTTTCCTGTTAAAAATTAAACTAAAATTTTTTAAACACTTTTTTCAATACACAGGCCAAATGAGAGCAAGTAATAAGTAATAAAATAGTTTGAAGTTTCCTCCAATAATTGGTTATGAATAAGGAGGTAGATTTTATGCTACAGGTCACAGATAAAAGCTCTTATCAGTGAACATCATGAATAATTTGACGCAAATCGATAGAGTTCATGCAAGTGCAAAACTAGTCAGGGTTAGATCAGAATCAGACCCAACACTAGTTATTAACTTGCATTGTTAGCATCAATTACTGCTGAGTAATCTTCCGCATTTCCTTCATGAACTTTTGCTTCAAAGCCAAGATTTAGACAGCCTCGATTGATTTTGCATAATTACTATGTGTGCTTTATATGCCTCTGTGTAATGACTGTATTCTTCGGTTATGAAAGCCTCACATGTGAAAATAATACTCTTTCTACTTTTAAAGTTTCAAAGAGCATGCAAAAAAGTTATTGTAGAGCTATTAAAAAAAAAAGTCAGAAGTATATTTAATCTACCTCTTTTTGATATATAAAAATAGCTTTCTGAATGTATATTCCTTAATTTCCTTATATTAGTCTTCATTATTCTTAATGTTAGTATTTGACATTAATCAGAATAACTACTGTGGTTTTGAAAGATGTATTTCTATAGTTTTCAGTGTAGGACATATTAGGCCTTGAGACCTCCCCTGTGAAAATAAAAAAAAAACTTTTAACTCAGGAGCCATTGTGCCTTTTTCATACATCATGGTAGTAAACTGCTGGAACATGATTTGAAACCTGCTATTAGTAGAACTCAAAACTGTATCTGCTGAAGTTACAATTAAACTGATGTAAAACTAATATGAAATCAATAAGAGTTCATTTGCGTCATCCTGCACCACCCCTTCCCCAACTTGCTTTTAGCATGATTATTCCCAGAAAGTTCCTACAGAGTTGGCTAAAACCACCCATACAGGTAAGAAATCTTGGGATAAAAACACCCCTCAACTTTATAATATCTGAAGTGGAATGAGAAATACTAAGAAAGAACGATACTGACAGTAGGAATATGAATTATAAAATAAGAAAAAACAAAAACCAACTCAGCACAATGATTCACCACACAACATTTTCAAGTCAACTGTCATGTTTTTTCCCTGTATTGTAATGCCAGTGGATAATTTTGATGAATTTCCAACTCTTTTATTTCCCAACTCTTTAGTTTAACTTAAACAAACAAACAACTAACATGAAGCAAGACCCCTCTTTGTTTGTAAATTTCAGGGAAGTTTCTGTGGATTCTGTCAGAGGCTGGTGTTTCTAATGAAAAGTTGACTTTAACCAGATTGTAGAACTATGCATACATGTGCTCTGGGCCTCTAGAACTCAGAATTAAATCCCAATGTAGAATAAAACTTTTGCAGAAAGTTATGAAGGGTCTCTGTTTTCCTGTTGGTACAATCTACTAGCCTTTTGAGGTCATTAGGATGATTGGCATTTTCTCCTGTCTTCTGGCTTATATATTAATTTCATATTTAGATATAGTGAGTTGGCCACATTAGTTTGTAATTTGTAATCCCCATTTTTGTCAACTTTGTAATGGTTATAATCCAGTTCTCATTTGTTTGTTGATAGAATTTGTTTGATAGATTTGTTTGTACACTGCTCATTAGCATCACTGGCAAGTGAGAGTTAACAGCTGAAACACTTAACTGTGATTTTCAGGAAGATGATGGGATCAGTCTAGCTTCCACTGAATGCAGTCAAAAGCTTTCCCACTATCTTGGAAAGGAGTGTTTTCAAGTCCTGTGTACCATTTAATTAAATAATTGCATTTAAAAAGCCGTATGTGGTGTGACAAATTTGAAGTATATTAGTATTTTCTGTAAGATCCCTTGAATTTAGGATTTAAAAAGATGATAACAACTTAGTACAAGAAATCAGATAAATAACATGTACTCTGTAATTTCCTGCTTTGTTAAAGAGACATTATCAAGCAGATTTACAAATGCAAACTTGGTAACAATAAACCTGGAAGGTGCCATGCTTACAGTGTATAGTGTGTGATATTATTCACTTTTCATCTAAAATTGGAAGTATTTTTATTGATGTGCTACATGTGTGTGCATTTGTACCTGTATGTGGATTATAGTAGGTACTAACAAAACTAGATCCACTTTTGGGGACTGTTTCAAGAAGTAAGCTTCATGTCCCTTCTAGGAAGAAAACTAGAAAAAAAAAAAATAACCTTTCTCCAAGGAGCAAGAGTGTTTGACCTGGGAACAGTGTAGTCCAATGAAATGTACCGGTACTTAGCTAATTTATAGGAATTCTGAGAAAATATGGCTGCAAATATTTTTAGTTTGTTACATCATTTCTTAGAAAATGGGAACAACAATTCAAAACAACTTTTCTTTCTCTTTTGTTTTTCCTTTTTTGTGTGTGTGTGTGTTTGTGTATTTATGTCAGTGAAATATGGAGAATATTCTGTTTCTCTTTCCATAAACACATTAAACTCAACTTCATCTAGTTTGATTTCATGAAACTTTAGGCTAATACTCCAAAGCTTACTCTGATCATCAGTGGAACCACTCCACTGGTAATCTATATAATTAAGAATGCAAATAAACCTCTTTTTTTACACCATTTTTGTGTAACATCATCTGACTGTTGCTGCTAAAGTGTCCAAAGAGAAGAAACAAATTCAGATTTTTAAAACAAGCTCTTTGAGGGGTTTAATATCTTTCTAAAGTTTTAAAATAAAATTAGGTCTATTTTGATTTGACTGCTTCATTTATTAGATAGAAGAGTAATTTAAGAATCACCCTGGTTCTGCCACTTTGTGTAATTAGGGATACAAGAGCTGAGAACATCAGGGTTTCTTATTGCCAGGAAAAATCAGTACATGATTATAATATTTTACTGCATTTCTCAGCATCCTGCTGAGGTTAATCAAATACATATACTCTGAAATACTGCTTTGGTAACAAGAATGTTAAATTCTATGCACAATAATTATGCTTATACTAAATACTAAAATATTTATATGAATTACACATTACCTGGATAATAACCCAAAGTTGTATTCTGTGATGGTGATAATAGTAAACTAAAATTTACCTGGAGAACAACAGGTTGTGGAGAAAGCAAAGCAGGAGACAGTGGTTGAAGTTAGAATCAGTATTTATTCCTTATAACTTTTTCCCTGACAAACAAGTTACATATGGCTTAAGTTATAATTTCTGTTTGAAAAATGAAAATATTGCTACTCTTTCTTGTTTAGTTAGCTTGCCAAACTTCACTGACACAGACGTTTTGCAGGATGTGGGAGACAGTAATTAATCTTTCATAACCAGCATGTATTCACAGTTGTTTTGCTCAGGATAGGCTTTGCATAAAACTATTATTTTCCTAACTTTGCCAGGAAAGATTTACAATTTCAAAATTAAGTGAAATCCTGACATTATCTTGAGGGTTCACCTTGAATTTTGTATTAATTCAGCATAGGTAAATATAAAACCTACAAAACCAGAAGGTAAAAAAGGAGACAGATTGAAGAGAAGCAGAGGAGAAAAAAGAGACTGTCAGACTACGTATGAGCTAAAACTCATAACAGTAATGAAGGTAAAGAAAGGGTTTATGAGATTATGAATTAGTTACAGTGGGCTAAAATATGAACTGGAATTAAAAGAATTGTATATATAAAACTATTTAAGCAAGATGAGAAAGCAGAAACAAAATCGTTAGGAAAGGAGCTCAATAGGTAATTTTGGTTACTTAGTTTGCACTCTATTTTCCCATTATAGATTAACAATGGCTGAATCCTCCTTTAAACTCCTCAGAGAGAGCACAAGCAGAGAATTCACATTCTCTTTCCGTGTATAAGTGTCCATACCTCTGTGATGTGTCTTTTGAAGAGAAATATTCGGAAAGACACTGTAAAATTCGTTAGTTGCTTGGAGCTGGATTTCGAACTGCTGCAAACAAATTTTTAAACCCAGTTTTCTTCCATTTTGCTCTAATCAGTTAATCACCATAGTTGGGGCCACACAGGAGCCCTTGATCTTCTTTCTAACATTGAAACTTCTCACTTTCATGGTTAATAAATCTGTTCTTCCTCTGTCTTGTTTTAAATCAATCTACTACAGAAGTGTAAGCGGTAGATCTGGCAGCTAAAATATCCTGTGCACTGGAATATGTTCCATTTTGTTCTGGTCTCACAGTTAGCTGATGCAACTGCAGTATCAGGATGGAGTTTACTGTCTGCGAATCATTATACTTTGTGGCCTGTTTTTCACAGGACTTCTTTTTTTTCAGTCTTTCATCAGTACTAGCTCTTTCAGCCTCCAGTTTGCCAACAATACCCATGTAGCTAATTTCTTGTCAGAAAATTAAATGAAAAATAATAATTAAAAAGAAAGTTCTAGTAATTGTGTCATACCTATGCAATACCTGTTTAATACCTTCCCAGAATTTTAAGTTCTTAGAAACAGAAACTTATTTTGTTTATGATGTGCCCTGCATTGCCAAGGACAATTAATAGTGAAAGAGTATACTGCCATATTTCTGTGAAAAGCAGAGAAAAATCTACTCAGGATTATTCTTGGAAAAACTGTAGAACATCTGTACTCTCAGGAGAAATTACATGAGATTCAAGTGCTGTAATTTACAATGAAGAGGAACAGCAATTGTAAGATAAGAGCAGGTTCATCTGTCTAGAAAACTTAAGCAAGTTCATATTAAGCCAAAGAATTATTCAGATGTCAGTTTGCAAATAATTTTATTGATACATTTAGTACTCACAGTTCAGAAAGTTCTGTTTGGAGAACCTCATTTTCAGTTTACTAATACAATTAAGAATATTTAATTATATACAGTGTTTGGATCAAAGGATAATCAATGTAAGAACCTCTGTAAGACAAAGTGAACAAGTTGTTTTGACTATAGGCTCATGGTTTATTTTCCAATTTTTTTCTCTTTATAACAGCAGGTAAAACAAACTCTTTCAGAAGAATATTTTGTTTGATTGGACCATAGTATCTTGTCTGGGTTAGTGTAGCTCCAGCTGTACAAATAATGCATTTATATGCAAGTCAACAACAAATCTACTATTTTTTGTGGTGGGTTTTGTTTTGGTGGGGTTCTTTGGTGTTTTTTTTGCTTGGTTTTCTGAGTTTTTTGGGGTTTTTTTATGTGTGTAGAGGAATAGCTGTTTGGCTGTGCAACCTCTCTGGAAGCTGCAAGAAAGAAACTTAAGGTACTGAAGTTCTGATAAGGCCTTTCAAATCCATTCCCTTTCTGTGCTGTCCAGTCCACAATTTTGTCATGAACTGAAGTGTAGAGTTAGTTAAGCAATATACACTAATAACATATTGTTAAGGCTATGTACTTTTGTACAAGATTTTATTGTTCAGTTTCTAAAAAGACCACAAAATATATTTCTTAAAATAAGTCATGGCAATTCGTTTTGGAAAATTTTTAGAATTCCAAACACATGAGAATGTCATAACTTCACAATTCTCAGAGTTCTTTTCATTTTCCACCAGACGGGAACACAAAATAAGAAAAGCTACTTGCTTTGATCTAAAAGGATAGCACTTCTAAGTGCTCCAAACTTTCTTTACAAGTTTTGGAATAATTATTAGTGCTAATAGAAGTTAGAAACCAAGGCATATTAGAGTCATCTATTCAAGTTCAGGCTTGAGCAATATGCTGACAATGAAGTAATTATACTAACCTGAGCACACACATATCGTCAAATAGGTTTGTGCATGTAGCTGGACAACCAATACAGAAAATTCAGCATAAATAATCACGATAAAAAATACCTTGCCTGATGGTGATCACTTGCAGAAGCACAACCTCTATGTAATGCCATGCAGTGGATAAAAAAACGTCTGTGAAAAGATTAGTCAGTGTTCAAACAAGGAAAAGATACTTTAGGTGGGTCACTCCACTGAAGTAAGAATCTGTCTGCTTTTTGCCCTAAGAATTTCGGGTGTCTCTCTCCATGATTAAAATACAAAAGCATTGAAATATTTCTGGGTAAAATATTAATATTTTTTTCTTATAGATTTTTATAGTATGAGTTTAGATGTATTTATTAGCAATCTTGCATATGACCAATGCATTTTAAAATATTTCTTAGTCTGAGTTCTAGTTCTGAGATGAATTTTAGCACTATATCAAATTAAAAAATATCATTGTTTCAAGTGACGACATACCATGTTTATTTATTTTTCTGAATCTATCTATGTGTATCTCAAGAATAAGGAAAAATCAACTGCAAAAAACAGTTGATAAAACATGATAAACTGTCATTACACCAAAAAGATTTGCACCAGATTTTAGTAACACAGTTGTTAATCCCCTTGAAACTGTTTCTTTAAGGATAATTCCTAAACTATTGACCTTATGCTTTTGTAATATTTCAGGCTAAATAATCACATGTGTAAGCAGCTACATGCCACAAACACCCCTAGGATACAGCCACCACTGCATTAACTATGCATTTTAAAAGTTACTTTGCTCTTGGTTCTGTAACTGCCTATTATCTGGTCTTGCACTCTACAGCTTTGACAAAGTCTTGTACTCAGTATAGCTGAAACTCAGCTTGCTGTGGAAACTCTGTCCAGACTAAATTTCATACATACCAGGGAATCAAAACCACTCAGACTGTGGATTCCGCTTTGCATTACATGGCAATATTCCAGTCATTTTACTCAGCTTGTGACAAATACTCGCCCTAGTTTATTAGTAGTTTATTAGCTACTAAAGCAATTCTTCTCAGGCCACTGCACTATCTTTCTCCTGCTCTTGCCATGCCAGTATCTATGTTGATGGAAGACAGGGGTTTTGTGTGCATGGCACTGAAAAGTGTGCTGTTACAGGCAGAGAGCATTTTCAGGGCTTGCACACCAGTCTGGCATGGGGAAAATAAGGAATGACAGAAACTATTGTTCTAATCTGCTGCATGTAGGGGGATAAATATGTTTACTCTTGTAAATCACCAGTATTTTTCCTATATGTGCAATTATTTTATGCCTTTCTAAAGGTATGCATTTTCTAGAGATCTGTTGGATAGGCATTAGATTTAGTTACTTTTACTCTTTTACTCTAATATTTCATTTTCTGACTAAACAGTGGTTTCATGTGTGAGTTCATATCTGTTTTACGGCTTACTGAAGATGCTTCAGCATCTATGTAGAACTAGAACTGATATAAACCCAGATGTCAGAACTGTGTAGAATTATTATTATCTAGTGTATAGATTTATAATGTTCTGGATTTTTATTAAATCATACGTTTATACCTTTTTCTTATGCAACCCTTCCATTGTGATCTATAATGCTTCTAGAAAGAAAATGCCTGTGTAAACTAAAAAGTCTTAATTATCAGTTCTGAAACAGAGGCATGACTATGGGTTCTTTTAATTCCATGGAAAGAAACAAGTATTTTTTCACTTGTGGTGTAAAATGCATCAGCACCCATCACTGCATTTTTGTATGACGATATAAAGAAAAGATCAAACAGTGGACCATTATAAGGGCCAAATCTACCTCTTATCACTGAATCTAACACAGTTGGCACATAATTGCACAAAAATCAATATATCAACCATAAACTGTAAGAAATCCCTAAACTAGGTGCAACATCTTCTTGTTTGGTCTTATGTTGATTCTGTCTAGCTAGAAATTCCCTCACACACCCCAAAAGAAGCTGCCAGTAATGTCTTTTGGGGGGATATTCTCTTCTCCAGTGCTGTAACATTCTTGCAAGTTCTGATAATCGTGCTTATACTTTGTCTTTTCTTAGATATTTCTTTTCTGCCCCATTAGTCTGATATTTTCTTTGTCATGAAGAGATGTTTTGGGCAGAAAGGAGATTAATTTTTCTTTTTTGGCAGAAAAGAGATTAATTTTTCTAACATACATAGTGACATTTTAATTGTAGTACTTTTAATGCCTCTCTTCCCTTTTTCCAAACAGATTTTTCATTCTGTTTGTTGGATATCAGATTTCAAAAAAAACCCTGGAATTCTTTTCATTTCAAAGCATGTTTACATTAGCATTGCTAATTAATGGATAAATTATTAACACTAATTACTGCCAGACATCTTCATATGCATGCAGGCACAAACATACAAAACTAGCAATTTAATGTAACTATTGCTGTGACTTTGGCTGTTCATAGTCCATGAATCTTACACAATTCTTTATGAAGGCTTAAACTTTATTTATGTATTTACATGTATATATAAACTTACAAGAACACACAGACAGGCATATATATTTGTGTGCACAGTTATACCTGTCTTTTCCGAGCATGCATTTAATCCATAGAGTACCATATGTAGTCATTCAAAAATGCAAGGCCTTACCTGTACAATCAGGACTTGATTTCTTAGATCTGTTATATTTCACTTCCACAGCACACTCTGCCCTAAGGTTTGTAATCAGCACTACAGTGAGAATGCCAGGCATGACCTCTATATATATACACAATTCAGCAATAATAACAAGTAAACACTTAGATCCTAACTTCAGTTCCACATTTATCATGTGATACTTCTCATAGAAAGAGATCCTTCAAGCAAACACTTAATCTGCATTGAATTGGGAGTGATCTTGATGATACACTTGCGAAAAAAAAGGAGCTTATTGTACAACACAGCATATGAAAATACCCACAGCCATTGCACGTACCACTCATTCTGTTAACCATGTAATACACATTGTCATTTTGACGTGTAGACTATTTCTCTTCCACTATCACCTCCATGTCAATCCAATTCACTCATTCTTACCAAAGACAAAATAAAAAAAAAAAAAAGAAAAAAGAGACTTGGAAGGATTGTTATCCTAGATCTGCATTTGCAGAACATTTTAAAGCCAGTTATAATAACCATCGAGAAGATGTTAGTCTAGATAAGAGAATCCCCACTGGTTTTCTGTCTCCTTTAGACAATGAAATCACATAGTTGTGTCTGTGCCTCTCTGTTTCGGATTGTTCTATCTTAACACACAACAGATTGAGGGCTGCCTACAATTCCTAATTAACTCAAGTTAAACTAATGAGAGAGAAAGAACCGAGGGAGTGCCAGAAAGAGAAAAGAGATCATGAGTTGGAAGAGATTGAATTACAATTAAAAGGGGATGGAAAAAAGAAAAAAAAAAAAGAGTAAGGGATTGGAGGTGCAGATACAGTTAGGCTGCAAAGTAAGGGAAAAGAAGGATGTGAGAACCGATTTGTCCATTTCCAAGAAAAGGCAAAGATGCCTTGTGAAAACACCAAAGAAATACAACCAGTCCAACACTCTGCTGAAATTAGATTCTTGCTTCTTGTTAGGAAATGCTTCAGCACCCACTGGAGAACAGCTCAGATTCCGAAATTCAGATATCTCTCTTCCATCAACAGCTTTCTCTGGCACGTACCCACAATTTATTAATGTATTTTTGCCAAGAAAATACCATGTAGGGTATATTCATGGAAGAACTACTCTGTACTTTCTAAACCTCACAAAAAAATGCCAGGGAAGTGACAAGGTTGTTTGTACCGTACCAAGCAAATTAAATGTAGATTTCCTTATGCTAGCAGTTAGAAACAGGCACAAATGCACACAGAGGAAGGTAGAGCTGAATAATCCTGGTGTAAAATAATGTGTTATTTTCTCAGTTAAGAATAGAATAACTTCTAGATTCTATGTTTGTCCATAAGTTTTTGTTCTTTTACTGTTCTAATTTTTTTTTGTCTGTAGATATTATATAGAACATATTGAAACACATTTTTTGATTTACTTTCTTTGGAAGATTTTTCACGTAAAAACATGAAGCTGAATCTGAAGTGCTCTTAAATACATTCAGTGCTGTCCTGATTCTGCTCTCACACTGTAATTACCAGTAGGATAGTTGCTAGATTTGATAGCACAACATATAGCAAAATGGCAGTGACCAGCTTTAATGTAGAGCAAGTATGAAATGAGAGTTCAGTTTCAAGTGTGAGTATACTGTGCATAATGTCATGTTTAGAGGCGTATGTTTTTTGTCCCAGCCCCAGTAGAAGACTCTGGTCAACAGTCCCACATGCTTGTGCCTGTGGTCTCCTGTTTCCATGTGAAGAGGTGGGGATGGGAGCCTGGTGGATCACAGGAGTGTGTTTGCTGTGGTTTCAACTGAAGCTGTAGGGCCTCCCATAGGTGAGACTTAATCTCTTCAAACCATTTCACCACTCCACATTCAGGCTGGACAGGAGTAAAGAAGGATGGTAAAAGCTAGGGAAACATAGGAGAAGTGGAGGTAGAAGTGGAGAGCTGGTGATGACAGGGAGAAGGGCAGGCTGAGGGGAATCACTGTGAGTCAGGTTGAAAGAAAATGGTGTCAGACCAAAGCAGAGCAAGGGGGAGAAGGAGTCAAACTGTCATGCTAGGGAAATCAAAGAAATGTTGATAAAGCAACAAGTGAATAGGTAGGAGAGACAGAAAACAGCAGGGCTGGACGAGGAGGAATTTCCGTAGGCAGCATGTGGTGGAGGGAGGAACGAGAGAAAGGAGTGCTCTGGGAGATGCAAGGGCTGGGAGTATAGCCTGGCTGGAGAGGCAAGGGCTGGGAGTATAGCCTGGCTGGGGAGGCAAGGGCTGGGAGTATAGCCCCTAACCCTAACCCTAACCCTCAACCCAAAACCAGAAGCTTTTGTTGGACTCCATGTCTGCATGTGCCTGCACATGTATGTATACATATGCATGCGCGTACATTCTTGCCTATCTCCCATGGCCAGGATTGGGGTTAATAAAAGCACTGGCTGGTTTAACAAAAGCCAACGGGATGTGACAGGTAAGTGGGAAGAAAATAGCTGGCTCATTTTGACTGGCTGTGGTTATTTGCTTCTAACAAGGACAGCTCGTCGCCAGGCTCTGTGCAGATGAAATGAAGCGATGGGCTGAAGCAGGGCAAAGGAGGCGCCGTGTCTTGACAGGCCGAGGTGTGACCTGATGAATCCTAACCACCCCGGACATCTTCAGGACAGCAAGGGGAGGGATGACGGGAGGGCAGGGTGCTGGGACACAGCCCCGGTTTGGGCCCAGGGGAGGAGGTGGAGAGGAAGGGCAGGAAAGGGGGCCTTGCAACACCTTGTTTTAGACTGAACACAAAAACAAGTTTAATCATAAATTCAGCCAACAGGACACAGAACTTTGTAGCAAGGTTGTTTTTTGTATTTTTTTTTCCAAGGATTTTTTTGAGACATCCATTACACAAAGGGAAAAAATAACTTAAAAAATTCTCACATCTTTATCTCATTAACAACAGAGGAGTTTTTATTTGCAGGGAGAGGCATCTGTGCTGTATGACAGAGGTGCAAACATTAGCTTTCAAAGTGCATTCAGCAACATAACCAAATAATACACAGCCTGACTTCTGGGCCCCAGGTATATGAGCACCTGTATCTTAGCAATCACTAAGTGACTTTGGGCATTCAAAGGTATTAACACACACCATTGTCAGACTGTTGCAATATATGAGTGTAACAGATCAGAAGATGAACATGCTGTGGACCATATGTTTCTACAGTTATGAAAATATTTCTTTTGTGGATATACTTGTATATCTGGGTCCACATGGGATAATTTACATACATACAAAAGTACCTCACTTGAAAACTTTAAGGAGAAGCTGTTGACTTACAGTTAAGGATAAACGATTTTAACCTGTGCCTTAGCCTAGGTGTTTGTCAAAAGAAAAGAGAAAAAGGAAAATGTGAGTTTCAATTTAAAATCATAAATAATGAAATGATTATTCTGGTTACTATTAAACAGCTCTTTCCATGGGAACTACAAACTAACTGCTACTAGGGTTTAGAAGCAAGCAAAGAGGTCTGGGGAAATAGAGCAGGTGTGTTTTGCATCTCCCACTGCTGTAATTTCCTAAAAAAAAAAAAAAAAAAGGTAAATGATTACTGGACAGAAAAAGAAGTCTCTATACTAGAGTTCATTGCCCTTAGCAACACAAAACTGGTAGAATAAACTTTCATCGTACAGTGACATTTCAAAACAGAAGAGTAAATCATAATGGTGGGTACGTTTAGGCTGCTACATTTCACTGTGTAAATCTACACTAGGGATTAGCATTTTACAGAAGCTATATTATAGAATCATAGAATAGTTAGGGTTGGAAAGGACCTTATGATCATCTAGTTCCAAACCCCTGTCATGGGCAGGGACACCTCACACTGAACCATATCACCCAAGGCTTCATCCAACCTGGTCTTGAACACCACCAGGGATGGAGCATTCACTACCTCCCTGGGCAACCCATTCCAGTACCTCACCACCCTAACAGTAAATAATTTCTTCCTTATATCCAGTCTAAACCTCTGCTGTTTAAGTTTGAACCCATTACTCTTTGTCCTGTCACTACAGTCCCTAATGAAAAGTCCCTCCCCAGCATCCCTGTAGGTCCCCTTCAGATACTGGAAGGCTGATATGAGGTCTCCACGCAGCCTTCTCTTCTCCAGGCTGAACAGCCCCAACTTTCTCAGCCTGTCTTCATACGGGAGGTGCTCCAGTCCCCTGATCATCCTCGTGGCCCTCCTCTGAACTTGTTCCAACAGTTCCATGTCCTTTTTATGTTGAGGACACAAGAACTGCACACAATACTCCAAGTGAGGTCTCACAAGAGCAGAGTAGAGGGGCAGGATCACCTCCTTTGACCTGCTGGTCACGCTTCTTTTGATGCAGCCCAGAAAGCCCAGGTTGGCTTTCTGGGCTGTAAGTGCACACTGAAGCCGGCTCATGTTCATTTTTCTCATTGACTAGCAGCCCCAAGTCCTTCTCTGCAGGGCTGCTCTGAATTTCCTTTTTGCCCAACCTGCAGCTGTGCCTGGGATTGTTCCAACCCAGGTGTAGGACCTTGCACTTGGCATGGTTAAACTTCATGAGGTTGGCATCAGCCCACCTCACAAACATGTCAAAGTCCCTCTGGATGGCATTCCTTCCCTCTAGCGTATCAACAGAACCACACAGCTTGGTGTCATCGGCAAACTTGCTGAGGGCACACTCAGTCCCACTGTCCATGTCACCAAAAAAGATGTTAAACAAGACCAGTCCCAACACCGATCCCTGAGGGACACCACTTGTTACTGGTTTCCAACTGGACATTGACCTTTTGACCACAACTCTGCTTGCGGCCATTCAGCCAGCTCTTTATCCACACAGTGGTCCACCTATCAAATTGATGTCTCTCCAATTTAGAGACATACAGTGCTGCTTGGAGTTAAAGGCAGTCAGCTGGGTACAGAAAGCCAAGAAAGCAACTATTTTACTATTTTTTATAGTTGATTATCCAGAACATAACACCTCTGTGCTCATGCCAACATTGTTTGTCTTCACACTGGAAAACAGACAAGTAAGAAATCTGTGGTTCCCAATAATTATTAAGAACACAGGGGTTTTTAAAGACAAAAAAGGAGAACAGTTGGGCCTCTATTTTTTGCCAGTTTTATCCATCAGACTCTTCTTTATTGCACCTATGTGCACACATAAGCAAATGCGAAAGATCAAATATATGAAAATGTTTATTTGCTTATCTTTCTGAAATGGATCTTCTACAGTGTATAATGACGTTTTTCCTTCATCAGAGACTTTTGTGCATGTTCATAAATCCAAATATATATTGTATGTCACCTAAAAAGTTGCATTTATGTGAAAACAGAAGAAAAAGGGAAAAGTGATGACACCTTGGCTGATGTCCCAGCACACGCTGTCAAAACTCTGCAGAAAAAACTCTGCAGAAAACAGATATTAAATCTGTTACATATACACTTTACGCTATATATTTACACAAAGATTATGCAGACAGCCCTGTCTCACTAGACTAGACTAGTGTTTAGCTTTTCTTTGACTGAGTGAAGTTGTACAGGCAGCTCTAACCATGGATATTCTGGCAGAAAAAGCTACTAGAAATGTAGGTTTACAACTGCTGTGAGACTTTGGAAACTAGAGTGCCATAGGATTAGGCATAAAGTGTTTGATCTCTCCAGTTTTCAGGATGGTTTGTGTGGTATCTTCTGTGTCAAGGTCAGGGAGCACAGATAACTGAGGATATAAGGAAAAGATACAGCCTCAAATTGTACCTTGAGCCTATCTTTGCTGTAATACTTTGCTAAAATGAGATTTAAATTAGCTTGTCCTTTTTCAAACTGAACTAGTAATAGGAATGACTGCAGAAAAATAAAGATTATCTTTTTGAGAACAAAATGTTCTCCAAAACATATAGGTGAAAAAAAAAACAAAATACAAAGTCATTCCATGTAAAAAAAAAAAAAAGTGGGGGGGGGGAAGAAAAAAGAAAAAGTGCACTTTTGGTGTAATCTGATTAAAAAAAATTCATCACATTGTAAATAAATGACAAATTACATTGAGATAAATGACATGTGTTTAAATCAAGTAATTAACATGAGCTAAAAACTTTCTATCAATCACACTTATGTGTAGCATGAATTCTAATGAGTAATATAGAATTATTCATTCTTCCCCTTTATATCAAAGTATTTAAAAGTTATATGAATATCCTTAAGTTATTAAAACTGTGTTTTGAGAAGAAAGGTGCAAAGTCAGGTCGTTAATGTTTTCTGCTTAGTACTTGTCACAGACTTCTTAGGCAAATCATTTCAGAGCTAGGGTTTTGTTCAAAAAGCCATACATACTCTAAGTGTATTATTCTCAAAAACCCCCATCATAACAAAACCCCACTTTCAACATGTATCCTGCTGAGCAGTAAGCTAAGTTCCATAGATATTGTGATTACACAGCAACCACATTAACTCTGGATTTTACATTTTACTACAAAAAGCATTGTTCTGAAACCTCTGCCTGTTGGAACTCAGTGAATATCTATGAGGAGACATGTTACTGAGAATTCAGAAAGCATGCCAAAAAATCACTGTGAGAAGCATGTACTATTTAATTTAGTGTTTTATAATTTATGAGGCTATGTGGACAGCAAATCTAAACTTTATTTAAAAAATGAAGATGGCATGCAAAACTGTATCTTCTATTTGGGTTAATAGATTTGGATCATAAGAGATTTCATTTTGCTGCCACAGATCACGTTTTGTTTCCATAGAATCTTAGAACTGTAGAATAGTGGGTTGGAAGAGACCTCAAGGACTGTCTGATTCAACTTTTCTTGGCAAAGCATGATCTAGATTAGATGTCCCAGCACCTGTCCAGCTGTATCTTAACAGCATCAAATGCTAGGGAATCCACCACTTCCCAGGAGATTATTTCAATGGCTGTTTGTTTTCATTGTGAAAAATTTCCTCCTGTGTACAACCAGAATCTCTTCAGGAGTAACTTGTAACTTATCCCTCTCCCTTTCCATGTGAATCCTTGTAAAAAGGCAGTCTCCGCTTTCTCTGTAGCCACCTTTTAAATACTGGAATAAACCAAGTTGTTTTCTACAACTTTGTGCTAGCAGGAATTTCCTAAAGCTGTTGCTTTGACAGTTGTTGCCATAAAAGGTTGTTTAGCACAGACATTAATGCTCAGGCAGTTATGAACACACCATATAATCCAGCTATCCTAGCAGCCACTTTTAGAAATTATGTACAACCTGCATAAATTATATCAGCATTTGTTTGCATTGTGATTACCCTACTCACTCATATATGTGTGGGTTACCTGAACAATCCAGCATTTGGCAGCCCATCCCCAGGTTTTAGGTCTGTTCATTGCATGTAAGTCCTTTTCATATCTTTCTTTTTTAGTTTTGGAACTTGGAAAGTTATCATAATTCAATGTAGACTTCTGCCTGAAGTCAATGTCATAACAACTTTACATCAGCACAACTCAATGAGTTTAATCACATTACGTTCAAACTGCTCCAGCAGTTCAACAAGGTCTGACTGTTATAACAGGAAGGGATTTACACTTTGGGCATGGCTTTTTGCTGTTTGGATTGCACGGTTTTTAGAGTTTGCAAATATTTTAACACCTTTTATGTCTCCATTATTTCCAGTGTGAATTCATGAAAAACATTAATGTGTTTTAATATTATGCTCACAAAAGCTGAATATCCACCAGTAGATGGTAATGCACTCTGCAGACTGGAACCAGTATGTTAACATATGGAGAAATTGTCCTATTACTCATCACCTTTTGACTCAACCATTTGCAGATCAGTGGAGAATGAAGCACTGTTGGCACTTATCCATCAATGCCAGTCTTCATTCTGTTGTAAAATGTAGTAGCAATTGCCAATGCAGGCAAAAAGGAGCCTTGTGACTTCAGAAAAGTTCATCCTCTAAATGGTATCTGGCATGGCTGATTCTACAAGTTTGTCATTTATTACAGGCCTACTTTAGGCATTCCCATGTGGATGGCAGTGAAAAAATGTATGTCATTTCGGAGGAGATGCAACAATTGCAGGATACTACAGTTACTAAATATTTCTTTTGGACAAACAAGCCTCCTGAAGACAGCTGCTACATGTCTGTTGCAGCTTGGTGAGAAAGTATTCATTTTATCATATGTATTCAGCATAAGAAGTAATGTTACTGTAAAAAAAATGAACAAGAGTAATGCATGAGTCTTTGCCAGTTGTTGGAAAACTACTACAGCAGACAATTTAGTGGGAAATGCTTTAGTCACTGTCCTGTTTTTACAACGTGTGCCCTTGCAGCTGAAAAGAACAGCACCAGAGCATTCAGGAAAATAGCTGAGTTTTACAAAGTTCTAGATACTAAAGGAGTAGAGGTTGAAGACCCTGAAGTACAGCACTGTTCAGACTGCTGCAGCGTATGGGACAACAGGTTGTCTCTGAATAACAGGTTGAACAACAGAGGCAAGAGATTGTTTCTGAAGAGTGTGATTCATTGGTAAGCCCAGAAGAGGTTTGCTTGGGGAATTGGAATTGCTTGGGGAAGGTGGGATATGTCTCTCCTTCTATCTGAAAGTGTTTGTATTAATTACTGTCTTAAAGTAGTGCCTTGCAGTTTGCTGTTTCTGACTTTTTTATTGTTAAGAACAAAGGAGTTAACTGTGAGGGATGTATTTGCACCTTGTCATGGTGAGCTGGTTGAATTGGAGCTGACCAAGCTGTGTAGATTATAAAGAATGACATGAAGATTTATCCTCTATTTCTTCATACAAAAGAGACATGGGTTTTTTTTGTGTTGTTTTTTGTTTTGTTTTTTTTTTCCCCAAGGGCTGCCTTTTTAATTCTTGCTATCATTGAAGATAGTAGTGCATCTGAATAAAAAACCACTTTTTCTGTTGCTGATTTCTTCTGAGGATAACTACCTGTAATAAACCTGAAGAAGAGCTTCTACTGGGCAAAGAGATTCAATTTCGCTGATTGTTTAGTTATTCTTCTGGGTGGTTTTTTTATTACCCTTTTAAACCCTCATGTTTCACTGTGTTTCAGACTTCCCCAAAGACAGATGCTTTACCAGAAAGTTTCGCTTCAGTATGACAGCTCAAATCAGTTGTTTTCTGCATTAAACAAACTTCTTCACTGAAGGATGTTTTGCTGCTTTTACGGGACATGTGAAATGAATTAATATTGACTAAGTCCTGGCACCCGAACAGGGACCCTCTATAAGTTCACATTGAAACGGAAGACGGTGTGAATCGCTGGGCCGTGAAGAAATTGGCTGGAATCGATCTGGCTGGACCAAGATCGGGAGGCAGAAGCCTTGGAGGAGGGAATCCTCGGATCGGAGCCTTGTGAACCCGGAAGACACTGCGCAGTGCAAATAAGGTGAGCAGCCGGACGGTTGGAAGGGAGCTTAAGGATGGGAAAACAGCTAAGTAAAGAAGAAGAAGTAATGCTTAAGCTCTTCCAACATATCCTCTCTGTGAGAGGGACAGACTATGATGAAGCTATGCTAAAAAGATTGTTGCTCTGGAGTAAGGAGAAGGAGTTAATTGTGGGAGTCGGCGAAGCTTTTAATCTTGAGACTTGGGAAAAAATTGCTAAGGAAGAAGCCTCTGATTTATGGATGTTTTCAGTCCTTCTTAAGGTGAAGGGAGCAACCTTTAAAGAGACAGACTTAAAGTTAATGCTGAAATGGTTGAAGACACGTTACCCAGAGATTGATGAGTCTACCAGATTTGAGATATCCTTGTGGAATGGGGCAGGAGTTAAGCTGTGGAATGCAGCCAGGAAAGGCAATGATTCTGTGAAAAGTTTGTTAGTCATTTGGAGAACTGCTTTAGGGACGTTAAAGTAAAAAAATGAGATCATGGAGACGAGCGCGTGTCCCCCCCCCCCCCCCCCCCGCCCTCCCTCCCCAACCTCCGCTGGTTGCCAACCATGGCTGCGAAGACTGAAGACGGGTATGAAGATGATCCTTTTGATTCAGACCCTATTGACCCCAAGAAGGAGCCTGTGCATGTTCATCAGTTTGCTGTTGCTGCTCCTGAGATTCTGATGCCTGATAATGCCAATGCTGACCTGGATGGTGCTTTTGACTTGGAGCCTATTCATCCGGAAAAGAAGCCTGATTTATATCCCCCAGATCCTCGTGATAAATGGGCAGCTGTAAAGGGAGAAGCGAGATGGGTGGGGGATTCAGATGTATTGCACGGTTTCCCTGTGGTCCCCTGTACTGGTTCAAAACCCACAGTGGGAAAGTCTCTTGTATGCTCTTATCAGGGGTATCGGGCAGAATGTGTCAGACCGTGGAGTTGGGACCCCATATACAACTCCTTTTGATACAGTCTCTCTGTGATACTCGTGTACTAGAAGTAGGTAAATATAAGTATGTCCATGTTTCTATCTACCCTTAGAGACCTTTATAGATATTGCTGGCAACTTCTTCCAACATAGGCTGGCCACCTGTGTTGGAATGAGTGTGCATTTTGGTCAGTATAAAAGCCCAAGCCTCATGTGATGTGAGGGAGGCCGAGACTCTGCGGGGACACCCGCTAAGGTTGAGCCTGCCACCTTGCACTATGATGATGCTTCTCAGAGCTGGTTTCCTGATAGTCTTCACAAGGTCCTTGTGCCACGTTCTGCATGTGGGACTGTGCAGTGGGAGCAATGATTGTCTGGATTTTGTGTTTCAAATACTGTAGTTGTGTGGAGTGTGCTTGTGGGATTCCATGCGTGTGTGTGTGTGTGTGTGATGAGGGCAGACAGTGTTCTGTATGTTTTTTGTTGTCTGGTTCATGTAAAAGTTTTAACAGGTAACAGTTCAACATTTTGGGCAAGAAAAGGTTAATGCAAAAGTGCGGCAGGTATTTGTTGCTGCTGCTGAGAAGGCTGCTGCCCATAGGCCGGTGGTTTTAGCTGTGCAAAGCAGGGTGAGCAACTTTGGGAAAAAAAAAATGCGTAATGATAATTCACTCTAGCTGTTATTAGTGACTGTAGTTTTGTTGTGTATTGCTTCAAGCTTGTTTTCCAGCCAGTGTACTATCAACAGCACGTAAGGGATTTGATTCAGTGATGCTGTCAGCGTGGGTCCCTGAATAGGTTAGTTGAATCACCCTCCGATACAGTGGGCTGTCCAGTATGGTTCCCACAATGGGATGCAGACAGTTGGTTGGACACAAGGGTCTCATCTTTCTTGGGACACTGACAGGCTGATCAAATATAAAGGGTTCAAGGAAACCGCCCTTATAATGTTACAATGTGGTCTGAGCCATAGGGGTTAGGAAGTATTGCTTTTGATTCTGCTTGTGTGACAAAAAAAAAAAAAGGGGGGGGGGGGGATTGTAATGATGGAGCAAAACCCCTTTGACTGTTAAAAATGTGCAGTCTATTTCTGCAGCTGCTTCACATTCCGTTTGCATCAGAATGCTTCTACTTTAAGGAATCACTTTAACCTGTCTACTTCTCAAGAACTGATAACCTGGGAGAGGGGGTATATTTCTGTCCTCCTACCTACAGGTCCACGGCGGCTGCCTGAAAAGCTTGCCAAGCCTTGCCATGAGTGGGACAGATGAGTGGAAGAACTCGATGCACCAGCTACAGGAGCTGACCATGAATAACCCAAGCAGAATGAGATAGAGAGAAACGAATGATTGTAAAACATCACTTGGGGGCAACTGAAAAGTAGCAGCTTGAATATGTGTGCTTGTAAAGTAGCTATTATTAGAGGTTGGGATTTTGCATATAAAACCACTTGTATTTACTAGCCAGTTGCTAATAAGAAACTATACCTTGTATTGTATGGAATTGTCACTTGTAAAAGAGATGTTAGAACATGCAAATTTGCAGCACCTGCTAGAAAATGCTAAGGTAAAAGCTAGAAAGATTCTAATATGATGGTACTCTTACAAAGCAGGTAATAGAACAAATTAAGAGGGTGGGAGAACTCCACTGTAAGAAGTTTCTTTGGTTGGTCCCTCGCTGCCATTGGCATCTTCAGCATGCTGATGCATTCTGTGATAGTTACTCTGCTAATATAAATCTGTGTGTGCTTTGTTGTAGTAGTGACTTGTTCCTGGATGAAGCAGGTGAAACTCTGCACCAACAACAGGGTGCAAGGACTGATGTTGACCAATTGCCTGCTACCACAATCAAGGGCAAGACTGGGTTGGCCTCTGTGTCTGCCACCAAGAAGAACCTTTAGCTCCGCTGCTGGCTGCAACCCAGCAGGCGTGGAGTGGTGGAGACACATGCCATGCCAGACCTTGATGTGAGGGATGGCCTCCGTTGTTATCAGAGAGCCATCCAGGAGAAAAGGGTAGGCCCAGCTGTGTACAGCTATCAACGGGACCATACTGAGTGCCAGCGAAATATACAAAGCCCCAAACTCAACAACATAAAGAAACAGCAATGACAGAAATCTTTGTAATACCTGTTCTATTTTTTGTGACCACGGGTAATGGACAAGTATACAGAGCATATCTGTTAAATCCCAAATATTCCAACCTGTTACATGGTGTGTAGGATTCACTGGTATGCCACATGTTATAAAGGTTCAAGTGACTTCAAATCAGACTAGTTGTACTGAAATAATGCTACCTAGAGTAGTGGGTTGTTATGTTACACAAGTCAAGCAGTGTCAGAGCAAACATACCAAATTGTAAAAAACTTTTAGTAAACCTAAAAAGGGGGAGATGTGGAGACAGTGTTCTCACAGAGAATGGATATTTGGTACATGAGCTCTGAATAACTCCGAGGGATACAGCAAGGCCGTGGGAGGCCCGAGGAAGCCTAAGCAAGCAAGATAAGAAGAAGCTGTAATTCACTGAGTGATGAGAACTGTGGACTGTTGGCAAGCGTTCGAGGTCAAGTTCTCACACCTGTGCTTAACCAATTATATGTTAGTCACTAAGGGTCTTCAAGACAAGTATCCAATCATGATATGCCAAATTGCTGTAGGTGTGTGTAAGCAATAGTATATAAGGAGTTAATGCTTTGCAATAAATGGCTTTTTGTCTGATCATATTGATCTCTGACTGAGTCCTTTCCGCGGCAAAGTCCCAAAGATTTTTAAACAGTATACTTAGCTGACATAAAATGCTCTCTGATAGATATTTTAATATGTTTTTCTTCATAATTAAATCTCATTCTCAAAAGTACTATAGATATTCCATGATATTGCCTCACTCCTGATTGAAGTATCAACAGCAGATTTATTGGTATATACACGATTAATCCTCTGTACTTCTTGTATTATGTTTTCTCTCAAGTGGCATTTATAAGCTATTAAAGCATTAAAGCAGCCTGTCTTTAATAAAAATATATTTATCCCTAAATCCTGATAAACTAAGAGTGTCTACTATGAACACTACATAAGAGATTACTAGAAAATGCTTAGCAAAAGTTTAAGTCTTTGGCTTCAAAACCTAACTTTCATGGCTGAATTCCCCCAAATCTGATCAAGTTACTCAAAAGATTGTAGTAGCAAATAGTCTTATATTGCCAATTCATTACCATTCATATTGTACTTTGACCATTTGAAAAGCTATGAGCATGTTAGGATTTATCAGGGCAGTATCTGTAAACAGCCTCTATTGGAATAAAGGAAAACAAAGTAATTTAGGGCTCAGCTCTCGTCTAATTTACATCCATGTTTACCAAACTCAGGCTAACAGTGGAATCATTTCAATGTATAGCATGTGTAATCAGCATTACGCCCTTAGGCTTTGTGGTAATGATAGTAGATTGGTTGGATTTTTTTTTTTTTGCTACATTATCAAAAGTTCTTTGGTCAGATTCCCATGCATTAATAATCAGTTCAATATTTTTAACTTTATCCGAGAAAATTCTTGCAGTTTACTTTTCTTTTAATAGATATTGGTAGCACTTTTCAGATTGAATCTGAGGTGACATCTAACTCCAAAAATAACTACTTTTTTTTTTTTTTTTCCAAAGGACTGTGCTCAATAGATGTAAATGTTTTTCTGTTAGGCTACATCTGTCTTTCCTAAAATACTTCTATTTTCCTACTACAAGTATTGTTACATTCATTAACACTCCAGATATTCTAACAGTAGGTCAAACAAAGAAAGCTTAGTATTTATTCTATTATTCCTAGTTACCTTTTGCTGCTGTAGAAGCAAGTCAAGTATGTAGTGGTTTTACTCCTTTTACTGTAAACCAGCAAAGGCTTGTTAGCTTGTGTTTGCATTTTTAATATTGGTGGCTGACCAAAGAGTTTTCAAATTGTCACTAGTCCTGGAAAAAAACAAATTCAAAATAACAAAGGAAAAAAATACTGGTTTTGTTTTAGAATTGTTGATACGAAATAGAAATAAAAACACATGCCCAAGTAGAAGTTAACTAACATTTTAGCAAATTGTTTACCATTTACACAACTTGACCAGAGATAAGTTCCCCCTTTTTTGCATACAATGGCATGAGTAAGAAGTCAATTTGGAGTCATGTAGAACACAATTTAGAATGAAGAACTATTGCAGAAAAATTAAGAATGCTTGATTTACTCTGGGTTTTAATATTGTACTTAAAAATTGAACTATTCCAGTTTCTGTGCAGTAAATATTTTTAAAGCAAGACTTGCACGTACCTTCTCTAACTAGTTAGAGATTGGAGAAGATTTGATAAGAGTTGGCCAGTGATAAATTATGAAAATTAATTTGAAACATTAATATTAAAATATAGTAAAATCATTAACAAACTCGCCTACTTTAACTGACTTTGCTTGCTTCTGCTTAAGTTAAACAGTTGGGTTTAGTTCCTAGAAACCACATTTTTCTCCAAGTTTAAATGTACTCTAAAATTACACATTCAATTTAATGTGAAGCTTCCAGCATCACAATTCTGTTTTTTTTTTCTTCATATTACAACACACAGTTAAACAATTCTACTAAGTAATTGCTTTGTGAGAAAGACAACTTTATTTTCACATTTTGCTATCAGAATGCCTGTCGTGGTTTAAATCAAATTCTCACAGTACTCTCACTCATTCCCCCTCCTTGCTCCCCCAACTCCCGGAGAGTTAGGAAGGAGAATCCAAAGAATGTAGCCCCCTCGGGTTGAGATAAGAACGGTTTAATTGCTAAGGCACAACACAAACCACTATTGCCATTACTACTACAAATAATAATGATACAGTCAATAACAAGCGAAGAGAATACAGCACCTCACCAGCCACCGACCCATAACTCACTCCACCCTGCCTGACCGAGCACCGCGTGCTCCCTCCTCCATTTTCCTCCAGAGTTCCACCCCTCCTCCTCTCCCAGTTGCATCCTGGGCATCACGTGCTATGGTATGGAATACCTCATTGGCTAGCCTGGGTCAGGTGTCCTGTCTCTCCTTCCTCCCGGCCTCCCCTCCTCCCCGGCAGAGCATGCACTCAGAAAAAGCCCTGAACAAAAACACCCCCAAAACATGCCCGCCACCAAGCAACCGCTCCCAGCCCAGAAGTCAAAACACAGCACCGCACCAGCTACAAGAAGGAGAAAAAATGACTGCTACTGCTCATCCCATAACAATGCCTCATGCTTTCCTTCTTCAAAATTACTTTTTATACACATTTGGGACAATTTTATGTTAATAATGCGTAACTCTACTACAAGTCTTATTTCATTTTTTTTTAAATTTGTATACCCAAGTGAGGTTTTATGGTATCTTGTTTTCCTTTTTACCATGGGTGTGAAATTAATCACTTTTGTGTTTATTGATAATTTTTTCTCTATTGTGTTTTCTTGAATCTTACATTCTTAATAAGGGATTGTATTATGAAATATTTCTTTCCTCCTTGAAAAGATTTGTACTCTTTTTCATAGAAAAAAACCCACAAGGTAGATGATTTAGAATAAATCTGGACTGTTGAATCTTGAAAAAGCTCTGAAACAAGGAATTCAAGTAATGCTGCTCACTGTTCATTTCCTTCTCCTATACAAACTATTTTGAGTTCTTTACAAGAATGAATGAAAGTAATCTGCTTGTTCTCACTAACGTAATCCTGAATGCCATTTAATTATTGCTGGTTACTTGTGGAATACAGCAGACAGGATTTGATCTATTATATACTGATCAACTTATTTAGACTTGTTTGTGTTAAGTTTTATTAATTTGTATTGATAAGTTAATAAGTTTTCTTAACTAGGTATTCATTTACAGGACCTAATTCCTTATCTCATTAGATTTAATTGTCATAGTTTCTTTTCCATTCTTTTACTAAAGTTTCTTTGTTTTCCAATATTGTTAAATTGAAATTCATTAAGTTAACCAAGTTAGCACAGCAAGTGGACATGAAATTATCTAATATGAACAATCTAAGGCTATAAATACTGCTCATGAGAGGAGTGATTTCTGAATGAACACTAGTTTAATAAAAGTACTGTAACTGTAACCAGAGATGGCCATTCTCAGTAAAAAAACCTAAGTGGGCTGTTAAACCAAATCCTTGCATAGATTTTTAAGCGTATGCTTGCATAGAAAACAAAAGTTTGTGTCTTAGGTAACCAAGCAGCTTCTATAAACACATCATTGCAATTAAATAGGTAATAAATATTTGCTATGTCGAGTGCAAGATTTCGAAATGCCTGGAAACCATTTGTTTAAGAAAGGTATCTGAGGAATAAAGGCCAAGTACCAACATTATATAAAGGCAAAAAGTTTTTTTTTTTTTTGAAAGAAAGAGGAAAAAAGAAAAAAGAAAAAGCCAGTAGGAAAAAAGAAAAAAAAAGTAAAAAAAAATAAAGTAAAAGAAGGGATTCTGCAGGCAACCTTGTTTTTCATTAACCTGTATTTCTAAATTGCCTTTGTACTAAGGCAAGTAATACATTATAGGCCATAGGCTTTCAATTTCATTAGAAAGTAAAGGTAAAATTCATTTAACCTTAAAGTCCAGATTTTCTGAATGTGTGTAAATAGAAAGGTGGCTTACCTGACTGAGGGTCAGAAGACAGTGACATGTAAAGATATAGAAGACCAACTTCCTATATCCCATGTCCACCCACCCAGCCATTGCTATAACCTGAAGAGTAAAATATTAGGTAGTTCTTCTATCTCCTTGGGCTCAGGCGAGAGGGCAGGAGGAAGGCAGGTAGTGGAGGGTTGGGCTGCTGGGCCCTAGCAGGGTGGCAGTGGGTGGCCAAAGCGTAGCAGATGGTGGCTGTGCCTTCTTTCACTTCTGGATCCAGAAGCTCACACAAGGATAGGACCAGAACACAGTGGACTCGTGATCTCAGCCACACAGTTAGACACTCATCACCTGCTGCAAGGACACAAAGTTAAGTCATGGAGTCTAGCAGAGCCCTGGGCAGGGGTTGCCCATAGTGGTCCAGTGTGGCTGCTGTGCAGTTTGTTACCCTTCTTTTTGCAGACACAGGCCTGGACAACAAATGGACAGAACCATGGAGCGCTCCTGTCCTCACACACAGAGAGACTGGATAGTCAGCTTCTTTTCATATCGTTGAGAAGAATGAGGATATTGGCAGTGAAACTGCACAGTTGCAAATTTAACTACGTGAACTATGCAGATGCAGACAAGGCCAGGACCAGACCATAGCACGCCCGTGCCCTTCTCTCCTTAGCCACTCAGCCAAAGATTTCTGTAGCTTTCAATATAACCATTGTCTCAAGGACAAGGAAACACAGCCTGCATCATGCCGTGTTCCCACAGGCAGCTATAGGATCCCCACAGCTACAGACAGGGGGAGGTCTGCACCATTCACCCTCTGTGCATGAAACTGACCTGAAATAAAATTTTCTGATTCAGGAACCATTTGCTGATCCTTCTGCTTTGTGTGGTCTTTGGAGGCAAATCTTCTGGGCCTCTTCCTTATTATCGTACAATTATAGAATGTTTTAGGTTGGAACAGACCTTCTAGTCCAATCCCCCTGCCATGGGCAGGGGCACCTTCCATGGGACCAGGCTGCTCAAAGCCCCGTCCAACCTGGCCTTGAACACTTTCAGGGGTGGGGCAGCCACAGCTTCTTTGGGCAACCTGTTCTAGTGCCTCACCACCCTCAGTGAAGAATTTCTTCCTATTATCTAAATGTACTTCCTTTCCTTGCAGTCCCTCTTGTTTTATCACTGCTTACCTTTATAAAAAGTCCTTCTCCAGATTTCCTGTCGGCCCCTTTAGGTACTTGAAGGGACTACAGGGGCTCGCTGGAACCTTCTCTTCTGCAGGATGAACAAGCCTAGCTATCTCAGTCTGTCTCCCCAGGAGAGGTGCTCCAGCCTTCTGATTGTTCTCATGGTCTCCTCTAGACTTGCTTGAGCAGATCCATGTTCTTCTTATATTGGATGAGCAGAGCTGGATGCAGTACTGGAGGTGGGGTCTCACGAGAGTGAAGTAGAGGAAAGAATCGCATCCCTTGACCTGCTGGTCACACTCTGTTTGATACAGGCCAGCATGTTGTTGGCTTTCTGGGCTGCAGGCGCACACTGCTGGCTCACATTCAGTTTTTCATCCATCAATACCCTCAAGTCCTTCTTCGCATTGCTGCTCTCGATCCACTTATCTCCCAGAGTTTATCCAGATATAAGATTGTAGTTTTGACTATTGTTCAGAGCCCCTGAAGCACAAAACTATATGGATTTCCAATGTTTCTCATTCCAGTAGGAAACACTTGCATATTTTTACAAGCTGTATAGGTCAGCAGTAGCATCAGCAGGTGAAAGAACTGTTATTCTATTTCTTTTGAAAATCAGCATGGCTTCACCTCTTGAATCAGTTCACAAGTCAGCATATTAGAGAATGTTTTCCTAAATAATAAAATCCTTTTATATCATCCCTATTCTGCTAGGAAGTTTTCAGAAGTTCTAGAAGCTTTAAAGTATCCAGATGATTGTCAACTACATTTCGACTATATTCTTGCAACAGCTATGCCATATTAAAAAATGTAGGAGGAAAGTCAGTAGAAAAACTTGGCTATATGGACATGAGCAGGAGTGGTCAAACTGGCATCATGGTTTATTTCTGCCCCTATAGTTTAGTGGCACAGTTCGCCTACCATACGTAAGTATGCACTGAGTAAGTAAAGTGTTCAAATTCCCAGACTGATTTAATTTTTTATTTTATTTAGCAGCTGTGGTAGAGTTCCACAAGACTCATAGGTCCTTACTATCAGGTATTTAAGATCACTGAGTATGGAAATTTTGTTTTGTTAGTAAAAGCCTCATGTACATTGGTATTCAACATAGGAAAAAAAAACCAAACTAAAACCACTGTGAAAAAGTAATATTTTTTTTTTTTGTGATCCTGGAATCCCAGGAGAGATAAAGTTGAATGGATATTCAGTTCCTCCCTACCCTTAGCCTATTGTTACTGAAATCTTTCATTCTGGGGTACTAAAGTCTCATCTCTGCAATATGCAGGTACTTCTCTTCACAATTCCTTGCCTCAGACATATAAACACCACATTAGAAAGATAGTTCGTAAAGTCCTGAAGGTTTTTTGAACCCAGGCTACTGTACTTTTTATTGCCATTAATTTATTATGAATTATTGTTTAACTGCTTTAATAATCATTTTCTATTCAACATGGAAGATTAAAATGGAGTGAGATTACACATTGAAATGAAATGAGAAAACTAATATCTTCCACCAAACACAATAAAAAATAAACTAGATATTACAAGTTATAGCTGTTTGTGCTCTTCACCATTTTTCCAGTCTGAAGTGCTTCTGTCATGCTTTACACAGCTGCTTATAGCAATGCCTCTGAATATTGTTTGCTCTAGGATTTGATAAGACAGAGAGGGAGGAAGGGGGACTGTGCAGTCATTGACAAAAGTTCCTACATAACTTGTTCATTAGACCAGCACACCTCTAATTTTTGTGCCTATGTCTTTAAGTTTAAAACTGCCAGTTATTCATCATAGCAAGAACCTCACCTTTATAAGGAGCTATAGCAGATGAGACCATGAAGGGTGCAATGAAGAGACACTGCTTCCAAGGAAAGGTTCAGTCTAGATCCTGATTTCATGGACACCAGACTGAGCATGCTCTAGAAAACAAACCTGACTCGAATTTTCTCATTGCTTTTAAGGGTATTATTGTATTTCTAGGCTGTTGGAACACTCTTTTCTAGAAATTCAGAATGGATATGAACTAAGTGGTAGCTATTGAAGATATTTTTATCCTTCCTGTGGAAGTGTCAGTTTTGCTAACATTGACATTTTTTTCTGAAAGTCATTCATAGCTGCTTACTGTGGTGGTCATTATTATACCTGCATGGGAAATGTCTAGAACCCTATTTAAGACTATGCAGACACTACAGAACTGTAAAGCTACTTCTTTGTATTGTTACGTAGCTTAAACAGTACCTTTATTTAGGAGCAATATCTGGAAGTCATGCTTTTAACCAGATTTTCACATAAATGCTACATCATGAACTGATACTAATGTAGTAGTGGTTCGATGATTTTAACTGTAATTTAAGCTCAGGTGCTAATATAAATAAGAATGAACTTTGTTCTTTCTCTGCTAAGAATTGTGTTGGTGTTTTATATGAGCATACCTAGGAGTTCCTTAATCTTCTCATAAAGCAATTTCATGTTCACAGACTGTTAATTATTTATTCACCTTGCTGGACTGACTTCTGCATCTGCTTTTTGTTATACCACTATACCACTAAGAACTATAAAGCTTTGATTTCAACTTACAGGGTGGTACATTTCCAGGCTTAAACTCAGTATAACGCTTGTGTGTGTGTTTTAATCTTACATGTATTAAATGACTTGGTAATAACATTATTCATATGTTTTAAAATTAAGAATTCATTAAAAATTGAGAATGCCATTGTGTTAATTCATTTTGCTAAGCACAGTGGCGGATTCATTATGAAAGTTGTGTAATACTGTGGTGGACCAAAACCTTAGAGATCTGTGGCAGAGTAAAGTAAATAAGAAACTGAGATAATGAGATACATAGAAGTCAATAGAAACTAGGACTCCTGCAATACAAGCTTTTTGAAGACATTGTCAGAGATTTAAAATTATCTGTGTTTAAATGCTGAAATTAAACATGCATTACTGTTTGACTTGAAGCCATGCAACCTTGGGCTCTAGTCTATGAATACCACAAAAGCTCAGAGAATTTGCCAACTCTGAATGGATAATTGCAAAGGGAATAACTCCTGCAGTATTTCTTCTCTGAATATGCTGGAATTCTCCAGGAAAAATGCAAAGTAGGATATGTAGAATCTGTTATACTTTCTCTCTTTCACAGTGGCTGTGAACAGAATGTAAGGTCAAGTAGTACTTCATTTCAGTGATCTGCATCACATTAACATGAGGACCAATTTTAGTATGAAGATGTTTGAGTTAGAAGATAAGAACATCTTGGAATTTGTCCACTGAGGATGCAATAGAACAGACTCGAGTGAAGGTGGGTAACACAACATACTGTGGCCCTTTTACCAATATGACTGGTAAAAATCATTTGCTTTCATTTCCATCATGCATTTCCACTACAGTGCAGTAATACTTAAAGACGCAGAATAAGGAGTTAAGGAGTTACAGTTGCCAAAAGGCTGTTTGCATACACAGGAATAAGTATACCATGTCTTTAGAAGCATTTGAGTTGCATTTCTAGTTTAGGGGATAGAATTTAACCTGAGGCTGAATTCCTGCTGTAGAGTTCTCCCCACAGCAATGCAGTGGCCTAATAAGGATTTTTTTTTGGCAAAAGAAAGAGTGTCAATCAAAATACCTTTACCAAAGGAAAAGAAAGAAGAAAATCCTGCCTGGAGTCTTGACTACTGGCTTGCTGGAGCACTCAGATTTCCATGGTCTTAATATTAAAAAATCCTGCAAAAGCTGATTCAATATGTGGGGGCGTTAAGAAAAACTGCAAATGCTGGTCCTTGGGACTTCAGTCGAAGGCTTCGGTTGGGATGCTCAGTATTTCTATTTAACTAACACGATATGGAGAGAACTTGGAGGTTTCTCACTCCTTCCTCTATTTTACCCACATTCCCCCATTCATACTCCACAGTTTATTCTGACTGATGAGAGAATGGGCTAATTCATGCTATATTTCTGAATGCTACAATCTGCAAAACCTTAAACCTGCTTTTGCTGTGTCATGACACCGTAAGTCATCTATTCAGAGAAACATTGGCCCCCGGAATTGAATGGCACATCTGAGTTCTGTGTGCAGTTTCAGTTCAAACTTCTTAAAATAATGTGAAGCTGTTTTCCTCTTCTCCAGGGGTATTGGTGGCACAGATGGTTTCCAAGGAGGAATGAAACATTGTAGTGTTGAAAGTGTAGTTTCTTTGCAATTTTACAAGGTTTTCCCCTGAAGAATGTATTCCAGACTCCAACTGAATTTTCTGTCAGAGGCAGCTCAGCAGTTTGCTTCCCCCTAGAAACTGAAAACAAAGTAACAAGTATAGTGTCACTCACAGTATATGAGATTGCTCCGTGGCTGTGCCAAAAATGGTTTTACCCCAGAAGATTGCTTCTGGACCCATATTCGCAAGGTGAATTTACTTTAATATCAACTTCATCTGTTTCCTACTTCACCACACATTTTTCAACACAGTTTTTTTTTTTCATATGACACAGAAATATTCATTTCCAAATATTAAACCCATGCCTCAGAATTATTTAGCCTTAAGGACTAATTTTTCATAAAGTGGTTGATCTGTCTGGTTTCTCATCATTCATGATATTTACAAAAATTGATTGCCATTCAGCCATTTCAATGAGAAGCAAAAATTAGCATCTATTTGAACTGGCTGAAAAATTATCATATTGCAACTGCAAGGAGTATTGAACTGTTAAAACTACCACTCACTTCCCCACCCCTGTTCACCAAATATGCCTGCATGAGCAATGACAGGAGCCATCAGCAGCAGCAGGAGTACCTCCACTGTAATTGAAGCTCTTAGCTCTATTCAAGAGGTATCGCCAAAGTGGTGTCCAGTGAGCAGTTCTACATGTCTCACTCAAGGTCATGCTCTTGGTGCTCCTTTTTGAGTAAGGAAACAGTAAGCATATCTCTGAAAGAAAGCAGCAGAATTTCTTGTTTGTTGAGGTGATCCAGTTGTTTAAAAGCTGAGATAGGGAGTTAAAAGCACAAATTTGTCTTCACCTTCTGCAAACACCTTATTTTCATTTTGAGGCAACAAACAAGAACAGACATAGAGCTTTGGAGATAGACTTTCTCTGAAGGGCAAAGCCATCACTACACCGATTACTAGCATTTTCAATGTTAAGAAGTCCTTAGGTTTGTGCTGGCTTTTAAGACAGATTAATCAGCTCAGCTTGTTGTACAACAGGGCAGGTAATAAGGATGGATCCAACATTACTCCTTAGATATAGAATAAACAAATGGTTTCCATAAAGCAGCTCTTCAGAGTGGCATTTATCATGAAGGAACAAGGAGCAAAATATTACATCAGAAAAGGATCAAGAGTTCAGTTCTTGTCCTATGTTTACCAGACAAATAATGAATTTGTTGTTATGTTCAGGATCATTATCTACTCCTTAAAAAGACAAAAAAAAATTCACATTTCTTCTAAATATATTTTTTTGTATTTTGCGAGTAAGAAAATGAAAAATGCAACCAGCTGTTCTTACTTTATTTTTTAACCAACAAGATAAAATTTGAAAACAACAGAATACTTAATATTTTTCCTTTCATGGAAGGGCAAACTAATAGTCTATTAACCTCAGGAAGAATGGTAATAAGCAGATTATGACAGATGCAAGGAATAAAAAGTAATGTAGCTTTAGTATATAAAATAGCTGGGTGAAAAGTCACAAGGCAAAGTGATTGTGCCTTTTCACACAGAGTAAATAGAAAAATAAAAGCTGTGAGAAAAGATAGCTGAGACAATGAAAGCCAGCACACTCCAAACATGTGAGGAGGTGTCAGTAGAAACTCAGTAAGTGGCCCAAACACTGATAGAAAAATGAACTAACTAAAACACTATTTAAGAAAGTTTTGGGGCAAACATATTGCCATGCCAGTCACATTAGTTGTGCTAGTACACCTTTCAAAGGAAGAGCTAAGAAAGAGATTCAGGATAAATTGTTGACCAAAAGAGGTAAGGGATTATGAATGCAAAACCAATTGCAATTCTAAGGGGAACAGTACATCCATGCAGTTTTTTGTATATAAGCTCAAGGAATGGCTTTGTAACAGTCTTGCTTCTGCCTTCAGGTTTTCCCCTGCTGGAAAACATGAGTAAAATAAAAAATAATTGCTAAATCATGATGATCAATTAACTGTTCAGAGTGAAAGAAGACCACACTTTTTCAGAGGAAGGAACTAGGAAGTGAGTTTAAAAGAGATTCTCAGCAGTCAGCTAAGGAAGCTAAAGAAATAACAACTGTGCCTCAATACGAAAATTTGACTCTCAGTCACAGCACAGAGTTCCCTGACATCACCTCAGAGACTGTGAAGGGGTTTGTGTACTTGGCTTTAACTCAGTTGGTATTGCTATAAGCAGAAAATATTTTGGGACATTATGTTTTGATCTTGTGTTTTCCAAATTAATAAATGAATGAGTGTAAGAAAAAATTCAGGAAAGGAAATAAATTTGTTTTATTCCTATCACACAAGATGCATTATACAGTTAAATACAAATATGACTGATTTTTTTTCTGATGGGTTACAACAATATTTTTATGAATAAATACAATTTAAACTTGCTAAATCACACTAGTAGTTGATTTGCACTTGCATAATGTAAACAATAAACACTACCAAGGTTGAATAGAAAGTACTTTTTACCTAAAATCCTACAATACCAAAGAGCAAGTTGGATAACAACTGATTTAAAATATGTAATGCAGATTTTTATTAGTAAGTTCAACAGAATTGGCAGCCAGCAATGCTCTTTACACTGAACTATTACTCAGTCCTTACAGTGCAGAATTACCTTGCAAAATTCATCTTCTATTATACTAATCCAATATAATGTGACTTCCACACTTTCTACAAGAAAAAAAGAAAGAAAGAAAGAAAATCAGTATCATGACAGTGGTTTGGGGATTTTGTAATATTGATACAATACAGAAATATTGATGAGAAATTACTGTAGCTGTGCTTCCCAAAGGAAAGTCACAGTCACTTCAGCAAAGAGAAAAGGACTATTGACTGTGTACTGTCTACATCTAGGGCCAAACCAGGAAGTATCAAAGAAAACCATCAAAGTCATGGGACATTTTTTAAAAAAGGAAATCAAAGCAAAAAGGAAACAAAGAAAAAAAAAGATCAATTGCACCTCCTTGTGGCGTTTTTGATATAGTTGTTTTTTTCTGAATTGAGACAATGAAGGTAGTTCTATTTGAATACACACCTAGAAATTACATAAAGAAAAAGGTCCAAGTGCATCTCTTCAGAGATGTATTTTCGTTCTTTAAGGATTGACTGCTAAGTTCATCTTGCTGTCCTTCAGAGGTTATATTCTACCCAGTCATGCTTTTGCTGCTGTTTCACCACCTAAGCTGTGAACAAAGCAAAGACGGAACAAGATGTCTCTGGACAATTTGTTTCTCTCCAATGGGGGCAGTAAATAAGCAATATTCAGCATACTTCAACAAGTACATGTTTTACTGGGATGGTGCCAAAACCCAACCAACTAGCCTCTCAAAGCAACTCTTACTATTCAAAAAAAAAAAGAGAGAAATAAAGAAAGAAAAAGAAAAGCTGGAGCAGCTGTAAAGTGAGATGAGAGAAAGAAAGAAAGAAAGAAAGAAAGAAAGAAAGAAAGAAAGAAAGAAAGAAAGAAAGAAAGAAAGAAAGAAAGAAAGAAAGAAAGAAAGAAAGAAAGAAAGAAAGAAAGAAAGAAAGAAAGAAAGAAAGAAAGAAAGAAAGAGAAAGAAAGAAAGAAAGAAAGATACTTGTCTTGAAGACCCTTAGTGACTAACATATAATTGGTTAAGCACAGGTGTGAGAACTTGACCTCGAACGCTTGCCAACAGTCCACAGTTCTCATCACTCAGTGAATTACAGCTTCTTCTTATCTTGCTTGCTTAGGCTTCCTCGGGCCTCCCACGGCCTTGCTGTATCCCTCGGAGTTATTCAGAGCTCATGTACCAAATATCCATTCTCTGTGAGAACACTGTCTCCACATCTCCCCCTTTTTAGTTTTACTAAAAGTTTTTTACAATTTGGTATGTTTGCTCTGACACTGCTTGACTTGTGTAACATAACAACCCACTACTCTAGGTAGCATTATTTCAGTACAACTAGTCTGATTTGAAGTCACTTGAACCTTTATAACATGTGGCATACCAGTGAATCCTACACACCATGTAACAGGTTGGAATATTTGGGATTTAACAGATATGCTCTGTATACTTGTCCATTACCCGTGGTCACAAAAAATAGAACAGGTATTACAAAGATTTCTGTCATTGCTGTTTCTTTATGTTGTTGAGTTTTGGGGCTTTGTATATTTCGCTGGCACTCAGTATGGTCCCGTTGATAGCTGTACACAGCTGGGCCTACCCTTTTCTCCTGGATGGCTCTCTGATAACAACGGAGGCCATCCCTCACATCAAGGTCTGGCATGGCATGTGTCTCCACCACTCCACGCCTGCTGGGTTGCAGCCAGCAGCGGAGCTAAAGGTTCTTCTTGGTGGCAGACACAGAGGCCAACCCAGTCTTGCCCTTGATTGTGGTAGCAGGCATTTGGTCAACATCAGTCCTTGCACCCTGTTGTTGGTGCAGAGTTTCACCTGCTTCATCCAGGAACAAGTCACTACTACAACAAAGCACACACAGATTTATATTAGCAGAGTAACTATCACAGAATGCATCAGCATGCTGAAGATGCCAATGGCAGCGAGGGACCAACCAAAGAAACTTCTTACAGTGGAGTTCTCCCACCCTCTTAATTTGTTCTATTACCTGCTTTGTAAGAGTACCATCATATTAGAATCTTTCTAGCTTTTACCTTAGCATTTTCTAGCAGGTGCTGCAAATTTGCATGTTCTAACATCTCTTTTACAAGTGACAATTCCATACAATACAAGGTATAGTTTCTTATTAGCAACTGGCTAGTAAATACAAGTGGTTTTATATGCAAAATCCCAACCTCTAATAATAGCTACTTTACAAGCACACATATTCAAGCTGCTACTTTTCAGTTGCCCCCAAGTGATGTTTTACAATCATTCGTTTCTCTCTATCTCATTCTGCTTGGGTTATTCATGGTCAGCTCCTGTAGCTGGTGCATCGAGTTCTTCCACTCATCTGTCCCACTCATGGCAAGGCTTGGCAAGCTTTTCAGGCAGCCGCCGTGGACCTGTAGGTAGGAGGACAGAAATATACCCCCTCTCCCAGGTTATCAGTTCTTGAGAAGTAGACAGGTTAAAGTGATTCCTTAAAGTAGAAGCATTCTGATGCAAACGGAATGTGAAGCAGCTGCAGAAATAGACTGCACATTTTTAACAGTCAAAGGGGTTTGCTCCATCATTACACTCCCCCCCCCCCCTTTTTTTTTTTTTGTCACACAAGCAGAATCAAAAGCAATACTTCCTAACCCCTATGGCTCAGACCATATTGTAACATTATAAGGGCGGTTTCCTTGAACCCTTTATATTTGATCAGCCTGTCAGTGTCCCAAGAAAGATGAGACCCTTGTGTCCAACCAACTGTCTGCATCCCATTGTGGGAACCATACTGGACAGCCCACTGTATCGGAGGGTGATTCAACTAACCTATTCAGGGACCCACGCTGACAGCATCACTGAATCAAATCCCTTACGTGCTGTTGATAGTACACTGGCTGGAAAACAAGCTTGAAGCAATACACAACAAAACTACAGTCACTAATAACAGCTAGAGTGAATTATCATTACGCATTTTTTTTTTTCCCAAAGTTGCTCACCCTGCTTTGCACAGCTAAAACCACCGGCCTATGGGCAGCAGCCTTCTCAGCAGCAGCAACAAATACCTGCCGCACTTTTGCATTAACCTTTTCTTGCCCAAAATGTTGAACTGTTACCTGTTAAAACTTTTACATGAACCAGACAACAAAAAACATACAGAACACTGTCTGCCCTCATCACACACACACACACACACGCATGGAATCCCACAAGCACACTCCACACAACTACAGTATTTGAAACACAAAATCCAGACAATCATTGCTCCCACTGCACAGTCCCACATGCAGAACGTGGCACAAGGACCTTGTGAAGACTATCAGGAAACCAGCTCTGAGAAGCATCATCATAGTGCAAGGTGGCAGGCTCAACCTTAGCGGGTGTCCCCGCAGAGTCTCGGCCTCCCTCACATCACATGAGGCTTGGGCTTTTATACTGACCAAAATGCACACTCATTCCAACACAGGTGGCCAGCCTATGTTGGAAGAAGTTGCCAGCAATATCTATAAAGGTCTCTAAGGGTAGATAGAAACATGGACATACTTATATTTACCTACTTCTAGTACACGAGTATCACAGAGAGACTGTATCAAAAGGAGTTGTATATGGGGTCCCAACTCCACGGTCTGACACATTCTGCCCGATACCCCTGATAAGAGCATACAAGAGACTTTCCCACTGTGGGTTTTGAACCAGTACAGGGGACCACAGGGAAACCGTGCAATACATCTGAATCCCCCACCCATCTCGCTTCTCCCTTTACAGCTGCCCATTTATCACGAGGATCTGGGGGATATAAATCAGGCTTCTTTTCCGGATGAATAGGCTCCAAGTCAAAAGCACCATCCAGGTCAGCATTGGCATTATCAGGCATCAGAATCTCAGGAGCAGCAACAGCAAACTGATGAACATGCACAGGCTCCTTCTTGGGGTCAATAGGGTCTGAATCAAAAGGATCATCTTCATACCCGTCTTCAGTCTTCGCAGCCATGGTTGGCAACCAGCGGAGGTTGGGGAGGGAGGGCGGGGGGGGGGGGGGGGGACACGCGCTCGTCTCCATGATCTCATTTTTTTACTTTAACGTCCCTAAAGCAGTTCTCCAAATGACTAACAAACTTTTCACAGAATCATTGCCTTTCCTGGCTGCATTCCACAGCTTAACTCCTGCCCCATTCCACAAGGATATCTCAAATCTGGTAGACTCATCAATCTCTGGGTAACGTGTCTTCAACCATTTCAGCATTAACTTTAAGTCTGTCTCTTTAAAGGTTGCTCCCTTCACCTTAAGAAGGACTGAAAACATCCATAAATCAGAGGCTTCTTCCTTAGCAATTTTTTCCCAAGTCTCAAGATTAAAAGCTTCGCCGACTCCCACAATTAACTCCTTCTCCTTACTCCAGAGCAACAATCTTTTTAGCATAGCTTCATCATAGTCTGTCCCTCTCACAGAGAGGATATGTTGGAAGAGCTTAAGCATTACTTCTTCTTCTTTACTTAGCTGTTTTCCCATCCTTAAGCTCCCTTCCAACCGTCCGGCTGCTCACCTTATTTGCACTGCGCAGTGTCTTCCGGGTTCACAAGGCTCCGATCCGAGGATTCCCTCCTCCAAGGCTTCTGCCTCCCGATCTTGGTCCAGCCAGATCGATTCCAGCCAATTTCTTCACGGCCCAGCGATTCACACCGTCTTCCGTTTCAATGTGAACTTATAGAGGGTCCCTGTTCGGGTGCCATTTGCCACGGAACGGACTCAGTCAGAGATCAATGTGATCAGACAAAAAGCCATTTATTGCAAAGCATTAACTCCTTATATACTATTGCTTACACACACCTACAGCAATTTGGCATATCATGATTGGATACTTGTCTTGAAGACCCTTAGTGACTAACATATAATTGGTTAAGCACAGGTGTGAGAACTTGACCTCGAACGCTTGCCAACAGTCCACAGTTCTCATCACTCAGTGAATTACAGCTTCTTCTTATCTTGCTTGCTTAGGCTTCCTCGGGCCTCCCACGGCCTTGCTGTATCCCTCGGAGTTATTCAGAGCTCATGTACCAAATATCCATTCTCCAGAGAGAACACTGTCTCCACAAGGAAGGAAGGAAGGAAGGAAGGAAGGAAGGAAAAAAAAAAACAACTCACCCAGAAGTTTCAGGAGCTTTGAACCTCAACTTTTATGTGTTCTGCAGTTGGAAGCAGCTAGAAAGACCACAGCAGTTTTTTTCTGTGTTTCATTTCTTTGTTTACTTATTCCACTCAGAGTTATGCCAATTACTTTGGTCATATACTTTTCAATAAGATTATCTCCATTTGCGATTATATGTGTACACAAATTATATATAGTGATTTTAAAATCTGTAACACATTAATGGTTTATCTCTTTAGTATCTGGGGGGTTTTGGTAGTACAGGTGTAATAAGGTGAAATCTATACCTCTAACATAATTCATAAAGATTTTCTGAAATTAGTTTCTGCATTTATTGAAACTTAATTGGATGAAAACGAGTTCCATGGGCTGAGAAATGAGTAAGGAACATAGAAATCTGCCCAGGCAGATTACTGTTCTTCCATTATTGTTAATTATTGTTATATGGAAAAGTAACTCAAAAATGCTGAAATAAATTCTGTGTTTCAAAATATATTTTTGTTTTTCTGATACTTCATATTTCTTCTAAAGCATTGTGTCATGGGTTCAGCAGTAGCTCATGCTCTGCCAGGGAGGAGGGAGAGATAGGGTGCCTGGTCTGGGCTAGTCGGGGAGGTATTCCATACCACAGCACGTCCTGCTCGGGGAGGGGACTGGAAACTGGTCAGAAGGGAAGGGGTTAACACTCCTCTGGGCTGGGCTCAGAGAGGGAACTGGAAGTTGGCCAGGAGGGGAGGGGTTAGCTCTCTCTTGCGGGCTGGGCTCGTTTCGGCGGGTGGTATCATATTCTCTCTCCTTGTTTATTTCCTCTAAGATTGATTTGTTAGTGGTAGCAGTAGTGATTTCTGTTATACCTTAATTGCTGGACTGATTTTACCTCAATCCGTGGGAGTTATATTTCTCCGGCTCTCCTCCCCATCCCTCCGGGAGTGGGAAGGTGGGGAGGGGGGGAAACAAAGGAGTGTGTGGACTTGGTTTAAACCACGACAGTTTTTGGCACCCAACGTGGGGCACAAACCCCCAAAATAACAACAAATCTGACAGGATTTATAGTCATTTGTCACAATGCTGATTTATTGGCTCTCACAGTTTTTTCTCTTGATCTCACGGTTTCAGGATTTTACCAATTACTTTTCATATATATTATCTGTGTTTGTGTTTATCAATCATGGGATTTGGGCTAAGTTTCTTACCTCATTGTTCTTTATGTTAATGACTTGTAATACAATAGAAGCATTCATGATGAAACTGATCTGGTTTATGTTCCCGGTATGGTCACCAACTTTATATTTTGGGAGGTATATAATAGAAGTGCTTAGCAATTTCACATCTTTTTTCTCCTTCTCGGGTGGTCAACCTGTGAAGGAGACATTCTTCTATCCTCCCAGTGTTCTCTCCAGATGGTCTACAACATCATTTGAGAGTTTTAAAGTTTTTGAATGGCCTTTTAATACTGTTGAGACTTGTATGTTGATTGTGATGGGGATCACCACAGTAGCACGCATACAGAGTGTGTTTTGCCCACAGTTATTTCATCTGATTTCAAGAGTTAAGCGGAGTCACGTCTGGTCCTGTATTGGGGTTAAACAAGGACATAGGAGGACCAAGAGATTTGTGCAGAGGCTGGACAGGCATGAGTGGCAGGGTGTGTGGGATAGTATGGGCAAGCATCTAGGTCAGTGGACCCCTCCAGTACTTTGGAATTTTACTTCCGAACAAGTGAAGAATCCGGAAGAATTAGTAAAACACCTAAATGAGGTGTGCTGTCATCCTGGCCATATGGACAAATTATGTCAACGTGCTGGGACTTGGCCTATGCCTATATGGCCTTGTTCGACACTATCCAACACCTTCAAAAGGAAAAAAATGTCCCTGGATCTGAGAGCAACACAGAAGTCAGCGCAGCTGTTCCAACTCCAAGTACAGCAGCTACACCATCCCCAGCGGCAAGTACAGTTGCTACCCAAACTTCAGCTGTGACAGACAGTGCAGCTACTCCAGCAACAAGTACAGTTGCTACTCAAACTACAGTGATAATCAATGCAGGTGAACCAGAGGACCAATTTGTACCAATATCAGTTCCTCCTGTATGCAAGAGAAAAACCAGCAAAGAGGCAAGAAAGAAGAGGCAGGATGAAGAAACTACGCATCCACTACCTGGTCTAGTATCTGATCAGGGGTCATCATCACATGACGAAGAAGAAGAGGTGACTTCTCGATCTCGGCCCTCAACTGAGCTGTGGAATATGTGAAAAGATTTCACCCTTCAACCAGGGGAGCACATCATCACCTAGCTGCTCCGATGTTGGGATAATGGGGCCGATGGTCACGAACTAGCAGGTACAGAAGCCAAGCAGCTGGGATCACTTGCTAGAGAAGGAGGAATTGACAAAGCAATTGCAAGAGAGAAAAAGTCCCTCAGTCTTTGGAGGCGGCTTTTGGCAGCTGTGAAAGAGAGGTTCCCATACAAGGATGATGTTATGGGTCGTTCAGCCAAGTGGACTACTATAGACAAAGGCATTCAGTCCCTGAGGGAATCAGCTATCGTAGAGATGATCTACCACACCAAGCCGAAAAATGGGAATGTACCTATAGACCCAGATGAAGTCGAATGCACAGGACCCATGTGGCAAAAACTTACACGGAACGCACTGTTGTCATATGCCCATCCATTGGCAACGGTAACCTGGAATGACATAGTACCACTAACAGTGGACGAAATAGTTCATAAACTCCGAGAATTTGAAGACAATCTTACACCTTCCATCATCTCAGCTGTGGAAAAACTGTCTCACGATCTCAAACAGGATCTCAGACAGTTGAGGGACGATCTGTCTGATCTATCCAGCTCTTCATGTGTGCCAACACGTGTTTCAGCTATTAACAAAAGGCGTCCTTTTGCTCGAGAGAGAAAATATATAAGATACACACCACGGGCCACCCTATGGTTTTACCTGCGGGATCACGGAGAAGACATGATAAAGTGGGATGGAAAACCTACTTCAGCCTTGGAGGAACGTGTGGGTGAATTGAAGAGAGGAGCAAGGGCCAAGACTGATCGCCCCATGAGAGCTGCAGCTTCAGTCTCTGGCGAACAGGTTCCCAGATGGAGCAGAAGAGCTGATTTTACTCCAGCTCCTGTGATAAAGAAGAATAATCCCTTTCAACACAACTTAGGTGTCCAAGATTGTGACGATAATGACTATTAGAGGGGCCCTGCCTCTAGCCAGGTGGAGGTAGGGGACAATTGTATTTACTGGACTGTGTGGATCAAATGGCCTGGCACGTCAGCCTCACAGAAGTATAAGGCTCTAGTTGATACCGGTGCACAGTGTACCCTGATGCCATCGAACTGTCAAGGGGTGGAACCCATCTATATTTCTGGAGTGACAGGAGGGTCCCAAGAGTTGACTGGACTAGAGGCTGAAATTAGCCTGACTGGGAGGAAATGGCAGAAGCACCCCATTGTGACTGATCCAGAGGCTCCATGCATCCTCGTCATGGACTACCTCAGCAGAGGGTACTTCAAAGACCCAAAAGGGTACTGGTGGGCTTTTGGTATTGCTGCTTTGGAGACTGAGGAAATTGAGCAGCTGTCCACCTTGCCTGGTCTCTCAGAGGATCCTTCTGTTGTGGGGTTGCTGAAAGTCGAAGAACAACAAGTGCCAATTGTGACAACAACAGTGCACTGGCGGCAGTATCGCACCAATCGAGACTCCCTGATTCCCATCCATAATCTGATCCATAGACTGGAGAGGCAGGGAGTGATCAGCAGGACCCGCTCACCTTTTAATAGCCCCATATGGCCAGTGCGAAAGTCTAACGGAGAGTGGAGACTAACAGTAGACTATCGTGGCCTGAATGAAGTCATACCACCATTGAGTGCTGCCGTGCCGGACATGTTAGAGCTGCAGTGTGAATTAGAGTCAAAGGCAGCCAAGTGGTATGCCACGATTGATATTGCCAATGCATTTTTCTCAATTCCTTTGTCAGCAGAGTGCAGACCACAGTTCGCTTTTACTTGGAGGGGTGTCCAGTTCACTTGGAACCGACTGCCCCAGGGGTGGAAACACAGCCCCACCATCTGCCACGGACTGATCCAGACTGCACTGGAACAGGGGCAAGCTCCAGAACACCTGCAACACATTGATGACATTATTGTGTGGGGCAACACAGCAGAAGAAGATTTTGAGAAAGGGAGGGAAATAATCCAAATCCTGCTGAAAGACAGTTTTGCCATAAAACGGAGTAAAGTCAAGGGAGCTGCACGGGAAATTCAATTTTTGGGAATAAAATGGCAATATGGACGTAGACAGATCCCTACAGAAGTGATCAATAAGATAACAGCAATGTCTCCACCAACTGATAAGAAAGAAACACAAACTTTCTTGGTGCTGTGGGGTTCTGGAGAATGCACATTCCAAATTACAGTTCAATCGTAAGCCCTCTCTATCATGTGACCCGGAAAAAGAATGATTTCAAAAGGGGTCCTGAGCAACAACAAGCCTTCAAGCAAATTAAACGCGAGATAGTTCAGGCAGTGGCCCTTGGACCAGTCCAGACCGGTCCAGATGTGAAAAGTGTACTGTACACGGCAGCTGGGGAGAATGGTCCTACCTGGAGCCTCTGGCAGAAAACTCCAGGGGAGACTCGAGGTCGACCCCTTGGTTTTTGGAGTCGGGGATACAAAGGCTCTGAGGCTAGCTATACCCCAACGGAGAAAGAGATATTGGCAGCTTATGAAGGGGTTTGAGCTGCTTCGGAAGTGATTGGCACTAAAGCACAGCTCCTTTTGGCACACCGCTTGCCAGTGCTGGGCTGGATGTTCAAAGGCAAGGTCTCCTCTACACATCATGCAACTGATGTTACTTGGAGTAAATGGGCTGCACTAATTAAACAACGAGCTTGGATAGAAAATCCCAGTTGTCCAGGCATTCTGGAAGTCATCATGGACTGGCCAAAGGGCAAAGATTTTGGAATGTCACCAGAGAAGGAGGTGATGCGTGCCGAAGAGGCACCGCCATATAATAAATTGTCAGAAAGTGAAAAGCAGTATGCCTTGTTCACTGATGGGTCCTGCCGTATTGTGGGAAAGCATCGGAGATGGAAGGCAGCTGTATGGAGTCCTCAGCGACAAGTTGCTGAAACTGCTGAAGGAGAGGGTGAATCGAGTCAGTTTGCCGAGGTGAAAGCCATCCAGCTGGCCCTGGACATTGCTGAGCGAGAAAGGTGGCCAGTACTCTACCTTTATACTGACTCATGGATGGTGGCAAATGCCCTGTGGGGGTGGTTGCAGCAATGGAAGCAGAGCAACTGGCAACGCAGAGGTAAACCCATCTGGGTTGCTGCATTATGGCAAGATATCGCTGCCCGGGTGCAGAAGCCGGTGGTGAGGGTACGCCATGTAGATGCCCACATACCTAAGAGTCGGGCCACTGAGGAACACCACAATAACCAACAAGTGGATAAAGCTGCTAAGATTGAAGTGGTTCAGATGGACTTAAATTGGCAACATAAAGGTGAATTATTTTTGGCAAGGTGGGCCCATGACACTTCAGGCCATCAGGGCAGAGATGCAACGTACAAATGGGCTCGTGATCAAGGGGTGGACTTAACAACGGACACTATCGCCCAGGATATTCATGAGTGTGAGACATGTGCTGCAATTAAACAAGCTAAATGGTTAAAACCTCTTTGGTATGGAGGACGATGGATGAAGTATAAATATGGGGAGGCCTGGCAAATTGACTATATCACAATCCCCCCAACCCGCCAAGGTGAGCGCTATGTGCTTGCCATGGTGGAAACAACCACAGGATGGCTGGAAACATATGCTGTGCCCCACGCCACTGCCCAGAACACTATCCTGGGCCTTGAGAACCAGATTTTGTGGAGACATGGCACCCCAGGGAGAATTGAGTCAGACAATGGGACTCATTTTCGGAACAACCTTACAGGCACTTGGGCCAAAGAACATGGCATTGAGTGGGTATATCACATCCCCTACCATGCACCAGCCTCTGGGAAAATTGAACGGTACAATGGGCTGTTAAAAACTACACTGAGAGCAATGGGTGGGGGAAATTTCAAGCATTGGGATACACATTTACCAAAGGCCACCTGGTTGGTCAACACCAGAGGATCTGCTAACAGGGCTGGCTCAGCCCAGTCAGAACTTTTACATATTGTAGAGGGGGATAAGGTTCCTGTAGTGCACATGAAGAATTTGCTAGGGAAGACAGTCTGGGTTACTCCTGTTTCAGGCCAAGGCAAACCCATTCATGGGATTGCTTTTGCTCAAGGACCCAGATATACTTGGTGGGTAATGCAGGAAGATGGGGAAGTCCGATGTATACCTCAAGGGGATTTGATTTTAGGGGAAAACAGCCAATGAACTTAATTATACGTTGTTGCTTGCTGTGTAATATTTTTATAGTCCATCAACTAGATGTCTTCAGGTCACCAGCGACTGGCCCTGACTTCCCTCTAACCATCGTCCCAACAGAGAATGAACTTTGATAGAACCAGGTGAGTTCTGCAGTAAAGGAATGATCAACATCAGCAGGCAACAATCCAGCACTGCACACAGGCTCTCCTGCTACAAAAGACTATTACAAACCTAACATCATGGGGCAAATGGACTCAATTGCATTATAGGGATTGGTCCATGTATTAAGAAATGATTTCTTTCTATCTGTCTGGGTGTATGCAGATGTATATATATATATCTATATAATGGTATATTGAAAATGTGGGATCTGAGCATGACGTGAATGGTATGGAATAAGGGGTGGATAATGTCATGGGTCCAGCAGTAGCTCATGCTCTGCCAGGGAGGAGGGAGAGATAAGGCGCCTGGGCTGGGCTAGTCCGGGAGGTATTCCATACCACAGCACGTCCTGCTCGGGGAGGGAACTGGAAGGTGGCCGGAAGGGAAGGGGTTAACACTCCGGGCTGGGCTCAGGGAGGCAACTGGAAGCTGGCCAGGAGGGGAGGGGGGAGCTCTTTTCTATTCCGGGCTGGCCTCGTGGCGGCGGGTGGTATCGTATTCTCTCTCCCTGTTTGTCTCCTCTAACATTGATTTATTATTGGTACCGGTAGTGATTTCTGTTATACCTTGATTGCTGGACTGATTTTACCTCAATCCGTGGGAGTTGTATTCCTCTGGCTCTCCTTCCCATCCCTCCGGGAGTGGGAAGGTGGGGAGGGGGGGAAACAAAGGAGTGTGTGGACTTGGTTTAAACCACGACACATTGTAAAATATATTCAGAAGTGTGCAAACCTTATTTGTGGTAAGCCAGAGTATAAATAGCACGTGTGCAAATTAACTACAGAATCTCAGAGCAAATGACTGAACCTGCTTTTGCTTTGGAAAGAGTTTCTCTATATTTGCCCTAGGTTGAATGTGCATAAGGACATGAGGACATTGCTTATCCAGTGCTAATTCATGAGACTGAACGCCATAGCTGTCACACTATCTGAAACTTATTTTGGATGCAATCATTCAATGGACATAACTTGGTTTTTGAGCATGGTTTGGACATAAAAAATTAAGGGTTTGGAGATTTCAGTTGAGATTGACAGATCTTTCCACAGTCTGATCAAAATTTACTCTTATTAATTCAGCAGTGGTTTTTCCTAGAAGACTCTTCTTTATTTACAAACGTCTGCACAAATGAAAACTTATGAGGGATTCAGACTAAAAGAACACAGGATCCTCCTGTGGAGACACATTTGCTATACAGTCATACTAGTTCTACCAGGGCTTTCTTGATTGTCAGTAGCAAACTAAATGGCTCTACATATAACTGCTGGTGATGGTACTTCAGGCTTAAATACTACCATCATCAAATTTGCAATGGCTTTCCTCAAACTGAACAGCCTGAACAGCTCCAAAGTTTGCTTATGCTTTAAGGAATTTGATCATTCACAGATTTTTCCTCAGGTGATTGTCCTGGGTTCAGCTGTAACAGTTATTTTTCTCCTTTTTAGTAGCTAGTGCAATGCTGTGTTTTGGCTTTAGTCTGGAACCACGACGGTGATGGATCAAGGTGGGCCGATGTGTCACTGTTGTTTATTTTTTAAAAGGAAAAGGGTTTTGTGCTTGGTGGAATACATGAGCATAGGCACCTGCTGAGTACACTTAATTTCAAAACTAAGTGGTAAAAATGTGAAGGTTGGACACTACCCATTCTTTTTCAATGATGTACAAACAATTATATAAAAAAAACGACATGAGAGGGAGCCATAGCCTTTCTGATTGTGCATATTACTGCATCGGAACACACACTTCAGGGGATACCTGCAGGAAGTTTATGCCCAGTTTAGCTGGGCATCAAGCATATGCTGTGATCTTCCTTATGGTTTGAAAGGTAGGAGGGCTTTTTTTTGTTTGTTTTGTTTTAGACTCTCATTTGTGCCATAAAGATAAACTACAAGTACAAATTTCACTTGTGTGCAATTTAGAACCACCCTAAGTTCAGTGTCAAGAGATTGAAATAGCTGCTCAGACAGAGCTGCATTCAGACTGAAGGACTGTTTAGATGCTATAGTTTAGGCCATTTCTTCTCTCCGGTGTTTGTTGTCATACTGACTTCAGCTCATATATGCTGTGCATAGCTCTGTTGCTGCAATGAATCCCTGTATCTTTGTAGGTCTTTTGGCATGCATATGCTCTATGCCTGTAAGTTGATTTATTAAGCATTTGGACTAGGAGTTTTTGAAAATACGTATTATTTTAAACATAGAGTGTTTTCATGTTTGCTGTGAGGAAAGTTTAACATGGTTTGCTTGTCTAGAGTAATTTTTGTAAGGCAGTATGTTGGTTACACATGCAGCCAGTGGAGGTGGAGGCTGAACATGGCTCTCACAACTGAGGTGACACTTCAGTTAAATGCTTTTAGTAAAGGGAGATAAAATTCCCTGTGTTTTTGCTTACGAAAATTTCTGTAGCTCAGTTGAACTTGTCCTTCAGTAAGGTGGCAATGACTTTTTCTAAAGAAAGGTTTTACAACTTTCTACAGCAATGTTTACAATCATAGAGTAGTTAGGGTTGGAAAGGACCTTAAGATAGAATCGTAGAATAGTTAGGGTTGGAAAGGACTTTAAGAACATCTAGTTCCAGCCCCCCTGCTGTGGGCAGGGATGCCTCACATTAGGCCATGTTGCCAAGGGCTCTGTCCAGCCTGGCTTTGAACACTGCCAGGGATGGAGCATTTATCACTTCTTTGGAAAACTTACTCCAGTGCCTCACCAGCCTCACAGTAAATAATGTCTTCCTTATGTTTAACCTGAACTTCCCCTGTTTTAGCTTGAAGGCCAGAAATCCATGCTGACAAATGAGAAGATGGTTTCTACTGCCAGTGACATAGTTAGGGCAGGTATGCTTATATTTCAGAAAGGTATGGTTTTCTTTAGTGCTTTGTAAATTATTTGTGTCTTTGATTTCTTTCCCTCTTCGTCCTGCTCTCGCTATTTGAAAGCATGACAACACATAGTGGGAGTACTTTAAAATTTTAGCATATTCCAGTACCCCAAAATAAAGAGCAAATATAAACCAGAAAAAAAATATCAAGAAGCTGCAATAATATGTCATTACCAGACCTATTATTTTACAGCTAGCACTGATGGCAATTAATTCTTTTAAATTCTTCCTATCCTTATGAACAAATCAAAACTCTTTTAAGGCAGATGGAAAAGGCAGACAAACCAGTGAATGAGTGGAAGGAATAGCAATCTTGGGACTATGGGGAGATTGTAATACAAGAAAAAATATTTCAGGTCAAGAAAAGCTCTTCTGAGGATATTGATATTTTTATTGTAAATTTTATTTTTGTTAAGTCTGTGTACTTGTTGGAGTATCTCCAAAGCTGCTAGAAGTTAACAAAAAGTTGTTAGCTTTTTGACATATGGAATGCATCTTTTTCTGGTTAAGATAGCAATAATCACCTTAAGCAAATTTAGAAGAACATAGAATACCAAACAGAAGAACATAGAATACCAAATATTACACTGTCTCTTGGTTGTCCCCTAGTTTGTGCAACATGTAGTATAATAGCTATAGTGGAAAAAATTAATATGTTTTATGTGCAACCTGGAAGAAGCACAAAGTTCTAAATATCTGGGTCTGATTATACAGCTGAGAAAAGATGTTTTGATTTGGCTAAACAGAGCTTTCAGCTATTAACTTTCTGACACAGAATAAGGTTAAGAGTACCACAGCTTCTGTTTCTGGAGTCTGTAGACACTTTCCTGCAAAGTACTGCTTATCGGTTTCAAAAAGTGCAACTTTTCAACATTACTGTACAATGCAGGAAAGCTAAAGGTGCACTGGCTGATAGGGAGTATCTGGAACCACAGAGAGCCAGACGGTCCTGAAGAAATAACACTACAGAACAAAAAAGAACAAGTTTCATAAAAAATGGATATGGATTCTTGTTTAACTACTGTTTAGCTTTTGTTTTAAATCTCAACAGGTATAAATTTTGTGTGAGCATGCATTATGATCCAAGCCAAATTTGTTCTTGAAGTTCAGTCTATACGGCCAGTATTCAATCTGAACCCATTTGCACTCAGAAAATGGGCAAAAAGCCCTGAATAGTACACAATGCCTTAAATGCACTAACCTACTTAGTTTCCTAATAACGTCATAAGCTTGCAGCCCTCACCCCCAGCAATGAGAATTTCATTCGAATTTCACAAGAGAACACATGTAATCTGAAAATTAATCATAACAGGAAAGCTTTTGAAAGGCTGGCAGAAAGATTGATTAGGTCCCTGCATCCCTATTACCTTGTTAGGTCTCAGAACTCCTGAGTTTACTACCCAATAACTGCCATATTCAATCAAAATTAAATATAATCTAGGAGACATTAATTCACTGTTTGGTTGACATGAGGAAAGAGAAAGATTGAAGCACCACTTAGGAGGTTTGGGTCTTTGTTACGTTGATATCAATGACATAATTCCCATCTGTGCTAATGAAAGTGAAATTACTCATGTGAATGGTTGTTTCTGTGAGATTTTCTCTAATATGCAGCTCAAGAAAGCTCAGGGATGCCAAAGAGGAGTGTGAATTTCCATTACCTTAACCATTAAAAGTTTAACCCTGCACTGTTCTGGATCTAATTTTAACCTATCTCTATTTAAAAAAAAGAATTATCTTTAAAAGAAATTCTGAATTTAAAGACCTGCAATTTATTGTGTGTTTCAGCTTTTGAAAGATACAGTAAAATACAAGACAATTAAATTATGGTAATACACACAGAAAAACACCTGGCAAAATTTATCCTAAAAATGGATTGTAGTGTTGCTGTGTCTTATTATTAGCAAGCACTCGTATAAAGAATGTGTGCAGTTTGATTCTTTAGCAAGTTAGTGATATTACGTATCATGGTATCGATAGCTGAAGATGTAAAGAAATGGTGAAATAAAAATGTTGAGCCCATTTTGCTGGAATGGGTTGTCCAGGGAGGTTGTGAATGCTCCATCTCTGGCAGTGTTCAAGGCCAGGTTGGATGAAGCCTTGGGTGATATGGTTTAGCGTGACGTGTCCCTTCCCATGGCAGGGGGGCTGGAAGTAGATGAAGTCCTTTCCAACACAAACTATTCTATGATTCTATGATTTTAGTACTAATTGATGGAAACAGCAGAAGTCTATAGTAATAGCAGTATAATTCATTCCTGAATATCTGATATGAGCTTTGTTTTAAACTTTTCTTGACTTTTCAATATATTTCTCATTACTGATGCATGAAATTACAATGATTACAAAATGCAAAGGAGGCATTACAGTCAGTTTGAGTATTATGCAGAAAGATCAATTTAATAAATTTTTTACTGTAGTCTTGCCATCATATTTTTAAAAATAGAATCTTCCATTTTTCCACACAATATCAGTAACTATTTTTAAAAAAGAACTCATGCAGTCATAGTCCTCTAAGATCAACTATGATTTTGCAACACAAGGAATATTAAAAATAGCAGCTTCATTAAATTATATTATAATAAATCAAGAAAATTACTTTCATTTGGTCTCTTTGTACTATAAAACACACTTAGAAAACAACATTCCCTTTGAACATATACCTTATTACACTGTTTCTATGTATTCCAGTACATATTATTTATTTATTATATTATTATTTATTTCTATTGTTGATTATGGTAATTAAAATGACATTTTAATACAAAAAAATAAAATGAAGCTATTGTTTGAGAACTAATTTCAAAATTTGTTTTCTATCAAGATACTTTGTTGTCTTTCATTGGAATATGATGTTTAATGCCATTCTAATTAATCAAAATCATAAATATGTTTATATGTGGTGTGGCATAGAAAGTGCTTACATAAGTGTTCTGTCTTTCTGCATCATGATGAATTTAGCCAAATTATTTGCACAAAAAAAAAAAAACCCACAGAAGCAGGTTTTGCTTGCAGTCTCTTACCTTTTCTTTTGACTTTCTGAAATGAAACCTAAACAGTTTAAAATTTCAGTCTCACTGAGAACATTAATTTCAGTATATTTTGACCAGATGTTTTACACAGACATACGTATCTTTGTAAATCTCTGATTTGGTGAGAAACAATAGGCTTTTAACCTTTGTATCAAATTACCTTTTTCTTTTTTCGTTGCAGTCCTAGTTTGGTTTTACAATTTAAGGACAATTTGATTAAGGTAGCATCATAGAGAATGTTGTATTTTCTCCTGATATTTCATTGGTTTATTTTTACACAGTACATAGGAGCTCAGTTTCTGTAGCATAAATTGCAGTCATAAGCAGAAAAGTTAAAATAATCTGAATTTTAATCTTAGTTTTTAAGTGATCACACAAAACGTTGTCGAGCCTCCTTTTTAGAACTTGCCTGTGGCCTGTCCCTGGACTTTGGTAAAATAAGATCACAAAACAAATTAAAATAAGGAACAAAATGCATATCCTACAGAGGACACTGAGGATGCGGTCAAATGGTTTGGCTTTACTATGTTAGGATAGAGGAGAAAGGATAAAACAACAAAAAAAAAGCTTATTTTGATGAAGTTGTGTATCTAGGAGAGGCAATCAAAGATACTTAAAAGGACAGAAAGATACTAAAAAACAGTAAAAAAATGCAGTTGTCACAGTCAGAGGCCCTTAGTTTCCCTGTCATTGCTAGCAAATTGTAGAATGAAGGTTAAGGAGAAATCAGTGATGGGAGATATTACTGTGAGGATCTGTTACAGACCGCTTGATCAAGAGGAACCTGTGGATGAAGAACTCTACAGACAAATAGGAAAAGCCTCACACACGCAGGGCCTTGTTCTCATGGGGGACTTCAACCACCCTGACATGTGTTGGGGCAACGGTATGGCCCGGCACAAACAATCCAGGAGGTTTCTCGCTTGTGTGTAAGACAACTTCCTTTTGCAAACAATAGAGGAGCCAACGAGGAGAGGTGCCCTGCTTGACCTCGTGCTCACCAACAGGGAAGGGCTCGTTGGAAATGTGACTCTCCAGGGAAGTCTTGGATGCAGTGATCACGAGATGGTCGAATTCGAGGTCCTCAAGACAGTGAGAAGAGCGTGCAGCAAGCTCACTGCCCTGGACTTCAAGAGAGCAGACTTTGGCTTCTTCAGGAACCTGCTTAGCAAGGTTCCATGGGATATAGCCCTAGAGGGTAAGGGGGCCCAAGACTCTTGGTTAAAATTCAAGGATCATCTGCTACAAGCTCAGGAGTGTTGCATCCCGACTAGAAGGAAGTGCATCAGGAGGGCCAGGAGACCTCCTTGGATGGATAAGGAGCTGCTGAGAAAAATTCACAGGAAAAAAGAGGCTTATAAAAGGTGGAAACAAGGACAGGTGGCCTGGGATGAATACTGGGATGTTGTCTGGGTAGTTAAGGAACAAGTCAGAAAAGCTAAGGCCCAATTGGAGCTAAACTTGGCTAGGGATGTTAAAGATAACAGGAAGGGATTTTATAGGTATGTAGCAGTTAAAAAACAGACTAAGGAGAATGTAGGCCCCCTCCGGAAACTTTCAGGAGAACTGGCTACACAGGACTTGGAGAGGGCTGAGGTTCTGAATGGCTTCTTTGCCTCGGTCTTCACTGGCAAAGGCTCTGACCGCAGCACCCAAGTCTTAGTGGGCAGATGCAGGGACTGTGAAAACCTAGACCTTGGGCCCACTGTAGGAGAGGATCTGGTTCGAGACCATCTTAAGAACCTGAACGCACACAAGTCCATGGGACCTGAAGAAATCCATCCACGGGTCCTGAAGGAGCTGGCGAATGAAGTTGCAAAGCCACTGGCTATCATATTTGAAAAATCATGGCAGTCAGGTGAAGTCCCTAATGACTGGAAAAAGGGAAATATAACCCCCATTTTCAAGAAGGGGAGAATGGATGACCCTGGGAAGTACAGACCAGTCAGTCTCACCTCTGTGCCTGGTGAAATCTGGGAGCAGATTCTCTTGGAAGGCATGCTAGGGCACATGAAAACCAACAAGGTGCTTGGTGACAGCCATCATGGCTTTACTAGGGGGAAATCCCGCCTGACCAATTTGGTGGCGTTCTATGACGGGGCTACAAAGATGACCGACAGGGGTAGAGCAGTTGACGTCATCTATCTGGACTTGTGCAAAGCATTCGACACTGTCCCACATGACATCCTTGTCTCTAAATTGGAGAGACATCAATTTGATAGGTGGACCACTCGGTGGATAAAGAACTGGCTGGATGGTCGCACTCAAAGAATTGTGGTCAACGGTTCAATGTCTGGCTGGAGACCAGTAGCAAGTGGTGTCCCTCAGGGATCGGTGTTGGGACCGCTCTTGTTCAACATCTTTGTCAGTGACATGGACAGTGGGATTGAGTGTGCCCTCAGCAAGTTTGCCGATGACACCAAGCTGTGTTGTTCTGTTGATACACTAGAGGGAAGGAATGCCATCCAGAGGGACCTTGACATGCTTGTGAGGTGGGCTGATGCCAACCTCATGAAGTTTAACCATGACAAGTGCAAGGTCCTACACCTGGGTGGGAGCAATCCCAGGCACAGCTACAGGTTGGACAGAGAAGAGATTCAGAGCAGCCCCAAGGAGAAGGACTTGGGGGTGTTGGTGATGAGAAAATGAACCGAACTGGCGTCAGTGTGGGCTTACAGCCCAGAAAGCCAACCATTTCCTGGGCTGCATCAAAAGGAGTGTGACCAGCAGGTCAAAGGAAGTGATCCTGCCCCACTACTCTGCTCTTGTGAGACCTCTCTTGCAGTATTGTGTGCAGTTCTGGTGTCCTCAACATAAAAAGGACATGGAACTGTTAGAACAAGTCCAGAGGAGGACCACGAGGATGATCAGGGGACTGGAGCACCTCCCGTATGAAGGCAGGCTGAGAAAGTTGGGTCTGTTCAGCCTGGAGAAGAGAAGGCTGCGTGGAGACCTCATATCAACCTTCCAGTATCTGAAGGGGGCCTACAGGGATGCTGGGGAGGGACTAGTCATTAGGGACTGTAGTGATGGGACAAGGGGTAACGGGTTGAAACTTAAACAGCAGAGGTTTAGACTTGATATAAGGAAGAAATTCTTTACTGTGAGGGTGGTGAGGCACTGGAATGGGTTGCCCAGGGAGTTTGTGAATGCTCCATCCCTGGCAGTGTTCAAGACCAGGTTGGATGAAGCCTTGGGTTTTATGGTTTAGTGTGAGGTTTCCCTGCCCATGGCAGGGGGTTGGAACTAGATGATCTTAAGGTCCTTTCCAACCCTAACTATTCTATGATTCTGATTCTATGCCATCTCTTGAAGTACCTAAGCAAGCAGTTTCACAAAGAATGTTCTGTTCATCACGTGAAGGACTGGTTTGCATTTTGGTCACAGTTTATAGGACCAGAAAATAGTCCTTGGCAACTGCTAATTCCTGGAGGCAACTTCAAATTATTGGGTTAACTTTTGTGTTTGGTGAGTTAAAGCTGAATCATTGTGCCAAAGCTGCAGTTGTGGCTTTTGCCAAAGGGTTGCTAAAATGGAGGAACAAATCAGTAAAACAGCTGGTGGAAATGAAATGGAGTCAACAACAGGAACTTGGTAAGCGAAGGGAAGGCAAACATCTGAGACACTGAAATAATGAGAGGAGGTATTGGTGGGAGCAGAAGGCTCCAGTGGGCTCAGTTAAAAGTCATTGCATAGATCTAATCTAAAGGCTAGGAGGATGCACCACTGATATTGCATTTGAATATCTAACAAAAAAATACCACAAGAGCAGTCATACTGTAATATCTTGGGGAGCAGTAATCCTGGCTGCACTGAAGTAACCGAGACCTCTAAGTCTGCCCCATTATCTAGATACTGTTCAACTGAGTATCAAGGCTATACTCTGGGTTCTGCCCATGGCCACACTGGCTACACCACTGTCACACTGTGCTGCTAGCATAGGCAAAGCTGAGCTTTGCCGCAAATGCAATGTGGGTGCAACTGTTTGTTTATTAAGTCTAAGTCTGGGGATGCTAAAGTAGCCAGAGTCTGCATCATTAGGACCATCACTACTCATGGTTACAAAATAAGTTAAAAATTTGCTCTCATTTCAGAATTATATTTGTAATAAAGAAAATACAATACAGCATTTGGGCAAACTGATATGCCTAATAGTAATTTTCAGTTATGCTCCTGCATCTACAGCTACCATTATGAGAGAAAATACAGAAATAGTAGCTTACGTATATAGCAGATACAGAGCTTGTGAAACAATTCTTTTTACTGTGACTTGGATTTAATGGGAGGCAATAGATTTGGCTGTGCTGAATGAAAAAAGGGGACTGTGGTTCCTCATTTCACAGCAATTTTCAATTTTCAATATTTTGATATTCAGTATTTATTCACCATTTCAATATTTCATATCATAGCTCAGTAACATTTATCTCTTTATTTTAAAAATACATATTTACTGATGTATTCATCTTGGAACAACCCACAAGGAGCAAAAAAGTTCTAGCATAGTTAAAAATGCTTTCATGTAAGCAGAAAGAAAGAAGACTAGGACTAGGCTATGTAGATTTTATATTACTAAGAACAACTAGCACTGTTGCTGTAATTCCATGTGTGAAATTTGTGTCATATAATTAAATGAAGGAGAATACATCTAAATAATTTGTATATATTAGTCTTACCCTGATCAGTTATTTGTAATTAACAAGTTCATTGTAAGAAAAGAAAAAAAAAGAAACAGCAATTATCAGAATAGTATTCTTCATTACTTATAGAAAGATATAAATAGCTACTATGCATTAAGGAACATATTTCTGAAAATTAGGCAATGAAGTAAAAATCATCATTAGTAGACACAGATAAAAAATATAGTCATAAAAGTGAAGAAATTAATACAGGAAAAAAGCAAAGTTAAAAGGAGAAAAAATTAGAAAAGAAGTAGGTACTGCAAAGACAAGTATTTTCTGCCAGATACTGAGTGTAGCTTCCCCAGGGATATCAGTTTCAGCACCAACTGAAACTGCTTTATTTTAATTCAGAATAACTTCAGTGCAGGAAATATGGGTGCTTTCCAGTTAGAATCATAGAATCATAGAATAGCTTGTGTTGGAAAGCACCTTAAATCATCTAGTTCCAACCCCACCTTCTATGGGCAGAGACATCTCACACAAGACCATGTTACCCAAGGCTCTGTCCACCCTGGCTTTGAACACTCCAGGGATGGAGCATTTACCCATTCCAGTGCCTCACCACCCTCACAGTAAAGAACTTCCTTATATCTAACCTCAACTTCCTCTGTTTAAGTATACGCCCCTTGTCCTATCACTACAGTCCCTAAAGAAGAGTCCCTCTCTGGATCCTTGTAGGCCCCCTTCAGATACTGAAAGACTGCTATGAGGTCACCACGCAGCCTTCTCTTCTCGAGGCTTAACAGCCCCAACTTTCTCAGCCTGTCTTCATACGGGAGGTTCTCCAGCCCCCTGATCATCTTCCTGGTCCTCCTCTGGGTTTGCTCTAACAGCTCCATGTCTTTCTTATGTTGAGGACACAACTCTACACAATACTCCAAGTAGGTTCCCAGGAGAGCAGAGTAGAGGGGCAGGATCACCTCCTTCAACCTGTTGATCATGTTTCTTTTGGTGCAGCCCAGTATAAGGTTGGATTTCTGGGCTGTGATCACACACCTAAGCTCGCTCATATTCAGTTTCCCATCAACCAAGACCCTCAAGTCCTTCTTCTCAGGGCTGCTCTGAATCTCTTCTCCACTCAACCTGTAGCTGTGCCTGGGATTGCCCCAATCCAGGTGTAGAACATTGTTCTCCTGAAAGAGTTGAATTTTAGAAAAAATACTCTCTGGTGTTCCTTCTTCATTGGCATTTTCATCCAGAGCTCATCTATGCCATTTCTGAGACCCACAGACATCACAGCGCACTTTGCCAGCAGAGCCAGTATCACTTCATAAATCAATTTGCTCTGATTTTTCATAGGTGGAAACAGCTGTCCAGGGAGGGAAGGGAGACAGTTCATGCTTCACCACCATGCAGGTGCACAACCCTCGGCTCCATGAGAGATTAAATGTAAAGCAGATTTCAAACCTCTTTATTCCTTTTTACCGTAAAATATCTTGCAGTCTGTCAGAGAAGTTTAAAACCTCACTTGCATTTTAACAGGATGAAAAAGTCTTATTTATTAAAAATAGGTAACTCAGTTAAGTCAATCTTAACCTTTTACAATGAACAAGAAATCACCATATTTATTTCTGATCACACAGCAAACAACATATGGGGCATGTGACGAGCCTTAACTGAGCAACTGCAGAACAAGGACAACTTTCTACTTAATTAGTAGGCAAATTGAACAGAATAAAACTTGAGTCCATGCAATTTGTTAAAATACATGCACTATCTAAATTTATGGTCACTAAAATATTTAAGTAGAATGAACACCAGACTCATAACCACACAAATTAGACTGCATGGTAATTATCTATGGTCTTAAGAACGCCTTTAACCAGCAGCTACTTCTCTGCAGCCTCCAAATAAAAATTTTAAAAAAAGTGACCTTCTTTATTTTCAATAAATTAGACACCAACAGTAAACTCCAATTTAGAGGCTGCCTTTTCTGGGAAGAAGAAAGCTATTTTTGTACTTTCAGATGGTATCTATCACATACATTTTTGTTTCTGGTGATGAACCAGCTTGCATTACCATTGTGCCGTCTAATTGTTGAAAAGGTACAAGATTTTCATGTGAACTGCAAAACCAAATGCTGGATGAAAAGATGAAGGGAAGCCAGTACTGAAAAAGAAGTCCCATTTATTTTCTTGCACCAGGGTGAGGCCCAGTAGGAATCCTGCTTGAGCAAAAAGCATCCAAGTGAAGGCAAGCATTTCCATGAAAGATGGTGACTATTTCCACTGAGGTACATTTTAGTTTAGGAACAGTGACATAAATTTATCTGGGAGATGAACAGTTCTGCCACCAGGCAAAGGCTTGATTTCTGTTCAGTGTAAGAACAGACAAACTGTGTTAGAAATTAACCTTTAATATTTTGAAAATCATAAATGGATGTCTACATGGCTAGACAGATGGATAGCTGCACAACAGTTCAAAAATTTCCTTTGACATAAAGCTCTGGCTTGTTACATGACTTCCATTCTTTAAAGCTGTTTTTAAACCTGCCGTTAACTACATTATCAGCAAATGCGTAATAATTTTAAGTGCAGCAGAAAATCAATTTGTGATTGGTGTGCACATCCTGCACATAGTTTGCATATAATTTTTACAAATATTTATTTTATTTACTTTCCCTGCGGTGGACTGGCAGTGGTACAGTCCTGTCTAGTGCTTGAACTTATTGGCAATGGTGCTGTGTCCTGAAATGACGTTTTCATCACTAAACACTCATAGTCACCGTTTTCTTTACCCACTCTAGTTGTTTTTCTCTTCAGTATCATCACCATAATGCTTCTACACTTTAGTGACATATCCTTGTTCTTTTTCTCTTTAATTCCTTTCCAATGTTCTTCTTTCTTCTTAGAAAACTGTACTGACAGCTAAATTGAAACAGGCCATAAATACATTAATAGCAGTTGGGAACAGGCACTATGTCCCCAGCAGTACATATTTACAATACACTTAGCAGTTTGTATAAAAGCACCGTTATAGGTATGCTTCATCGGTAAAGAATGTTCTTTCTGGATAAGTAATGCAAACCTAGAAGAAGCACATAACGAACAGATATGCAGACAAAAAGTAAAGGTTGTGCATGCTACCTTCTGAAAGTTAGGTCATGTCAGTGCTGGAATAGAATTTGTTTTCAGTTTAGCAGGCAGTAACCTTAACGACTTCTCTCAGTTGACTAGTGCAAATAAGCCACTCATAGCTCCAGGTACTTATTTTGCACAGCTGAAAAAAACCTCTTTTACAAGAGGGTATATTTGCTGTCTAATTTGCAGTGTACTTTTTCTTCTGGGAACTCGATATTAATTGTCTTCAGCCAGTATTTGTTACAGATAATGTGGTTGTCTACAACAGCTGTCATCTTGACTTTCATTTGTGCTTTGGTTGACTAGAACTACAGTTTCAAAGTTAATATTTTTAAGTTTTTTACCATATCTATCATTTTTTCAATTTGATTTTTCATTGTGGGAAAAAAGAGATTGAGAAGTTGAAAAAATTATTATGGTGCAGGAGCCAGCACTTCAAAAAAATCACTGAATAATATTTTGAAGTGGGACAGAATGGAATTAAAAGCTTTGATTGTTTGTTTTATTTGTGTTTTTTTTGTTCGTTTGTTTGCTTAAAGGGATAAAATTTTCAAAACTCTTAAATGCTTGCGTAAGTGTTCTGCTATTTAGTAAGCCAAGGGCTTTTAATTCTTACAATTCATTTTACACTCCAGAGATACCACAGAAAGTGCTTTTCTGCTTCCAGCTTTCTCTAACATTCCACTCTAAAATAGGACCTTGTTCCAGTGTTTGTATCTCTCTTACTGTTCCTTTGTCCTCTGGTAAATATTAGAAAAGCAAAAGCAAATTAACAAAAATGCAACCCATGTTATAATCAATAATTAGCAACAAATATATTTTTACAGTTTGGCTTCATTATTTACCAATGCAGAACTTTATACATTAACTTGATTGGCATAACAGCCACTGTGTTAAAGTTAGGTAGGGAGATAATGATTTCAGGCTATTTTGGGTCTATTCACTTTAAGATCCAACAGCAATATGATAAATGCATTGCTACATTTCAGGTTTTGTTGCATCACTGGAGTAGGTGTTTGGGTCCCTTTCAGCAGAAAAAAACCAATCAAATTTATTTATTTCTGTTATTTACTGCAATGTAAATGAAAATGAGATGATAATTCATTTGAAACCTACTGCTAGACAGGAAATCTGTGCATCCCAAATCATTAGAGGTATAGGCATGTTATGGTGCTGGAGTACATCTGAAGAGGGGCAACAAAGCTGGTGAAAAGTCTAGGGCACGTCTTGTGAGTGGTAGCTGGGGGAAATGTGCTTGTTTAGCCTGTAGAAAAAGAGGTGAGACATTCTCGCTCTACAATTACCAGAAAAGGATGGTGTAGTGAGGTGGGTGTTGATCTCTTCTCCTGAGTAACAAGCTACAGAACAACAGGAAAAGCCCTCAAGTTGTGCCAGGAAAGGTCTAGATTGGATATTAGAAAAAGATTCTTCACAAAAAGGGTGATGAGGCATTGGAACTGGCTGCCTGGAGAAGTGGTTGAGTGACCATTCCTGGAAGTATTTAAAGGACTTGTACAGGTGATGCTTAGGGACATGGTTTAATAGTGGACTTGGCAGTGTTAGGTTAAAGGTTGGACTCTATGATTCTGAAGATCTTTCCCAACCTAAATGGTTCTATTATATTAATATAGCTTTGTATTAGGCATTAAGGTCCATCAAGGTGAGTAAAAAGATTTGTGTGTAAATAGTAAAATGGTTATACAGATGTAAAAGCAAAACGTGAATCTGTCATACATAGAAAGGTGTGACCATATTGTTCACTAGCCAGCAAACTTATGTTATTCCTTAATGTAAATCTGCTTAAGGGCTACAGGCATATAACTGCAGATCTCTGTATGCAATTCCCATTGAGATTTGCTCTTTGGAAAAAAACGCACATACAGGTGTCACAGGATATAATGCAGAGCAAATCTCACATCTCTTAACAACAGTTACGGAAAGAAGGGCATTTTTTGATACCTTCTTTTAAAACCTGTTGGATGATATATTGTATTACCTTGATTATAATTTTAAAGTTCTGCATGAGTTCCTCTGAATGGTGTCTCTGTCTCCTCAGAACATGTCACAGGGTCTTCTGAAGAATTCCAATAATTATATATTTACATATAATAAACATAATCCAGTAAATCTTGTAAATTAGAAATAGTAATTTTCTCCAACAGAAATTCACAACCACCTTCCTTTCCCTGCCTACAACACCAAACCAGCTTTTGTGCTGCAGAATCAGAGAAATAGCAAGCCAAATATTTAAAAAAAAGATTTTACTAGTCCTCTCAAAAGGACTACCAAAATGTATTGGATGCAATTTAATACATTGCATATTTTAAGTTCATGCAATGGATAGTCTAAGTTTTCTTCAAAAGAGGTTATTTCCTTTGTAGTTGTCCTGGGTTCAGCAATAGCAGTCATTTTTCTCCTTCTTAGTAGATGGTGCAGTGCTAAGTTTTTTTACTTTCAGCCTGTGAACAGCTCTGATAACACCAACATTTTTAGTTGCTGCTCAGCAATGTTTACTCTGACCAAGGACTAAGCCTCATGCTCTGCCAGGGAGGAGGGGAAGCCGGGAGGAAGCAGAGACAAGACACCTGACCCAAAATAGCCAAAGGGGTATTCCATACCACAGCATGTCATGCCCAGTATATAAACTAGAGGCAGTTACCCAGAAAGCCTAGATCACTGCTCACTTTGGGCTGGGTATCGGTCGGCAGGTGGTGAGAGGTTGTATTCTCTTCCCTTGTTATTCCCTTTGTCATCATTATTATTGGTGGCAGCAGTAGTGGTTTTGTGTTATGCCTTAGCTACTGGACTGTTCTTATCTCAGCCCGTGTTACATTCTTTCAATTCTTCTCCCCACCCCTCTGGGAGCTGGGGGAGAAAGAGGGAGAAGTGAGTGAATGCCTGAGTGGTTCTGGGCTGCCAGCTGGACTTAAACCATGACAGATATTTAGACACAATACACAAAAGACACCTGATTTTCAAAAAAAGTGGACATCAAAGAAAAGGTGAACAGTGGGTTATAACTGTGGAAACTGTGTTCGCAAGCCATGACCCAATATTAAAATCAATATAGTGATTCACTAAAATGAACGTAACTAAAGATGAAGGGAAGCTAAAGCCCTGGTAGAATTAAATCTAGCCAGGGAGGTTAAGGGCAACAAGAAAAGCTTCTATAGTTACATTGGTGATAAAAAAGGGTAGGGGCTTTCTGGAAGAATATGGAAGACCTGGTTTCTCAGGATATGAAGAAGGTTGAGCTACTCAACAACTTTTTTGCCTTGGTCTTCACCACCAAGCATAGCTTGGAGCACAAGTGTGGCTCCACAGGTTGCCAGGGAAGTTGCTGATGTCCCATCCATGGAAGAGTTCAGGCTAGGCTAGATGGGCTTTGAGGCTTTGAGCAACCTGGTCTAGTGGAAGGTGTCTCTGCCTGTGGCAGTAGGGTTGGAACTAGATGATCTTTAAGGTGTCTTCCAACCCAAATCATTATATGATTTTATTATTCTATGTTTCATATGCCACTTTATGGCATGGCAGCAGCATGCATACAAATGCTTTTTGCTGCTGTGCTCTTTTCCTTTATTAAAAACTGAGTTGGCTGAGGTTAATTAGGCTTCTCTGAATTGACAAGAGGATTTCTTACCTGTCAAGGCTACATAAAGACAATCTCTCTTAATCCAGTTGGGGATTTCCCCTGTTTGGATAGAATCAAACACAATTTTCTCTGTTTCAACACATTCTAAATCGGACTTTGCTTTCCCAAGGTTTCTGAAAAGCTTCATTGAGAGCTGTGTCCTGTCAGTCAGAAAAAAAAAAAAAAAGAAAAAATACAAAAGGATGTTACTTAAACTAAAGAAAAGATGCAATTACCCAGAATATGAGGAAGAAACAGCCTGTAAAAATGTAGGGAAAAAATATGTTGATGATGTAGCACAAGCTTGTCAAGTAAGCTTATTTCAACCTATTTTATAACACAATGGATAAAACTTTTGTAAGACAGTTAAGCTGAATATTTTTCCTGGATTTTTTTTTAGCTGGTGTTTACGAGTTCCCTGATTTCTTTCTTCATATAAATGTAGCCTTTACTTTAATGTACTCCCTTTCCCAAATATGTACTCTTTAAAATGTATTTTCTCTCTGTGAATACATCTGACTATTTTTCTGTGTTATTTCTATATTTGCTTTATTAACTATCCAATATACCTTTTGTCATCCATAGGTTCATTTCCATATAATACTTCATACGACAGAATGTCAGCCTGAGCGTTATTAAAGGCTTCTTTCCGATCAGGCTTTTCATCCTCGTTCTTCCTGATAAGCTCATTGATGTACTGTTTTGCCCCTGGGATATCACAATACACGGTGTGAACCTACCATGGATCAAAAATTAGAACATATTTCCTTTAAAGCTGTCACAGCTGTTTGTAATTCATGTAGTTTACATAATTGAAAGGGTAGAAAAACATGTTATTTCCATGATGCCATTCTCATGCTTCACTACTTTATCTTTTAAAACAATGTTAATTCTGGAGTATACATGTCGGTCTAATCAGGCTTCCTTAGGCTGCATTTAGTGGGTATTTATGGTACTTTAATTCCATGAATTATTTTGAAAATCTTATCTGTAACCTTTAAATCAATGTATGCAGGAAACTTTTTCCAGTTTTTCAAGACAATAACAATAATAAATAAAGCTGCACTTTTTTCCTTATTGAACGTTTTTCCTTACTGAACTTTTTAGAAAACTCAGTAAATAATTTTTCAATGTTACATTAACCAAATTCTTACCTTCTTGACAAGAGTTTTCAAGAATAATAACACTGTGATTTGAGGTTTCATTGCCTTGTTATATCTTCTTTCACTTTGAAGGAGCTCAGTGATTTCTCTCTCTCTTTTCCATAAAGATTCCTGTATCTTTTCCAGCATGGTGTATGCTTGCCAAAGATACCCCTTCTCCATCGACCATTCAGACTTTTCTTCTTCAATAGGTACCTGGAGACAACAAAGATAACTCTTACATGCCAAGTCAGTATCCAGATTTTCATTATAGTATGAAAATCCCAAGATTTTAATGAGCGAGGTAGAGCAAAAGTGAAGAAAAGCAAAAGAAACATTCAATAAAGGTCTACTTGGTTCCAACATTTAAAATGTATTTTCTATAATTCAAAGTAGACCTTTAAAAGATTTTGCAGTGAAGTTAATACTACTATTATAATGAGAACAATAGCATACTATCAGTAGCTCCATGAGAGTAAAAACTGATTTCATTACTGTGCCAATTTATCATTCTCAAGCCACATATATATTTGCACACAGTTCTTGCTATCAGTTAGTCCATGGCTTACTTCAATCTTTGCAAGTGTCAGCCCTATTGCCTTTGAAATACCTGCAGTAATCCTAGAAACAACCAATTACATTTTCCTTTTTGTGCTCACTTGTTCTGGTTTTAATTCTAAAACTTCTGACACAGCTGATTTTTTTCCTTCTGCCTTTTCAGACTTTTGCTGAAGATTTTTCATCTGGAAGTTCATGAGGTTACACATACTTTCCACATATAGACTGATGATGTGAAGTTCCTGCAAAGCTGAATTGAAAATAATAGGAAAACCAGGTAAGAACAGCTTTGGCATTTCTAATCTGCAGTTCCTAGAATGCTGTCTAGACAGGCCAAATTATATCCACTTAGAAATGAAGAATTTATAATGACCTAATACATTTGAGTAATCAAGAATTACATTAATTTCTTAAAATGCAAAGAATTTTAAAGAGGTCATTCTTTAAGTTCTAAAGGGAAAGCTGCAGGTGCTGAAATAAACCCACTGAAACCAGATGCTTATTGTAATAAGCCAGTTATGCTAATGAGTTTGGAGTCATGGCAGACATTCTTTGGTGCTTCAGCATTCCTGTATTATTCCTTCTGTGATACAGTACTGCAATGGAAAAGTTTACATTGACCTCAGATGATGAGCACCTCAGTGTAAACAGAAAAACAAATATGAAAGAAAACAGGCATATTAAAAAACTCCAAATCTGAAATAAAAAACTCACTCAGTGTGTGCTGGGTGTAAAGGTAATCTGTGTTTTTACACAAATTTTCTAAAATCCAGACCTGCAAGACAACAAAAGAAGTTGTCAGAAAATCAGTGCTACTAGTTTTTATTATATTTCCTTGGGGAAAATAATCAGTAATAGTGAATTAATGTTTTTCCCAGTTATAAGCATAGCCTACATATATGGGCTGTTCTGCAGTAATTCGCTGCTACTAGAAAAGAAAGACATAAGCTATAGGCTACTCAAATCCTAGTAGTTTCACAAGAGCCTGTACCAAGATGTTCTATGCTCATATTTTCTTTAGCATTTATATTTATTACTGGAATGAAAGACAAGACAAAGGTTACTGAGACTCCTGAAACAGCTGAAGAACAAAAGCTTTTGGAAGCACAGTACTCAGGCATACCTGAAGCAAATGTTCATACCGAAACTTATCAGCATTATTTGGTGTAATGGAAAGTATTCTGTATTGTTACAAGCCTTAAAACATTGTCTCTTCTTACTCTTTATTATAATATTTTTGCTACATTTCCCTGACATGTAACAATTAGGTCAGATTAGGAAAAACTCATCAATTTGTCAAACAGGATCAGGGTATTGCAGTAGACGTTGAAAGTGTTTGAAAAGAGAAAACCTTAATTTTGAATACAAGCACTATGCAAAGTTAATTTGAAGGTGGTGTTACATCATTTGAAAAAAGTAACTTTTTTCTTGAGACCTTCACTCAGAAATCCTACAGAAACCTGGAAGAGAATCTGTTTCTGAGACTTCCAACCCCACCACACTGTTAGCTGAATACATGTCTTGGAGAAGTGCTATGAAACCTATCTTGTTATAAAGCTATAGTGAAGATTTACAAAATTAAGGATAGATGTGGAATAGCATACTATGCAGAAAATAATTATCAGACCATGCTCTCAGGTGCTATCTACAAAAAAAAAAAGACCTGATTTATTTTTCTACCTCTGTAGCCATCTCAGATCTTTAGTACACTGAAATTGCATTATTACAAAGAAATCTGGAAAGTCTAAAGAATTTTAAGTACATCCTTTTTTCCTAGGGGCTACCAAATTAGGTAGTTTTGCTGCTACTTGCATTGCAGTGTTGTAATAGTGTAGACAAGGTGAAGTTTTTTGTGAATTTTTAATGCAATTGCTAAATAAAAAAATAACCAATGTGCCTACTTGAATTTTAAGATTCTTCAAAAGACATGAAATGTGAAATGAGAAAGAGAAATTACAATCTAAAAATTCTTAGCAGAAAGAATAGTATAGTATGACAAAGAAAATAGACATCATCTTCATTGATGTTTAAAGGCTGAAAAGCTACTTGCATTCTCTGAAAAAAAGAGAAGGCATATGCATAGCAGTTCAAACTTAGCTGATTTAGATTTACATATCTGAAGGCAGACAATGTGATTTCCATGTCCCTGAGACTCCTGGAAACAGTACACACTGGAAATGGTCATGAGAGCACTGTCTAACTCCAAAACCTAAAAAACAAACTAGCTTTTTTTTTACCTTTTCTTCTTCCCATTTCTCTGTTTGTTGCCTCATTTGGTGAAGAAGATCTTCATTCTTTTGGATCAGTTGTCTGTTTCTTTCTCTCAGGCTCTGAAGGCATTAGAATAAGGCAAAAGGGATTACAGTTTCTACACCAGTGCTCCATTTTCAAAAAAGTCCTATAGTTTGCAGTTTGTTTTTTTTTTTTTCCATGCATGTTGAAAAGCCGTAACACTAGGACTAGGCTGCTTAGATGTAGGAATATTTCATTTAAATAATAAAAAAATTACCAAGTTACAATGACCACATGTGACCAGAAGTGGTCTGATTCTAAAGAGCCTCCCCAAAGGCATGAATATGCTGAACCTTTTCTTTGGCAGCAGAACAGGAGAAGGAACAGGATAGATCTTAATATCCGTTCTTCATCAGAAAACCATTATACCCCGTATATATTCCGTGAATATCTTTACACTTTCTTTCGTAAAAACAAAGCTGTTTGCAAGTGCATAAGCATGGACAGTACAGCAGAACCTAACAACGAGTTTTCATCAGAGGAGCGAAGATAAATCAGGCTATGAAGACTGTAGAAACATACTGTGTAAGATTTTATTCATCTCCAGAAGGTGACAGACTTTTTTTTTTATTACTTTCACAGTGTGTGTGCCTTCATTTGACTGTCTCTCCCTTGGAAGGAAACATTACTTACCTTGTAGCCTGTTCATGCAACCTTTGGAAGCATCTGCCATTCTTACTACCATGTAAGAATTGGTTACCTTAGCTGTGTCTTGCCAGTGTGTGTTGCTCTTGCTCATCAGCTCCAGATAAGCTTTTAAATGGGATTTCAGACTACTCATTTTCTCACTATAATGTTTTTTTATAGCTGTCATAGTCTGCTCCTGTATTACAAAACATTATTGAGAAAAGAAATAGTGAGTGAAAACATGAAAGCCAACCATGATAAAGAGAACAGTTTCTGCAACAGGTAGTGCTTGCTTCTCTTTCTTCAATGCTTTTCATTGTTTGAAAATATTTCTTATTCATCACAGGAGGTTTTAATTTTCATGCTCTGCAGGTTTTGAGCAAAACTTTACTGCTAAAATAATTTATCTTTTTTTTTTTTTCCTGCAGAGCCATTCTGAAAGGAAACAATAATGAATTCCCTTTAAGCATAGCTAAGCAATTTTAAAGAAATTAAACTTGCTCAGTAAAAAATATCTTGCTAATATGAAATAGAAGTAAGAGAAAATATAGCTCTCAGCAACAGGAAACATAGGCAAGAAAATATTAGGAGAAATACAAACCAACCAGAAACTTTAAAAAGCACAGATATTTCCAGTGCTTCTAGAAATGATTTCTACTTTCAAATGCTTTAATTAATAACACATTGCAACAGCCAAAATGAAAAAAATTCTGTGAAGAAAGATCAGTACAATGCATGTGTTTGCATCTGTGCCCAGCAGGCAATTTTCTCTTACTCTATAACTGTTCTTGTTTTTCTCTTTTTCTTCTCCATATGCTCTACAGGGTCAATTGAAAGAGTAAAATGGGGCTGTGCAAGGCTTAGATTCCTATGGAAGCACAGAAATGGATCTACACAGGTAATGCAATGCTTGTGAAGATGTGATAACCTGAGAATAAGATGAATTCCTGTTCCCTACCAACGGACGCCAAACATTTGTACACTATACATAGGGAACTTTCTCAGATATGCTTGACAGTCTGAAGACAGTCAGTGGACAGTCTGTCCACTGCTTTTTAGAGGTTCCAGAGGAATTACTGAATCTCTTTGCACCCAGAATAAACTCTAATTGTGTGGAAAACACATATCTGCATAGAAAAATGTGTCCCTGTCTTACTCTGGATTGGAAAAGGAGAATGATCTGACAGATAAGCAGAAAGATGAAGCACTAGCTGCAAGTTTTCAGAACAGTGTAGCAAAAAATCAAGTGGAAAATTTTGTATTTTGGGAGAATTACTGACTAAGGGAATGCAAGAATGCTTCCACTAAGGAAAGTGAGATACCGTGGGGTTATGGTCACTGGAAGGACTCTGCCATTCTGCAAAACATATTGACAAAATATTGCAAGACTAAAGCAAAGCTAACTGCAAAGTAGAGGAGAAAGTAGCCACAGAGCAGGAGGCTGTAAAACTTTCCAATTCTGCTGTCAGGGAAGGCAATACATCTTGGCATAGCCCTTCACAATAAGACCATTCCTGAAAGGCACAACCTACACAAATGTAAATGTTCTATGGTGTCAGTCATTAGAGGAAAGTGGCACTTACAAGAAAAATTTAGTAAAAAATAAAGTTACTAAAAATCTCTGCAAGTCTACAAGACAAAAAGTAAAAATCACATTTCACAAAGTCTTAAGACCAAATACACTTAAAGATATATTGTCATTATTTCTAGATATTGGAATGGGTACATGAGCACAGATGGAAATGTGAATGAAGCAGATTTTATCTATCTTTCTCAATTTGACTAATGTTATGACACAAAAATATTAATGCTCCAGAATAATTACCTGGGTTTTTTTCCTTATATTGTCTAGTTCTCCAATTACCTTCATGTGTTTGTTTTTCATTTTCTGCATGTCTTTTACAATCTATACAGCATGAAAGAAATTATCAAGTCAGAGCGCTAGCAACTCCAGTTATAACGAATCATCAAACAACTTGAGGTGCATTTCTCAAAATGACACATATAGTACAGTGAACTTTGATCTTGGAAACAGATAAATAGCCAACAGGACTGCAGGACAAAGCTTTCAGGCTTCAACACTTAGAAAGTATGTTACATTATTGAATAAAATTCTGTACATGAATTAGATTTTCTTTTCTGGTCCTAGTATTACATCTGCACCTCTTCCTTTTTAATGTATTGACCTGAATTGAATATGGAAGTAGACTTCAAAATTATTCTACAGTTCTTGAAAAAAAAAGATAGATAGGGATGAAGATTGCATTTTTGCATTGAAGAGCTAGATAACAAAAACTGGTTACAGAATACATTCAATTTTATTTTGTATTCAATTAAAATTTGAAAACCTACATATTTGCTATAAGGTGTACTACATGAATATTTCATGACTAATTAAACTGGATGTATAAAGAACTGGCAAAATTACTCTTTCCTGTTTGAAAATGAGTCATTTAAACTTAAAATTGTATTAAGATCCTTAATTACTTCAGTTTATGAATTTTGTTAATCCAATTCATAATAGTCACAAAAGGAAAAATCTATGATCTCCCATCCAATTTCTGCTGCCTGCTTTTTTTTTTATTAACATATTTGTCTGGTAGCTTCAATGTCAAATTTCACAATGCTAATGCTTGTGCATCTTAAATGCACAAGATACAGATGCTTTACAGGATTAATTACAGCATTAATGAACATGCTTATATGTATACTATAAAAATCTAGAACTTTTCCATAAATTTCCTTGGTTTGAGGTTTTTTTTTATAAGCTTAATATGATGCAGATTCTGCTGGCAGTAAGGACCTCAGCTGAAAAAAACTAAAAAAACAAAAAGAACTCAGGTATTTTTTGTGGTGGCTGACTTACTATTTTTCAGAAGTTGTGGCTGTTAGCATTGATCTGTGATCTTTGTGAGTCTTTACAAACAGTTAACATGGAATTAAAAAAGTAAAAAATCTCTTTTGTCTGACACTGCCAATGTCCAAATGATACAAATGTAGCAAAGCAACAACATGGTATTGAAACATACTGTCCTATTTACCCCCATGAAGAAACAGTATTGTAGAAGTAGAAAAATTTTAAAGACACAGTCCAAGATATAAGAGGCCTCTTCTAGGAGAAGACTGAAAAGATCCAGACAGGCTTTTTCCTCTTATCACCCACGGATCTCTTGGGTGTCTTAATGAGATTGCTCCAGCTATTTGAAATAGCTGATGGCTCTGTAGCCTATACCACAGAAGTTACCATAGAACTTTGTTGATGCATAATGAAACAAGTACAAGCGCATGTCTAATAGAATAAATAAGCCAATGAAACCAATACCCCAGGGTCATCTCTTTTCAAATTTAAGCAGCTTACTATTTGATCCTAACTAAAGATGGTATTTCTATTTTAATATTTGGATTTTCACGTCAATATTCAAAATTTAAATTCAGGTTTCCAAATGTGAAAAAGAAATCTACTGAACAATAAGAGTGTGTAAATTGAATTCATACCCTGAAAATGATGATCACAATTCATTATGAAAAGAGACACTTGCTTCAGTTAACAGGTTTTTGTATTGTAAATTATTAATTCATGATGTTTTGGGGGTTTTTTGTTTGTTTTTTGTTTGGGTTTTTTGTGGGGGAAATGGTGTTTTATTTTGGGTTGTGCTGGTTTGGTTTTTTTTTTGTTCTTTTTTGTTGTTTTTTTTTTTTTTTTTTACCTTGATGACAAATAATGTAGCTAACTTGTATGGAATATATGGCTCTTCTTCTTTGGTTGTACATTCCTGCAGCTCTGTTCCTTTGTGATCAACATCAGAACAAAGTCCAGATGTGTTCAGATGACCTATTGTAAAACAAAAATTACTTTATAAACTGGAAGTATAGAATTAAAGTGCACAGCAACCCCAGATGTACATATTAATTCTTTTTTTAGAGGAATCATTTTTTTTTAACATATCTTTTTTTCTGATAGCAAAGAAAATGGATCTTTGGGAGAAAAATTTTAGTAACTCTGACTGCTCACTTTTGATCTATGAACACAGTCATACATAGTTATGTGGTTTGATGATAATTTGTTCATGACTACCCTGATGTCAATTACTTACATATTTTATGTCATTAAAATTAAACAGAAAAACAGCTTGGGTTAAAAATCATGCAGAAATATGCTGCCTATTAAGAAAATTTATTTTCATCACAGCTAAGAATTTAGCACTTTAAAATCTCCTTATAAACTAACTTTTACAAGTTGTTTGGTAGACCCAGTTATCAGAGTATGATATAAAATTTTAAAATCTATTTTTATCCTAGGTTTTATTAATGAAAAATGTATTTTTTCCCCCAAATTGAATCTCTCTAGCTTAACACAATAGGTGACCTCCTATCGGAAAGCTGAGTATCATAATTCTAAACTAAGTATCCTAATAAGTAACAGGTATATAAGGTCAAAAGAGACTGCTGTCATTACTTAGAATGGTGCCCTGTATAAATCTAAGCTATTCATGTTTATTCAATCAAAAAGGAAAAAAAAAGAACAACCTTCCCCATTTATGCAGTGTATCATGTGTTCCTGAAAGCAAGAATAACATTTGCTACTTAAATATACCTTTTTCTAGAGCTCTGTTATCACTCCATCCAACCAGGGAGTTCAGAAATGACCATTTGTTTATATTCATTCCAAGCTTGTGCAGCCATGATGTTTCCTCTCCATCTGTTAACAATATTCAGGTGCTAAAATCAAGTGAAAATAATTGCAATTCTCTGAATTCTGGTAATCCACTAATTCATTGAGTTTAAATGTGGTATACACTAACTCTGTTGGGACTAGAAGAGTTTTAAATGAGTAAAAGGGATACAAAAAGAATACAAAAGAATGAGAGATTGGAAAGTCACTGAGAGACTATAGAGAGAGTGTAAGAAGGATGTAATACTTGAATGGTTTCACCTGATCCTGAAAAGTCAGATATATTGAATCCAAATGCTGTACTCCAGACTTGTTTCTCATCTGCAAAATCTGTGTTGAGAAGATTATCTTTAGATCAAGTTACTCTTTTTTCTGAATTCATTACTTTCATCACTGTATATTACATATATATTAGCTTTTGTTCTGTGAATTAGATCAATGAAGGACACATGTTAAATTTTATGTAGAAGAGCTACTTCTGAAAGGGCTAGACTCCTCATATCTATATCCTTTAAATTCATATTTGGCTTTCTTTCCACCACTCTGAAGACTACCTGAAGCCACAGCTGTTCCTGAAAAAGCCCTTCACTTCGCTTAAGTACTTTAAGCAAAATTAGCCTCTAGAGCTTCAGTGCTTTCAGGCCAAGAGTGTAGGTTTTATCTTTCCATCTAGGATAAAGATTAATCTTAAACCCTGAAAAGCAAATATACAGATATAGTTTCCTACAGGAAAATACGTAAACTACTGAAATGACTGCAAACTTCTCCATCAGTTTATTGCTGATATTATTCAGCCATTGGAAATATATTTGGAAATCCTACAAGTCAATTCATGAATGATAAATGTCAGTCTATAAGCCTTTTCTTTAGCCTACCATCTCATAGAGCATATGACTCCTAAAACTACTGAATATACCTTTTCACACTGCTCTTGTGAGTTAACTTATGCAGAACTCTCTGGCTTGGTAAGGACAAGACATCTGTAAGAGTTCTGTCCCTGTCATTTCAATGCCATCAGTCAGACTGGCTCTCAAAAGGCGTGCAAACCACCACAGTAACTTTCAGTTTAATCCCTCTATAAATGTAAGGTTCCTCAAAGCATACATCTCTCCTTTCTCCATTTACAATTAGAATCAGAGCATGTGGCACATACTAGGCAGCCACGTTACCATTTCTGAATAACAGCTGTATGCTTCGACAGGTTTAGACAGCCTGGTGAGCTGCACACCTTGTTTTAAAACAAGTTACAGATCTAGAACATTGCTGGCTTTAGTTTTAATGGGTTAAAGTCAGGAGGTATATCTTGAACATGAGGAAGTTGAGGGCTTATTACATGAATCATGAATCATGACAGGGACTCTCCCATTTAGTCCACAATCACATTCATCCATATTTGAGTTGTGTCACCACTGATGATGCAATATAGACTATAATGTTTATGCGGTTCTGCTTCTGTGAAAATATAATATAGCAATGGTGTATCATTCTGCCCTTTTATAGAAAATAGCCAAGTACACCCTCATTCAGAATACTGGAGACACTGCTTACCCTCCTCACGTGCGTCTTCAATCATAACACTTTTACTAACACATGAAGGATGGTCTTGTATCTCCTCTGAACAATCAATAATGCTGCCTGGTAGAGGAACAGGTGAGTGATTGGTGGTCTGTGGTTTAGGTTCGGGATCAATTTTTATTGAATCTTCAGGGATTTGAAAGCCTGAAGGTATAACTGATTGCACCCATGCTTCTGGAAAAACAAGCCAAATAATTATTTTTAATAAAGTCAAAATTTGAAAGATCATACCTGAGAAAGACTTTAAGATAAAAATACTGCAAACTTTCAGCCAATTGAGAAGTAAGTCTGCATAAGTTTCTTAAAAATTGAGTAGAACAAGCCCATAGTTTTTGGTCTTTCTGTCTCATTTGAAATCTAATATGATTTGGTGATGTAATCTTAGTTTGACTGCCAGATTTAGCTGAAATAAAAACCACATCAAGGTCCATGAAATAGTTTCGAGAATTGACCATCTACCTTGAGCAAAACCTGCCAAGTCTCATTCAGCGTCCACCCAAAAGAACATCTCAGACTCATTCTTCCATGCATAACTCTTGGACAGCTTTTGTCTCTGAATCTCCTTAAGATGTCTATTCTCTCATTATAATCAAATTCCACTGTGTACCCACAAAAAGTTTTCCTTTTTGCTGAATTTCAAATAAAACTAAAAGATCTAGTAGCAGAAACCCTGTTTGGGTTTGATTACTTTTTCCTTTTTTTTTTTTTTTTTTTCCAGGAGGGGAGGGTGTTTTATTTCTCCATTTGTGGTGGGGGTGTTTTTGTTGCTTTTTTTTTTTTTTGGGGGGGGGGGGGGGTGATGTTGGTTGGTTTGGCTTGTTGATTTTTTTTTGTGGGGTTTTTTTGTGTTTTTTTTTTTGTTGGTTTGTTTGTTTTGGCCTTGCCAGACTCATAATTTCCACAGAGAATGACACTGCTCTTTCAGCTCTTCATGGTATATGGAACAGATAAAAAAAAACAGACATAAACTCCCATATGAGGATAAAACCAGATACTACATTTTGAACCTGAAATACAAAAGATAAGCTTTTCAGGATGCAATCAGAGCACATGCACAGGAACTGAAATCTAGGTGGCTATAAATTCAGCAACTGCACTCATGTCATTGCAGAGTTTTCAGCTATTTATGGGTCTTAACATTGGTGCTTGCTCGCTGACTGTCAATATTGCATTAAAAAGCCTAAAGCCTTTAAAATCTTGGCTCATACACACTGTGAAGGCCTAAAAGTTACACTTCCAGGAGTTACAGAGGTAATCAAGAATTATGAAGTTGGCAAAGTAATTACTGAAAGTTACATAGACTGAAGTTGTATATATCTAATGAAGCTGACAGAATGTTTTCATAGGACAGATTGAGAAATGCACCTTGAGCAGGGATTGTATTTTGTAAGGATAAAGGATTCTCATCTGTCCTTCTTTTCAGCTACAAAGGGTAACAACATTAATGGCAAAGCTCAATAAATGTTTCTTTTGTAATGCTCTCTTTAAAGTATTCCTGAGTTCCTTTCCCATAGGAAAAAGTCATAATGATTTTAATTATTTTCCTTCTTGCCTAGGTACTTTTCTGTTGAGAATGGAATGAATCTATTGCATATCACTATGCATATCACTACAGAACACTGAAATACCAGAGCAGTTGTTAAAAATATTACTCTACACCATTCAGTATAGAGCAGTAGAAGCAAAGAGCTTCTTAGATTGCCATTTTTACCTTCATGGCTCAGTATATCCTGTAACAACTGCAGCTCTCCATTTTATGCAGAAGGTGTAGGTTAAACTTGGATTCACCTGTGCCTGCATAGCAGGCTCCACTGCCAACAGACTTTTTATTTTAGCACTCTGGGAGAGTAAATAAGTAGTTATTCCTCGCTTTGTATCTCCTTTCTTTGGTTTATGTAAGTGATAGAAATTAAGACCTTTTTGAAACATGAAACCAGCTTATCACCGTTGACCAGAATTCCTAGGAAAAAAAACTTCCATCTGAAAGAGTTGGATGAGCTAAGGAAGCATCATAGTAATATTTATAAATGTTTTAAGCCAAGACTGAAGAGGAGAGCAGCTATTGAACTATAGCATTTATTAGTAAGGGGCTTGTATCTGTAAAGGGAAAACTGTCACATATTTAATTCTATTATGATTGGGATGTAAACAAGGATTTTTCACACTCTTTTTTAGTAAATAAGATTACAGTATAAAGTGTTTTAATCTATCATCAGTTTCAGCTATCTACCCCAACAGTGATTTAGAAGGAAAGGACTAAACCTATTAAGCTTTGATGATCTTTCATTTATGCAGTCAGGATGCTACCTTTATTTTGACTGAGGCTAAAACTCCTGCATTTACAGCCAGGTTAACCGGCCTGCAACCTAATGGAAGTAATTCCCTGAAAACTTCATCTTGTGATTAAAACTCAATCGAAATGAAAGTACTTTCACAATTTAAGAAGTTTACTAGTAAAAGCCTTTCAGACTGTAAGGTCTTCATTAGATTATTGTCTTCCTGTGTAGTTAGAAAGAGGCTCACCATATAAAATAAATCACACAGGTTTACTGACAGTGAACTCTACCCTAATCTTTCCTTTGTGATTAGGGTATGCCACTAAAGACATCTGGAAAGAAATACCTATGCCTGATGTGTTAGAACAGGACTTTTAATAGCGGATGCTTCTAAAGAGCAGTAAGAAAATACATGCTTCATCTCTACAGCAAGAATGCAGACAGTAGTCAGTAATGGAATGTTAGAAGTAGTTTAGAGCTTAATTTAACCTGCAGTCATTTCTATATAGTATTTTAGATATGGAATAACTAGATTTAAGGTTCGGAGTGGGGGACTGCATCATTCTACAAAATGGCATTATATCATAGCTTCCTTCCCCGAGATACTGCCTATTTCAGCCTAGCATTACTGAAGGTGTAAAAGGAAAGACATACAATTTGAGAAATGAGGCAAACAGATTCCTTGGGGTCAAACCTGAACAGATTTTTTTTTTTATTAAAACAATTTAATGGAATCCCCCATTGCAGAGGGGTTGGACTAGATGATCTTCACAGGTCCCTTCCAACCTAATCTATTTTTTTATTCTATTATTAATTTTCATGTCACCCTCACTTACAAAAGTGGATCTCACTATGTTATATCTTTCCAGCTTTAACTTCTGGATCAGGCTGTTTCCATGTACCAGTCTATTTTTGAAACTCAGAGGGGTATCTTTTTTACTTGAAAGTTTTAGCTTCCATGCAATGTTTTAGTTCCTCTGTCAACATAGGAACTTTCTTCATTCTCCATCCATGAAAATTTAGCACACAGTACTCTTATCACTCATTCTTATCACCCACATCACTCTCATTTTGTGTGACCAGCAGGTCAAAGGAGGTGATCCTGCCCCTCTACTCTGCTCTCATGAGACCTCTCTTGCAGTATTATGTGCAGTTCTGGTGTCCTCAACATAAAAAGGACATGGAACTGTTAGAACAAGTCCAGAGGAGGACCACGAGGAAGATCAGGGGACTGGAGCACCTCCCATATGAAGACAGACTGAGAAAGCTGGGGCTGTTCAGCCTGGAGAAGACTGTATGGAAACCTCATAGCAGCCCTCTAGTATCTGAAGGGGGTCTATAAGGACACTGGTGAAGGACTATTCATTAGGGACTGTAGTGACAGGACAAGGGGTAACGGGTACAAACTTAAACAGCAGAGGTTTAGATTGGATACAAGGAGGAAGTTTTTTACTGTAAGGGTGGTGAGACACTGGAATGGATTTCCCAAGGAAGCTGTGAATGCTCCATTCCTGGCAGTGTTCAAGGCGAGGTTAGACATAGCCTTGGGTGACATGGTTTAGTGTGAGGTGTCCCTGCCTATGGCAGGGGGGTTGGCACTAGATGATCTTAAGGCCCTTTCCAACCCTATGATTTTATGATTCTAAGATTCTTCCAAGTGTTAGCTGGTGTTAGCTGGTTGTTCCATATGGTACATACAACTGGTAAACATTTGATGGGAAACACAAAATGTTCTCACATTCATAATCTTTATGAGCATGAACCTTATGCAGTCTGCATGGAAAACATGGTCAATCATGATCAATGCAGATCATCAATGCATAACCAGCTATCACAGAAAGAATAGCGAACAACTGGCTGTGGCATTTCCACTAAGATGATTAGAGGACGTAGGTGGCAGGCTGTGCTGAGAAGTCTACTTGGTTGAGATTAAATATTAGTTTATGCTTTAAAACTGAAGCATGGGAAGCACAGAGAGTTGTTTTGGCTGTTTTTTTTTTAATTAAAAAAATTTAAAGTAGGAGCAATCTCTTGATTTATAACATGCTCAGTTTACAGCTAGGCAGCACCCTGTTGGTATTTTATGCTTAAGAATTAACTGTGTGCTTCAGATGCAGTTGTAGCTAAAAAGAGCTGATCCTGCTGTGCTACTTCATGCCAACTCCACGTTTCACCATTTAGCTACCCTTTTGCTCTACTGATTTCTATTTTATGCCTTGAATCAGCATATATTGCTTTATGACAGGAAGTAATTTTCTTTTTATAGAAGTGTCCAGTTACAATTCTGAAAAATGGACATAAAGAAATCTTCATGATACTGCTTAAAACAGGCAAACAGGATAGAAGACTGTTTATTTCAATGGGTGTAACTCATAGCTTTTATCTTTTTTTCTTCCCAGTACCAGAGAACTTTTTTCACCAAAAAAAAAAAAGTCAAAGCATGCCAGCATGAAAAGCATGTTTCTATTTTATCATTATTTTATTATTATTATTATTAATAATACTATTATTATATAGCATTGTAAGGACATATTTTTGTTATGCAGCAAAAGTATTTGCATATTAAAACCTGCATTTTAAAGTGATAAAACATAAAACCCATTATTGCACTACACTCCTGATTTTCTTTTCCCTTATAACTAATCCCTCCTCAAAGCAGATGAGATAAAAGACAAAGCAGATGTGCCAGGTTGTGTGTTGTTATGTAAGAATGTTTCAGAATGTCTCAAAGAAAAAGAAACTGGTCTGGCACTTCTTTTCTTTGCAGTCAAGTTTTGTAATATGTGGTTTCCTTGAGGTAAGGTCAGCTGTAATTTAAGGCAACATACACACAGGTAGTCCTCATGTACTTACAGTGTTGATATTTTTAATTCTCACAAGAAGTACAAAAAGCACAGGCAAGCCAAACATTGTGGGGTGCAGTTGCCCCATAATACATCCAAGCAGCAGTCATGAGAGCCTGCCACAAGCTTATAATATCCCCATTATTGCAACTAGTTTCAGAAAATTTCATAAATGGACTTATGCTGCATCATCGTAAGGAAGTTGGCTCATGGATAAGCAGCACATCATGGAAAGCTTCAGCATGCAAAGTAATGAAAAAAAGAGTTGTAGTGGGTCTGAGCTTTCCTTCATGCGTGCTAATCTACTGAAGCATAATCTGATACTCAGCTTCCTGATCTCCAGTGCAATGATAACAGAAGTGCTTGCCTTAACTTTTTTGAGTAATGCACATTTTGGAGGAGACAATTTTTGCTGTGATGATGATTTCTGTTCTAGGTTCATTTTGAATTCTGTTTTTGTGCTTAACACCCCAGTATCCCTGAGCAAGATTCTGCTTTTGATAAACTGACATTGTCATTGTACATTTTCTTGGGAAAATTTTATCAGAATAGTCAGTTGTAATTTTTTCCTGATTTTATTCTGGATCAGATATCAGAAGTAATCAGAATACCAGGTTCCAATAACCTAACAGGGCTGTATCTAAACTACAGGAAGAAAAGTCCCACAAATAAAACAATAGCAAAATGTCTTTCTTTTGTCCCTGATATTGGATGACTGGTAGGTTTTACTCAAATTTCTTAAAGAATTAAAAGATTAGAAATCAATATCCTGAATAACTTCAATTCCCAACAACTTTGGTAGGAGCTGAACTAATGCAGTTGTGTTTTAGCAACTTACCTCTGAGATTTTTATGCAGCTGACCATGTTGAATCTGCAAAGTTTATGAGCAATTATTTCTTGAGTTCTTAAATTTGCTAATTACCAAGCAAAGAGGATTGTATTTTGAAACAGTTACCTCTAGTAAATGCAGTACCAGTCCAAGATCTAGAAAACCCTCTTGTATCTCCCTTTTCTCCTCTTGAGAAGAGAGAAAGTGACACAAGGTTCATTTCTTTACTAGCATAAAATTAAGTCTAGTCTAGTGGAATTACAAAATAGAAAAAAAACATGAAAATGTCTCTGTTCTTTTTTTTTAAATGGCTTATTAAGAGAGGTATGACATTTGCCTCTTTAAACTAGTCTGAACCTTATAGGTCAGCCACTTTTCTACAACTGCAGTTGTAGCCCTCAAACTGACCTTGGGGGAGGGTGGAACCATGTGTTTAACAGGTGTGTTATGATTTTAAGGCTACTCCAGTGTTATTACTGTTGTTCACACAGGTGGCAGGTAAACACATGTTCTCTCCCAAAACTACATAGGGACCCACCTAGGTTGACTAATTGCAGCAAGTCAAGCATTTACTAACACTAAATGACACTAAATTGGGAGGAGTGGCTGACACACCAGAAGGCTGTGTTGCCATTCAGCCAGACCTGGACAGGCTGAAGAGTTGGGCAGGGAGAAACTTGATGAAATTCAACAAGGGCAAGTGTAGAGTCTTGCATCTGGGGAAGAACAACCCCATGTACCAGTACAGGTTGGGGGTTGACCTGCTGGAAAGGAGTGAAGGGGAAAGGGACCTGGGGGTCCTGGTGGACAGGAGGATGACCATGAGCCAGCAATGTGCCCTTGTGGCCAAGAAGGCCAATGGCATCCTGGGGTGCATTAGAAAGGGTGTGGTTAGTAGGGCAAGAGAGGTTTTCCTCTCCCTCTACTCTGCCTTGGTGAGGCCACATCTGGAATATTGCATCCAGTTCTGGGCCCCTCAGTTCAAGAAGGACAGGGAATTGCTTGAAAGAGTCCAGTGCAGAGCCACAAAGATGATGAAGGGAGTGGAACACCTCCCTTATGAGGAGAGGCTGAGGGAGCTGGGTCTCTTTAGCTTGGAGAAAAGGAGACTGAGGGGTGAGCTCATCAGTGTTTACAAATATGTCAAGGGTGGGTGTCAGGATGATGGAGCTAGGCTTTTTTCAATGATATCCAGTGATAGGACAAGGGGCAATGGGTGTAAACTGGAGCAGAGCAGGTTCCACGTTAACATCAGGAAGAACTTCTTTACTGTGAGAGTGACAGAGCACTGGAACAGGTTGCCCAGGGAGGTTGTGGAGTCTCCTACGTTGGAGATATTCAAGGCCCGCCTGGACAAGTTCCTGTGTGATGTACTCTAGGTTACCCTGCTTTTGCAGGGGGGTTGGACTAGATGATCTTTTGAGGTCCCTTCCAACCCTTGGGATTCTGTGATTCTGTGATTTAGTCACTGAAACAGATACTATTTCATACAGTGCCATAATTTTCTGCTCAAGTGACATAGTAATTGCCTACATACAATTATCTGACAATAATACACTCAGATTTAGCTGGCACATAAAAACAATAGGGCCAGGGACTATTGTAGTATTAAGCCCTGGATGGGAAGATGTTAACCCCTTAGTCTTACAATCTCAAAAGCACTTGGTCTATCACAATACCAGTGTGACAATCAGTGTAATTCTGTGGTCATGCCTGAAACTCCCTATTGGTATGACGTGCTGGAGTGAACTTTTCCAAACACACTTTCCTCTTTCCTTCTCAACACACACACTGAAATATAAAGATTGAGAATTTACTTTGACCCCTACACCTAATGTAGAACAGAATAGATTAGCATTTTTATTTTTATTACTGATACTCACTAGTATCAGTAATGTTCCAAAAGTCATATGTGTCTTTGTATCAACCATACTACATCCAGTGCAAGGGAAAAGAAACCTGAAATCAGCTGTCCCATTTTTGTGGCCTATTTAAACTTTCCAATTGGATCTCCATGTGTTATACCTACAATTAAAGCAAACAGGTACTACAGTTCAGTTGCTGTAAGGAGTGATTCAGATCATCAGCCAAGTGAGACACCTTGATACCTTTTTCTCAAAGACTGTGCTTCAATGTGTTGTATCTTATTGCTTAAGTTTGTGGATAATTAATAAAACCCCACACCTGTATTATAGTGCTGCCATATACCCTTTAATAAGTTCCTAAAAATTTGTTGTGTGCCAATGTTTGCAAATAAAAAAAAGCTAATATTACCTGTTCTGCTTTGGCATTTAGCAGCAGGAGAAACAGAATTCTTCCTCTTCCAGAACCAGGGTTTTACTGACAGAGGAATACTTTCTTCAGAATAGGAATATTGTTCTAAATAACAGTGAGAAAAAAAACAAAACAACAAACCAAACCATGCCAGGAACAGGAAAAAAAAAAAAACCACCAAATCACATATTATGAAAATGTAATTCTTATTCTAGGGAATAGTGGAGCTTTTGGTTAAAGTGTAAAACAAAACAAAAAGAAATATAGTCAGTTATTATGCACAGTACAGATAGAAATGCGTCAAAGACAATTTAGGAAAGATCCTCAGGCAGTCCTATAACTCATATGTTAAAATAAAAGAGTATCACACTGTCTAGTATTTAAAGTAGGTTATTTAAGGAAAATCTTCATAGAGATAAATTAAAATCAGTCATTTTAGTCTAACAGGCCATGTTCATGTTCTGTATATGGCTAAAAAAATCAGTGTGGTAACCTCACATACAGCTTTTATGTCTTTGAGCCAATTCTAATATAACTTCCTGGTATTCAGTCCACAGTGTAGGAAATTTTACATAGAGTATTGCTAGCTATAGTATTAATTAAATTAATGCCTTTCAGATGCCTTTCAGATGAAAAAAAAAAAAAAAAACACAAAAGACCCAATATAGAAATTCTTAGGATATTAGGGATTAAAAATCATCACAAAGATGTATGGAACTGCTCCACTGGAGATTCCCAGAACAGCAAATTCTAACAAATCTTAGTACTTGAATGTTAGCTGCAATACCAATGTTGCATGCTAAGTGTCATGCAAGATACAGGAAAACAGCTAAAAGAGTTCTGTGCTTTTAAAATCAGAATAAGTTTTCCTTGGCTTCTAATTACAGTCAGAACCAATCCAAACTAGCTCTGATAAAAGGGCTCTGAGAGTTTCTGTAAATCATATGTAATTAATTCAAATTGCAAGTTTTGCAAATGTGTGACATGGCTGGAAACTGCTGGAATATGAGGCATAGCTTATTCTAGCAGTAGGTGCTCCAGACATCAAAAAAAAAAAAAGATGCTGCAAAGAGGTGGAGAAATCAGGCAGGTTTTTATGGTATCTTCTTTCCTTTAACTCTGCAAATGGAGTCAATAATGCACATAGTTATATATTCATGCATCTCACTAAGTGAGTATGATAAATCCCCTTCAGATTAATTTCTTTATAGTAAAACCAGAAATTTCAAGCCTGTGGCAGAAAAAGAAGATGGAAAAGCAAGAACATCTCTGTGTGTTTCTTGTTAATAGTATTTAACAGTCATTGTATGTCTCATTGAATGACCCACAGCACGCCAAGATATAGAACACTGCAATTGTCATTAAAATGACAAAATAGTCGAGTGTCTTTTAGCATTAACTGCAATTTCTCACCAGGAGGGAATTTGTTGACATCAGAAAATTAAAAAAAAACTGAGCAGGAGCAGCTGGTTCAAATTAACTTAGTGATTGTTCTGGGCCACACCCCTGTATTGTGAGAAATACCTCTAATTTTTCCCATTCATTTTTAGGAAGGTAGCGGTATCTCACAAAAAAGGTTTGCAATGACAGAAGAATATATATAATATATAAAACAAATATTCTTATAAAAGCTTTGTCAAGAGGGGCTGCCTGAGTATAAAGTTCTTTATTGCTCCTTGTTACAGTACTGTCCTACCAATACACAGACACTCTGCTATTCAATATTATCCATAATGCAAGTGCATACACTAGGCTTTATTATAAAAGCATCAATGGGCTGAATAGAACCTGTCTGTGCTCTGATGCAAGACAAGGAAGGGCACTGAGGGAGAAGACTTTCAGGGTTTGGTTGGAATGTCTTTAAAGTATGGTTCAATAGAAGACCTATAGTGAAAGAGAAAAAGATTGTTTCTTTGACTTGGGCATTGTACAGTGTTTCCCCCTTTATTATGTGGAAAAAGAAGAATGAAACTTGATATGGATAAAGAATCAGTATTCTCCCAATACCCTGAAAAAATGGGCACTGATAATAAAGACCTTATTAGTTTTCTTTGTTGCTTACAGAAAAGGAGAAATTTTTATCATTTTGGTTGCTTCTACTGAACACTCATACAATCAGCCAAGTAACAGAATGTAGTTGCAATGAATATATGCATAGCTGAATGGTTGGAAATGGGGCCCTTTTGAGTCTCTTTGTTTGTTTGTGGATAGAATAGTAGCTGCCTCTTCTATTTACCTAAAGGCTGGATGGTCTTAGTAGTCTGGTCCTTCAATCTCACTGAGCAGTGAATCACATTGATATTGTTCAATGGTATTTATAGCAGTGATTGCTGTTTCATGAATTCAGCCTTTGTACAGTTAATATGAAAATTCATCTTCTGAGAAGGGTACCTTTTATAAATCCATCTCATCCCCTGAAAGTAACTTCACAAAGAACTCTGAGAGTATTTTACATGTACAGGTTTGTTTATAATGTCACAAGCTAAACTCAGACTTTTTCCAGAAGAAAGTGCATTATGCAGGACATTTCTTCTTATTCATTCTGGTCAAACCACATTTTTTTCTCTACATTGTCAGTTTATACTGCGTTAAGCAACAGCCTTGACTAATGGCATTGCCTAACAGAGTTGGTTTAACTTGTTATTCTTAAGTTCTGGTGTCAGAGAAGGTTAGGTAGTCAGCTGACTTCTTTTAACATTAAAAATCCTTAATTACCCTAATAGAGTACATTGCCATGAAGAAGAACTTACACAGAAGCTACCAACAAATAAATTGCTGATTTGGAACAAAACTTCTAAATCAACAGATGATATTACAGCTTGTTATTACAGACAACAGAGCTTTCACTTGCTGTGTTCTGCCAATGTTATTGCAATTTCCCTTTTGAAAATGAAAGTAAAGGCACATATTTCATACTATGAGCCACAAAAATACTGGAGCAAAGACAAGAATCTAGATTTAGTGTCCCTTGGAAAATGATGTGTGTTTGCATGTTTATTTGTAGACACAGCTAATCTGTTGTATTGATTACACTTAATATTCCATAGTATTCCCAATCTTTGCTCATTCATGAATCAGTTTTCTGGGAATATAAATAGATCATAATGCCCCAGTAATGAAGTGTCATTAGTCTTTAAATCAGCCATGGCAATCTTCCTTTAATTTTAGCCATTAGTAAGGAATTTAAACCTTAAATATAATGCTTAAGAAGTATATTTGACATCTGAGAAAAATATTACTTTGTGTGGGAAGGCTTCAACTATGATCATTAATATTGGTAAAAGCAGACTTCTGATTTATGGACAGGATCTTCACGTTGCATAGGAAAAGGTGAAAATCTTTCTTATCTTTCACACACACAGCTTTTCAGCAGTCTGCTCCCTAAGGTAGGCAAGGCAAACTACCCTGGTTTTATTACAGGCTGCACATTTATTCTTTAGTTACATACCCTTGAGAATCACTCGCATAATCTTGCCTTCTGCTTCCATTTATCTAACCCCCTAAACAAAGAGTCAATAAAAATCTCAAACTAAAAATGACTGTAGATTACATGTTAATTTTTGAGGCCCAACCTTAGTTACACACTAGCCCCCAATATGCCACCTCGGGTGTGTAACAGAAAAAAATGAAATTTGAATACTCACAATAGTATCTTGTAAGACGTGTTTTACATAACAAAACTCGGTGCAGTTTAATGACAATTTAAAGATCTTACAGTTAGGATGTATGGAAAATCCAGTACGAAAAAAGCCCACAGAATCTGGCAATATATAATTTATATCCTTTTGCTGTGACAATATGTCCTCTTCTTTGAGGCAGAATTCTCTGGTAAAATTATTTGTCATGCAAATTATTACTTTTTTTCAGCAAAAAGATGTCAAGATTTCATGGAAGATAAAAGCAGCATGGACAGAAGTTGAGCGAAAGTCTAAGTTTTCAAAAAAATATTCCTAAATAATATATGTCATAGAAAAGAAAGTAGGCCCTACTTCACCCATTTTTTATCGTTTATCTAGTATCTTGTTAAATGTCCTTTTCGTTAGCATGTTTTTTGATTAAAGTCCAAATGAAAGTCCCTCCCCTTAAATTTAGTTTCATTGAGTCTTGGTCTACAATAAAATCGAAGATTTTTGAAGACTTCTGGACTGATTCTTCTGAGAAAGAATGTACATTATTAGATTCACTTTCAAGTCTTTTACCAGAAGCCACTTCCAGAATTTCCTGGTACAACCTTTTTTGTTCATTTCCTAACACTGTACTTCTTGAAATGACAATGCTAAAAGACACAATGCATAAACATGAGCACATATGACCACTTGCTGTGGCTGAAATTATAATACTTGATGACTTCATTGAGCTGTGGAAACTCAGTTCTGTTTTTCTAAAAGTTCACAAAATATTTGTGTCTTTAAGTAGAAGACCTTAACTTATCACGCTTCTCTACATGTTTATGAAGATGCGTACACAGCTTTCCAACTATTAGCATTCAAACATGCATTTTCATAGATAAGCAAGGTGGCTTTTAAAAAAATAATTACCTGTATTTAAAACTATTCTCATTCACTTGTTAATCTTTTTTACCACATAAACAGCTCTTTTAGGATGTCTTTCATATAAGTGGCTTCTTCAAACTTCTCACTCAGCTTCTTAACACAACAGTGGCCTGGCTCCACTCTTCCACTAACTGTGTGCCATAATATAGCTGAATCCAGGACAAGCATACATGAACAGTTTTTAATATTTTAACTAAACAAATAATATGTCTTAAAATTACCTTCATCCATTGTAATCAGTCTGTTTCTCAGGGCCAGTGTTTCCACAAAGGCAAGAGTTAACTACTGGTATTTTCCGACAGTCTCCCACACTATGTACGTAAATATTTAATCTGTAAAAAAATGCAAGAGCTTCACTAGGCAACAAAATACCTGCAGAAAGTAAAATGGAAGATATGGATCAGATTTCTTCTCACTGTTTCCTATGACTAGCAGTATCTCTTTTGCCAGGAGACCAAAACTGACTGGATGAAACTCAAATGTGTAGAGGACTTAAATATAACTGAAAAAAAAAAATTAGAGGTTGATGTTATATACATGGAAGCATAAATACTCACAAGATTAGAAGGGTTTCATTAGAATATTTTACAAATATTCACACTTGTTTCACCTGGAAGAATGTGAAATGTGACACTATGGGCACATTTCCAGTAGTGGTGAAACTGATAAAGTTATAAGGGAGATTTTATGCAATTTCAGCCCTAATTTCACATAAATAAGAGATTTTAAATTGTCCCAGATTAAACTTGTTGTTTTAGGGCAAAAATTCCCATGTTTTGGAGGATAGCTTCATGAAAGTGTATTTCTGTCTCCCTTCTCTGCTAATTAATGGTAAAGCCCTGTAGTTATCATTGCCAAGACCATTATGCTTAGACTGGTCTGTCTCAGCTAATGAGACAGGCAGGTTGTTTTAAACTGTATTTATGTGCTGTTTTTTTTTGTATAACTACAGGTGCACAACTTGTGATATATTCCTATATTAATGTGAACAATACAGCAGCAGGAACTGGGAGAACTAGTTGCAAAAGCAAATGAAGAATAAACTGTTCGCAGGCTGGTGTGATCCATTTCAGGCAGGTGAAACCAGTGGCTCAGGATTTCTACTTCATTGCTATTGTTGTGTACCCCACCCTTTCGTCAAAAAGGATTAAAACCAGGAGCTTAACTTCAGTTGTAGCCTAAAAGGAAGGCTTTTGGTATCACTAACTCAACAAGCAGTTTCACTCTGGGTCTATAGGAGGCAGCTTCACTGGGGATCTTATTCTAACTAAACCTCAACTAATTAAATAGCTAGCTTCCTTAGTGCTCTATTTTGAATATGTTATAGCTCCACTGAGATGTGAAGAATATAGATGATATGGGTCCTAGGTAAAAGACTTCTCTGAAAGGATACTTTCCTTATATAGAAAGAACTTTGCTGTGTCTTTTTTAAGAAAACAAAAATATAAAAGTGCACTTTTGTCATCCCTCTTGCCTTTTGCCTACTGCTACAGTTGGGGAAAAAAAGTAAGAATGGAGAAGAGAAAAATGACCATCTGAACAATTGGGAGTGTTCAACTGTTAAAAGAATTCAATCTTATAAAAATAAAAACATTTTTGACAGATCATATTTCCAAATACTTTTTTACTCCGACAAAATTATATATGACATAGAATTAACACTACAACTAAAAAGAAATTGTTTCTTGCTTTACTTACTCTATTTAGGTGTGTGTATTAGCCCCAGTCCTGAACTAGAACCTCACTGTGCTAGTTATTAAACATACACAATAGATTGGCTGTGCCACAAGTATCTTAACATTGCTTCTTTAGTACTTGGTTGGTATTTTTGCTAATCCTGTGTTAGGTATAATTTTTACCTGACAAACCTTCTTTACATTTTTATTTAAAACACTCTTCAAAAAATCCTTTAGTAAGCAGCAACACTATACGACTTTTTCTTAAACCACCATAAGCTGGGAACTCACTATTCATTCATGTCTCTAGTATTGCATTATCAATAATATTTCATGCATAATTGCAAGGAGACAAATTTCTAGGGCTAGGAATCTCATGTTCTTCTTTGTATATTCCCAACCACTTTGATTCTCTTGAAAACCTGTAACAGCTCCTGAGGTAAGTAATTTATTGTAGTATAGAATTGGGCCCAATTTTAAATGTCACAACTTCACCTTTCCCCTTTGAGAAAACTCAGATGCAAATCAAGCTCTGAGTTATGTACCTTTAGTCAGTTCTATAATGGGACAAATTACAACTAGAAACATGCTTGACGTTCCCTCTTTTTTGAAATAGAAACAAGCTTAATCCTGCTAAAATTTCTCATGAATAGCTATGACTTGCACCATGTCACCCATTGTGCTTTATGTGGCATTTCTTCCTAAGCAGCAATAGCCTTGAATCAACCCAGTGTAGAGTAAAACTGAAACACAAGAACAGAAGATTTCTGAGTTTTTAGACAGAAACACAACAAGCAATTGCTGCTTAACATCTGAATACAGAAGTCTGTAACAAATACCATGGATTAAAACACTTTTGCTGAAACTCAACAAAGAGCTTACATTTAAATTGAGGAGAAAACACATGAAATGGAGGCCAGAAGTACAACTTCAAATGAAACACTGCATTTCTCTATCTGTACCTTTTATATGAGATAATTTGAGGAAAAAACACATGAAAAGTTTCATTTGGTCTGAGATAAAACTATTCTGATCATGGAATCATAGAATGATTTGGTTTGGAAGGGACCTTAAAGATCAAGTTTCAACCCCCCTGCTGTGGGCAGGGACACCTTCCACTAGACTGGATTGATCAAAGCTCCACCAAGCCTGGCCTTAAACACTTCCTGTCCTTGAACAATGTCTCTAGGGAACCTGTTCCAGTGCTTCACCACCCACACAATGAAGAATTTTTTCTTAATCTCTAAATCTCCCCTCTGTCATTTTTAAGCCATTCCCCCTTGTCCTGTCATTACATGCCCCTGTGAAAAGTTCCTCTCCAGATTGTAGACTGCTATAACTTCTTCCCTGTTCCATCACGTTTGCAGCTGATGGCTAATTATGAATTAGTTCTGTTTGTTCCGCACAGAAATTCCACTCCTAACTTTTGCAAGTAAACTACTCAGTAAAGCTGTCTTGGACAACTTTTCCTAACCACAGCAATCCCCCACTAATGATGGGAACAATTACGGTCAGGTGTTACAAGTAAAAAATTGAATGCCTAGTTTCCTCATTTTTTTCTGACTGTTCTTATCACACCCTGAATGTAGACAATGAGCAAAACATAACTTATTATTACTCATTTATTATGTCATTCCTGTTTCTCTGTGGTAGTGGGAGACAACCCAGGAGTATCCCACTCTGGACAAATCTCAGCTTGACTGAAGTGATTCTGAAGCTTCAGAATTTGATACTTGCTCCTCATTGTAAATATGGTGTAAGATACGCTTTGCTGTTTTAACCTGGATGTTTACTGGCAATAGATCCACACACTGGTATTCATTTCAACATACAGGAAAAAAACCACAAAACAGCAGTTTTCTAAGGAGATATTTTGAAATTTTCAAGACACTAATTTTATTCAAAGGATAATGAAAACCCAGAAATGGCAGTAAATATAAGGCTACTTTGGAGAATCAAATAAGTTTCAGAATGCCAAATAAACTTGAAAATCCCAGATAGCTAAATTTAACCTACATATTGCAACACCACAGGTAGCTCATCTGCTCATTAACGTTTTGCTAGTTGTTGTTGTGTCATATATGAAGTTCCAACAACATAATTCTGTGCAGGGTTCATGATCTTTTGAGGTAGAGAGGATTACTCATCCTTCTTGATCTCGCTGGAAGACTGCCCAGTTCCACTCCTCCTGGGATCAGTTGAGACATGATAGCAGATCTCCTGTGTGTTTGTCTTTTTCACAAGACTTTTCTCCATGAAGGGCACTGAGCTTTCCACAGTAGTCATATATTTTTCAACTTTTTAAAGTAAGGCTCTTGTCATTTGTTTTCTCTTCTCTTGAATACACTTAAATACACATTCTAATTAGCATTATAGACTGTATAGGGCAGTAAAACATTTATGTCTTTCCACTTCTTTGGTTTGTTCCCTTAGTACTTCCCACTGCATTTGCACTGAATTATACCTTCCCCAGTGATTTCCTATTTTTATCACAACTTCATCCTACAGATACATATTGCTCTAGTGTGATTTAGAGAATTTGTATAAGTAGGATTTCCAAATTTTTTTTTCCTAGAGGCTTCCTAGAAGATCCAGATTTTCTTCATATAAATGACTTTGGTACTCAACCATAGTGGAGTCAGGGCTTATGCCTGAAAGGCAGTCTGACAGGTTGAAAAAGCTTCTGGAAGTGTTTCTCAATATGTACCCCTAAGATGAATTCCTGGTTCCAAGAAAATGAATGACAAAACTTGAGCTCATTTAAGCTGAATGGGATTCCTAGTTCCTAAAATGAAAACATCTTGACATGACTTCACAGTCAGTTATTCTGCTTAACTCTAGTTTAGAATGGGATATTTTTGTTTCTTCCTGTGGAAGGCAGTTCACTAATATTTGATGTCTTCTGGACATCTATCTTGTGGTGGTTTTTGTTCGTTTTGTTTGTTTGTGTTTTTTGTTTTTTTTAATTTTTATTTTCCTTAAGCATGACACTAAAAAAGAAGTTATTTGTCTAGATTGACGAAACTCTGTGCCACCTAGTTCATGGTATAACATCACAGAGATATCCATGATCACAACCTGACTCTAGATGGACTTATGTAGAATCATGCAGATAAGGTGCAAATGAATAGATAGTATAGCTGCTTCCACTGAAATTAAAATCTGATCTGTTGTAATGTCGAAAGAAGACATGAAGATCTGAGGAGGCACTATACTTGAGCATGCAGAAAATAGATTTCTCTGAATAATGCAGCTGAGACATGCTTCCTAAACCAGGAATTTGTACAGGAATTGGAAAAGATGTGGTAGTGGAAGAAGTACTGAATTTGCTCTGAAATGTCTTGGAAGTATTACTGCCTTCAGTAGGACTGCTGTAATTCAGAGAGGTGACATTACATGCTTTTAAATCTATATAATCTATATTACTATCTTTATTACTTGAAATCTGGGAATACCTGGTTATCTTGCAGTTCCTGATGTCTAAGGAAATGCAGTAATGTGTTTCTGCTCAGTTTTGTAGGATGTGGGTAAAAGCTACTGAATATAAATAAGGTAACAAAGCACAAAAGGTGGGAGAGGCAGATTCTAGGCTTTCTATCAGTTGACTTAAAATGGATGACTGTCCTGTTGGGATATAGGCAGAGTTCTGTTTTAGGACATATTGTCTAACATAGCACACTCAGGAGCTCCTGCAGGATAATGCTATTTCATAACAAAGCAATTTGTTAACATCAATTTCCACTTAATGTTTATCTCATAAGTAATCTGAAGGTGACTTGCAAAATAGGGTTCTTTGGCTAAGTGTGTGTAGAACAGTCCTCTCCCAAATACCCAGAAGCTTAGATCTTCTTCAAGGTATCCTGGGCAGAACACAAAGCAACTGCAGGGGAGGTATCAGACTCTGAAATAGATGTAGGGGCTGCTGATCTTTCTCCTAGCCTCCAATAAAATTCCAGATTCAATTTTGCTATCCTCTTGTATAAGATGAATCACTTTCAGGAACTCCATCTGTCTACTCAAGCTGTTATCACTAGTTTCAGGAAAAATATTTGGCCAGGTCATAATGCAGCAGTTTTCAAAAATTACTAATTTTCTATTTTTCTGAACATTTCCTTTTCTCTGAGCAGCAACTGCATTCCATACTATATGTTGACTATTGTATCAAAATAGCAATACTAGCAGTATCTAAGAGATGTCACACTGAGTATAAAAGTAAGAAAAATGTTTCTTTTTGCCTTCTTTATATTAAGACAGTAATAGCTGCATGCTTTGCTACTTCTGAATAAATAATACCAGGTCAACAATAAACAGTGTACAAAATAATGATGCAGATTCACTTAAAAACTTACCAATAAACACTAAAGCTCCCTCCAATTAAACTGCATTTTTAACGTGTAAGTATCTTGTACAATGAAGCTCTCTAAAGTCAGATGGTGACTCACTCCAGCTTCAGGAAGGTGATGAATTGACATTTCCCTGCCCATTAAAAAGGAGGAGCAGCAAAAACAAACAGCTCCCGCAATGAGTTGTAGCACAATACTTTCTTGTCTAAAAGAGGAAACATAGGTCTGAAAGACAGTAGAATTAAAAGGAAAAAAAAGGTTAAAAACTACTATGATGAAAATGTGACAATAATCCAATTTTTGAGAAAGCATATTAGAAAAAAGAGTTGAGGTAGAAGAGTATCTTAATAATTGTAACACACTTTTTTCCCACCTCTATAGGCCTGCAGTAAATGGTGTTGTGCTATTTTCCTTACTGAGAAAATGCTAAAAACACATAAAGGTTGTTTGAGTGAGCCTGTGTAACCCCATTTGTTAGGTTACTTAAGCACTTCAAAAGACTCAGCTAGGTGCACCAGGGACATCCACAGATTCCCAGCTTGTCAGTATAAAAAGATTTGTATTGGCCATACTCATTACTAGACAAGGGAAACAGTCCCAGAAAAAGAGTATAATCAGAGATTTTGGATAACATCGTTCAACAGTGAAATAAGACTGGTAGTGTCATACTGATATGGAGGTCAGGAGGAGTGGGAGTTATCTGAACTTCATACATGATAATTAAATAAAAAAACCACAAAAGCAACTCGACAGCTTGCTCACCATGTCACTATCAGCTGGCAGGTCCCTTCAATTATTCAGCTTATTAAAAGTATATTAAATACCTTGGTCTAATAACATGTCAAATGTGCAGAGGAAAAAAGAAAAAAAGGAAAGAACAACATGCAGCGGAAAATTGTTGCCAGAAAGTCAGGGGAGCTGGTGACTGGGGTCTAGAATTGTGGAGGTGAGCTGGCAAGGCAGGACCTGGCAGCCCCTCCTGTTCCACTGTCCCAGCCAAGAGCAAGACCACTGGGGTGCAATGGTGGCAGACCCAGACCTAGGCCTCAGGCACCGCCCTGGGGATGGAGATGGGGATGGGATAGAACAGGGCATGAGACCACAGGCTGGAATCAGCCCAGGTCCCATAGCCAATCCCAGTCCACCTGCAAGGCAGTGGGGTGAGGGCTCAGACAGGAACCAAGTGCTGGGGTTGCAGCTGAAAGCAAGTACCATGGCTGGGGAGGCCTGGTCACTGCCTCCCATAGCACTACTGAGGGCTTTCTCCTTGACTCATTGGGATGGGACACCCTTGGCGGTGCTGATCCTGAGCTTATCCCCCAGACTCACAACCAAACCCTGCTGGGGGGGATGACTTTATGGCCCCAACAGTTTCTACAGAGCTATTTTAAACAGAGGAAGACATAACCAGTGCTGGATTTTGTATGAGGAATTATGAATACCCCTGTAAAATCACTCAGCACTCTGTTCCCCTTCCTCTTAGTTTTACTAATTGCTACATTTGGGTTTCAAGGGCATGCTGCATTTCATGTGTGTTCACAAAAGACAGATCAGCCATACTTCTTCCTTCTACAGTGTGTTGCAGCAGGTCCAGGTCAGCAAAAAGCAGGGCGAAAGCCATCTGGGAAGCCAATCTGCTAATTGCAAATTCTTTTGTTTCAGGAAGTGGTATTTCTTCTCCGGGCATTGTGCTCTGGGCTAATCTGAGATGTTAGTGATACACTGTGTAGTGCTGTGCTGGACGTGCTCTGAAAAATGTTTGGCTGGCTTGGTGAGGAACTGGTTGTAAAAAACTGCTTCTAGCAGGCTGGTGAACTCCCTGGTCTTGTGCAAACCACTCCCGCTTTGAACTTCGAGTTTAATCAGAGTGTTTCAACCTGTTTCTAATTATTTAGGTGCTAGTTATTGCTCTTCTATCAAGCTTGCCACCTTCAATGTGTTTCTTAAAACAAACAAACCCAAATCCAAAACAAACAAACAAACAAACAAAAGTACCAATATTAAGTTTTAGACTTGCTCCTGGGCCATTTCTACCACAGGCTTCTGTGCAGAAGAACTGGAACTCAGTGAAACGTTGAAGCTACATTAATTCCTCTACACTCTCTCTCAAAGTTTCACTGGACAAAGATACATCTTAACATATTCACTCTGAAGTAGTATGAGACATGTAAAAATGTGAGGTTTATTTTTTCTCCATTTTGATCTATGACCCTGAGAGGTTTGTGGCAATTTCCTGCAGTGAGGGATGTAGCCATAGCCGGGGAGGGGAGCTACCATGGCATGCTCATTTGTTGTCTCTTCCCTTCTGAAATCTGCCCCTGATTTCTCCAGCACATAGTTTTGCAATGACTTTTTTGTGTGGTTCTGTGTTTAGGGCAGCACCCAGATTCAGCCTCTGCAAAGGCTGCTGGTTGCTGGGCTGTGGAAACAGCCTGGTTGCTAGGTGGGGTTTCCCTCGTCAAGCTATAAAAGTGCAGAGAGCCCTCTGCACTCCTACTACTGACAGTGCTGCCCCGAAAAGACTGTTTGGAAGGCAGAAGGTAGGTTTTTATTGCTCTTTGCTGCTGTCTGTAGATCTGACAAGCTTCAAGAATCATATGCTGAATTTGTCAAATGACATGGAGGAATTTTCTGTGGATTGCATTTACTGGCAAGGGAAAGATGGAAGTGAGCAGGAGGAATTCTTTCAAGAATTTCATGTACATAGAAGGGCTTGGATAGCTGCTGCTTTTATTTAATAAACTTAATTGGAAAAAAAACAAAAACACCTTAAAAGATTAAAGGCAGATTTATTTGGAGTTGACAGTTTCTTATGGTTTCTCTTTGCCTCTCTAGTAGGCTGCTGGAGAAATCTGTAGTAAAACTGGAGTTTCCTGGAAAAATAGTGAGCTTTGTACAGAGTTTTAAACAACAAACTGCTGTTGTTACTTCAACAGCAGTTTGGTGCTTTGGGACTGTAGAGGGGTTTTTGCTTATGAAAGTGATGAAAATGGGGCAAAACTAACTTCTAGAAACAAAAACAAACCCCTGCTTTTGTGACTGAAAACTTAGGAAAAGCCACATAAGTAAGGGCTGTATCATGGAAAAGCCACATGAGTAAGTGCGGTATCATCTGGGGTTTGTTCTGCTAAAACTTTCCACTGAGTTTTCCAAGGATGAGATTGTTCTCTCTCATGTTTTCATTCATATTCAGTAGACTTTCCACTGTAAATTAAATTCCTGTGTTAGATCTGCTGCTTTTTTTTCTGATAGGGTATAATGACTCTAATCAGGTCAAGGTCCTGATAACTAGGCTTGGACAGTAAGCAGGATGATATATTTGATATGGTTCAAGATACGATTAAGTTAGCATGGAGAAATGGTGTCATTTAACAAGACTGTAGAGTAGAAGTCTAATCGGTGTCTTTATTTTAATAAATGTTGAGTATTTTCTCAAAACCTAAAAACTTACATATGTCTAGATTAGTGTGCCTCTTCTGGGGACTGGGAACAAGACAGAAAGCAATTGCAGTAATTATTGTGAAGCAAGAGTTAGGGCTTTCAGTCTGGATGTCTGATTTTTTGTTCCAGTTTCAACGTTGTTCATTCCAATTTGGAATGTTCTCGATTCTCTTTCCTTTTTGATTTGACATCCATACATTCGAGTCTGGGAAAAGGCATGGACAATATTTTATTTAACAGAATTTTATTAAACTGAAATAGGTATTTTGTATGGAGTAACTAGAAAAAAGTGTCATAATTTTCTATGATACTTTCTGTTTGATTAATTGCATAGACATGTATCTTTTTTCCTGTATACAAATGGCTGTAAGTGCCAAAGTTTCTTATTTTTAAAAAGGAGGAAAAAAGGACAGTTTTTAAGGCACAGAATTATTTTATTGCATCTCTAATTTAAATTAGGGTAGACACAAAGGTTTAGAGACTTGATAAACCTAATTCAGTGTAGGTTAACAGCTGCCTGTTCTAGTCATCTGCAAGGGCAGCAAAATCTAGAGCTGAGGGAGAGCCATGGCTGTGGTGACAAGCAGAAGAAATTGAGATGTTAGCAGTTCTACCTGGAGCTAGCTCCCTGAGAAGTGTTACTCTATCAATCAAAACACAGGGTTTTTTTTCCACCTCTTGTCAAATGTGGTACTGTGAGACTAAATCTTGTTAGTTTTAAATGATTATACACTCTGTGAATCTATCAGTTGACTGACATTTCTGTACACCTTTGCTGGTGACTCAGTACCCCTAGTATGAAGTCTTTCAAATGTTTTCATTCTCCTACATATGGCCTTTATGTGTGCTGTCATAAAATGCAGTAAAACTTTAGATGCTGTACATTTTATCTAGCCTCATATACTTATTCTGTCAATACAAGAAAGGTACAGAAATCACTATAACTGTTTGATAAAATGCTGATTTTAACAGCAATGTCATTATGCTTTCCTGATCCTCAGTAAGCAAAACATACAGAAAAGTTTGGCCTTAAAACTTATACACTATTCTGACCATTATTTACCAACATAGGATTTGCTTTAAGTGACATACAAATACAGATTTGAAGCAGATTCGTTTTTTTTCCTGGCAGCACAGGCAGGGCTGAATTTTATGCCTTAGGGCTGAGAGAAAGGCACAAAAGCAAGATGTTTCTGGGGAAGAGGGAGTGTACGTGGCTCCAGCATTACAGTGGGAAGGGTGGAGCTGGGCTGGAGGAGGACTGTGGGAGGAAGCTATTGCGTTGTTGGCAGCTGAATGTGGAAGGAAGTTTTACAGTTTTGCTATAAAGGCAAGAAGCAGCTGGCCTGCAGCTACATTACTAGTTCCTAAGTGTGTGTTGTTCTAAATGACTGCTCTTTGCCCTTAGTATGGGACACAGGGCAGAAGTAAGGGAAGTGTGTTTGAAGCATAAGCAACATAATTTTTTATAGTTATGTATATGATCTGCATTATATTATTTGTATCATAAGACTTCAAATAGTATCTTATCTCTTCACACTAGATCCAAAGACACTCTAGTCTACCCAGCAACATTTTCTTTAGTTTATTATTTATAAGTATTCTTTGAACCCAAGCCTTCCCTAGTGTTTGCTCTGGAAGTGTGTTAGGGGGAAAATATGTATTTCGAGCAGACCAAAAATACCCTATTTGATAAAACATGAATTTATTTTCCCTGTTCCCTCTCTATTTCTATTAGCAAACAATATTCCTAACACCAAAGTTGTTATGAAGCAATTTATTAATTCATATTTGGATGTTCAATGTCAAATCACGCCACCATTAGTTTTTTTTTTTCCCCCCTTCTGCATGGTATCTTATGGGAAAGCTGGACTGAATTTCATTTTGAGTGTTTAAAAGCAAAAATTACCCCTTTTCCCTTCCAAAATGGGTAATACTTTATTCTTTTGTAAAAATCAGAGGAAATATGTGAAAAATAAGGAACAATGTAGGTGAAATTATCTAATTTTACTTGCCTTCCTTAAGAAGGGGCTGGTCAAAGAAATTACATGAGAGGGATTATCTTTTGTCTTAACACCCAAAAGTTCCAACCACAGTATGTGATCAGACAAGAATACTTGTTCACCACTGATTTGGAACAGAATCAAATATTCAGTAAGCTAAATGAGCATAGCTGATGCTATAACTAATAGGGAAAGTCATACTTCAATTTATTTCTGATAACTTTCCTTTGTAAGTCAGTGCTAATCCTTAGATATTGCCTAATCTAAAATTTCTGCAAGTAATTAAGGCTGTAGGGGTGAGCAAACAGTTATGGAGTATTGCATCACCTGGCAAACATAAAATTACCTCCTTCCAGTAGCACATGCCAATTGCTGCTTGGGAAACTAACCTCTGCGTATCATAGTTCAAGAAAAAGGATTTTGAGAGTAGGAGACCTCGAGTGACACTGGTACTGAAAATGGTGAAAGATGTTTTGTAACTTCAGGGAAAACTGGGTTTTTACTTTGTGCATCTTTTCACAGAAACTCTGTCAACATGGCTATGGTATCAGAATTTCTGAAACAAGCATGGTTCATGGAAAACCAGGAGCAGGAATGTATTGTAAGTATTATCACCTTCTGAGAGAATCATGCTTATTTTCAAGTATTTTTAGAACTGATTTAAAGGCATAGGCCACCAAATGTCTTTAACATACTCAAAGGGAAGAAGAAAAATGGCAAAAGTCCAGCAGATTAAAGAGGAATCCAATTTTATTGCATGATACAGTCTAATGGAATCTAATAACTTAGTAAGTCTGCTATCAGATGAAAAATTACTCTTCTGTGCATCCATCAGTCCAGTTATCACTTCTTAGGCATAACTAGTTACTGTAGTGAAATTGTAACTTCCAATGACCAATCACTGATTCACTCAAGTCTTTTTAAAGTAGTAATCTGATGCATGGGTGTGTGAATGTATGCGAACATGTTGGGAGACGTACATGAGAAAATCAGGGACTCAGGTTGAGGTACGGGAAGCCATGAGTTGGAGCCCAGGAATGTAAAGGAGGAACTGAAGTTACTAGTATATGTCCTAGCTTTTGAGTCATATGTCATGCTTATGGTGCAAAGAGTCACAATATGTAATAAAACATCCCAGATGGTCAGTAGTGATACTGATTAGAAGGGAGGCTTGTGGTGAGCAATCAAGAGTTAGTGTACTAGGATGACAAGGAGTGTCTTGTAATAATGAAGTTAAGATACTGAAATAACTGGCAGGAAATGTAAAGCAGTACACTGTGAAGTCCGAGGAGGTCCAGAAAGAAGGAAATTGAACATAGGGGGGAAATTTCACTAATTTTGTAATTTTGGCTCCACAGCATTTTGTGCATAAACCTTTGGCTCCATCTTCCTATCTTCCTTGCACTCCCAAGGTTCTGAATCATTCTGGTTATGGTGGTTAGATTTTTTTTTTCTTTATTGACACTAATTTGTCATGGAAACCAATATACAAAGACTAACCTGGTGTGTCTGGGAACAGGCAGCTAACTAGTCCTATTTCTCTGTTGGGTGCAAGACACTGCTTTAGTTTACAGTCCCTCTGCTCTCTTACTCCCTGTGTGGGGTGTTGAATATTTAGTTATCAGGTGTTGGAAGTGTACAAAATTCAGTACAGAATGCTGTAGGCAAAACATGTATCGTAAGCCACTTCTCTTGTGCTATTTAACTTTAGACGCAAAGGATTTTTAAAAAAATCCAACATTGTGAGTTGTTGAAACAGGGAAAAAGTGATTCTGAAAATGCTTAGAATCTGCTGTGGTTTGTTTGTTTTGTTTTTGTGTGTGTGTGTGTTTTTTTAATTACAAATCTCAGTATGTATCATTCCAATGGCAATTTATTTAATACAAGAATCTTGGAGCATTTTATAGCTTCTGTAAAAGAAGCAAACATGGGTTAGATTCATGCTGTTGGCTCATAGGCCCATAGAGTAACGTGATTTGTCATGTTGCTGACTTAGAACAACCCATACAACATGGTGTGTAGTGGAATTCATCACCCTTAGGTATTCCCAGAGCCCTGTAGACATTCATTAGGGAGTCAACTCCCTAGACTACATCTATGCCTGTGAAGAATGTGACTTACATCTCAAGTTTCAGGGAAGTTAGGCAGTAGTTCCACACTTCCTTATAACTTGTTCCAAGTTCTTGCATGCAAGAAGTGATTGTAGCCTTAGATACGGGTTAGCTGAGAAATGACTTAATGTGATGCACAGTCAGTTTGTTTAAGATGAGCACAGAAATTAGTAGCACTTCACTGGCCATGCTTGTAGTATTTAATTGTGGGTTTAGAGCATTTAAAACTGGACATAATTGCTGAAAGTGACAGTTAAGAAGTATTTTACTGTGGAATCTAGCTTTGAGAAATAGGTCTCCAGGTACCTTTCTGTTTAATAAAAGAAGTGTGAAAGGAATAGATATAATGCATATGTATTACTGAGACTGTTTTCTGTAGCTACAAAACTTTGTATGTTCTTTGACAGTCATAATAGGCAATCCCAAATACATGGTTTATACAGGCATGTAAAACTGCTTCTTTGGAATGAGCAATTACAATTTTTCCTTTTTTTTTTTTTTTTTTTTTTTTTCAGAAAAGTTCAAAAGGTGGCCCTGGAGTACAGGCATACCCGAACTTTGATCCATCAGCTGATGTTGTTGCTTTGGACAGAGCTATTACTGTAAAGGGTAAGAGGAATAAATATTTAGCCTGCTACATTAGGGCTCTTCTCAGGAAATCTTGAAAAGAGCATAACACTAAAAAAAAAATAAACAAACAAAAATAAAAGGTGAGAGGTAATGGCAAGAAGGAGGGGTGCCTCTGCTTTTAAAAGTTTGGGCATACATTAAATTATGCCACTTGGTGAAGAATCTCAACTCTTTGATACGCTAATGTTGTATTATAGTTTCAGACCTTAACACAGCTACTTGAATATGCTGAAGGAAGGACTGTAAACATTACATTTCTAGACAATAAAAAATACTGTAATGTTCCATACTAATACTTTTTGATTTCCATAAAATCCCTGAGAAAGAGAGGGGTAATACAGTATATGCTTATATTGTGCTTCTCTCTTTTGATGAAATTCCTATATGGCTATTTGCCTGTACTTTGATATATTTTTCAGTTTGACTTACTGAGATTAAATGAGCATGCTGCCTAATTTTATTTATTTATTTTTTAGTTACTCTGTGGTGTGAGTTCTGCACTCAGAACACTTAAAACTTTCTATATGAGTTGTAGAAACATAGTTTCTGTGTTCTCTGGGAATCTATTTATTTGGTTTCTTCACTAACTCCCTAATTGTAAGTCAGTAGATGATTACAGTTTTTCCTTTGGTTAAACTTCAGTGTGTCAAGAAATCAAACTATGACATAACACAAATAATAAAAAATATTTAAGAATATTATTTGGCTAAACAATGCCTTACAGACTGCCATAATATTTCAAATATGTTGGACATTTTGCTGTTTGTTGACTCATAGGTGTGGATGAAGCCACCATCATTGATATTTTGACAAAAAGAACAAATGCTCAGCGTCAGCAGATCAAAGCTGCCTACCAGCAGGCTAAGGGAAAGGTAAGGTATATTCAAGTCAAACTTAAATTTATATAAACAAAGAGAATGCTAATTCCCTGTAACTATACTGCCAGTATTTTTAAATAAAAGGAAAAAAATTGAATTCTGACTTTCCAGTTTTTTGAATGCCCTAGAGGTCTTTTAAATCACTAAATCACTGGGAATGCAAACTTCAGTACCACCTGGGAGGCAGTGTGCTGAGAGGAGGGGAGGGACAGAGAAAGGGAATTGGAGTCATCTCTCTGAATATTTCAGTGCAGATATAATACTAAACAGGATAGGAAAGTTGTAGGACTGTAACACTGTTCCGCAAGTATAGTAACACTGTATGGGAGTAGGTGTACAGGGACAATGTTGTTCTACCTCTAAGTAATAAAACTGCTAGTCACTGGAACTGAGATGCTTGGAAATAACCACTTGATTCTGAAAAAAAGTTTTTATTACTCTTAATTTTCTCTATAACAATTTTTTGTCCAGTTGAACCTGAAACTTTAAATTGAAATTAAAGTTGCACAGTTGGTGTATCAGAGATTCTGAGCATTTCCTCCTTTGAAAGCGATTCCTTTGAGTGTAACTTTTAAAATAAAAATTTCTAATTAATATTTGAAAAATAAAATAAGAATCTTCTAGTAAAATTAGAAAATAATCTAATATCTCATTTAGCCTAGATTTCCTGTTTCAGTTCAAGAAACCTCACTTGTGGTTTCACAGCTCTCTTCTCTGCTTAAAGGAGACTCCAGCCTTGCAATTATATCTTTTAAAGAACTAAATTAAAATATAACTTCAAAGACATGGTGAGACTAATGCTGTTAGATTTAGATATGCTGGTTCCTGGCACACTGTTAAAAGCAGAACAGCACTAACTATGGACATATTGCTTGCTTCTGAAATGATCTCATTGGTTTAGGTACCCTGACAAAGCAGGCTGACTTTCTCACACTTACAACCACAATCTGTAAACGTATTGGTAGAGAACTGGGCTGTAACTTTTAATGTAACAAAACACACTCTAGCATTTCCAGAGATGAGGCAGAACAAAAAGATATTTTTTATTTTAACTTTAATTTAGGTCAAATTACATTATAGCTGAAATCATAACTTTAGGACTTGCAGTTTTATGTAGAGCAAGATTACACTATGTCCACAGAATTTCCACTGCAGATTCTGTATCCTTCCTGCAATAAGTGGATGAATTAAAATGGTATCCAGAGAAGCAACCCAGTCATAACAGGAATATACATTCACTTAAAAAAGAAGCGGTGTATTCAGAATCTGCTTCTGATACTGTAAAAGAGTGAATATGGCTGAATTGCAATGTGTGAAAGCACTCCTTAATGCATATTGAGAAAACATGACACTTCAGTTAACATAAAGGTTACAAATTTAAAATTTCATTTAGGGCTTCTTAATTCTTTCTAGTAGCTAAACGAATTATGTGGACCAAGACTCGTCAGAAATGAGACTGATTTCAGCAATGTAGCTGAACAGTAGCTTTTTACCATTCACTGGCTTAGTGTATTTCTTGTTCTTCCTGTCACAGAGTCTGGAAGATGCCTTGAAAAAAGTTCTGAAAAGCCACTTGGAAGATGTTGTTGTGGCTCTGCTCAAAACCCCAGCTCAGTTTGATGCTGAAGAACTAAGAGCCTCTATGAAGGTGAAGTAAAAATGAAAAAGAAACTTTTCTAAAGAGCATAAACAAATATCAGGGCCTGTAACTGACACTGAACTTGGATTTCAAAGCTCTTATGTTGTCTTCATTTTAATCCCATTTTGTAAAATATATCTATACCAGTAATCCAGGTTCTGAGAAACACGAATCAATTTACACTGAATGTCAGAGTTGGAGGAAGTATTTTTGTAAGACGGAATCCTTTCTACCTTCTGAAAACTGATCGCTGATGTAGTAGTAGAATTGTAGTATCGACCTGTATATTTACATAAAAGAACACAAAATGGAACAGGGATAGTTTTCTTCATAAATTTTACATCCTACCTTTTATGTGCACTGCTCACCTCCTTTAGCACCTCTTTCGGGTACCAGTGATACTAAATGCGATAACAAATTAATTCCGAAAGAGCTGAAATAACAATACTGTATGGAAGAACAATGGTTCCAATTTTCCTTTCTTGTTTCACATAGGGCTTTCAAAGGCAAGTCTATGATTTTCATCTTATGTCTGTTCTTCTAAATTTTGAGTTCAGTCTGTCAAATAACATTTCTAAAAATTCAATTACTTTAATCAGGGGCTTGGAACTGATGAAGATACCCTAATTGAAATTCTGGCCTCAAGAAATAACAGGGAGATCAGAGAAGCCAGCAGATACTACAAAGAAGGTAATTCAGAGGAAGAAAGAAGTGTTAATGGCATATCTACAGACACATTACAGTCACAGCCCTACTTCTCAATATGGGAAGCTGAGGTGACACTGTAGGAGGCAAGTAAAGCTTCACATGAAATAGAAACAGTTGCAGGGGAGAGAGGTCATACAGACTTTTTCTGATCTGTGTGGATCCCAATACAGAATGAAAAGTCTCATCATTACTGCCAGAACTGCAAATGTCTCATAGAATGGGCCATGTATTTAGTTGCTTTCTAGGATGCTAGCAAAATGGAGCTGCTTTTCTTCTCTTGTAACTAAGCTTTAGCTGACTTAAGGTCTCACTAGGCTTGTAAAAAATGCCTTACTGAGTTTACAACACAGATAACATTAGTGTAGGAGCAGCCAGTGAACTGAACAGCAAAGATCTTTGAATAGATAACTAGCGTATAACATGGCATCTCATATATGTGGGGTTTATTGCAGTCAATCAATGTTGCCCAATTAAATCATGTTTTTTGAGGTTATGGGCTAACTTTTCTAAGAGGTTTCCACTCAAGTTGTCTCGTTTAGAAGCCCAGATTAATAGTTCGCATTCTGGGGGAGAGTTCTGTGTTTGAGTTCAGTGCTTATAAGAACAGTGAGAAATAAGTCTGAAATACATGGTTCAGAAAAAGCTTTTGATATTTTTTTTTTTTTTGAATTCACAAGCAAGAGCCCAAGACAGTGCCACCCACAAGACCTTTGAGAAGTACTTTTCCAACAGATTTTGTGTTTAGCACATCTCAGGGATTAGAGGACATGTTACAGATAGAACCCTTCCCTTGAAGATGAAAGGGAAACTAATAAAACTGCATTTCTAGTGGGCATATTTAAGTGGGAAATAAAAGACTGAAAAACTCATAGAACAGTTGGGATTGGAAGAGATCTTTAAAGATCATCTAGTAAACCTAGCTGATAACTTTAAAGCAAACTATGAATACTTTTTCTATTGATTTCAGTGCTGAAGAGAGATCTGATACAAGACATTACCTCTGATACGTCTGGAGACTTTCAGAAGGCTTTGGTTGCTCTTGCCAAGGTATACTGTGCTTAAACCTTTAGAGTGACATTATCTGTAATAAAAAATTAATGTTGTCAGGACTATTTCAGAGAAATACATATAATAAATAAGGATTTAGGTAATGTTTATTTATTTGCATTTTTTACTTCCATATCTTAGATAATATAAAATTGTTCTTAAAGAAGTTATGATGAAGTTTTGTCTCAAATGTATTTTAAAAACCAGTAATGTTTATTATTATTTATCATTTATGCTTTTAAGATTTTTTTTGTGGTAACTGTCTGTAAGCACTTGAAAAAGCAACAAGCGTAATGTCATACCAATTGACTAGAAATAGAAAAAGAAGAAATGCTTACAATTAAAGAAATGCACCTTTTGTATTGCTGTTAAGCTATATTTCTAGTAGGTAGATAGATAATGGGGCAGGCAGGCTGTAAACATACAAATAAAGTATTCTATGTATTTGTGTTCAAAAGCAGATGAGTTGCCCAATAAAAAGACCCCATTAAAATGCATAAATGATTCTGCAGTTGTTAAGTACATGTATATGAAGTTTGTACATGCATGCAGGATTGTTTTTTGATACATCTGTATGAACAGTTTTGATTTTCAGTTTTGGTTTCAAATCAACTTGAAAGGAATCTATAGAATTTTAATCAGGGAGAAAATCACAGCTTCTAAACCTGTAACTTCACATTAAGAAACAGTATTTCCTGTGGATTTTAATGTACGACTTCAGAAATAAGTTGCTGGTGGCCTTAGAAGAGTGAGCTCTGAATGATTTTCCTTTCCAAGTCTAACCATTTTATGATTCTATGATTACAAATAAAACTGCTTTATTGACAGAATGATTGATGTAACTGTGCCTATTTCCGATTATTTATTAAATTATGTATGGGAATGGTAGGGCAGAACTATAAAATTATGAGCTCTGCTAAACTGAATGATTGTGAGTACCAGTGAATTTTTACTTATTTATATATGTAGGCTGACAGATGTGAAGATTCTTACGTGAATGATGAGCTTGCTGACAATGATGCCAGGGTAAGATCATGCTTGGCACTCTGCCGGACTTTTTTATCTGGCTAAATTTGAGATTAGTAACTCTAGCTGTTAATGTTCTAGCTTAATCTTGTGGTTGCAGACCTAACAGATATTTGTATTTTATGTAGCAATCTTTTCTGAGTGGATACTGTTTTACAAAGTTCACTTAAGCTTGGCTATCTGAAAGAAGTTAAATCTTACCCATAATACCTAGTTTCAGAAGCATTTCTGCAAACCCTCTTCTAGGTCATGTGAAGTATTCAGACCGACAACTGTAGAAATTTGACACAATATTCCTTCTGTTTATGACACAGATTTACAGATGAGTTTGTATTCCTGAATGTGCAGAACCAGCTGCCATACCTTGAACCAGTGTGAACCTGCAGTATGTTAGCTATAGTTATTGCTTTACAGTGATTAACTTTTGAAAATTACTGGGTCAATCTCACAACCATTTTCAGAATAATTATGAAATAAACCACTCATCTTTCTCTTATTTCTTCCACAATTAGACTGGCTATTTTTAAAATCTTGGTAAACTTTTGCAGGCTTTCCTGAGTTTTCACATACAAAAGTTTTGATCATTGTTACAATTTAAATGCGGACTGGCTTTAAATTGGTTTATAAAAAAAGATCTAACCAAGAAAAAGCCATTCAGAAATATTGGTTTTATCCATGCTACATTAGGAGTTTAGTTTTGTCAGATACAGAAGGTCAGTAAATTAATACTTTGTCTAAGTTCAAAAGTTCAATACCACTTCTCTTGGTTTAAAGAGTGTTAAATCTTCTTTGCTACTGTTTGGAGGTCTTCAATTGTTACTTCTGGAGAGGTTTGAGAAGGTGAGGGAAATGAAGGAGACTTACTTGGTTCTTACTTTCCATTAAAAAGACAAGAAACACTTGGTGCATAGGTTTCTTCTTCACGGTTGTCCAATTAATATTAGAGATAATACTGGCTGTCTGAAGAAGGCCTACCAGTCCTAGACTTCTGTGCAGACTATAAACACATAATGGTATATGAAAAATATCTTCATTCAAGAATGTAAATATAACCAAGACAGCTAGATGGGGATTGTAAAATGTCTGGAAATACGTTTTTCAGCTGCACAGTGTTTTCTAGGTTCTTATGACATAAGTGAATGATGAAGTGTTACTTAACAGATCTGGAGTTCGAGGGTTTTAGAGTTTTGTTAGGGATTGTGTTAAGGGCTGTAGTTCATTATTGACAAGCAGTGGCCTACATTTGTCTTGTACCTTCAAAAGCACAGTATTCCTGCTTGAGTTTTGCTACACGGATGTAAACTTCACCACTTTATTTACGACAGGCCTTGTATGAAGCAGGAGAGAAAAGGAAAGGAACAGATACTAATGTGTTTGTTACTGTTCTTACTACAAGAAGCTACCCACATCTCCGAAGAGGTATGTTAGATGAAACTTTGTGCTTCACTTGATATTTTGATCATGACCTGCTCATGAACTTAGGGAAAATATGGTTTATCAGGACGTGAATCAGTTTACTACAAAGTTCTCTGTAATTGAGCACATGATTGCTCTTGGAGTGCAATTGGCAGTTTGGCTGATCTTTCCATACTAGTGATGAGCAGTATCATTTAGGTGGTTAACAAAACTGTTACCATAAAGTCTCACATGGCTAGTGATCACAATACCATGGGATCAGTGTGGCAGGTGTTGAATGCTCTCCCAACATAGTCTTGCTCTTCAGCCAGCTTGCCCTGGGTAGAGGGATATCAGCTAATGTCACAAGCTTGATTGGAGTCACTGGACCACCTCCATCCCTGCCAATGGGAGCATAATCCCTGTCCTATTACTTATGTTGACTTCACCAGTCTGTGCGATAACACTTCTCTTTATTTTGTGCTGTCTGAAAAAGGGAAAAATGCAAAAGATGGCCTACGGGTCACCTGTGTTCACTGCTGAAGCAGTGAGGTCAGAATAAGGCAGAAGAAATGGAGGGAGAATACCATATTTTCATTACTGTTCACCAAGTTTTCCTTCCTCATTTAGTCTTTCAAAAGTACACCAAATACAGCAAGCATGATATGAACAAAGTACTGGATTTGGAGCTGAAAGGTGATATTGAGAACTGCCTGACTGCCCTTGGTAAGTGGTTCTGCAGATTGTAACCTACCGTGTATACTGACCATATGAAAACCTACCTTTTACTTCTGTCATACTTGCTCAGGTAGGAAGACCACTGGGCTTAACCTTTGTTAAGGAACATGCTAAATAATACTTTGGATAAATCTAGTACAAACATAGATATTTGAGTTTTTTAAATTTGGCTAAACCTGATGAAACACATATCCTGATATATAGAAAAGTCTTCCAAGGAGAACAGATGTGTCATCAACATAGGAAAACCTTTACAGAAAGTCAGTGTGCCAAAACTAGCTGTCACAACAGGCACACAAGTAGTTTTAAACCTATCTTCAAAAAAAAAAAAAAGGAAAACACAAAAACCCCAAACCCACTTATCTCCAAGTTTTGTTTTTCAAATAAATTTATAATACGTGGTTATTAAAAATAGAACAAATTTCCTTCTGAATTTTTTTCAAGAAAATATTCTGATAAGGTTTGTAGTAAAGGTGTATATTAAGAACATTAACATTGTGTTCCTCATGAACAATAAGGTGAGGCAGTGATTCTCTTATATCACTTGTATCAGTGGATCAGGGATGAAATCTGAAAGTGGACACCCATCTTGTTCTCAGTTTTTGTATCATAATCAAATGTACTTTGCGTAAAAGAGTAAGTCCCATCAGATCCATTTTCGTGTCAGAAGTCAAGAGCAGGTGTGTAGTATAATTTGGTTCACAAAACATCAAATCATAACCTCTAGTCCTCCTGCAGAATATAAAAATGTTTTCTCATTTCTCTTCATGGAAACTACAACAGTTTTTTAATTCTGTGGCAGGGAACTAGGCAGCACAGTCTTGTCTTTACAGTACTCTTTCCTGACTGAATTGCTTTCTGAATAAACGGATGTAAGAAACTGCTACTGCTCCCGTATTTTGAAGGCAGGTACAAAAAGGTAGATAAAAAGGATATACTGGTAGGAACACTGAGACTGCTTTTAAAGTGTTTTTTTTCCAGACTTTAGCCTTTTTTTTAGTTGTTACATGCACAACAATGTGACCTTATCATGTTGTTTCATTACAGTGAAGTGTGCCACAAGCAAGCCAGCTTTCTTTGCTGAAAAACTCCACTCGGCAATGAAGGTAATCTAAAGAAAAAAGCCACCTTTATAAACATGGGGTACTTTGTAAGCTGAGAAATAACAAGCTACCTAGGGCTCTGTAAGCCCTTTGTCTGATAAAAAAAATCACTGCAGAAGGATATTTGGTGTATGTCTTTCTCTCTGTCTGTTTTTCTTTTTAAATTTCTGAATGTCCTTCCATAGGAGGAGCTACCTGTTTCCTGTAGTGTGTTCAGGAAGGCATTTGTCCATCCATGCACGTATCTTTTGCCCTAGACAGTGACAGAAATCTAACTGGAACTTTTATTTATGAAACCACAAAAATATTAGTGAAAATAGGAACGCAATTACAGATCTGGACAAGAACCTTGTAGAAGCCTAATCTTTGACAAGACATCCATGATCCTTTTGTTAGTTTTGGAAGCTGAGTTGAGTAAAGCAGCTGATGATGCTCAAACAGTCCAGTATACAGGTCCAGATCTGTAATTTCTTTTTTTTCTTTTTTTTTTCTTCTGTTTTTCCTGTTTGCTATTTTGTTGTTTTGTTTTGTTTTTTTATTTTTGCTAACAGGGTGCTGGAACACGGCACAAAGACCTCATCAGAATCATGGTTTCACGCCAAGAAGTGGATATGAATGAGATCAAAGGCTATTACAAGAGGCTGTATGGCACCTCTCTCCGCCAAGCCATTATGGTAGGTGATTTTGGAAGTCCAGTAAGGGTTTTTTTTACAATTCTGCTCCTCAGTCAGCATTTCATCTTGAGTAGCTCAACAGTAGCTGAGTAACTCATGTTAGCAGTGATGCACATACTGGTAGAATTATTTCATTTTCTGGAGTAATGCTTTTGTTACGAAAGCTATGGCAATCTGTTAATAGTGGTACGAGTCTCAGGATATTGTCTTAAGAATAAAAGTCAAGAGCTGAATGGGGACTCCAGCATCCCAAAGTTCTTGTACTTGAGCAGGCATAAGGTACACTGGCAGGAGAGTAGAGAGGATTGCCCTATGAAGCCTATGGGAGATACTTGATGCAACTCGCTCTTCATTTTTGACATTTGGGGTACTCCTGAATATATCTTGTTAAGCAGAAATTTATTTGGCCTGCTTTTTAGGTCACTTAAGTAAATGTGTTAAACAAAAGTATCTGCTTATGGGGGATAGACCACCCCCCAGTATATTTTCCAGCAACTTTAGATCAGTGAGGTACTAGAGAAAAACTAAACTTGCAAAGCAGGTTTGTGGAAGCTAGTAGACAACACTGAAAAACAAGAGTCTTGTCTGGAGCAGAAACATACTCCCTACATGTATCAAAATGCTTTCATGATTTTTAGTGTTGTCTGCTACTCTTTCAGTTAGGTGCCAAAGATCACTTTTATTCCTCCCTAATAAGTATATATGATCTGTAATTTGGTATGTAATTACATCACTTCATAATGTTTCAAAGTAATGATTGCATCCAAAGATCTTGAAGCATAGTTTCACTATAATAACAATTCATGTATGTTGGCAAAGTAGATTCAAATATGGGAAAACATGGTATGTAATAATTACACTGCATACTTAACACATTATTTTTTTTTCCAAGCTGAATAAGCCATCCTATGGTGAACTGTACTGTTGGCCTGTGCTGTAGATAATCCTAGATCCAATGTGTATAGCGTTTTAATATTAGTGAACATTGGACATCACTGGTCAAGGAAGGCTTTTTCTCTTTGGTGAAGAAAAGCTTAAGCTCCTGGGCAAACAGAAATTGTCTGTGCTTCTTTATTTATGCTGTGAGACCCACCCAGGGTATTTATTAGCCTTGTCTACTTTGCTCCACTCTGGAAATGAATGTGTTTATTTCTAGGTCATGTGAATAACTTCCATGAGGTTACTCAGTTCAAGCTCAGTCTATGTTTAAAGTGTATGCTATCAAGTGATTAATTTATTTAGGTGAAGGACTGAAGGTACATATATATTGAATGCTTACTGAAATTCATGTAATTTGAAACAATTATTCTAACAGTTGTGTGGGGTTTTTTTGTACTTATATTGACAGGATGAACTCAAAGGGGATTATGAAAATGTCATGGTGGCTTTGTGTGGAAATGATAACTAAGTTTCACGTTTCTGCAACACACGTCAAGTTGCTGAAGGTCTGTTTCATTTGCCTCAGTTGTCTATATGAAATACAGGTTTTACACAGTGAGGTTTCTCTGGAATGGTACTTAATCCATATGTGTAATGTCGAAAATATGTAACCTGGAATGTATTCTTTCATTATCTTTATTCTGAATGGCATTAATAACTCATTGCCATTATTTGTCCAAAATCAAAGAATGCTCCCCACATTATATTTGTTTGATTAATAAGTATGAAGTTTTCATATATGCAAAGCAAATAAACTTTTCAAAAGAAAATTAACACGTGTGGAACTTTGTATGTCTTTTGTCACTTTTCTGCATTTAATTTCAAGTTATCTGCATACAGTGCATGAGAGAAAATCAATAAGTATCTTAAAAAATGTGGCAATATCAGGCAGTGTAGCTGCTTCTATACCTTTCCATTTCACTACAAGTAGGGTTTATGTAAGCCAGATATAAGAAAAATACCATAAAATTTTTAACAAGTCATCTTTAGTTATCTCTCTTGCTCTTTTTCATTTAAATTGCAGAGTAAATAAACTTCTTAAGTTGTGTTCACAGGAAAAAAAACAAAAAAACACAACCCTCTCTGTAGCCCATGTAGGACTTTTATCTGTATCTGGATAAGCTGTGTAACATTTTATATTATCTTTAAGGTGAAAAAAACTACTATCACTGCTTCTACAATCAATAAAGGCAGTTTAATAAAGCAAAAGCAAGGGTCATACACAGAAGCAAAGAAACCAAAGATTTTCTTCTCTACGTTCTATCGGCAGGTGATGTCTGGCCACTTCCCAGGAAGGGGGGCTTCAGCATGAGCAGTGGTAGGGGTTGCTCTGGAAGGCAGTGTCGTAAATAGCAAATGCCTTCCCTCCCACATTTCTCTTGGCTTTTCCTGCTGAGCAGACTTCACATGATATAGAATATCCCTTTTACCTGTTCAGCATCTTTGTCAGACATGGACAGTGGAATTGAGTGCGCCCTCAGCAAGTTTGCAGGTGACCCTAAGCTGTGTGGTTTGCTTGATACACTGGACCAAAGGAATGGCACCCAGAGGGACCTTGATGCATTTGAATGCTGGGCCAGTGGCCAGCCTCATAAAGTTTAACCATGCCAAGTGCAAGGTCCTACACCTGGGTGGGAGCAATCCCAGGCACAGCTACAGGTTGGGCAAAAAGGAAATTCAGAGCAGCCCTGCAGAGAAGGACTTGGGGCTGTTAGTCAATGAGAAAATGAACATGAGCCAGCTTCAGTCTGCACTTACAGCGCAGAAAGCCAACCTGGGCTTTCTGGGCTGCATCAAAAGGAGCGTGACCAGCAGGTTGAAGGAAGTGGATCCTGCCCCTCTACTCTGCTCTTGTGAGACCTCACTTGGAGTACTGTGTGCAGTTCTGGTGTCCTCAACATAAAAAGGACATGGAACTATTAGAACAAGTCCAGAGGAGGGCCACGAGGATGATCAGGGGACTGGAGCACCTCCTGTATGAAGACAGGCTGAGAAAGTTGGGGCTGTGTGGACACCTAATAGCAGCCTTCCAGTATCTGAAGGGGACCTATGAGGATCCCGGACAGGGACTTTTCATCGGGGATTGTAGTGATAGGAAAAAGGGTAATGGGTTTAAACTTGGGAAGTTGAGGTTAGACATAAGGAAGAAGTTTTTTACTGTGAGGATGGCAAAGCACTGGAACGGGTTGCCCAAAGAAGTGATACATGCTCCATCTGTAGCAGTGCTCAAGGCCAGGCTGGACAGAGCCTTGGGGTGAGGTGATGTGGTTTAGTGTGAGATGTCTGCCCCTGGCAGGGGTGTTGGAACTAGATGATCTTAAGATCCTTTCCCAACCTAACCATTCTATGATCCTGAATATGAAATGAAGATGGTGTCTTGATTCTGTACCAGAGCCCCCTATCTTCCTTTCTCATTTAAGAAATTGCATAGAAAGGAATGATTAGTTGCAGCTGTGGCTTCCTTTGGAATATGTGATAATAATCATATATGTTTTGATTATATGCACATAAATATATATATGCTTTGCTAACTTTTTGGTTTGGCAACAACCTATTAAGTAATGAAACTTCAGTGAATGCATTTTGAGGTACTACCAATGTTGCTGGCCAGATCCTTGGAGAAAAATACCCAGAGCAAACCTATACTTAGTGGATGGATCATAGGTAATTAATTTGTTAGCAACAGATTATTATGTCTAGTGGTGAAACTTGTTTCAGTCATTGTGAAATTGAAAGGTGCTGTAACTATGCAAAGGGAAAGAATCTGATTTTATTAGCATAGGAAATAATTTGTTTTTCAAGATCTGTGTTCACCAGAGAACAATCTTCACCAAAATGTTGAAAAATGTTCACCCTATGTTCACCAAAAATCCATAAAAAAAAAAAAATTAGCAGCTTTAAAAAATTGCTTCCAGTTAAAGCTGAAAGAATGACTAAAAATTTAAATTTATTTGATTTGGTTTCTCTTTTTGGCAAAGTTCAAAAGAATCTCAGCAGCAGCATGTTCTTTGAGAGAGCACAGCCTAACTATTCAATTTCAAAATGTGAGCAAATTAGTACCTTAAGTTTCATTTTAAAAGATGAGATGTTATGAATTTAAGTGTGTTATTAATAGAAAAATGGTTGTTACCTGATTATGAGTTTTGCAGGACTGTGCAACAGAAGGAAATGATTACGTTATATTGCTGCATTTGAAACAGCTCTCCTAATTTTAAGATGCTTCACTATAATTTTATTTGTAACCTTGCTTGAGGCATGAGTAGTTGAATTTTAATTTTATTCTGTTTGTGTCTGTTTCTAAAAATGTGAATGCCAGTTGTTTTGAAGAGGAAGGATAAGTGGAGATCTGTGTGGTGGTGTATCAGTGAGGACAGGTTTACTACACTTGCAAGCCATCTGAGTCCCTTAGGAATTCACTTCTGTCTGAGAGGCCCACATTTCAGTACAGTGAGGGTACTATTTCCACACACACATTTTTAAAAAAAAAAAAAACAGAAGCCTTTTTTTTTAAAGAAAAGGTTCTGTTTATATGTCCATTTCATAAGTGTTTTCAATGTTAGGATACATTTCTATGACTCCTTATTTCCATGGTAAACTTGTAGCCAACTGTTACAGTGCAGAAACTTCTTCAAGTACTGCAACAAATAGGGCTTAGGTTAATACTTGTGAAACAGAGTGATTGTGCCATCTGCTTTACTGCCAGAAGGCTGCCTGATGGTTTGAGTGTAATGCAAAGGTATTTCTAAACTTAAAAAAAATACTATTTTCAGTTATACCAACACCTAAGAGACGAGGTGGTTTCCTGGCATGAAGAAAAACAGTCCTTGTCTGAAAGAGTTATCCTGCACAATCAAGGGGAGAGAGAGAGCTAAATGGACCAGCAGAAATAAGGCAGTGGGGTTTTACATAAACTAATAGAAACATCAACAGAGCAGTGCAAGTGAAGCTCTAAGTGTACGTCACTCTGGTCAGAATATTCTTAAGGGAAAATGGGTTACCACTGAAGACAAGTAAGCAAAGGTAATTTGTTTTAGTTTGCTCTTGTCTTTCCACTTATCAAATGACAAAAATGTCAGATAAAATCACTGCAAATGAGTTTGAAATGTAAGATTGTAAGGACTCCATTCAACAGCATGCTTCTTTCTGTGCTGAGCTTCAAGCATGGGATGTCCACAGATTTCTACAAGGGAGGGATGTTTGCAAAATTTGTGCAGTTGTTTTCCTAAACAATGTTAGAAATTAAGCACCAGTACAAATAAAAGGGGGGGGGGGGGGGGGGGGGGGGGGGGGGGGGGGGGGGAGAAGGGGGAAGGGGGAATAAAAAGTTATTTTCAAGTCTTTCTAAACATATCTCAAAACCAAATAAAAAGTCAACCACACCAAATTTCAACTGTGAAGCATCACTCAATACTCACTTGGGCTATCATCCAGGTTGGATGAAGCCTTGGGTGATATGGTTTAGTGTGAGGTGTCCCTGCCCATGGCAGGGGGGTTGGAACTAGATGATCTTGAGGTCCTTTCCAATCCTAACTATTCTATGATTCTATCAGGAGGAAGGCTGCTGGGGCATAGTCAGTGTGCTGGAATTTTCAGCACTAATTTAGTGAAATGCAGTGTATGAATTTTAAAATACTTCTTGTGATGTGGAGAAAGTAGTTCATAACAGCTTATAAAAGAAAGATGACTTTAATCAAACATGAGCAGGGGATAGAAGGAAAGTAGCCTATCATATTTTGAACACAGATGTGCTTTTTTTTGTAAAAGAATGTATTAGATTAACTGTAAAATGGGGCTTTTTACATTCAGCTAAGACTTCTGAAGAATGGTAGCCCACCCACTTAATGGTGAATGGCCATCCAGCCTTTTAAAACTTATAAAAGGGAGATGGGGGTGAAATCAAGAGGAAAGGAAATGTCAGTAAGTATGTTACAGAAAAAGCTATAGTGAAATTCATGAGAGGGCTTCCTTGTTTTGATGTAAGTTGGTGGGAGAGAGTGAAGGGCACATAAAAAATGTGACAGGAGGATTGAATGTGATATTTTTTCATCATTGTACACTTGCAGTCTATAAACAGGAACATATTGTAAAGACACAGCTTCAAAGCAGCCCTGTATGTGAAAGAATCAACCTTCATCTTCAGTGATGCAAGACAGGAAAAGCTTTCTTAATGGATGGCAAAATTTTAGTCAGTTAGTTAGCATTGGAAAAACATTCCTTCAAATATCACTAATTCTTTCACTACTGTTTGATAATGCACTGGAAATGTTAAATTTGTTGCAGTTCGGTTATTATTATTCTATAATCAGACATATCCTGCACTAGGGATATGTGCAGAAACTGGACAGGCTTTCCCATTTCTTTTTCACTGAGAATACTCTTCTGACCCTTTTGGCTTTGCCCTCACATAACGATAAATTTGCAGGAGGCTGCAAAAAGGCATCCATCGGTATCGAATAGTATTTCCAAAGATTTGAGCTCTGGCGCCACCTCGTGAGTAAGTTGAGAACAAGGAAGAGGGAATGTATTTCGGCAACACTCGGTTGCAAAGAGGCGAACTTAACCACTGTTTTCCAGGCTGTTGGAGTAACAAGAACTAAAATAGTTCAACTTATTATGGAAAACAGGACATTTTTGTTTGGTTGGGGTTTTTTTCTTTGTTTGTTTTTTATTTTGTGGGGTTTTTTTTCCTCCACTGCTTCGATATCTTTTTTGATGAGCTAGGACTAGCTTTAGGGGACATACAAAGAAAGGTTTCTCAGAGCACCGACAGACAGTTGTAGGAAAAAAAAACACAACCCCCCCCCCAGAAAAAAAAAAAATAACCAAAACCTTCTCTTTTAGGAGAAGTCTTGGGAGTGTTGAGTGATGAGAAACTCAACATGAGGTGTCAGTGTGCACTCACAGCCAAGAAAGCCAACCGTATCCTGGGCTGCATCAAAAGGAACGTGACCAGCAGCTCGAGAGAAGTGATCCTGCCCCTCTACTCTGCTCTCATGAGACCCCCACCTGCAGTACTGTGATCAGCTCTGGGGCCCACAACACAAAAGGGACGTGGAGCTGCTCAACCAAGTTCAGAGGAGGCCACAGAGTTGATCAGGGAGTTGATCAGAGGTCAGTTGATCCCTGAAGCACCTCTCCTATGGAGACAGGCTGAGAGAGTTGGGCTTGTTCAGCCTGAAGAAGAGAAGGCGCCAGGGAAACCTTCTAGCAGCCTTCCAGAACACAAAGAGGCCTACAAGAAACCTGAGGAACGGCTTTTTACAATGGCATGTAGTGACAGAACAAGAGAAAATAGCTTTTACAATGCCTCTTTTAAACTGCTTAGTCCTTTCTTCCTTTCCACATTAAATGATGTGGGTCATTGTTAAAAATTGCTATTTGATTTTTTCAAATATCTGGTGAATGTAAACTGATGAATGTACAGAAAGTCTGGACGTCTTAGTGCTCATTTTATCTATTTTCATTTTCATCAAACATCTCTTACAATATTGTAACCTATGCCAGAACTTGTCTGCTAAGCTACTGATAAATTAGTTTCTTGGAAGGCTACGTCAGACTTCAAGTCCAATTGAACTGTAAAATATCTTGCATTATTTTATCAATTTTACAGCCAAGTACTTCACTCTTTGTGGTCATAGATGTTTGATTAAGAAGATTATTATGAGATTTTAATATATTTTCTCAGTGGTTTGCATTTCACTTAGCGTGAAGTTATTGACATATAAATATGATTGAATTGATGATTTTATTTCCAAACTTGTTTATTCCAAATAATAAGTGGATATGAGTAAACACCACACACAGTTTATTATTCTTGCCAATACTATTCTTTTCTTCAGAAGAGACTGGAGGGATTATGTGTGGAATTTTTGTTGCATTTTCTGAAAATGTAAGTATGTGGCATTGTTTGAAATGTATCAAGTTTGCCTCTATTTGATTGAGGTGAATTCTTCTGGAATGTCTGAAAAATGTGATACTTTGCCTTGCGGAAAACTGAAGATATAGTTAATCTATGGTACATTACCAGTCTGGAAACAACGCAGTACTTGGTGTTCCAATTTTTATCAAACACAGATATGAACATGTGGCAAATTACTTGAATTTACTTAATCCCACTCCACAATATGTAAGTCTTAGAAGCTGGAATTTATAATTTCAGATTCATTTCGTCTAAATAAGTATTTAGCCTATTAATAAAGAAAATATACAAAAGCAGTATAGGAAACTGACACACAAAACTAGCAATGAAAACAAAACCCCAGGCCCCATACATTAATTTGTCCGAGATAAACTGAAAAAAAAAAAGGTAGGAATAGCAAGAAAGAAACATCAGTGCTGTTAATTACGTAGCTCTACATTGGAGAAGATTTTTACCTTTCTCTTTAATGCACAACGCAGAATGCTTTCGTGAAGTACGGCATAGCTGTGGCAAAAATTGCCCATACTACCTAAAACCACTAGATGTAGCTGTTGTCACTTGCAGGAGAAAGGCACTCCCCCCTCAGCCCCCCTTCATGTCGTCTGCCACCCCCCGCTCCCCTTCAGAAAGTAGGTTTTGTGTTAGTTTTTTTGGTTTTGGATTTTGTTTTTGTTTTGCTTGGTTTGGTTAGGGGTGTTTGTGTGTATTTTTTTGGTTTTTTTTTTTTTGTTTTTTTTTTTTTTTTTTTTTTTTTTTTTTTTTTTATTTGATCTTCATATTGTGGCTTTCCTTAAAATAACAGAGAACTTCTTTCACAGTCACTGAATTTATCAGTCCCTCTTCCATTACACTTTATACAAAAAGATAAAGTATAAAAATTAAACATGACCTGACTGTTCATAAATTATAAAATAATGCTTTTTGAAAATAAATGAGGTTATACACTTCTAGCAATTGGCCTGACATTGCAACTAGGCTGGTAGAGTGCAGGTTTCTCTTAAGCATCAGTGCATTTTACATAGCTAGGTTATAGCAGTAATCCGATCAGCTGCAATTGTCGCAGTACCAGATGGATGCCTAAATATAGAAGACCTCCAGTAATCTGTTTAGATTAGAATCATGGAACGGTTATGCTTGGAAAGAACCTTAAGATCATCTAGTTCCAGCTCACCTGCCATGGGCGTGGACATCACACACTAGACCATGTTGCCCGAGGCTCTGTCCAGCCTGCCCTTGAGCACTGCTAGGAATGGAGCATTTACCATTTCTGTGTGCAACAGGTTCCAGTGCCTCACCATCCTCACAGTAAAGAATTTCTTCCTTATAACTAACCTCAGCTTCCCCTGTTTAAGTTTGAACCCATTGCCCCTTGTCCTATCACTACAGTCCCTGATGAAAAGTCCCTCTCCAGGATCCTTGCAGGACCCCTTCAGATAGTGAAAGGCTGCTAGGAAGTCTCTTCTCCAGGCTGAACAGCCCCAACTTTCTCAGTCTGTCTTCATATGGGAGGTGCTCCAGTCCTCTGATCATCCTCGTGGCCCTCCTCTGGACTTGTTCCGACAGTTCCATGTCCTTTTTATGTTGAGAACACCAGAACTGCACGCAATACTCCAAGTGAGGTCTCATGAGAGCACAGTAGAGGGGCAGGATCCACTTCCTTCAACCTGCTGGTCACTCTCCTTTTGATGCAGCCCAGGATACGGTTGGCTTTCTGGGCTGTGAGTGCACACTGAAGCCAGCTCATGATTATTTTCTCATCAACCAACATCCCCAAATCTTTCTCCTCAGGGCTGCTTTCAATCTCTTCTCTGCCCAGCCTGTAGCTCTGCCTGGGATTACGCTGACACAGGTGTCAGGGCAACCTCTCCTCACCTCTCCTCACCTCTACTCTCTCCTATATTCTTATATCACCTCATCTTGCTTTTTCAATTTAATTCTGTTTTTCTCTATCATCCTCTCCCCAGGTAGGTGCAGGATGAATAAGCCATCACTCAACAAATTATAAGAGCTGTTATAAGATTTATTGTATTGTGAATAGTAATTCTGCACCTCTGTTTCTCTTAGGGATAAATAAATTGTGGGCTGTACATTGAGGCTAAGACTCTAAGCTGATGTTTAGTCATATGAAAACAGGAAAGGTGTTTTTTAAGGTAGAATTTGTGTATCCTCAACACCTTAAATTCTGCATGCAAGTTTCTATTAGATCTCTCTGGATCCATTCTGGGATGAATGTTATGGGGTTTTTTTGTTATGAAGCCAAGAATTCTCTTTACACACACTCTGTAAGAAAACAATTGAGCTAACAAAGTTCCTATCCTGGAGGTAAAAATCTGGTTTGTTATATCTAATTGGTAATTGTATAAAGTAGAGATTAAATACTGGTACTGTAACAGAAACAAGAATATCTGCCCCATTGACTTACTGAAGATTAAAGCCTTCTCCAAATTAGGCAAATTTTCACTGAATGTATTCATATTTATGTATAACTTTTGGTATTCTTTTGCAATATTTGTTGTCCTACACATGGAAAATATGAAATTGCATTAGAATGCATGCAAAAGTAAATTCTGAAATCATTATTGTTCATTATTTGTTTGTTTCTTAGTTAAAAAAAAAAAAGAAGAAGTATAACTTAGTGCTATATGTAGGAATGCCTTTGTTAATTCTCAGTAGTTCTACATGTTTTGGGGTAATTTTCCCCCATATCTACCCTATTTTGCTACTTTTCTTAATAGGGCTTGAGGGCTACTAACCTCCTTTACAGTGACAGTAGCTAGACATGATTTTCACAGCTAAAATAATGTTCAGGAGAGCTACTGTCATTAGAAAGTCTAGGTCTTAAAAGACTGCATTACAAATTTAATACACAGGCTAAAGAAAGAGTTGTACAGAAGCAATCTCAGAAATGTATGCCATGCAAAAGTTGTGAAGCAGGATACAAAAAGTAATTTTTTGTTTGTTTCCCACATTATAAATAATCTGTGCTTCATAAGAGGAGTCTGCTTTCCTTGAGCCATGAACTCTGGGCTGCCCCTCCCAGAAGTACAACAAAACAGTTTTATTTTGCATGTTTATGGTACAGAGGGTCATGAAAACAAGCCATCTGTGTACATAACATTTGTGTATAGTCAATGGGAAGATTTAAAGACTAGAATGGATACCTTGCACGTTTTCATCAAGATATTTGCAAATGCAAAGTATACCACTCTAGTTTGAAAATTCCAGTGATTACTCAGTCATTTAACACAAAAAAAAGAAAAAAAAAAAACAAACCCACATTCTACACTAAATGAACTTTTATCTTAACAAATCCTATCCAAATTTCTTTCTTTTCTTTATTCTTTTATTTTGTTTCTTGGGTGGGGGGGTGTATGTGTTTGTGTTTTTCTTTTTCCTTTTTTTTTTCTTGTAGTTGTTTTTTTGGTGGTTTGTTTGGCGGTTTGTTTTGGGTTTAAGTTTTTTTTTGTTTGTTTGATTGGTATTTTTATTCCCCCCCCCCTTGAAGTATCTGCATTATGAAATCTGAAATGCTTTGTTAGATACTGTAGAAATGATTCTGAATGTGAGTTGCTTGCTGCCATGTGAAGGTTCTCACTTGGAAAAGAAATGCAAATAGTATAATGCATTACCAGCATCATTGATTTGTTTTAACTCTCTTCTCTCACTCTGACTAGATGTCTATAACGTTTTTAGCCTGCTGTTTATGGTTACAATGGCTTGGTTGATCCAGTTCAGAACAACACCCTCGAAAATTTTAAATGCCTCACAAGACAAAAAAATTAATAAAAGCATAAGGCTGTTGGTGTTCAGCATGGAATCAGCTGCCCATACACATGTACTCAATGTAGATCCCCATGACAAGAAGCCTGAGATGTTTCAAGTAAAATAAAAATTAATATTTTTCTTTGTAGGTGATAGTTTACAAAAAATAGTCAAAAATAGTCCAAACTGAAAGTACCATGTTCTGTTAAACAAGTATTATCGAGCATAACTTTTCACAGTACAGTTTATAGTGTTCATACATCAAAATAGGCAAATCCAAAAAACAAGCTGAACTATGAGCACAGCAACATTGTATCAACTTTTCTTAATAATACAACTAAGCATGCGCTCACATGCAGTAGTTATTCCATTGGCTGTACATTACAGATTTTATCCCCAAAATGACTATTAATCATCATTTATCACCTTCCTTAGAGATGTCTAAAGGATGTCTTGCCAGGCCATTGACCCCATTAAGCCTTCATAGCATGTACTTTAAAATATTTCAAGTTTCACGATGAAACAATTTAGCATGTTACTTGCTGTGTCATGCAAAAAGTACAATTACTTTGATTTCACTGAAAATGTTCCTGAAAGCATGATAATACACTCAAATCCAGAAAACATAAAAGAGACCACATGCTGTTTAGCTCTGCTAAGGGCTGACACTAAGGCCAGTGTCTCAGGTGAGTGCAGTTGCCAAGAAGAGGCTAAAATAGACATTGGTATGTCTTACATTCTGCTACACTTACCTTTTCTAAAAGATTACTATTTCCACTGACAGTTTTAGAGCACATGCTGAAGCCATTTGAAGCAATATCCAAGGTAGAGGCTGTGTTTTCCCTCTTTTTTCTGGAATCATGGGAAATCCTCCTTGAATCCCTCTTGCACTCTTATAGTGCCCAGCCTTTACTTTGGAATACACACTCCTTCTAGGTAATTGTCTTCTAGAAATCACGTAAGAGTTAAAGAGCTAATTTCTGTTGCACACATACACTCCAGAGACAACAGCTGTCTCATAATTTTTTAAATGGAGCTGTATGTTTTGCTGCTGAAGAAATATGACTACTCCCATAACTCATTCGGCAGGTGCTAGTGAATAGGAAAGATGCTTCAAATTAATTTTCATTTAATTCTGTTCCTTTAACTAAGATCGTTAACTCTATGGTCTTTTAGCTATAGAAATAACAAATGAACAAAAACATGATACTGAATATCGTTACTTATAAAATGGATCTGATGTAATTATTTCTCTCTTTTCAGAAAAAAACCCTAAAACATGACCTAATGTAAACAAGAACTGCCAGAAAGGATCTCTGCCATTCCATGAGTTTCTCACATTCTTGAAAGTCAGATTTAAGACAAATGATGCCAACAGAGCACATAAGTGGCTAACATTACTACTAACGTAACCTTTATGAGAAAGGTGCATTGCTTTGTCCACTTTGTCTGGCTGCTCTGCTGTATATGCAATATTCCCCACTCCCAGACACCTTTCCCCCAAAAGATGGGTAATTAGATGTTTCACAACACTTGTGAGGAAGTCTTTTTTGAAGTATTCCAGGTCTTATTTTGAGTTTTGCATTGGTGTGAGAAAGCCAACATAATTACTTGCAATAATAGATCTTCAGATATTACATGCAACTTACTGGTGAGCAAACACATGCTTCTGAAAAGTTAGACTGAAAAGTCTATTTAATGTTTGACCGTCCACTGGAAGGAAAATTTAAAAAAAAAAAAAAATTCCTGAACTCACACTTTTCCCACCATCTGCTCTTTCAAGCCAGATGCTTTTTCTAAGGTAGTGGTGAGCCATAATAGCAATTAATGTACAACAGATAAGTAACAAAGAAAGCTCTGCTGTGATGTTTGCAAAGGTAAAACAGCCAACTCCATTATCAGAGCTGAAATTCCCAATTCTGTTCCCACTTACTCTAAGCTCACTGAGAACAACAGAATTGCATTTGCATAACTCTGCTGTTAGCAAAAAAAGTGCTAGACTACACATTCTAGCATGAAGCGCTGTTTAGTTCATTTGGTTATTACTCTTCTGTAGTGTGCTTGGGGGAACACTGTACTGTGCTGTACTGAGTTATGTCTTGTCTGCTACCTTCACAGAGATAAATGTGAGACTACTCATAAACAAATAAAATACCAGTTTGCAGAAGCTGTTAATAGGATAATACAACAGCCAGTCACAAGCACACCTGTCGCTACTACATTGTTTTCATACACAACAGAAATATTTGCAAACCAGGGGAGTAGCAGGTTGCAATGTGACAACTGGTGGCGGCAGAGAAAGGGAGAAGTTTGGGCTTTTTCAGGTAGAAAGTCCTTGTTAGCACCCTTTTAGAGGCAAGGTTGTCCTTTTTTTTCAGCTTGCAATTATAGTGACATAAAATAAGCAAAGACAGTGGTAGTCAGTCAGCACCCAAAAATCTATTAAAACACCCTGAACATCTTTGATCTGTATTCTTGTCACTGGCAAAATGTTAGAAGTCTGCATAAAGTGACAAGACAACAAAAAAATCCCAGCAACAAAGAATTACTCTGTTATTCTTTTGTACCAAATTGGAGTTCTGGCTGCAGTAAGGGATGGTCTAATCAGCAAGGAAAAAATGGTCTGAGGTCAGTTTCAGTGAATGACAACCAGCAGAAAGACTTTTCAGCATCTTGTCATTTCCTGCAGTTGATTGTAATGGCTGTTGATTGTAATGGTAGTTGGAGCCATTTTATATTATGGGAATTGTCAAAATCTGTATTGTACAAGAACTCATAGGTTTACAAAAATACTCAGTAGGAATTGCAGCTAATGCAATCTATAACCTTCCTAAATAGTAGATGGAAGCAATCTCCCATCACACTTTTCTCCTCATTTCTGCATTTCTCTGTCTTTCACTATGCTGTTATAGTAATTGTTTGCTTTGCACAATTTCATTCTGAGGACCATTGTGAGTGTTCCTGGTTGTCCCTAGTAGGAGTAAAGCCTGTTATAACCTAAAAGCAGAGTCTCCTGTTGTTATGTAAATCACATTCAACAAAGCTTATGCAGGACTCACGTTTCTGACCTCTAAAAGACACATCCTTACAAAAGCAGACTTTGAAAATTGCTGTTGTGTGTATGGCTGCTACCAGGGTTATGTTTTTTAGTTGCAAGTTTACATTATTTTACAGCTGAGACAAAATACTACAAAGCAATCTAAAAAGATTTTTCTTTACCTTCCTCAGGTCCTGTTTATATCGCTATTGTCTTCTGTTTCTCTCTCTGCTAGAACAACAGGGAAAGTTATCATTTATTTTCACTCATCTCTAGCACACCATATTACAGTTCTAACTCTACCAGCATTTTGCAAGTTTCTGTCCCTGAATATTATGGTGCAACTATCCTGAAAGCTTATGGTGTCATTGAATCACAATTTAATACAGCTTTTTACATACATTTTTTGTATATAAAGTTTTAAAATAACCTATCTTTAAGACCATAGGAATTCCCAGTCTGCCACTGAACACACCTTTTTAGCCTGTTGAATATCTACAGATAGGTTTCCAAGTGTGTTTTAACTTCAGACCATCACTTTACTCAAATGATCTATCTCATAAAAGATTAAAATGTATATCATGGTGAAAGAGAAATAAAATTAAATTTAAGATCCTTCAGCCATAAGGACTATATCTATTCAATATAAGTCAGGAAAAAAAGTAGATAATGGCTATGAATCCTAGAAAAGTTGTATAACTCCAACCTGTCTTCCAAAGTGAACAGTAAAATGTAAGATACCATGTAAGATGCTCTCAGGTATGCATCAGTTATGTATTTTAATGGGGCTTGTTAGAACAAGTAAGAAAATTTGCTGACCACTTCTGTTCTAATTGCTTCTTTCATTTAAGCATTCTGCAGCTGTGAAGAGTTGGTATGGCCACAGCATGACTCTAATCAATAAAAAATGTGCAGCTGTTATAAAAAAAGCTGTTTGCAAAATTGAAAACATGATTTCATTATAACTCTTCAAGACTGAGTCTAGCTCTGTTAGGGGGGCACTTAAGAGGCACTTCAAACTGAACTAGTTTTCATAGTTTCAAAATTTCCCCAAAAGCTCCCACAAAAGTTCTTACATGTCCTCTGCTTGCCCCTCCACCTCTTTATTTTTCTTCACAGAATTCATCTACCTGTGGAGAAAAACAATGTAACCAAACCCAAGTAGTTTCAGGGGTTTTTTTAATACTCTAAACTGAATTTATTTTTTGAAGTTACAATTTTTTCTCTTGTTCTTCTGCAGCAATTTTAGTGAGAAAAAGAGGAAAGAGATAAGAAATTCTCAAAAATGCAGAACTGAAATTTATTTTTCCAAAGAAGCATTTTAACATTTTAGCTGAAAATTAGATAGTCCTAATAAAAAGTGTTTTGTGAACCATTGGTATGGATTTTTTAACAGAAACATTTCCAGCTGCTGCTAGTAATGAAGAGTTTCAACATTGAACAGATTCCTTACATGCAGTAGCAGGCAAGGTAGTGTCTATATATCCATTCATTAGTATTTGCCTAATGTATTCTTTTCATAGCAATTATTACAAAAGAATGATTATTTTAAAATACAATAATAATGATAATAGTGCATTGGCAGTAAACCTAATCAACAGAAATAGTGACAAAACAGATAACTTGAAGTGCAAGAACATCTCAGCAGTATGAAATTTTCCTAGTTGTTATTTTAATATTGCAAGGTGGAGTGTATTGTATTAGTAAACACTGAAAAAGGAACGATTGTAAAGCCAGAAAAGAGTTGTATATTAAGGAAGAACTAATTGTTCTGAAAGCAGAGGTTGTAATAATAAACTGCAACTTGGTCTTTTTAATTTTACAATTTGAAGTAATGAACTGGATCATGCTTATCTACTTCCTCTCGCCCATCAGTCTGCCTAAGTTTTTCTGGTTCCAACCTCCTAACACCAGCCAGGCTCCTCCACGCAGATCATGAAAGGTCTGTTTTAGCTTTTCTACATTTGTTCATCTTTAAATATTCGTGTTTTGATAAAGACCCACAGAGCTTTCTAGCTATGTTCTTTGACATCACTTATATTTATCTTTCAGCCTTTTATAATGCTGATGTTATTTTATGAACTGTATACTTTGCCTGTTTTAACGTTAAACCCCAAAACAATCAAACCCCCCCAAATTCCAAACAAAACTAACCCCAAAATAGACTTCTTAGGCTTCTCCACAGTTTTGCTCTCTCTCATCTCTCTGCAATGACTGGTAACTATTTGTATTCTGCATGCTGTAGCTTTCCTTGTACAACAGTAGCATATAATCAAAGCTAACAGGTGAAACCCTGAACAAAATTCTTTTCTGTTCAAGCCTAGAAAAATTGGAAAAACACAGGGAAAAGCATGCAGCTAACACAGAGTCTCAAGAAATACTGTGTTACACTTTATCACTATTAAAAAAGCACTTACTGTAAAAGACTCTCATGAAAGGAAGAACCCCAAATAGCATTTTCCAAAGCTTTTTCTTTCAAAAAATATCTAAAAGAATAAAGTGTGTGTGGTGGTTTTTTTTCTTTACTTTTACTTTTTCTTTTTTTTTTACTTTTTTCTGTTTAATATAGTATATATTTTGATCTGATTTGAAAGTAGTCAAGCTCAAGAACAGAAAGAATAAGAACTTTTGATTTTAGGTCTGCACCAAAGCTCAGTGACTAGGCTAGAAGATGACTCAGGAACTTAAGAGGAAATCAGAAAATGAGAAAATTTACCCCAATCAACATATAAAACCCCACACAGACTTCTGAAACACCAAGAAAATCTGAAATAGAATTTGATTCCATTGTGCTTCCTCCTGCTGCTCTTAGAGTTGAACCCAAAGGTACTGATAAAACCAAAATTACAATGCTGCCCTCACTTCTAAATCAAGAGCTAGGTGGATATTTTTTTTTCTGATATTCACTTAAGAGTCTTGCCTAGAGCTACTTTAAGTACCTATGAAGAACCTGGAATAAGCATCTATTTCACCGCTTGGCTTTGCTACACTGTTCTCTAGGACATTCCTTTCTTTATCGGGGCTGGTGGAACTGCTCTGATAAAGAAAGGGAAGAGTGGTTTTGCTGGGAGGCTTGCCAGACTTGTCAAGGATGCTTTAAACTAGTTGTGTTGGGAGAGGGGAGCATCATTCCATCCCAACACACCCAGTCAGTTGCCAGCACCTATAATAAATACTCTGAGCAATGTAGTTATATCCTAGCTGCTCCAGCCAATGAGCCGGCTCCATTTGGAGCTCAGATCAGATACCTCTATACAAATGCCCATAGCATGGGGAATAAACAAGAGGAATTAGAGATGTGGGCACATCTACAGGGCTATGATATAATAGGCATCACAGAAACATGGTGGGATGGCTTCTTTGACTGGAGTGTTGGAATGGAAGGTTACAGGCTTTTTAGAAAAGACAGGCCCGGTAGGAGGGGAGGGGGGAGTTGCCCTTTATGTTAGGGGTAGGCTGGAGAGTATGGAACTCTCCCTGGGGACAAGTGATCAGTTAACAGAAAGCTTGTGGGTCAGGGTTAAGGGGAAGTCGATGATGGGACACATTACTGTGGGGATCGGTTACAGACTGCCTGATCAAGAGGAACCTGTGGATGAAGAACTCCACAGACAAATAGGAAAAAGCTCACACTCGCAGGCCCTTGTCCTCATGGGGGACTTCAACCACCCTGGCATCTGTTGGGGTGATGTTACAGCCCGGCACAAGCAATCCAGGAGGTTTCTCGATTGTGTGGAAGACAACTTCCTTTTGCAAGCAATAGAGGAGCCGACGAGGAGAGGTGCCCTGCTTGACCTCGTGCTCACCAACAGGGAAGGGCTCGTTGGAAATGTGACTCTCCAGGGAAGTCTTGGATGCAGCGATCACGAGATGGTCAAATTCAAGGTCCTCAGGACAGTGAGAAGAGCGTGCAGTAAGCTCACTGCCCTGGACTTCAAGAGAGCAGACTTTGGCTTCTTCAGGAACCTGCTTAGCAAGGTTCCATGGGATATAGCCCTAGAGGGCAAGGGGGCCCAAGACTCTTGGTTAATATTCAAGGATCACCTGCTACAAGCTCAGGAGTGTTTCATCCCGACTAGAAGGAAGTGCATCAGGAGGGCCAGGAGACCTCCTTGGATGGATAAGGAGCTGCTGAGAAAAATTCACAAGAAAAAAGAGGCTTATAAAAGATGGAAACAAGGACAGGAGGCCTGGGATGAATACAGGGATGTTGTCAGGGTAGTTAAGGAACAAGTCAGGAAAGCTAAGGCCCAATTGGAGCTAAACTAGGCAAGGGATGTTAAAGATAATAGGAAGGGATTTTATAGGTATGTAGTGGCTAAAAAACAGACTAAAGATGTTGTAGGCCACCTCCGGAAGCTTTTGGGAGAATTGGCTACACAGGACTTGGAGAAGACTGAGGTTCTGAATGACCTCTTTGGCTCGGTCTTCAATGGCAAAGGCTCTGACAGCAACACGCAAGTCTTGGAAGGCGGACGCAGGGACTGTGAAAACCTAGACCTTGAGCCTACTGTAGGAGAGTATCTGGTTGTCATGGGTTGAGCATGTTTTGAGGTTGTTTTTGTTCAAGTTTTTTTTTTTTTCAGCCAGGTGGAGGAGGGGAGTCCGGGAGGAAGGAGAGACAGGACACCTGACCCAGGATAGGCAATGAGGTATTCCATACCATAGCACGTGATGCCCAGGATGCATACGGGGAAAGAGAAAGCTGGAGAGAGAGCTGGAGGGGGACAGAGCTCTGGAGAAAAGTGGAGGAGGGAGCTCTAGAGGAAAATGGAGGAGGGAGCACGCGGTGCTCGGCCGGGCAGGGTGGAGTGAGTTATGGGTTGGTGGCTGGTGGGGTGTTGTATTCTTTTCACTTGCTGTTTGCTGTACCATTATTATTTGTAGTAGTAAATGGCAGTAGGGGTTTTGTGTTATGCCTTAGCAATTAAACCGTTCTTATCTCAACCTGTGGGGGCTACATTCTTTGGATTCTCCTTCCTAACTCTCCGGGAGTTGGGGGACTTGGTTTAAACCACGACACTGGTTTGAGACCATCTTAAGAACCTGAATGTACACAAGTCCATGGGACCTGATGAAATCCATCCACCGGACCTGAAGGAGCTGGTGAATGAAGTTGCAAAGACACTGGCCATCATATTTGAAAAATCATGGCAGTCAGGTGAAGTTCCCAATGACTGGAAATAGGGAAATATAACCCCCATTTTCATGAAGGGGAAAATGGATGACCCTGGGAATTACAGACCAGTCAGTCTCCCCTCTGTGCCTGGCAAATCTGGGAGCAGATTCTCCTGGAAGGCATGCTAGGGCACATGAAAACCAACAAGGTGCTTGGTGACAGCCAGCATAGCTTTACTAGGGGAAGAACCTGCCTGACCAATTTGGTGGCCTTCTATGACGGGGCTACAAAAGTGATGGACAGGGGTGGAGCAGTTGACGTCATCTATCTGGACTTGTGCAAAGCATTCGACACTGTCCCACATGACATCCTTGTCTCTAAATTGGAGTGTCATCAAAGTGATAGGTGGACCACTCGGTGGATAAAGAACTGGCTGGATGGCCTCATGTAAAGAGTTGTGGTCAACGGTTCAATGTTCAGCTGGAGACCAGTAACGAGTGGTGTCCCTCAGGGATCGGTGCTGGTACCAATCTTTTTTAATATCTTTGTCACTGACATGGACAGTGGGATTGAGTGTGCCCTCAGCAAGTTTGCCAATGACACCAAGCTGTGTGGTTCTGTTGATACGCTGAAAGGGAAGGAATGCCATCCAGAGGGACCTTGACACGCTTGTGAGATGGGCTGATGCCAACGTTCTGAAGTTTAACCATGCCAAGTGCAAGGTCCTACACCTGGGTGGGAGCAATCCCAGGCACAGCTACAGGTTGGGCAAAAAGGAAATTCATGGTAGTCCTGCAGAGAAGGACCTGGGGGTGTTAGTCAATGAGATAATGAACATGAGCCAGCTTCAGTCTGCACTTACAGCCCAGAAAGCCAACTGTATCCTGGGCTGCATCAAAAGGAGTGTGACCAGCAGGTCGAAGGAGGTGATCCTGCCCCTCTACTTTGCTCTCATGAGACCTCACTTGCAGTATTTTGTGCAGTTCTGTTGTCCTCGACATAAAAAGGACATGGAACTGTTGGAACAAGTCCAGAGGAGTGCCACGAGGATGATCAGGGGACTGGAGCACCTCCCAGATGAAGACAGGCTGAGAAAGTTGCGTCTGTTCAGCCTGGAGAAGAGAAGGCTGCGTGGAGACCTCATATCAGCCTTCCAGTATCTGAAGGGGCCCTACAGGGATGGTGGAGAGGGACTATTCATTAGGGACTGTAGTGATAGGACAAGGGGTAATGGGATGAATACAGGGATGTTGTCAGGGCAGTTAGGGAACAAGTTAGGAAAGCTAAGGCCCAATTGGAGTTAAACTTGGCTAGGGATGTTAAAGATAACAGGAAGGGATTTTATAGGTATGTAGTGGCTAAAAAAACAGACTAAGGACAATGTAGGCCCCCTCCGGAAACTTTCAGGAGAACTGGCTACCTTAGATTTGGAGAAGACTGAGGTTCTGAATGGCTTCTTTGCCTCGGTGTTCATTGGCAAAGGCTCTGACAGCAGCACCCAAGTCTTGGAAGGCGGATGCAGGGACTGTGAAAACCGATACCTTGGGCCCACTGTAGGAGAGGATCTGGTTCGAGACCATCTTAAGAACCTGAATGTACACAAGTCCATGGGACCTGATGAAATCCATCCGCGGGTCCTGAAGGAGCTGGCGAATGAAGTTGCAAAGCCACTGGCCATCATATTTGAAAAATCATGGCAGACAGGTGAAGTTCCCAATGACTGGAAAAAGGGAAATATAACCCCCATTTTCATGAAGGGGAAAATGAATGACCCGGGGAATTACAGACCAGTCAGTCTCCCCTCTGTGCCTGGCAAAGTCTGGGAGCAGATTCTCTTGGAAGGCATGCTAGGGCACATGAAAACCAACAAGGTGCTTGGTGACAGCCAGCATAGCTTTACTAGGGGAAGAACCTGCCTGACCAATTTGGTGGCCTTCTCTGATGGGGCTACAAAAGTGATGGACAGGGGTGGAGCAGTTGACATCATCTACTTGGACTTGTGCAAAGCATTCGTCACTGTCCCACATGACATCCTTGTCTCTAAACTGGAGTGTCATCAATTTGATAGGTGGACCACTAAGTGGGTAAAGAACTGGCTGGATGGTCGCACTCAAAGAGTTTTGGTCAATGGTTCAATGTCCGGTTGGAGACCAGTAACGAGTGGTGTCCCTCAGGGATCGGTGTTGGGACCGGTCTTGTTTAATATCTTTGTCGGTGACATGGACAATGGAATTGAGTGTTCCCTCAGCAAGTTTGCCGATGACACCAAGCTGTGTGGTTCTGTTGATACGCTAGAGGGAAGGAATGCCATCCAGAGGGACCTTGACACGCTTGTGAGATGGGCTGAAGCCAACCTCATGAAGTTTAACCATGCCAAGTGCAAGGTCCTACACCTGGGTGGGAGCAATCCCAGGCACAGCTACAGGTTGGGCAAAAAGGAAATTCATGGTAGTCCTGCGGAGAAGGACTTGGGGGTGTTAGTCAATGAGATAATGAACATGAGCCAGCTTCAGTGTGCTCTTACAGCCCAGAAAGCCAACTGTATCCTGGCTGCATCAAAAGGAGTGTGACCAGCAGGTCGAAGGAGGTGAACCCCCCTCTACTCTGTTCTTGTGAGACCTCACCTGGAGTATTGTGTGCAGTTCTGGTGTCCTCAACATAAAAAGGACATGGTACTGTTAGAACAAGTCCAGAGGAGTGCCACGAGGATGATCAGGGGACTGGAGCACCTCCCAGATGAAGACAGGCTGAGAAAGTTGCGTCTGTTCAGCCTGGAGAAGAGAAGGCTGCGTGGAGACCTCTTAGCAGCCTTCCAGTATCTGAAGGGGGCCTACAGGGATGCTGGGGAGGGACTATTCATTAGGGACTGTAGTGATAGGACAAGGGGTAACAGGTTGAAACTTAAACAGCAGAGGTTTAGATTGGATATAAGGAAGAAATTCTTTACTGTGAGGATGGTGAGGTACTGGAATGGGTTACACAGGGAGGTAGTGAATGCTCCATCCCTGGCAGTGTTCAAGACCAGGTTGGATGAAGCCTTGGGTGATATGGTTTAGTGTGGGGTGTCCCTGCCCATGGCAGGGGGGTTGGAACTAGACGATCTTAAGGTCCTTTCCAACCCTAAGTATTCTATGATTCTATGTTCCTGTCTTACTCCCATATCATGAAGATGAGGTAGGAGATTTTTTCAGGTTCTTCTGCTCTGCCTGTCAGAATATCACGCTATCACAGAATGTCCTTTGAGTCTTAAATATTTCTCTGGTTTATATATTGAAAATCACACTAAGAGGAAGCACAGATTTTTGTTCATTCAATCAAAAAATATATATGTTAATTTAATTATAAAATATTGTAGGTTTGTAAGAATTTTGCAATAGAACAGTGTAACAACTTGGAAAGTGTCATTCTTAAAGTGAAAATACATGAGAAGCTGTGATCAGATCCTTTGCATGTGAAGCTATCTTAATTCCTGGTCTGTGGTGGTATTCAGTAGTGGGAATCCCTGGGAAGGACTAGGAATGGAGCTTTTATTCAGGAGAGCTGTGACAACCCCAGATATACATGAATTCCATTTCAAAGTGAGGATCCTCAGGTAGCCAGTATAATGCAGCTAAAGTGTTTCCTGTGATCCCAAACAGATTTCATTCTCTTTTCCCCCCTTTTCATGTAGAAAAAAACCAACAGTTTTCATCAAAGAAAACAAAAAAGAAAATTCTGCCAACAGCTTTGTACGATTCACATCCAGATCAAGAAACAGATTGTTTTCAAGACAATATAAAATATCTCTAACACAAGTTATGCAAGCACTTCTTAAAACTCAGGATTATATGCACAGCAGCATGTGCCTTACTTTCAATTCCATTATGTTTCCGGCCTGCCATAGGCATTGAGCTGTCTGCAAATAAATAGCACCTAACTATTAAATAGCTAGTTATTCCAATGAAACAATGGATTCTGTCTTTCTATCAGAAACCAAGACCTGAGAAACCTTTCTTGATGTTTTCATTGTAACAGTGAATGCTAACACTTAGAACCAAGGAATAATTTAGACTGCATGGGAAATCTGAAGGAATCCTGGTTGGAATCCTGCTGAATAGAAGTCCAGTTAGTATATGCTTATGGCTGTGTCCAATTGAGCTTGGAGTGTCTGTAAGTAAACTGATATCAAGCCGTCTCTGCGTGATCTTTTCTACTGCTTGACCATACTCATGATGAAAGGGTTTTTCCTAGGCTCTAGCCAGCATTTCTTAACAAAGTTCCTAGCTTTGTTCTCCTTCTGTCATCTTCATCATGTAGCTGTGGCCAGCCACCAATTCTCAGGCTCTCTTTTTCTCCTGAGGCCAAACAAACCTAGCTCTCAGACACATTTTGGAAGTCATGTGCTCCAGCATCCTGGCCAGCTTGGTAACTTTGCTGGTCTCACTCCAGTATATCTATGTCTTCCAGTGCAGAGTCTGAAACATAGTGTCCCAATTGGCAAATAAACAGAAAAAATCACTTTCCTTTTTTTTTTTTCCTATACTTTTGCTACCACTTTGAGCATTGTATGTGACTATCCCGCAGACTTTTAAACCCAATAGCGTGCCAGCTTTTAAATATTTTCTTTTTTTAACATACAGAATCACAAAAGTTATTTTGATGGTGAGCATTTGTCAGAAGGGACAGTCCTTAAATGTCTGATACTTTACCTGTGCTGAGATTTATGGTGGAATCAGACAGAGTTGAAATGAACACATTCAGTAGAGCTGCAGTCTTTTAGAGAGAATCCCCTTCCACACTGTTCATTTATATTTTTGAGTAGTACTTCTTCTTTACTTTTTTGTTTTTTTCCTGAAAGAGTTCATCTGCTTCCTCTGTACCTGTTTTTACTGCTATCCAGTGGCCACCTGTCAAATAAGGATGATTATGATTTTCTTGGCAACTCTGGATGGAAATAGCCATTTACTCACAGACACAGAGAGCAGATCCAAGGCTGCAGCTTCTGAAGGCAGGCTCATCAAGCACAGCTCCACTGTTATTGGAAAGGGTGGCTTAGCATCAGGCTCCAGAGTTTTGTTTGCCAGGTTACTCAGCCCAGAAAAATGTGTGGCCTTGGAACAATGTTTAATATGAAGTTTCTGGTGATACCACTCGACAGAGATACTCAGAATTTTAAAACCAGCATTTTTCAAAGCCTATGCCCAAATCCTGAACCAAAGTCTTTTCTATTTCAGTAAGGTCTTAGAATTACAAACTCAAATATAACCAAAACCATTATGAGGAAGATAGGGAAGGTATTCTATGGCTAAGAGAAAAAAAAAAGCAAAGTCAGGTTGACAGGTCACAGGTTCAGCCAGGCTGAACTGGAGTTTGACCATGTTTTGATACTGTTTATATCTGCCTTCTTCTGAACCTAAGTTCTTACTGTTATGATCAAGTTGAATTTGATTGTTCCCCTTTCCTGAAGTGCAAAAGTACTATGCCTTTAATGTGGCCTGAGCCAAATATAAACTCATGTTCTATCTGCAAAGCTGAGACAGTGGAAAACCAACCAACCAACCAACCAACCAAAACAAGCCCATAACAGGCATTTTGCTGTGGATCCTTTCTAATTTTAAAAGTTTGTGTAGATTTTTTTCTTTTTTTCCTTCATAAAATAGATTTTTTCCATTTCTTGTTTTTATTGATGCCAAAATCGACTTGATTTTCTGTAATTTTTGAAATATCCAAACATAATGGAAAGTCATTATGAAAGAGCAGACTACCTGTATGACTATAGAGCTGTCTCAAAATAAATGAAAAAAGAATACACATGGATAAAGTTGCTTGATTTTATTTTTTTTCCATTTTCTCTTTTTAAAAAAATTGTGAAAACAGTGCTTTTTCTTAAACTCTACCAATTTTTATGTACTAAATGGGAAATTCCAAGACATCTCTGGCAGATAACTAAACAACATATTATTTTTATAAATTAACAGTACTTGGAGATAAATAATTCAGAAATAAAGAAAAAGGCTTATACTTTTATGTATTTCAAAAGTAGCTGATTAGTAGGTTGTTTTCCATTTTTATTTTGTTGCACTTACTCATTAAATGATGTCTTCTGCTACAGTTTATATGTAACAGATTAGATTAAATGACAGATTATTCAGAAAGGGACACTGTAGATGAGAGGCTAAAGGACACTCAGACAGCTCATTTTGTCTAGGAAGGTTAGACTATAAATAGAATAGCTGTATTCTGCCCCCAATACACACATTCATCTCCCACTGAAGCCAGCAGCACAGAAATCATTTGGGAACTCTTTGTGTATGTATCAGAGAAGATTTTTTGTTCAACCAAATGCTTTGTACTTAGTATACATAGATCTAGAGATTATAAGAAATCTGAAACATTCAGAATAGTGATATAATCTATAAATTCACCTAATCCTGCTGTGTGTATTTGACTGCACTGGGGCATTCTTAACACATGAATACAATACACATTGGTACAGATTTAAAATAAGCATATATATAAATACAGCATATTTAATCTATATTATTTGTTATACCTTATAGCAGAAAAGAGAGGATGAGTTTCTACTATTACTCTGTACTTATATTACAGAGCTTTATTTCTCCCTCTTGGACTGTATTCTTAGTCTCTCAGACTTTGATGGCAAGTTTTGCTGGCACAGCAACACAAGATTCAGCTTTGTTTAGAATGTCTGGAAAGTAAATCTAAGAGATAACACACTAGAAAAAAAATATTAAAAATGCTTACTATAGAGTCTGCCTTCTTCACATCAATCTTCAGAACACAAAAAGAGCTTATGTGAGGCTCATTTTGTCAAGGAATAGTTATACCACTATAAAATGATACCAAAAGAGTGCATTTTGAACAAACAGAAAATTTAAGCTTGAATAAATCACTGGGTATTTTGGATTCTCTATGTTTTCCTTTAAGGACTCTGGTTGTAATTATGAATGCCATCTGTGAGTGTGTACCTAAATCTATTTACTGCTAAAGCAACAAGCTGTTGTTTGCCTTCATTTTTATATTTTCACCCTGTTTTACCTCATGAACAAGGGGTCTGTTGGCCAGGCTACCAGGAAACTGCTATTATATAGTGACTTTCTCTCCAGATACAAATACCTATCCAGACTGGAAGCTGTGTCCCACAGTGAAAAGCTCGTGGATTTGTTTTGGTTTCTTCTTTTTTTTTTTTTTTTTTTCCAGGGAGAAATTGGCAGAATCCCATTGTAGCTGATAAAAAGGGTATATCCTCCCAAAGGCAGAAAGACAGGCATTTCTTAGTATCTTAAATTGATTGGAAAGATGGGCAGGAAGTTTTAGTAACGGAGGGGAAAAATATAAGCAGAAGAGTACAGTTTAGAGGCACCACTACCAAAGGTCAGGGAAGACAAACCTTTCTCCCACCACTCTGTTTCCTAATTTCTCTGCAAGAATTAGGAAACACTGTACTTAAGGAAGATTTCTGCTCCTTTAAGTCCTGATAAAAGGCACTGGTAATGCCCAGCAGTGTACACAGCTACCTGTTTCCTTGTAGCTCTGCTTTATTCCCAAGCCCTTACACTTTCATTGATATTTTGAATGAGAAAAGGTGTTTCTAACAGTTTCAGTGGTCTTTCAGTTTTGCAGACTGTTGGACAAGGTGAGAATTCACCCAGGAAGTTTTCTAAAGCAGAAATCCATCCCCGTCTTAGTCTGCAGGGAGCATTGCTATCTAACCTTTTAAAGTCAGTCAGTAAAGTGCTCAAGATACACAAAAGAAGTAGTAAAAAGTTTATGGTGGCAAGGAATATGGGCGTGGTGTTTGCTAATATAGTTGGGAATAACTGTTCATAAGATTTTGTGCCAAGTTTTTTGTTTGTTTTCCCAGCTTCATTGGGGAACATGAGAGGTTTTACATGCCCTTACATGTTTTGCTTCACTTACATGGCAGATAAAATGTCACTGCAGAAAGGAGTATTAAGAATGCTCACCATACGCAGTGTAATTCTCTTGGTTTGGACTAAAATGCCTTCTTTTATTCAGGCAACAGCCAAATCTTTAGGCCAGTGCCAGCTGAGAGTCTCTCCTGGCATGTAAGACTGTAACATCCATACATATGAGATGCTACTTTGAAATGGTGTACAGGCCAGTGAAGAATTTAGCAGTAACTCTTAGCTTGTTCGAAAACACAGACCATATTATCCCTTTCTTCATAGCCTTATTTCTGGTACACTGGGACTTCTTAGTGAAGGAATGGCAAACAGTTAATAAAACATTTGAAGGGTATTAATTACTTTCCACTTAATTACCTGCCATGTGGATCTTGTTGAGCTATTGATTACTGGCAAACATATATCCCACTGGGGATAGTGTGATTTAACTCCATCCAATGAGTCAATTAGCTCGAGTAACAATGGGAGAGCTGGTGCTCTGCCTCAAAAGCTGGTATTTTTTGCCAAGAATGGTAGACAAGACATTTATTTGTTCATTAAAACACAGTACTATTATCAACAGGAGGTACTTACCAGGTGTTATTGAGATTGGTAAAATGTCACTGTTTCATCAAAGATTAGCAGCACTTTGTAGCTGCAAAGTGGGTGAAAAGACCCTTTCTGATTTGAAAGCAGAGATGAATGGATGAGGTCAAGATTTTATCCCCTTTTTGCTTCTCGTTTGTAGAGAACTTTGGTTACAAATTTGCATCAGCTCTCCCAACTGCAAAACATCTTTCACTGTCATTAATTCACAGGTTGTGGGACAACATATACTGAATCGTGGCATGTAAAGTTCAGTTAATACCACCAAGAGTGTAACACATGACACGACCCCCATCTCACAAGAACTAAAACCTTCTCTTTTCCTTAGAGAGGATAATCTTCCTAGCTGACAAGAATAGTCTGATGTTTTACCACAAATTAATCTGAAACTGAAAATATATTTTCTGGTTTTTATTTCCCTGCCTTGTGATTTAAATTACAGATAAAACAAACCATTTTTCATATTGGTAGTTCCCCTAGTATGTAACTGAAAGTACAAAAAACTAACAAACCACTAAAAAAAAAAAACCACAGCAAAACAAGAGCATATAGGTGAACAAAGTTTGTTCAAGGACTTCTTAAAGTAGACCTTACATGGATTTGTTAATGAAAAAAAAAGACATTGTAACCTGTTTGGAGAAATTACTTTTATTTTAAATATGAAGCTTTGATTAAAATACAATTAAAAGATTATGATATATAATATACTCAAAAGATGGGATAAATTGTTTAGTGGTGTGGAAAAAGTAATTCTAAAATTACAATCTTCTAGGAAAAGTGAACAAATGACCAAACGACTGACAAGTACTTGATTGCATAACATTGCCTGTTAACACTTTAACAGTTCCCTTTATATCCATAAAAGAGCAGAAACAAGCTTTCAAATAATATTGAAGATAACCATGAGAAATGTTACAGATTTGTCCTGAGTTCATCTTCACAAACTAAGCTTTTTATGTGGTCTGTAAGAAGGGCACTGGGTTTTGAGGGTGTAATAATATTATTGTTGCAGCATAACAAAACAAGATAAATTCAGCAGATACTTGCCTTGGTAAAAGACAAATTGTTTTTAAGGTTCAATCAAGTATAAAATTGAGAAATAGAAGCAAAAATATTTAATTTAATGAGTCTTTCAAAGGTTTTGGTTCCTTTAAAGTTAAGTACACATCATGAAAACGTTGAGCACTATGAAAACAAAGTAATTTATTAAAGTTATACTTACCTTTGCAACCTGGAAAATAGTTGTTAAAGAATGTAAAGAGCAAGTGAAATTTCTGAGCAGTGTTTGAGATCTCTTTCGAGACATGAATTTCCACTTTATAAGCTTGTGAATCAAATTAAAAAAAGAAGATAACTTTTTTTAGGTGTGTTTCTAATGTTGCTGGAACTTTGCAAGGTTGTAGGTATGTAAATCACATTATGTTTTTTTAGTCTACCTTAGTTCCATACCCTGAGTATAACCTCATTTATGTCATAGAATAATTTTGGATTGCTACAAGCAGATGAGAAGGATCAGGCTACAAATCTTTGCTAAAAAAGGGATATACTTTATGATACCTTTCAACAGGGTAGTGGGTCTGGCTGAGATGGAATTAACTTTTCTCATACAGTACTGTGCTTTGCATTTGTGGCTACAGCACCTTTGACAATACACCAGTGTTTTGGCTATTCCTGAGCTGTGCTCACTCAGCATCAAGGCTCAGTAACCAAACACTCCTCTCTCCCTTATAAAGCTAAGTGTGGGGGTGGTGAGAGGCTGGGTGGGGTTCCAAATGACCAAAGGGATACCCCATGTCATGCGTGGCAATAAAAGCTGGGGAGAAGGAAGGAGGAGTTTGGAGTTCCTGATATTTGTCTTCCCAGGCAAATATCAGGACTCTGCTTCCCTGGAATGACTCGACATCTGCTTGATGACAAGAAGTAGAGACTAAATTTAACTTAAATTTTTTCCTTGGTGTTTTTCTTTTTTCTCTTTGATTCCATACATGGCTTTTACTTTTGTTATTTAACTGACTTTATCTCAACCAGCGAGCTTGTCCATCTTAGTGTCTGCCCCTGTGGTGTTGAGGAGAGGGAGTGAGAGAGCACAGGGGTCTGGTAGCCAGCCACAGTCAACCCAGCACAAATAGTTACTCCTGTAACTGGCTTTTAAAAAGTGTGCACACCTGGTGAGAGTGCAGTGTACATATTTGTGTACACACCTCATGATTTCTGTTTAAAGCTATTGAAGCACATTAGGATGTGCTGTTTAATTCAGTCATAGCCTCCACTTCAACAAAACAAAGAAACCACAACTCAAAAGAAAGACACGATCAATAAAATACTGGATTAACTGCTATAAATCTCTGACATATTCAAGACATGAGAACAAGAGAGAAAGTTCTTAAAATCTCTATTTTTCTGTATTTTTTTAAAGCAGGATTGGTATCACTGTATCTTACCATAAAGCTCTGGGAAGCTGTGAAATAACATAGGAGAGCAGCAGGGGATGGGGCAGAAATTACTGTAAAAAATTCTTGTCTCTCCCTGTATCAGGTTTCTGTGGTGGTAAATTAGCATGCTAAAACGAAAGCAATTGACCTATTTTAGATGGTGGTGGAGTTTGTGTGCATGTTGTAGAGGAATTATTTAGTGGAGTGTTGTGCTTTAATGTGGTTAATGGTAGTACAAAAGGGGAAAGGGACCTTGTTTTTCTGCTTATGCTGTAAACAAGGTTTCAGGGGAAATACTTTGAAGTACAGAGATCTAAGCTGGCCGTTTTTGAATCCCCCCTGAGGTACTACAGAGGAACAGTAGGTATCTGATAATGTTTGCACTTTGAGTAAATCTTTTTGGGCATCAAACACAGTGTTGACAAACAAGATAAAAAGTGGATTATTTTAAAGCACTGCATAAGATAAATAGGATACTCATATGATTTGTGCTGTTGAAGTTTTTATGGTCTCTCTCCAGACTTAGGAAAAAGAATGTAAAACAATAAAGGACTAGCTTTTCAATGCATCTCTCCACGGCTGAATTCTCAAAGAGACAGGGACCCAGGCCATAGTGAAATTTGGAGGTGTGCTGCTGATATCATCTTAGGGTTTTTATCCGTAGTGCACTCATCTCTCTGTAAAAACTGGGTATAGGAAGCACAGTGACATCCCCTGACTCTTTAATATTTCTAAAGATCTGGTGTAAGTGCCGAATTTTCTTCCAACAGTCCTGACACTTGCCTTTGTTAGACTGGATCTGTCTGTCTGAATGCACAGTTATGAAAGCTACAGAAGTGCAGTACTTAGTCAAACGCTATACTAAGATGTAAATACTGCTGACAGAAGCCAGCAGGGAGCGCTATGATTTAAATATAGCATTTCAGGATTTCAGAAGGGGTTCAAATTCTGCTACAAACAAGGGTAACTTGCACCAAGTTATGATGAGCCTGTTGTCTTTTTGTGTTTAAATATGGATTTATTTTGTTCTTTGCCACTAACTCTAAGGTAGAAAACAGTAAGAAAACATTAGTATAAACAGTTGTGAAATATTAGGTTTGATTGTAGTTATTATTGTATGTCTTGTGAAGAATATGTTTGGATTCACTCTATTTGCAGGATCACATTGGTACCCATATGTAATGCAGGAATAAGTTTCCCATTTTGTACTGTTAAAAACTCATTTCCAAGGCTGGCCTGTTTATTGACAAGGACTATGAAATTCTCAGCAAACCTTCCATAAAACTTTCTTGAGATATACTTTGATATATATATATATAAATATACAGTATATATCTGTCTCTAAAATTATATGTATGACCTGGTATCCCAGTAGCATCACTGAAGACCTCAGAAGCTGAAAATTATTGAAATTGTAGCTACTGAAAAATTTAAAAGTCTCCTGGAGTACAGGTTTACAATATTGCTCAAAAGAGTAAGTACTCGCAACAGCTCAACAGTGTGCCCAACAGAGTGCATTGTGTCAGAGAAAAACAAAAAAAAAGGTGGATTTTGTTTTGTTTTTGTTTGGTTTGTTGTTTTGTTGTTTTTTTCTTTTAATGTACTGATGGTGCCACTTACATTCGTGAAAAAAGGATGTAAAATGAGGGTGTATCCTCATCTTCCTTTGACTGCAGCAAGACACAGGGCCCCATGTGCACAAATACAAGTGCTGAGTCTGCTAGGATGAAGTCCTCGCCATATAGAAACCAACATATAAGAGCTTGTTAAAATGTTCAGGAACTGGAAGGGGCTGGGGAGTGAGGTCTGGATTTAGGCTTTGCCCTTTCTCATAAGCAGTAATGTTATAGAGGAGCTTAGAAATGGAAGTGACAGTGACTAGGTGGGCCATACCTGTGGAGGATTGATCAAGACAAGGCCATTTCTCAGCTTTTGAGGACTGCCATGTGCTTCCTGGGAAGGAGGGTTTCTAAAGTAAAATTTTTTCCTCAAATGCATGACCAATCTCTTGTGCAACACGACCAACCATCCCTGGCAGAAAAAATCTGCATAATGCTACAGGCAAAGCCTTAGTTACACATCTATTGACCACCTGTAAGTAAAAAGACAGAAAGAGTCATCATGGAATGGTTTGAATGCAACAGAGCTACAGAAGGCCACTATCTTCGGCAAATCCTGTCTCTTCAGACCCTACAACAAGCACAGGAATAAGTAAAATCTTGTGCTTTTACTTCATCCTGTCCAAGTGCAATGGGCTCCTAAATGACAGTAATATGTAATTGCCAATGGAATTTACCATCTCATGTGAACTACATTCTCTGGTCCTTTGGACAGACAGCTTTGAGCACACTGGCCTGCACACTGGGTAAAGTTTTCTGTTGCTTCACTGGTGCAACCACTATCCATAGAAGTCCTAGTCTTAGTGACATGCTCTATCTCACCTTGAAAAGAAAGAAAATTTCCTCCTGGACTGGTAATGTAAATTGTTTGTCATGGTTTGGATTGGCCTGCTGTTGCACCTATTCCCAGAGACAACTGAAAGAATGATGGGTGAACTCAGAAGTTCAGACCTGTGAACTGATCTAGGATGCTGAAAGACAATGCATCAAGAGCTATTGTTCCTTAGTCTGTATGGATTTTCAAAGTTTGCCATATTATTTCATGATTCACATGCAGGGGCAACAAGTACCCTTGCAAGAACTGAGAATATCAAAGTCCCAGCTTATGAGAAATATTTTTTAGTATCATACAATTCGTGTAAAAAACATACAGATGGGTAAAAAGATACTATATACTTTTAGAAAGTATTGAAAAACTCCTTTCTTGGTTGCAACTGCACAGCTCCTACACAGTCAAGCACTACTGAAGCTGTTCAATTTTAAATTGTGTATTACTACCTACAACCTAACTAACTGTACCCTGTGGCTTTTAAGAGACTGGGAAGACTTTCAGGAAGGAGCAGCCACCTTCTACTCTGTTCTGCCTGATGTCTGGAAGCACTAGATCACAAAACTCAAGCCAGTCTGTAGTTTGTGTGTGTGTAGCATGTGTGTCTGTAGCATGTGCCTTCCAGGAAGGAATCACTGGTTTGCAATGCATTTGGGACTGCTTTGTTCCTTCTTTTATCTATTATTTCCTTTATCTGTCTTTTTGGTTTTGAGACTTTTCTGTTTGGGCCAGTTTATAACAATTGTTTTGACACTGAAGGTGAAAACTGGATGTATAAATGCCCTTTGTCAAATACCATGTATGTGATGGAGAGCCAAAGTCTTTAGAAGAGCCTTTTAATAGTAAGAGACAGGTTTGAACACACTTGGAAGTTATCCAAAGATTAACCAGAAACTTTTGGTACGTATCAGGAGTGGTAAAATGTGGTTGTTTTACAAAACAGGGCAAAAATCACCCTGATACTCTCATGTTGCCAAATTGAGAAGTTAAGGTTTTTATCAAGATTATTGTTAGTTTTGTTGCTTAAAAGCATACTATAAATAAAGAGTCGTTTCAACATCCAGTAAAAATTGACCTCACAAAATTCCTCAGAAGTGTTTTCATATATTTGAAACCAGTTTTGCTAAAAATAACTATGATAAAATCAAGTATTTAAGATTTAAAGCTTTGAATATTTGAAACTGATCAAAAAATCTACAAATAAATATAGAAATGTTATAATGTTTGGTTAAAATGCTATGTTACATTGATAAACTTTTAAAGTCATAGAAAGTAGCTTTTAATAGCTAGATTTTTCTTTACCTTGAAAGTGTATAATGATGAGAATTAGTGTAATTGAGATAGGTAGTTCTATGAAATATTTTATTATCTTGACTTTTGAATGACCTGTATAAATATGTCAAAGCTTAGCCACTACACAGGCTCCTTATGCTGAAATGCCAATAGATTTTTAACACATTATATATATAGTGCATTTTTTTATACTCACTGCTTGGTGACGAAGTATTTCAGAAAATTTTCAAAGTTTATGTTTTTAATTGGTTCTCATTTTTATATCTTTCTGCCTGCCAAAAACAGACTCCATGACCATTATAAGCTGAGCTGTCTTCACTGCAGTGGACAAGAAAATTACAATGAAATACTCCAAAAAGATCTGAGAAAGCCTTTTCTAAGTTATGATGCCTGCTAAATGTCAGATGTGTATGAGTAAAAATAGTATATCAACTGCCTTTCTGGAAAGGAGGTACTGCCAAACTGCTTCGACTGGGGCCATCATGGCTATGAAGTCTACACAAATTCCCCTTCAAATTACCCCCCAAAATGAAAATCTGAAAAAAAAAAAGCAGCCATTTCTCTGCAGGCTGCAAGATGACATCAGTCTGCCTCTGTCCAGTATCTGATGCTTCAGATCCTTTTGGAAAAGGGCCACAGAGTTACTGGTCCCATTGCATTTTGCAGATGTTTAAAAAAACTGCTGTGGGATGAGCATTTTGGACATTTGATTTGCAATCACTTCTGCTATATGTAGAACACCTTTTGTAATTCACTTGTATACCATGTTGGCATGTGGGAGGGATGTGGCCTTTTTGCAATGACAACCATTCTAATGTATACATCTGATCCTGGTAGAGTTGTGCTGATTTATACACCTGAAGAACAGTATTTAAATCATAACTGCCAGACAGACAGAACACAGAAATGAGAAAACTGTATCTTGTAAGAATGTGTAAAATGTGCCTTTTTAGAAAAGTGGCTTGTCATTTAAAACAAACGCAACTGCTATTAACAGATAGAAATTATCTATTCTAAATAGTGGGTCAACAGGACACAGGGTATTTGCAAGAAATATACAATTCCCATTAGTGGATGTAAACACTGTGGGGTCCACATCTCTATGGGTGAAAACCAGTCTGTTAGCATACAGATGTGCGATACCTTTTAAAATCCCTGCAGTATCTTCCTACCTGCTGTGCTTAATTTCAGATTCAAATGTTGTCATTAAAAGAAAAAAACCCACAAAACTGTTTTCTCCTTTATCTGTTGCCTAAATTGCATTGGCTTTTCCTCAAATATTCTTCTGGTGCTGTAGCTCCCCAAACATTTTTTTGAATATTTGATATTTAGGTCCCACCTCCCACTTTTGCAAGTTAGCACATATCTGACATGTAAAATCACAACTTTTTAATTGTTTTCTTACAAACAACTTTCTTGCATGCTTATCTTGGCAAAGTGCCATAAGAAAAAAAATGTCTACTGTAAAATTTGGTTTTTGAATTGTAAAGAACTCTGTTACAATCTGGCAAGCCATAAACTCCTTTCAAATATTGGCTGCACTAAGCCTAATTCTCATTTTGATTTATTTGACTTTGGATAGAATGGTATTAAATTAGCAAAGACAAGCAACGAACAAAACCCTGGAGATGAATTAACCATTGTATCCGGTCCATTAATCCCTTCTTCAATTCTTGAGAATTGTGGCTCACCCAGACCCAGAGATCAAATAAAATGCCTAATTGGGAAAATCCTAAACAAGAGTATCCTGGGGAGCTTGAATTTATTTGTCAACTGTTCAAACAACTGTGTTGTTTATATGTCTTTAAAACCCTGATAGTTTTCCACTACTATATCTTAATCCAGATACTTTAAACACAAGAGGGTGATTGAGAATTGTTTTCAATTAACTGGAATAGGGAGAGACACTTATTCTAAAACAGATAGTTGTGCTGTGAACATTCTGCCAAGCATGCTGAGAATTTTAGATCTGAACATCAGGTTTGAGGGATGCTCTGAAAACTCTGACAGTAGTAGTAAACACAGCTAATGGATATTCTTTTCTTTCAATACCATTTGTATTAAGCACTATGATTCAATAAGAGGAAGAAATATATAAATGAATGATGCCTTTTAAAAAAAGAAGTTCAAAATATTTTTAAAGATGTGTGAAAGCAAACAAATATAGGAGTATTTTCTGCTTATGACTACCCCAGGATTACCTGTTGATTTTCCTGAAAGTCTAGGAACATAACCAGTAAGATTGATCTTCATGTGCTCTTGCAACAGAAATGGAGAGGACAGTTAAAAGTCTGTACCTGATATGGAGTCTGATAACATCCTGTATTCTCATTGGTACTAAAAGAATAGGTAACCATTAGTCATCCAACATGAAATAATTTTCTGGCAGCACTAAGACTCATCAATAACTTAGTTCAGATCTCTTTCATGGGGGAAAAAAAAAAAAGTCTATGGAAAAATCTGTGGCCAGGAAACACAGACTGAGTTTGTTGTTATTTTCACCCTACTTATATTTTGTGGTCATAATCATCAGTTTAGATTTGATATGGCATGGAGATCACAAGTGTTACATGATCTGATTCCTATTTCTTTCTACAGACTGTTTCGTGGTCTCAGTTCAATAACAGTGGTCATGAGATTACATTAATTTGCTTACAGGGTATACAGATTAGTTCTGGCATGACTGAGCTCCACATTTTGAAAGTATCCAGGGTATTGTCACTGGCAATTTTTTCCTCTAATCTAAAGGTGTTTTTGTTTAAGTAGCCATGGAGCTCTGTCAATGGCAACACTCTTGTTCAAGTCTATAAAGTTTTGAGAGAGGTTATTTTGAAACCAGCCCAGTAATGACAATTTGTACTATAGGACAGAAAAAAAAAATTGTCAGTGATGATGTAAATATATTTGGAGAGACATTAGATGACTTCTTGAAGCCTCTTCTTCCATGCTTATTCTTTAATGATTGCACATCTTTGTCTCCATCGAGTACAGATGAGCAATGAAATGATAAATCTAATAGGAACTTTCCAGAAAGGAAAAGGGACAACTGGACCACATAAGACTGATAGAATACATTTTATCAATGTATTTCTCCTCTGCTTGTTTTACAGGACTGAAAACTAACAGCTTCTTGATGAAACGGAACCAGAGGGAGAAAGCCAGACAGATTACGGTTATAAAAATCTTGCCCTGCAAAAAACAGAGTGTATAAATACTATTTTTTCAATCAAATATGAAGGAGTTGATGATTCTGAAGGTTTTCTTTCAAATGTTAAGATGATACTAACATTTTCTTAAAAAAATCTATTCATTTCGTGTTGAATTTATTGTCATCCTCAAAAAAAATCATAAAAAAGTCAAACAAATACATGCACAAATTATTTGCCTTTCTTCAGTACACCATGAATACTGCTCTTTCTAATCTGATGTGACGTACTAAAATATCCCATTGCATGCTGTGAAAGATAACATATTTTGACTCTAATGATGACTGAGATTTATTTCTACTGATATTCAGGCATTCAGGGGACAGTAAATAGAATTCATAAGTTGTTGGCTAACAGAAAAAGAGTTAAAGTTCTCAATGTTAAGTACAGTTCATATTTTTGTACATGTTCAAGAGATGCTCTCTTGGTTTTTACATTTGTAATGTTTTCTTTGTTGGCCTGGGACTCACCGTTGCTCCCATTTCCTCACTTATAAGAAAAAGTATAGATCTGTTTCCTCCTACCTTATCTTCATAATTAGCTGGACACAGATACCTTTGATGACTTTTAAATCTTCTATTAAATCACTGACAGAAAGATTTATCTGATGCAACGTTTAATGGCTTGTCATTATTTATCTCTTCTGACAGATATAACTCCACCATCTATTTGACTTTAAAGGATTTTTTCCTATTTCAGAACATCAAAATCTTCAAATTACTCACTCATGTCAGATATCTTACCAGTACAATTTGTTTCTTTCTTTCTTTACACTTTCTCTTTTTCTTTTTTTTTTTCAACTTAGTTTCTCTCTTAGTCCTTCTCTTTTTCCTCATGCCTTCAGAGACTACTGTTAATCATATGCAAACAGTTTTAGTCCAAGATTATTTTCTCAGCTGTGGTGCTGGAATAAAGATGGATGGGATGCTGATCAATCAAAAACACCAGTCTGTAAGAACTCAGTAGAGGTCAGGACGTGGCTGATTTCCCAAGTAACAAGTGATAGGACAAGAGGTAATGGTCTCAAGTTGTGCCAGGGGAGGTTTAAACTGGATATTAGGAAAAATTTCTTCACCAAAAGTGTTGTCAAGCAATTGAACAGGCTTCCCAGGGAAGTGGTGGAATCATGTCCCTGGAAGTATTAAAAAAATGTGTAGAAGAGGCCCTTAGTGTTATGGTTTACTGATGGAATTGGCAGTCCTGGGGTAATGGTTGGACTTGATGATCTTAAAAGTCTTTTCCAAGCTAGTCAATTATATGATTCTAGCTCCTCTTCCTTACTAGTCAGTTTTCTTTCTTTTTGTTGAACTGCTTTTGAGGAACTCCATATATTGAATGTTTATCTTCCTCCTACTTGTGAAACTTGATCTCCTTTCTGTCAAGACACTTCCACTTCACTAGTCTTGCTGAATGGATGACCTCAATCCAGTGAACAGTACCTTTTACAAATGCCTTATGCTGGAGTCCCCGCTGCTCTTGTGCTCTCCAAGTGAAGGAACAGTAAACAAGTCTGCTTTTCCCACGAACCACAATCACTTTTGTCAAGTATGAGCTACAAAGTCTGAGTTTGAATTTTGATTTAACCATGATGCAGGCAAGATTATTTGGAACAGCTCAGAGTTTCTGCCTGGGAAGTTGTTACTTGCTGGCTGCCTGCTTGTGTAAGTCACCGTCAGTCTACTTCACAGAGGGTTATTTATGATTCTTCCTATGTTTTACTCACTTCTGGTAATCAAAAGCTGAATAAGACCTGGATGAAAACAGCCTTATTTCTCTATAGACAAGTCCTTCTTTAAGCATTATAGGGCACCTGGGTAGGCAGCATGTTAAAAATACTCAGACCTCTGCTATCCATGCTCTCCTGTGCTATGGGTAATTAGTTGAATTCAGTTAGTTTCACTGCCATTCTGGCACATGTCATGATCAGTATAATTCTCATTAAAACATTCTTTTTGCTGACAAATCTGGCACTGGCAGACTTCATTAAGTAATTAATTCAAATACCAAACACCAATCTGTAATGTTGGTCACAATTAACATATCAGGTTATCTGTCAAAGGCAGGTAATTTTCCCTTACCCTTGGGATGCAGTCAGTGGAGAAGCTTTCAAAACTTGCACATCTTCAGATATAGTACACACAACATGATAATTCACACAAACGAGAGCCATTCATTTTGTTTCTGTGTGGTGGGAATACCTATTACATGGAAATGCAGTAGAAATCCATGACTTTTCTGCAAGAGGAATATAAAATATTAATGTAATATATGGACAATTTTTTCTTCAATGAAGATGAATCACAACATGAAACCTCTCCTACAGGAAGATTATATCATACAAGAGAGTAACACAATCAAATCAAGATTTAATTGCAATAAATGCAGTCTTAACCATACATAGAAATACCAAAACCAGACCAAAGACCTTTGATCTAATGTGTATTAGGTAAAATGGTAACTGTTCCCATGGAAGTTTGGTAAATGAAAGATTTTTTTTGATCATTGAATGATAAGAAAAATACTGCTGTTAGCAGTCAGATAGAAAATTACTCAACAGGTAAGTTTTATCTGGAAAGGAATTGAGCATTGCAGGGTTATTTAGCTCCTTCTACAAAGTCTAAATTAATTCCTAGGTTATATTTCAGATTGAAGCTAATCAAATATAGGCCCAGTTAGAATTAAACTTGTCTAGGGATGTGAAAGATAACAGGAAGGGATTCTATAGGTACATGCCGAATAAAAGACAGACTAGAAACAATGTGGGTCCTCTCTGGAAGCTATCAGGAGAACTGGCTACCCTAGATTTGGAGAAGGCTGAGGTTCTGAATGGCTTCTTTGCCTTGGCCTTCACTGGCAAATGGTCTGACCACACCACCCAAGTTTTGGAAGGCAGATGCAGCGACTGTGAGAATGAAGACCTTAGGCCTACTGTAGGAGAGGATCTGGTTTGAGACCATCTTAAGAACCTGAACGCACACAAGTCCATGGGACCTGATGAAATCCATCCACCGGACCTGAAGGAGCTGGCGAATGAAGTTGCAAAGACACTGGCCATCATATTTGAAAAATCATGGCAGTCAGGTTAAGTTCCCAATGACTGGAAAAAGGGAAATATAACCCCCATTTTCATGAAGGGGAAAATGAATGACCCAGGGAATTACAGACCAGTCAGTCTCCCCTCTGTGCCTGGCAAAGTCTGGGAGCAGATTCTCCTGGAAGGCATGCTAGGGCACATGAAAACCAACAAGGTGCTTGGTGACAGCCAGCATAGCTTTACTAGGGGAAGAACCTGCCTGACCAATTTGGTGGCCTTCTATGACGGGGCTACAAAAGTGATGGACAGGGGTAGAGCAATTGACGTCATCTACCTGGACTTGTGCAAAACATTTGACACTGTCCAGCATGACATCCTTGTCTCTAAAGTGGAGAGACAAAAATTGGATGGATGGACCACTCAGTGGATAATGAATTGAATGGATGGTTAGATGTCCAACTGGAGAACAATAAAGAGTGGTGTCCTTCAGGCGAATCGGTGCTGGGACCAATCCTGTTCAAGATCTTTGTCAGCAACATGGACAGGGTCATTGAGTATACCCTCAGCAAGCTTCTGATGACACTGAGCTCAGTGGTTCAGCTGATTCACTGGAGGGAAGGGATGCCTTCCAGAGGGACCTTGACACACCTGTGAGGTGGGCTGATGCCAACTTTATGAAGTTTAACCATGCCAAGTGCAAAGTCCTACACCTGGGTCGGAGCAATCAGCTACAGGTTGGGCAGAGAAGAGTTTCAGAGCAGCCCTGAGGAGAAGGATTTGTGGGTATTGGTTGATGAGAAACTTAACATGAGCCGGCTTCAGTGTTGTCATGGTTTAAACTCAGAACAACACGGCCTCTCTCTCACTCTCCGCCCTTCCTCCCCCCTGCTCCCAGAGGGATGGAGAGGAAAATGTAGCTCCCACTGGTAGACACAAGAACAGTCTGGTAACTAAGGTATAACACTAAATCACTACTGCTACCACCAATAATAATGATAAGGGAAATAACAAGAGAAGAGAGTATAACTGCTCACCACCTGCCGACCGATACCCAGCCCAACCCCAGTAGTGATCTAACCCTTCCAGGTAACTCCCCCAGTTTACATGCTGTGCATGACGTGCTCTGGTAGGGAATACCACTAAACATGGCTTAGCAACAACTAAAACCATCGGTATTATCAGTGCTGTTCCCAGGCTGAAAGTCAAAACCACAGCACTGTACCAGCTACTAAGAAGGACAAAAATGACTGCTACTGCTGAACCCATGACAAGTGTGCACTCACAGCCCAGAAAGCCAACCATATCCTGGGCTGCATTAAAAGGGGCATGACCAGCAGGACAAAGGAGTGATTCTGCCTCTCTGCTCTTGTGAGAACTCACTTGGAGTATTGTGTGCAGTTCTGGTGTCCTCAACATAAAAAGGACATGGAACTGTTAGAACAAGTCCAGAGGAGGGCCACGAGGATGATAAGGGGACTGGAGCACCTCCTGTATGAAGACAGGCTGAGAAAGTTGGGTCTGTTTAGCCTGGAGAAAAGAAGTCTGTGTGGAGACGTCATAGGGGATCTACAAGGATCCCAGAGAAGAACTTTTCGTTAATGACTGTAGTGATAGGACAAAGGGTAATGGGTTCAAAGTTAGAAAGCGGAAGTTAAGGTTGGATATAAAGTGGAAGTTTTTTACTGTTAGGGTGGTGAGGCACTGGAATGGGTTTCCCAAGGAAGCTGTGAATGCTCCATCCCTGGGGGTGTTTAAGGCCGCATTGGACAGTGCCTTGGATGACATGGTTTAGTGTGAGGTGTCCCTGCCAGTGGCAGGGGGGTTGGAACTTGATGATCTTAAGGTCCTTTCCAATCATAACTGTTCTATGATTCTATGATTCTAAATACTGTCTTTGAGCTTAAACCTGATTGAGAAGTTAATCCAGCTTTTCTGTTTAGGCTTGAGTTAGAGGAGATTCATAATCGCTCTGCTAAAAGCAGTCCTAAAAAGAGAATGGATAGATCATTTTTCCTTCCTTGCAGCCAGTGATGCTGGAGGGAGCTCGAAATGCAGTCTTGTGAAAATGTGCTTTTCTTTGCAGGTGTCGAGGTAAAAAGGATGTTGTTTGGAGTCTTTGAAAGACAGAATCTGTCTACAGCAGACTACTGACAAAAAACTGATCGCAGCGTGATTACTCAACATCATGTCACAGCTAGTCATCATTTATAGCTGATATGAAGTAAAAGCTGTAAAAACACAGAAACAACCTCCCCAAAAAAAATCCTGAAGAATGGTGCAACTTAGGGCTCCACCAGCCTTGAAACTGTGAAGATGTGGAAAAAGATCAGTGTTGTAACAAGTCTTCTATTCCAATCCTAGCTGAGTTTAGACTTTTCAACCAGCAAGTTTTAAAGTGGGGTACTAAGATTTCAGATCATATGTGTCTACTATTTCTATCCTTCATTTTATTGTGGCAGCTCTGTCCTTATAAGTTCTTTAAATATCTGCAAGTTAGAGGGAAAAATTATTTCTTTTTGCTACAGCCTCCAGTCCCCCTCCCCCCAGTGTTTATCAATTAAAAAGGTTATATTATTAAGTTTTAGGACAAAAATTTTTAATGTGATTAATCATAATTGATGTAACAGGTTTGGCATAGGAGTCAACACTGAATATATTAATAACATTTTTGTTTTGCATAATCCTTCATGCACCTTGGAAAATTCAGGTTTTTTGCTTCCATTTGACTTCCCTTTCCAATTCAGTTTTACCAGTTACAAATATAAAATGTATATTCTAACTGCATTTTCCTACTGCTACTACCCCTGAAAAGGCAAGAGTTAATTGGATCTGCTATAAATGATAGTGCTGATGTATATAATCTGTCATTCTAGAAGGAGAAGTATATTAATGTTCATCGCGTTTGAATAACATAGATAAATGTCAGTATTTATCCTTACACTTGACAGCAGAATGTATCTCATTCTTCTGTTTGTCCAATTAATTGTAAGTATGTAAGAGACAGGATTTATCTGAGTAAATAAAGATGTTTGACAAAATATACTTTCTGAAGACTTCATTTTCACCAAAGCAAGTAAAAACTCCCACCAATTTCTTCCCCACAACCAAAATAAAACCACCAACCAAAAGACCTCCAAACAACAAATAACAACAAAAAATAGAATTACATAAATAAAAGAAAAAAGAAAAAAAAACAAAGAGATAACAAAAATATTTTTGTCTGATATTCATTTAGACATGTTCTTGTGGATCCTAGAATAGAATTTTTAGAGGAAAATAAACAAATGTGATGTTTCATGTCTACTGAAGACACAGAGGTGTTTAACTGCAACAAAGCTATATCTCTGTTTTTTTGGAACCAGTTGCTTCCAAAGATACGCATGAAGTTCTCTTTCTATGTTTGTAGGTAGAGTATGAAAGCAGGTGCTCACTGATGTTCTGACACATGACTTTAGCCGCATACTTACTCTTTCAAAGACTGTTGCCACAGCCTATTAAAACTCATTTTGTATGACACCTACAATGAAAAGTCTTCTAGGTGTTACTGTACATTTTCTGAATTTCAAAGAATATTTTCTGCATGGGAATGTCAAAAGAAGGAAAATTTAATATGATGTATTTTGAAATAATAGTTTTTCACCTCTCCTAAATTCACAGTATATTAACCAAAGCTTTGTACTGGAGAAAATCTGCAAGAAGTACCTTGCAATAAAAAAGAGAAAGTCAAATGAATATTTTACTTTTTAGAGTTTTTTGGTGTCATTTGTGTCCATCCCCTCACCCATAAGTTTTTATTAATTTTTACTCATAAACAAGGCAGAAAGATCTAGACAGAGCATAAAAGAGTTCTGAACATGACATTTCTTTTAACTGTATGAATACCCATTTTTTTGATTGATTTTATTATTACCCTAACTACAGATTGTATACAAAATGTACTTTAATGAGAAGAAAACAGAAATGAGTTAATGAAAGAAATAATATGTCTTCAGATGGAATAGAATTATAGAATTGTAGAATCATTTAGGCTGGGAAAGATCCTTAAGATCATTAATTTGACACTACCACGTCCATCACTAAACCATGTCCCTAGACCAATGAACCACACAAAAAAGTACATAGAATCATAGAAACATAAAATGGTCTATATTGGAAGTGACCTTTAAAGATTATTTAATTAGAACTACTTGCCACATGCAGAGACATATTTCACTAGATCACGTTGCTCAAAGCTACATCCAACCTGGCTTTGAACACTGCCAGGGATGATGCATTCTCTGAGCAACATGTTCCAGTGTCTTGACACCCTCATCATAAAAAAAAAGAAATCTTCCTATGCACAATTTAAAGCTACCCTCTTTCAGTTTAAAACTGTTTCCCTTTGTCTTATCACTACAGGCTTTGTTAAAAAGTCTTTCTCCTCTTCCTTATAAACTCCCTTTTTATATAGAAAGGCTGGAATAATGTCTCCCTGGTGCCCTCTCTTCACAAGGCTGAACAAGTCCACTCTCTACTTTTCTTCATAAAAGAGGTATTTATTTATCAAGAAATATCCATTTATCAAGAAATTTATTTTCCTCATACCAGTCAAGCTAGCAATTTTTTTTTTCTATTATCAAGAAATTCATTCCAGAATCAGAAATGTATACAGTTAAAGATTTAGGGGAAGGAGGGAGTTATCTGCTCCAGTACTACTAGGTTTTTTTTCTCACTTAGGGCTAATTCTGGTCAAATTCGTGTTGATTAGGAATTAATTTTCTCTGAATTACACTGAAGTGTATCTGACTGTATTAATTTTCTAGCTCCCAAAGAAAGAACAAAGCATCAGTGATGTTACTACAATGAACCTCAAAAGAAGCAGTGATAAATAAAACCTGCGTGGTATATCATCAGAGTTATAAGATTTTCTATGGAGTAGGTAGCAGCCCCAAACTTAACTTTTATTAAGCATGTATCCACAAAATGCTGTAAAGATGTAAAAATAGAATACTTCCTCTAGTAATTTCAAGTGTGCAATATGTTAGAGTGAAACAAACATTATCTGAAGATTTCACAATTTATTTATGTGAAGGGTGTAGCAACAATGCAGAATATAAAGAAAACGATGCTCTATCTATGATTTAAAATTTTGGAGACTGACTTGCCATTTTAATGGCAATTTGTAGCTAGATTCAGGTATGATGTTACATGTCATTGTAAGAGGAATACTAGAATCAATTTCTTGTTTGGGGTGTTTTTTGGTTTGGTGTTTTTTGGTTTGTTTTGTTATTGTTGTTGTTTGGTTGGTTTGTGTTTTTGGTTGGTTTTTTTTTGTTTGTTTGTTTTATAAAGAAAGCATGAACTCCACCTATTCAGACCTTAAGGGATTATTTCTGGATCAGAATTCTGATTTCTCTCTCACCGTCTTAACTCACTTCTAGGCTGAAGTGCTTAACTCTTAGCAAGTTCTTCAGTGATATGAAACCTTTCTTTTACAATCTATCTTAATACTCATTTATATTCTACAGTGATGTAAGCAATCAGAATAAACTTTGTATCTCTGAACAATACCAAACTGACAACTACCTGCTATTAAATATAATGGAAGAACTATTTGGTGTGGTAACCAGGGTGTCAAGGGGTAATTGCCTTAAGATAGTTGATCTCTGTTTTAGTGGTCACAGAACTAAAACCTGAAGCTTGATACTTGCATTTTAGCTTGTGTTCTTGAAGAAAATGTTCCTTTTTAGGTTTATATTCACAATGATTTACTTCTTTAAGCACCCTTTTCAGACATGAGTAAACTATGTTAATGTAGAAAGCTAATGTATCAGTTAATGGTCTTAGGGCATGTGAAGCAGTTGAGAGTACCATATCCAGTAAGAGAAACAATGTAAGTATATACTATTTATTTCTCTGCTGTTAATAGTAATACATTAATGCTAGTGAAATGTATTCCTGCCCATGGCAGGGGGATTGGAACTAGATGGTGTTTAAGATCCTTTCCAACCTTAACCATTCTAAGATTCTATGGAAATTAAATGCTAGTCTTTTTACAAATGTAATTATACGGGTTTTAATTGAACTCCCACACTACTTTGAAAATCATTTATTACTGAAGTACAGTCTAAGGACCCCTGCCTCAGTCATCTATATCTGTGGCCTAATGGCACTCAGCACGGCTCTTATCATCCCATGTGCCCTACCTTTCTTTCTACTACAACCAAGATGTGTGATCTTGCTTGTGCAGCCAGGACATGGAAAAGGCACATATCCTAGAAGCTTGACAGTTTCTTAGGCTGTCAATTTAGGCACAAGCTTAGTTTTCCAAGGCATCTGGGATTTTTCTTGTGGCATGGCACTTCTTACAAAGATTGAGATTTTATCCTGATATCAATAAATCTAATAAGATCACAAACTAACTACAGTTTGATGAATAGACTATAACAGTGTAATCTCAAGACAGTATCATGCTTTAGTGGAGAAAAGGAATAAAATAAACTTATCCACAAATTGCATGCATCTATCCTTTCCTGCTCTTTTACCCTTTTCTCTCTTTTAATGGTGTTCTTTCTGCTTACTGATCCTGTGTTCACAACACTGATGCCCTATGGGAATGATGAGCATGAACATCATGGTTAGGAATAAACAAATCTAGTACAAAATCACTTAGATGACATGACCAGAGAAAGAAGTAGTTCCATAAGTAAATATTGCATATCTTTCAGTCCTAATATTTCTAATACATAAGTACAACAACAGAAGCAGACATTGATTAATTTTTGTCAGGAAGAAAGGCACCACCCTGGACTTCATTTTTATGATTGTTGCCCACTATTCTTGTCTCTGGCTATTTCTGGGAAGAATAGATTTTATTGCACATGGTAACATGAATAAGATTAACAGTTAAACTTTTCAGTTATGCAACTGTATTTTCAGTAGTTCTGTCTGATAAAGAGTGTGGGTTGACTGACTATTTCTCCTAACAAAAAATTGAAACATACATCAAATTTCATGGCCTGCTGGTAAAAACAAATACTTGTTCCTTAATGCAAGGGAAACCAACATACTGAAAGTCTTCTGACCACCATGCTACAGTTACTACAGAAATATTTGGTACAGACCTACATAAGTACTATTATCTGAGTTATATTGGGACTGTGTTGCACATTGGACAAACATTGCTGAAGCATTTCACCTAGCAAACACTGAATAATATTCATGATGTTTCATGAGTTTTCTTTCTAAACATTTGTTCCATGCATCTCAATTCATCAGTACTTTTCATAAACTGCAGAAAGACAAATATAATGGGAAAGTTGCTATGTATAACTAGATGCCTAAAATTGACGTATTTTAAATATGGTAAATAAATAAATGAATGAGAAATGATCCTTGTCAGCATTCACATATTTTAATGAGGGAAATTGCAAGAAGCAGATCACATGGCAATGAGAAAAATAGTACTGTTAACTTTTTAAGTGGTCTCTGTATTTTCTTTTTCTGCAGCAGAAAAGCCCCAGGTCTCACTAACAGCAATTGCTTCAATTTAAATCTTTGATTTTTATTGCAGGATAACTATAATGTAAGTACTTTTCCAACCCCTTCATCTAAGCTATTTAAACCTGTGTATTGTCAATCAGAACTTGGGTCAACTTTGAAGTAAGACAAGTCCAGGAACTGCAATTATACTTATTTTACATCAAGAAGGCAAACTTTAAAATCACATCATTAGTTGCATGTTTTAAGACCTTGGAGGAATGTGACTATTAGGGCATCACAGGAGCAGTGCAGTTTAAGCAGGGCCAAGAGCAATCGGTACAGTGTAAAAGCAGCTCCCAAGGCAAAAGGGGGTATCTCTCACCCTCTTGTGAGATCTGCCCAAGCCCCTCCATCTCTGCTGATCTCACCAGCTGCTGTTGAGGTGCCTGATGAGGTCCATGGCCTGGAGATTCAACTGTCTATCCCCCAGGAGAGACTTGCCTGGGACCCTGGCTGGCGCTGTACTGCTAGAAGAAAAATCTGAATTTAAAAAATAAAAACAAACAACAGTTTAAAATTTATTTACTTAAACGTTACAAGCTCTGAAGTAGCTTTCAATAAGAGTTTTGTGTCAGAATTTCACATCTTGTTTTTTGGGGAAATTCTGTATACAAAATAAAAACCTTCCTAGGGCAGACTTACAGTACTTCACCATAATAATACCATCTAACTCACTTAACTGCTCTCCTGGCAAGGATCATATTGTTTTAATTGGAAACACTGCTCCAAACTGATTCAAAGCAATGTTTCCCAATGTCTCTAAACAATGGTTAAATGCTCAACTAATCTGTCCAAATGGCATACCTGTACTGCCTTAGAGCTCTTTACAGTACTTTAAAAATGTTTTTTTAAAACACACTTAATTTTTTTTGAACAAACTTCCTGCTGCATGCCTTTTTCTCACTTCATATTGTATGTTCTTTATGATTGCTAAATGAGCTTTTTCCTTAATATAGTTTAATGTAACACCTCCATTTATCTTACACTTCTTCCTTGCCTTGTCCAAACAAGAAAATCTAGTGATTCACTGTTTAACATATTGTTTGTAACTAAGATTTACTTTTTTTTAATCAAGAATTAACAAGTGTATAATAACCTACTTGACAGATTTGTTTTTACATTGTGTTAAGCAGAGCTAATACAGTATGGCCCGATACACCTCAAGGCTATGGAAATGAAGACCAGTCTATCTGATTACTTAGTGAGTTTACAAGACAAGAAATTTCCATAAGAATCAGTCCCTGGTGAAAATCATGTTAGTGTTTTGAAACTTCATTTCGCAAGGTGAGCTCTTTAGCTTACAGAAAAGTATGTGTGCTTGTGCTCTACTATCTCTTCTCACAATTGTTACCCAGTAGTAATTGATCTACTTTCTGAATCTTTTTATAAGTTGAAAGAAAAAGAAGAAACATTCCAAAACATCCAAATATATGTCTGCTTTTAGTGAATGCTATTCCAATCAAAATACACATCCTTTCAAAAATTAACTAATGCAAGTGAAAAGTTTTTTTGTTTTCAGGTTGTTTTATTTTTTAATTTGTGGTAGGAAAAAAGATAATTTTGTGGCTTTTAGAAATTTGTCTTACACTTGTTAGCTCTCATGCATGTAAATCTCTAGATTTAAATTCAAGTACTCTAGAAACTGAAATTCCACACAAAAACATACAGAATAAAATGCTTTGATTATAGGCTTAAATTATGTAGGAAAGGTTTTGTTTAAGCTTGAGTAGAAGAGAAAACAGGTCATACTGCAGATTCACAATTGTCTTTTGAGGCTTCCTGAAGAATGCATGACGGGTCTGCAATCTGCATTGTATCCTCATGAGCAGATGAACATCCTACCCTAAAGCAGAAATGCAGACAAGAGCAGTGACAAGATCTTGCTAGAGTAAGCAACTCTGAGTAGTGAGAACCTTGAAGGCCTGAAAAGTGCTCAAGGATCTTTGTAAGACAATGGGTTTCTAGACCAGTTACTCTCCAGAGTGAGACAGAAAGCTGTTTTGCCATGAGGTTGTGGAGATCAGATCAGGCTCTTAGTAGGGGATTTTTGTGAATGGTAATCCAAGTCTGCCAGGGTCATTCTGAAAGTGCTTGAGTAAATAGTTTCCTGAAATCAAAATCAGCATCCTGTCTCTAAGTACATTTATAGTTTCATAAGTCATCTTTATCTTAAGCCATTTATCTAGACCTGTGGGAATATGTAGCCAATTATATTGATTTAATTAATCATCTTTATAACTCAACTGAGACAGTTATAATACACAGAGGTTTGAGAAGATGTTAGTAGAGCAGCTCCTCATCTAAACTGATTTTAAACATCTTGTGTAGGATAAGTTGTTCCCATTTTCAAGCTTATATAGATATATCACATATTTGATATTTCTCATTTTAATTAAATGTATAGGGACGGAATACTGTTCTGACCTGCTGCCATGTATATGAAAGACTAGACTTCAAAATGCACAGCAGAAAACCGAAATAAGACATGCAGCAAGCTAATTAGAAAGCAAATTCTCTTACTTCCAAATTCATTCACCTTAATTCTTTTGTTTGGGGATTTTCTTTATCTAATATTGCTAATTAATCAATCTCTGTAGCTGTAACTTCATCAAAAGAAGTAATGACAAGATTGTGTGTAGCCTGAGGAATTTTCACAAAAAAACCCCAAAGTTTACCCTAATGGGTCTTTCAAGCCCTTAGTGCACAGTCTCAGGGCCACTTACCTGCCTACACTACTCAGTTCAGGAAGTCAATCTGTTGATTATGGCACACTAATTGGTAATGTGCCCTTTCCTTTGTTGCACTCTCACTTTTATGACTTCTCTCCAGGTTTCCCACCTTTAACTTCCAGAGTTGTACTGCCAAAACATGGCAAGTAAAAAAAAATTCTTTGCCTTTCTTACCACACTTTGGCCATGTTCCCTGTTCTGAGGTTTAGTTTTGGTTTTGTGTTTTTTTTTCTTTTCATTTGTTTGTTTGATTCGCTTTTTCTTCTCCCTTTTATTGGATTCATCCTACAATTTCTTCCCCCTAAGACTGGTTTCTTTTTCTCAGATTGTCTATCTACTCTATTTTAAACAATTTCTTCTTATCTCAGCCTCTTAAGCCACTGGATCTGTTCTTCCACCTTTCTTCTCTAACTTTCTTTTTTTAACCATTACTTCAGCTATTGACTTCACAACATCCAAGCAGAAACTGCATTTTTAAGAAAGGCTACATGAGGCACAAGAATTCTAGTTGCTGCCATTGTCAGGAAACTTGCTCTGATCATTTGGTTTTATTTTTATTTTACCTGCCAGAGCTGTGAATTTGCCATTTAGGTTAATTGATTTAAGAGAAAGGTGAGATTCCTAGCTTTGATGACTGCTTTGTGCAAAACTACTGTAAGCTGGCTAAAATCCCCACAGAGGCATTTTCATTCTGTAGGCAGCTTTTACACAAGCTGAGAGCTGTTGTAGCTCCTGCTCACTCCTTCTTGAAAAACAGAAGGGTGGGTGGCTAAAGGGTAAAGGTTTCAAGGGAGGTGGAACTGTGCCTGTTTTTCTTGGAGGAAAGAAAGGATCAGGAAGATAGAAGAGCTGTCCACTGTGTTCCTAAGCATAGATGAGATATAAGATCTATGTTCCTGTTTTAATTGGAAATTTTTATATACAATTTTTTTTACATGTGTTTAGAAGAGACCAGGCTAATGCATGCAAAGGATGAGCTTCCAGCCTCTTGATTAAGGTTTAATAGACAAACAAGTGAGTGGCTTCTTATTCTTATAGGACTGAAGTGGGAGCTTCTGTTTTCTGTATCATGACAGACTTTTTTTTTTTCCATTTAGTTAATTGTTCTAGAAAGGAATTATTTTATGACCAGAAAATCAAATAGAAATTATGCATTTAGTGAATAAGGTAAAAAACAATCTCAGGGAACCTTGAGCAGAGAGAGAAATGGGGTGGGTAAGAATGTTTGTTAGCAATAAGAAGAAACAAAGGTCAAGGTAAATATCCCTTCAGGCTATTGTTTCATATGTGTTAATGTGAGCATGATAGTAACATTTATATGTGTATGCCACCGAAATAGAGAGCTGAATGAAAAAGATGTCCTAGTGTGAGCAAAGCGGTATGGCACAGATTGCAGTATACAGCAAACTGAAGACTCATTTAATGAGGTAGGAGAAAGGTCTCTGTCTAATGCATTCAAGAGCTGTGGCTCTTGTCTTCACAGCTCTGATACTAGTTAAAAGGAAAAGGGAGTAAAAATCTCACCCAAATCACACGTAATTTAACAACACAACAGCGCTTGTAGAACTGCATTTTGCCAACTTTTTATCTGTTGTATTTGGTTCAAGATGAGCTGCTCCAGAGAATTGTTTAGTGCTAACCAGTCATTCCAGTTGATACCAAAGAGCCTTTCAGTCAGGGGAAAGGAAAGCTCTTGATCATCTGCAAAGACAAAACATGCAGCTAGATTTTTCTATGTTGTCTTTTCCCTCTATACTTACCCCAGTAATCTCTAAACATCTGGCATGTCTGCTTTACTTACAACAATGAACATGCTCAGCGGTTTAGTTTATCCTGTATTTCAGCTTTGTTTCTTACTGTAGAAAACTGTATTAAAACACAATTAAGGCACTAGATTAAACCAAAATAAACCAAAATGGAGGATTATGTTTCATCCTACCACATTTGACTCTTTATATTGAACATTTCTGTACTATTATTGGCAGCACAACGATTTTATTTATGGACAAACACTTTTTTATGCTCACAAACTGTAGTCTTGGTGTGTCTTCATTATTCAGTGCATGCTCTAAATAATGCAGGTGGGGGGGGGGGTTGGAGGCAGGGGGAGGACTCCTATGCACTGGAGATCTGTAACATCTGCTTTGGCACCTTTCATCTTGTTGAATTTATTTTGTTAATTTCTTTCACTTTATCTCCTCTTCCACTATGTCTCCTCAGAAAGAGAAATGGTGTCTACAGTGACAGAGCAAATCAGACACTACTGACCAATGGTATGATCCTCTTGTATTTTGAATACCTGCAAATATTCCAATGAAATTTCTGTTCCACCTTTATCCCCATTTCCTTTCCATCTTGCCCCTCACAAGCAAATAGTGCAGAGGGGCTTGAAAGAGAAATTAAGGTTCATATTACAGTGACATCTAATTATAAAAACAAAGGTCAAGGATGCTAGATCAGAGAGAAAATAGGAGTGGAACATAATTTGAGGAATTAAAAACTGAGATTCCATTTTCAGAAATTTTGTCACTGCACAATATTTTCATTCACAAAAAGTGTCCAGAGTACAGAGGGAATACAAGTTTTTACTCAAGGGAAAGCTTTTGAAGTCTTTGTCAAGTAAGGAACAGTGGCAAAAAATTGGAAACTCACTGTCAGGGTGGTTATTAAAGATTGTATCTACCAAGAGGGGCATTAATAAATCTAGTACATCATGTTATCTAATAAAGTAATTTAATAAGTTACTCTTCAGCAAAGCCAGAAAAACTCTAATGTTCCTAGGACACCATGGTCTAATTATGCTAAGCATGCTCTGAGAAACTCATACAAGCACAGCCTTCCACCCTGGGTAAAACAAAGGCAACAGTAAGTACAGTGAACTGTGGCTGAAGCAGCACTGGGAGGAGAAAGACACAGATAAGTAAACCTTATGTTGCTTTGTGCCAAAACTGTAGGGCTGAGTGAAGGGACTACAAGGAGACATTTGTTCATTCTCCTGCCTAACACTGTCTGGGACAGTCCTGAATAGTAGCTGTTTGCTACTACCTGTGCTAAATTTTCTGTTGAAAGCCTACAATTTCCTTAAGCATTCCATTTCAGTTACATTTCACAGTGTCATACAGTCAATGGATACAGACTCAATGAATGACACAAGGGCAAAAGAAGTAGAAACAGAAAAGGACAAACATGCTGTGGCAGCCAGAGAGGGACTTCTAGAGAAAAATTACTACACAAGCAAAAAGAGAAGCCCATTATTGTCAATTTTTCTATGGTTTCACCTTTTTTGAACCTGAAGGCAGTATTGTGTTAGATCTCTTGTGTAATACACTTTTATTACAATGGTTTACCTTCCTCTTTCAATTTTCTCATTATTCTTGTTTTCTTTCTCTCACTTTGTGATCCTTTCACTCTTTTTTTTTTGGTCTTTTTTTTCCCCCTCATTTCTCTCCATAGGTATAAATTTACTCCTCTATTCTCCCATTGGCCCTTAAATACTATTTATGTTGTTTTCCTGACCTCTTTCCAGTTCTTCTTACTTGGATATTATCTACATAGTTGTCCAGATAGTTCTCCTTGGACAATCCTTCTTCTAGCCTTTTCTATTGAACCTCAGGATAGATGCTGCAGTTCTTTAGTACTACCATTATCTTTGTGGAAAGATAAAGTAGGCAGCAGTTTATGAGAAGCAGTGAAGAAGAATGTGTTTTAAATGGAGCACTAGTCCAATTTGTGGTTTTTTTTTATTATTTTTTTGCTTCAGATCATTGGAATGCTTGTATAATTACAGATGAAAGAAAAGTTGGTTAATCTCAAGTATTCCTTTCCTACTATTAATCTCACATCTACCTGATGTCCTATACTGAGGAAAAGTAAGTACAAGAGGGAAACGAGGTTAAAATGCTATTAAAATCCATTAACTTCATTTATATTAAGCAGGCTAACTGCAGCAATAAACCCTGTGGAAAGAGGTTTTCTGATTTTACTTGGACTTCTTCCCATCACAGAGACACTTATGGATTCTGATATCTTTTTTGCTATGCAAAAGCATACAATGAGAAAGAGACAGATGCCCTTTTTTGAAGAACTATACTTAAAATAAAAATTGTGTTCTAGATTCCTCTTTTCTTATTCCATAAATCCTTTCCCCCCCCCCCCTTATTTTCTTCTATAGCTCTTAAATCAAAAAATACTATGACTCTTAAAGCCTAGCAGTACAATGTGTTTAAGTGAGTGTAATTAATAGTTAAGTTTGGACTTACTACTCACATGTGCCATAGTGGTGAAACGATTTAGGGATGGAAAGCTAGAAAATCCTTTTTTTAATTTGGTTTCTTTTGGGACATTTTGAGAGTCATATTGATTCTGGCTTTTCAGTTTCTATTTCAATGTCTCAGTCTTAGAGCCAAGAATTATGTCGGCCCAAGAGAGATTTGATGTAAATTGGTGAAATTGGTGCAAGTAAATTAGAAGGCTACAAATAAGGGAGTTTAAACCCCCCTGCTATTACATACCAAACACATGTTATTGTTTTCATGCTTCCTAATGCTATTCCCAGCTACCACTTTAGTTACTGAAAGAAATCTGAAAGCAAATATTAAACTTTGACAGGCTTGTCTGTGAAGGTGCTTTTATGGGAATCTGGTCTGGAAAGGCATTTATTTTTCTGTACACGGCAACATGATTTGATGTAACAACTTGGTAAGACGCAGCTTAATGCAAAGTGATGGCATGGAAACCAAGTATTATGAGGATAAGATGTGATGTGAAGAGGGGAAGAACTAAATCAAGGGAAGAGGGAGAGGGAAAAAGAGTCAAAAGACGTAAAAATCAAGGCTTCCCTGGAAGCCGATTACACTGCAAATAATTGCTTAAATTACACAATTAACTATATAATGTTATATTATAGTATTATTTTATTATATAAAATGTAATTGTTTTATGCTTATTACTGCTTTCAAAATAGCTAGAAGTGTATTAGAAAAATATATTTCCTCAAATGCATATGAAATGAATTTCCAGGCTTATGGAAGTTTAGGATATTTCAGCAGGGTCAGGACTTTCTTGCTGGTTTTAGTACATGAGAGGTCAGCAACATAAAAAGATAAATAATAAGGCCCTTAGTGTCATGTCTTAGTTGGTACTTGTCAGTGCTGGACTTGATGATCTTAAAGGTCTTTTCAAGCTGCTGGAGTATGTGATTCTGTAAATATTTATGCATTTCTTTAGAATCTTCTTGTATGCTCTGGGAATGTCCATTCTCATGAAAGAAAACCAGGCAAGGTAAGCCAGTGTCCAGGATTTTAATGTCTGTGTCAGTACCTACAACATTTAATCAGCTTCAATGCGATTAACGATATGTCATGGTTTAAGCCCAGGCAGTAATTCAGAACCGTGCAGCCACTTGCTCACTCCCCACCCTTCCTCCCCCAACTCCTGAAGGGATGGGGAGGAGAATTGCAAAAATGTAACTCCCATGGGTTGAGATACTAACAGCCCAGTAACTAAGGTATAATACAGACCACTACTGCTATCACCAATTATAATGATAAGGGAAATAACAAGGGAAGAGAATACAACCTCTCACCACCCTCCGACCAATACCCAGCCCAACTTGAGCAGCAAACTAGCCCTTCCGGGTAACTGTCCCCAGTTTATATACTGGGCATGACATGCTGTGGTATGGAATACCCCTTTGGCTAGTTTGGGTCAGGTGTCCTGTCTCTGCTTCCTCATGGCTTCCTCTCCTCCCTGGCAGAGCATGAGACTCAGAAAGTCCTTGGTCAGAGTAAACACAGCTTAGCAACAACTAAAAACATCACTGTTCCCAGGTTGAAAGTCAAAAGCACAGCACTGCACCAGCTATTAAGAAGCAGAAAAATTACTACTACTGCTGAACCCAGGACATGATATATTTACACTTTCTAGTGCACTGCTAGACAGACAGGCATGGAATAGACCAAGGTTTACCTGAAGAATGTTTTCTTTCTGAGATGGAGCAACAAGCCGAAGTTCATTCTGACAAATTCTACACTACCTCTAGTTTCACAGTTGTTCAGTGTAGATATACCTTAAAAAACATTAATGACAGTGAATACAAGCACTGGAATAAATCTTCTGGAGCAGACAAATTTCTTCACGCTATGGGGAAGACCACAGTGCAATGAATTGTGTCCTGTACCAGAAACAGCCAGACTGCAGAAGCCCTAAACAATACTATCCAGAAAGTCAACTATCTTTTTTCTGCATAGTACCTTATCCAAAGCTAAATTGGGAATTGCTGTATTATGCTGTGTTTTAGAGGCTAGACATGTCAGCCTAAAGCCTGAGGTCTCCAGTTAGCTATGGCAGATCAGAGTGTACAAATCAAATAAATTCACTCTATCTCAATCACTAAATGTCATTCACAAAACCACAACCATGCCAAACACTGGAGATTCAAGAAACACTGCACTTGTGTTTAAGTTAAGTTACTCTGGGGTCCATGTGGTATTAAACCAGGTTTGTGTTACTGAGCCAGCAGTGAAATGCATAATCGCGGCAGTAGCACCAGAAAATAGTGAAAAGTTGAAATGTCAATCATATTTTTAGACATCTAGAAGACTTCTAATGCAATGTAAGAAAATTTTTGTTGCTGTTTTTCCAGCATTACCGATTGTCAGACACAAATTTAAAATCAGTATGTGTAGGATATAATTAACTGACATTTATACTTCAGTTCTTTCTGTAGGAAGCTGTTGAAGTTGGTCAGTATTCCCGAGGATGATTTGTGATTTTTAGATTGCAGAATAATTCTGCTTTTAGTAAAGCACCACCAAACAAGGATCAATAACTGTTTTGCAGTTTTTCATATCAGTGCATAGCATTTTTAAAGCTGTAAGCATATACAATTATATGGTCTGTTAGAAAATGACATTTCTGGTAACATTATCACAAAGGCACTAAAAATGCTGGATCATTTTTCTGCAGATTTAAGAATTTGTTTAGTGGCTCCAGTAATGCCGTTTTGTAGCTTTAAAAACACCTATTTCTTAGAACTATTCAAAACATTATGATGAATAATGATGTAATGAATATATGATATAATGAATAATAAAAACATTCAAAGTATTTTAACTAGAAAAAAAATAATTATCCCTTTGTTTAAAAGCTGCATCTATCTTTTGAAAATGAGATTAAACATCATCCTGGGCTCTGACATTTTTTTTTTACTGTGGGGTGTATGAAGTGTGTCTGGAGTCTATTTATGAAGGTTATCAATAGTGAACTAAAATATAGGGAGTGGGGAAGAAATGGAAGGGGAACTCAAAAAGAAGAGGTGTGAACTGAATAAACATTGTATTAATTAAAATTAGCTATCATTTTGATGAACTTTGAAATTAATGAGTTTGTTCCATTTCTTGAGCAATAAAAAGTGCTCTTATTTCAATTATATGATAAAAATTTCTAGGCACAGCTTCCTTTGTTGTTATTTTCTTCTGGTTCAGATAACTGGCAGATTATACTAAGTTTAAAAAAAATACTTCTGAAATATTTCTGTCTCTGAATTCCAACATTTATCTTCCAGCTAATGGTTTACTTCTGCTTCCAAGGTTTAAATAAAACATATTGCTAATCAAAATTTTTTATTTTCTCTGCTGTTTCTAGCATTTCTTCCATATCTTTTTCTTACAGTGTCCTTAAATGAAAGTTAGTTTCCCACTACAATTTCCAAAGAAATACATATATAAGGAAACACATCTTGTGAGTTAAGATGCAAAAAAATTGATTCAAAAGACAAAAGCAACAATAAGTTACTAAATTTCCCTATTTTTGACTTATTCAAATATGCTGGTATCACAACTACCTTGCTAAAAGCAAGGCACAAGATAAAGGTGTGTCCAGCATGAAGAGCAGGAAATAGAGTCTGCTTGGAAGTTATTACTGAGTAACAGATTGGAAAAGATGTTTCCTAAAAGTTTTAGTTTGAAAAGCAAACAAGATTTACGTAAAACCTGGATGTGAAAGCTGCCTGACAACCTCTAACAAAAAACAAAACAAAACAAAAACGAGGAACTAGAATCTGATTAGAATTATTTTTATTTCCACTGGGAACAGGAAAGAGCTTATGGCAACACATATAATGAGAAGAGAGGGAACTAAATGAGCATGGTATAGACAGGTATATTGACAAAATGATTAGAGAATGTCTCACTATTCCGTATAAACTAATGGAAAAGGATGAAACATTATAATAAGATTTCTGAAAATCTTTTCTATGCTATTATTTTGATCATTTTAGAGTCACAGAATGGCTAAGGTTGGAAAGGACCTTAAGATCATTTAGTTCAATGCCATGGGCAGGGACACCACACACTAAACCACGTCACCCAAAGATCTGTCCAACCCGGCCTTGAACACCCCCAGGGATGGAGCATTTACCACTTCTTTGGGACACCTGTTCCAGTGCCTCAACACCCTCGCAGTAAAGAACTTCTTCCTCACAGTAAAGAACTTCTTCATTATATCTAACCTGAACTTCCCCTGTTCAAGTTTTAACCTGTTACCCCTTGTGCTATCACTACAGTCCTTCATGAAGAGCTACTCTGCAGCATCCTTGTAGGACTCTCAAATACTCAAGGCTGCTATGAGGTCTCCATGCAGCCTTCTCTTCTCCAGGCTAAAAAGCCCCAACTTTCTCAGCCTGTCTTCATCTGGGAGGTGCTCCAGTCCCCTGATCATCCTCGTGGCCCTTCTCTGGACTTGATTCAACAGCTCCATATGCTTCTGCTGAGAACACCAGAACTGCACACAGTACTCCAAGTGGGGTCTCAAAATAGCAGAGTAGAGGGACAGGATAACATCCTTCGACCTGCTGGTCACATTTCTTTTGATGCAGTCCAGGACACAGTTGACTTTCTGGGCTGCAAGCGCACACTGAAGCCAGCTCATGTTAAGTTTGTCATAGACCAACACCCCCAAGTCCTTCTCCACAGGGATGTTCTGAATCTCTTCTCTGCCCAGCTTCTAGCTGTGCCTGGGATTGCTCCGACCCAGGTGTAGGACCTTGCAGTTGGCTTGACTGAACTTCATGAAGATGGCCCTGATTGTCCTGGGTTCAGCAGGAGCATTCATTTTTTTCTCCTTATTAGTAACTGGTGCAGTGCTGTGCTTTTGACTTTCAGCCTGGGAACAGCGCTGATAACACCGACGTTTTTAGTTGCTGGTACGTCATGTTTACTCTGACTAAGGGCAGGATTTCCCCTTAGTGAAGCCATGCTGGCTGTCACCAAGCACCTTGTTGGTTTTCATGTGCCCTAGCATGCTTTCCAGGAGAATCTGCTCCAAGAATCTGCCAGGCACAGAGGGGAGACTGACTGGTCTGTAATTCCCTGGGTCATTCATTTTCCCCTTCATGAAAATGGGGGTTATATTTCCCTTTTTCCAGTCGTTGGGAACTTCACCTGTCTGCCATGACTTTTCAAATATGATGGCCAGTGGCTTAGCAACTTCATTTGCCAGCTCCTTCAGGCCCGGTGGATGGATTTCATCAGGTCCCGTGGACTTGTGTATGTTCAGGTTCTTAAGATGGTCTCAAACCAGATCCTCTTCTACAGTGAGCCTAAGGTTTTCATTCTCACAGTCGCTGCATCTGCCTTCCAAAACATGGGTGGTGTGGTGTCATGGTTTTAAACACAACCACAGTCTCTCTCTCACTCTCCCCTTTCTCCCCCAACTCCTGGAGAGCTGGGGGGGGGGGAGAATCCGAAGACTATAGCTCCCACGGGTTAAGAACAATTTAATAACTAAGATATAACAGAAATCACTACTGCTGTTAGCATAAGAATGTACACATAACCACCGGAATCGTTATATGAGGTGCTTTATTGTAGTGCTGGGAAACCAGAGGCACGCGCCCAAATCTGGCTTCGACCCCGTCACATCATGCTCGCAATTTACACATCAAAAATTTTGCAATCAATGCATATTAAGCCTAAATTGCTACCTTGACTAATACATATCCATTAGGGATTGCCTCATCAGTCTATTATGACATCAGCCGCTTCTGTGCTTGCGCAGCCCCCCTCTGGTGGTCGTCCTGATGAAGTAAGGAGTCTTCCTCAGATGAAGTAAGAAGTCTTCCTCACTTTGTCCTTTTAGACCTCTCTGTTCTTTGGACAGGACCCAACCATTATGTGGATGCCAGCATTCTCTTGTTTTCACTTGGCTGCCTCTGGTCAGCCTGAATAGAATCATAGAATCATAGAATAGTTAGGATTGGAAAGGATCTCAAGATCATCTAGTTCCAACCCCCCTGCCATGGGCAGGGACACCTCACACTAAACCGTATCACCCAAGGCTTCATCCAACCTGGTCTTGAACACAGCCGGGGATGGAGCATTCACTACCTCCCTATGTAACCCATTCCAGTACCTCACCACCCTAACAGTAAAGTATTTCTTCCTTATATCCTAAACCTCTGCTGATTAAGTTTCAACCCATTACCCCTTGTCCTATCACTACAGTCCCTAATGAATAGTCCCTCACCAGCATCCCTGTAGGCCCCCTTCAGATACTGGAAGGCTGCTAAGAGGTCTCCACGCAGCCTTCTCTTCTCCAGGCTGAACAGACGCAACTTTCTCAGCCTGTCTTCATCTGGGAGGTGCTCCAGTCCCCTGATCATCCTTGTGGCCCTCCTCTAGACTTGTTCTAACAATACCATGTCCTCTTTATGTTGAGGACACCAGAACTGCACACAATACTGCAAGTGAGGTCTCATGAGAGCAGAGTAGAGGGGCAGGATCACCTCCTTCGATCTGCTGGTCATGCTCCTTTTGATGCAGCCCAGGATACAGTTGGCTTTCTGGGCTGTAAGCGCACACTGAAGCTGGCTCATGTTCATTGTCTCATTGACTAACACCCCCAAGTCCTTCTCCGCAGGACTACCATGAATTTCCTTTTTGCCCAACCTGTAGCTGTGCCTGGGATTGCTCCCACCCAGGTGTAGGAACTTGCACTTGGCATGGTTAAACTTCATGAGGTTGGCATCAGCCCACCTCACAAGTGTGTCAAGGTCCCTCTGAATGGCATTCCTTCCCTCTAGCGTATCAACAGAACCACACAGCTTGGTGTCATCGGCAAACTTGCTGAGGGCACACTCAATCCCACTGTCCATGTCAGTGACAAAGATATTAAAAAAGACTGGTACCAGCACCGATCCCTGAGGGACACCACTCGTTACTGGTCTTCAGTTGGACATTGAGCCATTGACCACAACTCTTTACATGAGGCCATCCAGCCAGTTCTTTATCCACCGAGTGGTCCACCTATCACTTTGATGTCTCTCCAGTTTAGAGACAAGGATGTCATGTGGGACAGTGATGAATGCTTTGCACAAGTCCAAGTAGATGACGTCAACTGCTCCACCCCTGTCCATCACTTTTGTAGCCCCGTCATAGAAGGCCACCAAATTGGTCAGGCAGGTTCTTCCCCTAGTAAAGCTATGCTGGCTGTCACCAAGCACCTTGTTGGTTTTCATGTGCCCTAGCATGCCTTCCAGGAGAATCTGCTCCCAGATTTGCCAGGCACAGAGGGGAGACTGACTGGTCTGTAATTCCCAGGGTCATCCATTTTCCCCTTCATGAAAATGGGGGTTATATTTCCCTTTTTCCAGTCATCAGGAACTTCACCTGTCTGCCATGATTTTTCAAATATGATGGCCAGTGGCTTTGCAACTTCATTCGCCAGCTCCTTCAGGACCCGCGGATGGGTTTCATCAGGTCCCATGGACTTGTGTACATTCAGGTTCTTAAGATGGTCTCGAACCAGATCCTCTCCTACAGTAGGCTCAAGGTCTAGGTTTTCACAGTCCCTGCATCCGCCTTCCAAGACTTGGGTGCTGTGGTCAGAGCCTTTGCCATTGAAGACCGAGGCAAAGAAGCCATTCAGAACCTCAGTCTTCTCCAAGTCCTGTGTAGCCAATTCTCCCAAAAGCTTCCGGAGGGGGCCTACATTGTCCTTAGTCTGTTTTTTTAGCCACTACATACTTATAAAATCCCTTCCTATTATCTTTAACATCCCTTGCCAAGTTTAGCTCCAATTGGGCCTTATCTTTCCTGACTTGTTCCTTAACTACCCTGACAACATCCCTGTATTCATCCCAGGCCACCTGTCCTTGTTTCCATCTTTTATAAGCCTCTTTTTTCTTGTGAATTTTTCTCAGCAGCTCCTTATCCATCCAAGGAGGTCTCCTGGCCCTCCTGATGCACTTCCTTCTAGTCGGGATGCAACACTCCTGAGCTTGTAGCAGGTGATCCTTGAATATTAACCAAGAGTCTTGGGCCTCCCTTGCCCTCTAGGGCTATATCCCATGGAACCTTGCTAAGCAGGTTCCTGAAGAAGCCAAATTCTGCTCTCTTGAAGTCCAGGGCAGTGAGCTTGCTGCACACTCTTCTCACTGTCCTGAGGACCTTGAATTCGACCATCTCGTGATCGCTGCATCCAAGACTTCCCTGGAGAGTCACATTTCCAATGAGCCCCTCCCTGTTGGTGAGCACGAGGTCAAGCAGGGCACCTCTCCTCGTCGGCTCCTTTATTGCTTGTAGAAGGAAGTTGTCTTCCACACAATCGAGAAACCTCCTGCATGTTCTGCTTGGATAAGGTTTTACAATACTTTCTTAAATCCACCCATGCCTAAGTTACAACTAAGGTACAGAACAGCAAAGTTGCAACTAAGGTACAAAACGATTAACTAAGGTACAGAACAGCAAAATCAAAGGCCTACTATTGATTTGCAAACATTCAAATATAATTATTTTTAACATAAAATTTCACCCTTTTTCTAACACTGCTGCCACCAATAGTAATAACAATGGTAAGGGAAATAACAAGTGATTACGATACCTCACCACCCACCAACCCGCCGACCAATAACTCACCCCACACTGCCTGACTCCCCAGAGCCCTCGCCCTTCCGGGTAACTCTCAGTTACATCCTGGGCGTGATGTGCTATTGTATGGAATACCTCTTTGGCTAGCCTGGGTCAGGTGTCCTGTCTCTGCTTCCTCCTGACTTCCCCTCCTTCCTGACAGAGCATGAGACTCTGAAAGTCCTTAAGCAAATGAAATATTTGATCAATAACTAAAAACATAGGTGCTATCAGCACCATTTCCAGCCTGAAAGTCAAAACACAGTGCTGCACCAGCTACCAAGTTGCAGGAAAAAATGACTGCTACTGCTGAGCCCAGGACATGTGGTCAGAGCATTTGCTAGTGAAGACTCACGCAAAGAAGCCAATAAGAACCTCAGCCTTTTCCAAATCCAGGGTAGCCAGTTCTTCCATTTTCTTCCAGTGACAGCCCACATGATCTCTAGTCTGTCCTTTGTTTGTTACTTACCTATAGAAGCCCTACCTGTTATCTTTCACATCTCTTGCCAGACTCAATTTTAAATGGGACCTTAGCTTTCCTGACTTGATCCCTAGCTCCCAGAACAATATCCCTATATTCTTCCCACCCTGCCTTTGTTTCCACCTTCTATAATCTTCTTTTTGCCTTCCGAGTTTTCTCGGCAGCTCCTTACCCACTAATGGCCATCCTGGCCTTCTTACCCCATTTCTTTCTAGTCAGGACACAATGCTCCTGAGCTTGGAGCAGGTGAGCCTTGAATATCAACAAGAAGTCTTGCACGCCCCTGCCCTCTAGGGCTTTATTCCATGAAGCCCTACTAAGCAGGTTCCTGAAGAGGCCAAAGTCTGCTCTCTTGAAGTCCAGGGCAGTGAGCTTGCTGTGTGTCCTTCTCACTGCTCTGAGGATCTCAAACTCCACCATCTTATGATCTCTGCAGCCAAAGCTGCCTCGGAGCACCACATTTCCAACAAGCCTCTCCCTGTTGTTGAGCACAAGGTCAAGGATGGCACTTCTTTTTGTCATCTCCTCTGCTATTTGCAAGAAGTTGTTTTCCATACAATCAAAGAACTTCCTGGATTGTTTGTGTCAGGCTGTACTGTCCCTTTGAAAGATATTGGGGTGGTTGAAGTCCTCCATGAGGACAAGGACCTGCAAGTGTGAGGTTGTTCCTATCCGTCTGTGTTCATCCATGCAGTCTTCCTTATCAAGCAGTCTATAGCAGACCCCCACAGTTATGTAGGCCATTGCAGTTCTCTCTTTGACCTTGACCCATAAGCTCTCTGTTGACTCACAGGCAGAGTTCCATTCTGTCTAGCTTATCACTGACATAAATAGCTACACCCCTCCCTGTCTGCCTAGCCTTTCTTTCCTAAAGAACCTATAACCTTCCATTCCAACACTCCAGTCACAGGAGCCATCCCACCATGTTTCTGTGATTCCAATGATATCATATCCCTGTATATGTGCACACACCTTTAATTCCTCTTGTTTATTCCCCAGGCTATGGGTGTTTGTACAGAGGAATCTGAGCCAAGCTCCAAATAAAGCTGACTCATTGGCTGGAGCTTTGCACCACTCTGAGCATTTGTTACAGGTGCTAGCACCTGACTGTCAGTGTTCAGTTGGATCTTTCCCCCCCTCTCCCAACGAATCTAGTTTAAAGCTGCCTTGATCAGCATGGCAAGTCTCCTACCATAGCAGCTCTTCCCCTTCTTTGTCACACTGGCCTCATCAGCATTCAGTAGACCTGACTTCCCAGAGTGAGTCCCATGGTCTAAATAATCAAATCTCTGACAATGACACCGCCCTTCTAACCATTTGTTGACCTGCCAGATCCACCTGATCTTTACAAGCTACTCCTCTTTGATCTGGATGACAGACAAAAAAACTATCTGAGCCCTAGAGCCCCTAACTATCTTTCCTAGGGCCCTGTAGTCCTTAATGCTCTTCAAGCTACTGCTTTCAATATCACTGGCACCCACGTGTACCATTAGGAGTGGGTAAAAAACACTAGGACTTCCTAGATCAGACAGCCTCTCAGCAGCATCCCTGATCAGAGCCTCTGGTATACAACACACGTGCCTGGAGATCGGGTCAGACTGACAGATGGCTGCCTCTGTACATTCCAAAATAGAGCCACCTACTACTATGACCTACCATTTTTTTCTTGATGAAAACTTTAGAACTCTACTAGACCTTTCTGTTTCACTGTATCTCAGAAAATATAAAAAAGATCTCTGCCTTTCTACTAAAGCATGTCTGCTTTGCTAAGAGGATACTGACTGACTGCCAGCTTATTCAGCTTGTATTATCTCTTCAGGTCTACTGCTACAACAAACAATGACATTTGATCAAGAGCTTAATTTATGATCGCTGTCACTTTTTTGTGGCTTCTCTGTTTAGCAGTGACATGGATGAGCTGTTCTATATGAGCTTTACATGCTGATGCAAGGGAAGTTATAAATTAGTAGGAGTTGAAAAACATCCAATATCTAAGAAAACTTATTACCTGTAAAAGTAAAATTACCTGTAAAATCAAAACATAAACAAAAAAAGCCATTACATAACATTACTTACTGAGTACAACTAGGCTTCTTTGTTAAAGAATCATAGTATCATCATAGAAGCATAGAATGTTTTGCATTGGAAGGGACCTTAAAGATCATCTACTTCCAATCCTTACCTGCCATGGGCAGGGACAGTTTCCTCTAAAGCAGGTTGCTCAAAGCTTCATCCAACCTGGCCTTAAACACTTTCAGGAATGTTTCAAATAGGCATGTATTGCATTAGAGGTTGGAGAAGCATAACAGTAATAAACTCAGATATATTTTCCAGTAAAATGGACTAAATTGATGCGTAACTGTGTGAATTAGTGCTGTATTTTGCAATTCTTCATTAATTTGTGGAAGCCACAAAGCACTGTCTATATCCAGACTTTTCCTGTTCCTGCAATACAAGCACTTTTTACTTTACATGAAAGATTTTTATATGACTTAAAAATCTCCTCCAGGGGGTGTGGTTATCATAAGATAATCACACCATTGGGGGATTAAAAACACTTATCTCTGGATCATGAGTTGTAATACCCCAGGGGTGTGATTATCTCAGGAAACTCACACTCTCTGTCATGCCTAATTGCTTAATTATTACAGTGGCAAGTTCACACTACTGTACAGGAGTGAAGGTTGTGTCAGCATTTCTCTTTGAAATTTCTGTTTTCAGAAATATGCCATGAAAATCTGCTTGAGGCTGTAACATGGCAAAAAGAAGATATTCTTCCTGGGAGCATATGCCTCTACCAGATTTCTAAAAATTAGCTTGATTATATTTTAACAATGTCAGTGAGAATTAAAAGTTAAATAGATGTGTTTATGTAACAGCTGACATTCACCCAAGATTCTGACATGGATTTAGGGACATATAATAACATTTATTATAAACTATTTATAAATATGTATTTATTCAAATAGAATAATGACTCACAACATCTTTTGGGCAAAATAATATAGTGTTCAAATACCTGTCTGAAAGTTTTTTACTGCTTCAATAAAAATTAGTTATAATACTGATGAATACACCCCAATTTTTACTCAGTGACACGGTACTAATCGTAAGCAAGTAGGATCTGAACTTTTTAACCAAGTTCAGAGAATCACTGGTAATATGGATCCACAGACAAAAATTCTTATTTGTACAAGTTTAAAAATGTAGATATATCTAGGTATTCTATTTAAATACTTCACCAATTTTTATTTGCAGAGGTTGGATTTACAGCTATTTGTTCTTTTTAATCTAAGTGTAAATGAAAGGATAGCACTCAATATACTGGTGTTTTTATCCTGTTGCTTAAATATATCTAAATAATAATAATGGTGACAATGCAATATACTTAATACATTCAGTAGTAAAAAATCAAAAATATTCTCACTCAAAGAGTGATAAAAGTCCAACTTGCATTCAGAGAGTTGTGGTCAATGGCTTGATGTCTAAGTGAAGATCAGTGACAAGTGGTATTCCTCAGGGGCTGCTAGTGAGACTGGCACTGTTTAACATCTTTGTCAGCAACATGAACAGTGGGATTGAGTGCACTCTCAGAAAGTTTGCTGACAACTCTGAACTGTGTGGATCAGTTGTCACACTGGACAGAAGGGATGGCATCCAGAGGCACCTTGACAGGCTTGAGAGGTGGCCCTGTGCAAACCTCATGAAATTCAAAAGGGTCAAATGCAAGGTTCTGCACCCAGGTCGGAGCAATCCCAAGCACAGTTACAGTCTGACAGAGAATGGATTGAGAGCAGCCCTGAGGAGAAGGACTTGGGGATGCTGGTTGACAAGATACTCATTTGAGTAATCTTCAGTGTGCACTCGCAGCCCAGAAACCAATCATATGCTGGGCTACATCAAAAGGACTGTGACCAGCAGGTTGAAGGAGGTGATCCTGCCTCTCTACTCTGCTCTTGTGAGACTCCACCTGCAGTACTGTGTTGAACTCTGGGACCCCAACCCAGGAAGGACAAGGACCTGCTCAAGCAAGTCCAGAGGACCAATAAGATGATCAGAGGGCTGGAGCACCTCTCCCATGAAGACAGGATGAGTTGGGCTTCTTCAACCTGGAAAGGAGAAGGCTCTAGGAAGACATTAGAGAAGCCTCCCAGTACATAAAGAGGCCCACAAGAAATCTGGAGAGAGTTTTATACAAGGGCATGTAGTGACAGGACAAGGGGGAATGGCTTGAAATTGAAAAAGAATAAATTTAGATCAGATATTATAAAAAAAAATCTTCTCTACTATCTTCACTGCTAAGACACCGGAACAGGTTTCTCAGAGAAGTTGTGGCTGCCCCATGCCTGGAATTGTTCAAGGCGAGGCTGGACAGGGGTTTAACCACTCTGGTCTAGTGGAACATGTCCCTGCCCATGGCAGGGGGTTTGAAGTAGATGATCTTTAAGATCCCTTCCAACCCTAAATTAAGCCTATGGTTTTAGATTCTTCTTATTTTGTGTGGAAAGTTTATTTTCAAATGTTCATTTAATAGGCTTAAGAGAGTCTGTTGACAAATGTCTACTTTTTGTCAAATAGAATTTAGCACACAAAGCATGTATTAATGCTTCATTTTTATTTTAGGAAAATACAAACCCCCACAAAAATAACTACATTATAAAGCATTATCTAAAAACCATGGGCGTAAATGGACAGTCCACAGAAAGTCTGGAAACTAATCAATGCTATAATACTTTTTATTTTTTTGTCTTAATAAAACTCAAAACTGATCACCAAGTTATACATTTTATGGAATATTATATGCAAATGAAAAAGTATGCAGACAAAACTTTATCTTTCTATCTATATATTTCCTGATATAATAGGACATGAACTGATTGGAATGAGAAGAGAAAACCTGTGATTTAAAGCATTTTAGAATAATATCTGCACATGTGTTTTTGGTAGGTTTTTTTTTAAATGAAAGACCAGGTATGTTACTTATTTTTCTCTAAACTGGGTATGTCTGTTGTGACCATACCATTCACAATGAAATCACTTGGAAGTCACACCCTATAATTTATCCTGACATACATTCTAATATCCTACCTGTCATTGCAATATGCCATTTTGTAACATGTACTTTTTTGTCATAGGATATTACTTACAGAACCTAGCACATATAAGCAAAAAAGAAAACCCGGCAGGTGCCTAGGATGGCTCATTTGGCAAAACAGTTGATGGTCTCAGAAGAGAAGATTATTCCCCAGAAACACAGAAAAGAAGTAGGTATGTTATATTGACAGACTACAGATTGTTCAGGTGCGCTATAAGCCATCAGTTCACAGCTGATATATCTCAACTGAGGAACAGCAAACTCTCTTTGAAGCCTAAAACACAATCTCAGAAGCATGAAGGAGTAGGTAGAAATACAAAGAGCATCACTACTAATTATAATTTGATGTATTTTCATGCAATTTTGCATTTCACGAGACTAGTTAAAACATTAATTTCATAAGAATTTAGGTAAGTTTATAGAAGGTGCCTGTGTGCCATTAAAAAGAGGAATATTAAGCTCAGAAGAACTTCCTGGTTTCAAAAGATCTCACATTTCAGTAAGGTTATTCTATAGTTATATGCTGAGTTCTCAACTTTATTACTGCATTAATTTCCAAATCACAAGTTTGAGTTTAACCATGTGAAATACTGGCATACTTTGCTTCAGAAAAAGAATGAATTCTTTATAGATTCTACCACATGTTAAGACTTTAATCCTTCTTGCCTGCAGATACACAGTCCTGGAAAGAAATCTGAATGTTGTGGATGACTGACAGTGCAATACTCATTTGATACTGTGAACAAAGGCAATTCAATCTGATTGTTTTGGTATTCTTTATTCCTCTTTTCTGCTTTATTTTTCCCCACCTGGAATTCTCATTTTACAGTATGTTCCATCTGGCAGTATTATAGTAATTATACAGATGTGTTTACAGCCAATGAGTGTGAGCAGTGGGAAAAATCATCTGTGGTTTTGGGTTTTTTTATTTTATTATGGTGTTCAAGATGTTTTATAGGGAAACAAACTTAATGAACATGAAGTGAAATGACAGAAGGTGTAAGATCCAGCATACATTTTTGCTACCATGAAGGCTTCTTGTCAAGTACCACTAGGAAAACAAGAGGGAAATTAGGACATACGATGCACAAGATGCAAAGATATAATGGGTATCTCATATAAATTAAAGCATGGTTCATATATAGATTAGTGAATGGTGTAAGTAGAGAGAAATAAAGGAGTTTTGCATTTCATGTTAGGTACATTAGTCGGTGAATAGATACCATATGGTGCTACTGTAGAAGGTAAGTTGAAAGTTTCTTGCCCACTGGGTCACTATTATGGTCAAAGCAAATTTGGATTATGCTCAAGAAGAAATTCCATTTAAAATTACTTACCATGAGTGCCTGCAGTCTTGTTATGATAAGACGACTTCTGATATCAATCCTGAAATGTGTTTGTGGGTGTTTGAGTGTGCATAGTGAGGAAGCAAAACTGGTAGAGAGTAGGGGAATGGCATAGGAAAAGGAATGCAAAGAGTGAGAGAACCAAAAAATAAAAGAGGGACAGAAAGCAAGAGGAAAAGTTATTTTTCTTGTGAGCAGAGAGAGTAGAGAAAAAGAACAAAAAATCAATTAAACTCTGCAGGAAACAAGCACTAGTACAGCACTTCACTTTTTTAATCAACTTCTTCAACACACGGGGATGAGCTAAAAGGTCATGAGGGATAACAGTGGCAAAGCAAGAATGAATGAAATAAGAAGAAATAAAGGACAAGTTAGCTATGGTTTGTCAATCATGTTTCTGATAGAAGTGATCAAATTCCTGATTACATTTGTGCAATGTGATGGTTAGGTGACTTGTGTGTTTTCCTGGAGCATTTTAAAAGTACTCATTCAAAAGCAAAAATACCCTGATACTTCTGTGAAATACCTATTAATACTACATTCAGATCATAGGCTACTAATCAAAATTAAACATTTTTTTTCTTGTGTATTCTATTTTCTAGCTTCTACAGCTACAAGAGAAACTAAGTATTTAGAAATGTTTAATAATAATAAAAAAAAGAAGACTGAAGTTTGATTGTTGGTCCAGTGTAAATACTTAGATAGCTTTATTTGCAGAAACAGTGATCCTCAGAATATAAATTTATTACACCACTAATAATTTGGTGTCCATTTGTGGCTGTATAACTCTAATGTTAAAAATTCTTTTTAACTAAGTGGGGTTTTTTTGCCTTAACTCTTTCTGTTTGGTTTTATTTTTCAATGGAATAATATTACTTTTAATCTTCATAGGTAAATTTTAAGGAGTCCATTTTCATCTCCAGGTAGTGGCTGGCCAATAATAACATTTCCACAAATACAAACTTAAATTTGAGTTTTAGATATTTATATTCCTGGACACCTTTTAAGTCCAAAATATTTATCTAGTGTTCATGGGGGTGTTTTCAAAAAGCAAATTTCTACGCCCTAGATGTATGCTTTCAGAAGTCCTAAAGATGCTCATTTTGATGATCACCCAATAAAGAAAGAATGAAATAGCTCTGCCTCAAAAGCCCTGTCTGGTAACAACTTAATAACATAATTAATATAGAGAATATGTTCCATTCATAACCACTGGAGACTTGGTTATGATAACTTAAAAGAGTCCAAAGATGAACTGTTTAAATAAAGACATTGGGAAATAGCATTTAGCAGAAACAGAGGTCAGATTTACATGGCAGTATTTTCCTCCAAGCATTGAGCATTCAGCTGTATTAGAGGAAACGGTTAAGACATAATTGGCGTTACAGCACAGCTGGTTTTTAAGCCAGAAATTTAAGCCAGGAATTTAAGCCAGGGAACTGATTCTCATTGCTGTGTTCAAGCTAGCAGGTAGACCTATTCCCCAGTATCACTTTCTACTGTCTCTAGCATCTTTTCCTTCAAAGTAGATAATTTGGTTGTAAAAAACATTTCTGTTGTAGGAAATAGACAAAGACATGTTACAAATTTTGTTTGGGTGTGGCATAGTATATTACTCTTTGGAAAGAACTGGGTCTCAATCACCAGGCTTTATTGACTGAAGATGACAATATTACTAATAAGTGAGCCAGACAGAAAAAGTTATAAGCCCATCAGTTTAAAAAAGTTCTTCCACATTTCTGAATTTTTGCCAGTTGGAATTGAAGTTTTTTCTAAAAAAAAAAAAATAAAAAAAATATACATAAGCAGCTACCCAGGAAATTCAAAAATGTATGTCAGCAGCACATGCTGGGGAAAAAAAAAAGGAAGAAAAATTATGGATGTAGAATGATTCTGAATATTATTTCCAGAACTGATTACTTTCTCATAAGTACTAGAAAATTAATTGCTCGCTTTATCAAAATGATTTGTCACTAATGTGACAATAAAATGAGCTAATCTCACTTTGAAAATCCACTTCTTAGACAGTTTGCAGGTTTGATGTGTTCTGAGTGTAGATTATAAAATCGAATAAACTAATTTACAATTTAAACTTACTTCTTGCTTATTATAATTTCCTCCATGGTAGTAGTACTATATTTAATACTGGCTTGTATACCAGAAATAGCTATAAACATATTTATTACTTGTCTTTATAAGGAAGAGTGTGTTTCTTTTTCTCTCCTTTTTTTCCTCCTCTTAACACACATACATGCAAAATTCAGCTATATGTTCATGATACGATTAAATAAATTATTGGCAATTTTACAGAATTCTTCCACTGATGAAACAGTTTGCGAAAACAAAGGATGTGTTAAAGAATATTTATCTACACTATCAAGGTAAGGTTATGAAACAAGAAAAACAGATAAATCATATTTTACAGAATGTTGATAAACCTTTATAAATTTTTTTCTTCACTCCAATGTAGGAAGTGTGAACTAGTGTCTGACATCAGCTATAAAGTTTCTTATTATCAATGAAACTGGGAAAATATATCACAGAAAGAATGACACGGTCCACCATGATGAAGTGAGCATTTGTGATCAGAAGCCATAATAACAATGTTAAGGTCAGGCAAGACTTTTCATTTCAGTACAAGCCTAAGAAAACTTACATATATTCCAATTATGCAATTGCTTGTCCTTTCTGTAATGAACATTTAACATAGAAAATATAAAAGGGTTTAAAATGCTGAGCTGTAGTCTTCCTGTAAAATGGAATGAGATGAGGTTGATCATGGGTAGGAGGGGAAGACTAGAAATAAGTGAGCTGAAATGGTGCATTAGCCTCAAAATTTCATTCTATTCCAGTAGTCTGTGTCAGAAACCATACATGAAAAATGCATTGAAATTTTTAAAATTTTGCTGAATTTCAGGAGTTGTCCTGAAGATTACATCTTTCCATTCACTTTTGTCATGGAAATTAATCAAAATCATAGGGTTGACCTACAATTCCTTCTACTACCTTTTACTAACTAGAATGAGTCAAATCTTGCCAAGAATATTTGCTTTCTACTTAACTGTAGAATGGCTTTCTTTTTCTGAGTTTTGGTGTTTCAAACAGTCCTGGTGACACTGTCGTGGTTTAAAATAAATCTGCACAGTTCCCCCTTTGTTTCCCCTCCCCCAACCTCACCTTCCCACTCCTGGAGGGATGGGAAGGAGAGCCGGAGGAATACAACTCCCACGGATTGAGGTAAAATCAGTCCAGCAATCAAGGTATAACAGAAATCACTACCGGTACCAATAATAAATCAATGTTAGAGGAGACAAACAGGGAGAGAGAATACAATACCACCCGTGGCCACGAGGCCAGCCCGGAAGAGAGAGCTCACCCCCCCCGGCCAGCTTCCAGTTACCTCCCCGAGGAGGATGTGCTGTGGTATGGAATACCTCCCCGAATAGCCCAGACCAGGCACCCTATCTCTCCCTCCTCCCTGGCAGAACATGAGTTACTGCTGAACCCATGACATTATCCACCCCTTATTCCATACCATTCACATCATGCTCAGATCCCACATTTTCAATATACCATTATATATATATATATGTATATATATATATATATATCTGCATACACCCAGACAGATAGAAAGAAATAATTTCTTAATATATGGACCAATCCCTATAATGCAATTGAGTCCATTTGCCCCATGATGTTAGGTTTGTAATAGTCTTTTGTAGCAGGAGAGCCTGTGTGCAGTGCTGGATTGTTGCCTGCTGATGTTGATCATTCCTTTACTGCAGAACTCACCTGGTTCTATCAAAGTTCATTCTCTGTTGGGACGATGGTTAGAGGGAAGTCAGGGCCAGTCACTGGTGACCTGAAGACATCTAGTTGATGGACTATAAAAATATTACACAGCAAGCAACAACGTATAATTAAGTTCATTGGCTGTTTTCCCCTAAAATCAAATCCCCTTGAGGTATACATCGGACTTCCACATCTTCCCGCATTACCCACCAAGTATATCCGGGTCCTTGAGCAAAAGCAATCCCACGAGTGGGTTTGCCTTGGCCTGAAACAGGAGTAACCCAAACTGTCTTCCCTAGCAAATTCCTCATGTGCACTACAGAAACCTTGGTCCCCTCTACAATATGTAAAAGTTCTGACTGGGCTGGGCCAGCCCTGTTAGCAGATCCTTTGGTGTTGACCAGCCAGGTGGCCTTTGGTAAATGTGTATCCCAATGCTTGACATTTCCCACACCCATTGCTCTCAGTGTAGTTTTTAACAGCCCATTGTACCGTTCAATTTTCCCAGAGGCTGGTGCATGGTAGGGGATGTGATATACCCACTCAATGCCATGTTCTTTGGCCCAAGTGCCTATAAGGTTGTTCCAAAAATGAGTCCCATTGTCTGACTCAATTCTCTCTGGGGTGCCATGTCGCCACAAAATCTGTTTCTCAATGCCCAGGATAGTGTTCTGGGCAGTGGCGTGGGGCACAGCATATGTTTCCAGCCATCCTGTGGTTGTTTCCACCATGGTAAGCACATAGCGCTCGCCTTGGCGGGTTGGGGGGATTGTGATATAGACAATTTGCCAGGTCCCCCCTTATTTATACTTCAGCCATTGTCCTCCATACCAAAGAGGTTTTAACTGTTTAGCTTGTTTAATTGCAGCACATGTCTCACACTCATGAATAACCTGGGCGATAGTGTCCATTGTTAAGTCCACCCCTCGATCACGAGCCCATTTGTATGTTGCATCTCTGCCCTGATGGCCTGAAGTGTCATGGGCCCACCGGGCCAAAAATAACTCGCCTTTATGTTGCCAATCTAAGTCCATCTGAGCCACTTCAATCTTAGCAGCTTTATCCACTTGTTGGTTATTGTGGTGTTCCTCAGTGGCCCGACTCTTAGGTATGTGGGCATCTACATGGCGTACCCTCACCACCGGCTTCTGCACCCGGGCAGCAATATCTTGCCATAATGCAGCAGCCCAGATGGGTTTACCTCTGCGTTGCCAGTTGCTCTGCTTCCATTGCTGCAACCACCCCCACAGGGCATTTGCCACCATCCAGGAGTCAGTATAGAGTACTGGCCACCTTTCTCGCTCAGCAATGTCCAGGGCCAGCTGGATGGCTTTCACCTCGGCAAACTGACTCGATTCACCCTCTCCTTCAGCAGTTTCAGCAACTTGTCACTGAGGACTCCATACAGCTGCCTTCTATCTCCGATGCTTTCCCACAATACGGCAGGACCCATCAGTGAACAAGGCATACAGCTTTTCACTTTCTGACAATTTATTATATGGTGGTGCCTCTTTGACATGCATCACCTCCTTCTCTGGTGACATTCCAAAATCTTTGCCCTCTGGCCAGTCCATGATGACTTCCAGAATGCCTGGACGACTGGGATTTACTATCCGAGCTCATTGTGTAATTAGTGCAGCCCAATTACTCCAAGTAGCATCAGTTGCATGATGCGTAGAGGAGACCCTGCCTTTGAACATCCAGCCCAGCACTGGCAAGCGGGGTGCCAAAAGCAGCTGTGCTTCAGTGCCAATCACCTCCGAAGCAGCTCGAACCCCTTCATAAGCTGCCAATATCTCTTTCTCCATTGGGGTATAGCTAGCCTCCGAGCCTTTGTATCCCCGACTCCAAAAACCAAGGGTTCGACCTCGAGTCTCCCCTGGAGTTTTCTGCCAAAGGCTCCAGGTAGGACCATTCTCCCCAGCTGCAGTGTACAGTACATTTTTCACATCTGGACCGGTCCGGACTGGTCCAAGGGCCACTGCCTGAACTATCTCGCGTTTAATTTGCTCGAAGGCTTGTTGTTGATCAGGACCCCATGTGAAATCATTCTTTTTCTAGGTCACATGATAGAGAGGGCTTACGATTGAACTGTAATTTGGAATGTGCATTCTCCAGAACCTCACAGCACCCAAGAAAGCTTGTGTTTCTTTCTTATCAGTTGGTGGAGACATTGCTGTTATCTTATTGATCACTTCTGTAGGGATATGTCTACGTCCATCTTGACATTTTATTCCCAAAAATTGAATTTCCCGTGCAGCTCCCTTGACTTTATTCCGTTTTATGGCAAAACCAGCTTTCAGCAGGATTTGGATTATTTCCCTCCCTTTCTCAAAATCTTCTTCTGCTGTATCACCCCACACAATAATGTCATCGATGTATTGCAAGTGTTCTGGAGCTTGCCCCTGTTCCAGTGCAGTCTGGATCAGTCCGTGGCAGATGGTGGGGCTGTGTTTCCACCCCTGACGCAGTCGGTTCCAAGTGAACTGGACACCCCTCCAAGTAAAAGCGAACTGTGGCCTGCACTCTGCTGACAAAGGAATTGAGAAAAATGCATTGGCAATATCAATCGTGGCATACCACTTGGCTGCCTCTGACTCGAATTCATACTGCAGCTCTAACATGTCTGGCACGGCAGCACTCAGTGGTGGTGTGACTTCATTCAGGCCACGATAGTCTACTGTTAGTCTCCACTCTCCATTAGACTTTCGCACTGGCCATATGGGGCTATTAAAAGGTGAGCGGGTCCTGCTGATCACTCCCTGCCTTTCCAGTCTACAGATCAGATTATGGATAGGAATCAGGGAGCCTCGATTGGTGCGATACTGCCGCCGGTGCACTGTTGTGGTCGCAATTGGCACTTGTTGTTCTTCGACTTTCAGCAACCCCACAACAGAAGGATCCTCTGAGAGACCAGGCAAGGTGGACAGCTGCTCAATTTCCTCAGTCTCCAAAGCAGCAATACCAAAAGCCCACCGGTACCCTTTTGGGTCTATGAAGTACTCCCTCCTGAGGTAGTCCATGCCGAGGATGCATGGAGCCTCTGGACCAGTCACAATGGGGTGCTTCTGCCATTTCTTCCCAGTCAGGCTAATTTCAGCCTCTAGTACAGTCAACTCTTGGGACCCTCCTGTCACTCCAGAAATATAGATGGGTTCCACCCCTTGACAGTTCGATGGCATCAGGGTACACTGTGCACCGGTATTAACTAGAGCCTTATACTTCCGTGGGGCTGATGTGCCAGGCCATTTGATCCACACAGTCCAGTAAATACAATTGTCCCCTACCTCCACCTGGCTGGAGGCAGGGCCCCTCTAATAGTCATCATCATCACAATCTTGGACACCTAAGTCGTGTTGAAAGGGATTATTCTTCTTTATCACAGGAGCTGGAGTAAAATCAGCTCTTCCACTCTGTCTGGGAACCTGTTCACCAGAGACTGAAGCTGCAGCTCTCATGGGGCGATCAGTCTTGGCCCTTGCTCCTCTCTTCAATTCACCCACACGTTCCTCCAAGGCTGAAGTAGGTTTTCCATCCCACTTTATCATGTCTTCTCCGTGATCCCGCAGGTAAAACCATAGGGTGGCCCGTGGAGTGTATCTTATATATTTTCTCTCTCGAGCAAAAGGACGCCTTTTGTTAATAGCTGAAATGCGTGTTGGCACATGTGAGGAGCTAGATAAATCAGACAGATCGTCCCTCAACTGTTTGAGATCGTGAGACAGTTTTTCCACAGCTGAGATGATGGAAGGTGTAAGATTGTCTTCAAATTCTCGGAGTTTATGAACCATTTCATCCACTGTTAGTGGTGCTATGTCATTCCAGGTTACTGTTGCCAATGGATGGGCATATGACGACGGTGCGTTTCGTGTAAGTTTTCGCCACATGGGTCCTGTGCATTCGACTTCATCTGGGTCTATGGGTACAACCCCATTATTCGGCTTGGTGTGGTAGATCATCTCTACGATAGCTGATTCCCTCAGGGACTGGATGTCTTTGTCTATAGTAGTCCACTTGGCCGAATGACTCATAACATCATCCTTGTATGGGAACCTCTCTTTCACAGCTGCCAAAAGCCACCTCCAAAGACTGAGGGACTTTTTCTCTCTTGCAATTGCTTTGTCAATTCCCCCTTCTCTAGCAAGTGATCCCAGCTGCTTGGCTTCTGTACCTGCTAGTTCGTGACCATCGGCCCCATTATCCCAACATCGGAGCAACCAGGTGATGATGTGCTCCCCTGATTGACGGGTGAAATCTTTTCACATATTCCGCAGCTCAGTTGAGGGCCGAGATCGAGAAGTCACCTCTTCTTCTTCGTTGTGTGATGATGACCCCTGATCAGATACTAGACCAGGTAGTGGATGCATAGTTTCTTCATCCTGCCTCTTCCTTCTTGCCTCCTTTCTGGTTTTTCTCTTGTGTACAGGAGCAACCGATATTGGTACAAATTGATCCTCTAGTTCAGATGCAGTGATTATCACTGTAGTTTGAGTAGCAACTGTACTTGTTGCTGGGGTAGCTGCACTGTCTGTCGCAGTCGAGGGTTGAATAGCCGCTGTACTCGTTACTGAGGTAGCTGCACTGTCTGTCACAGCTGAAGTCTGGGTAGCAACTGTACTTGCCGCTGGGGATGGTGTAGCTGCTGTACTTGGAGTTGGAACAGCTGCGCTGTCTTCTGTATTGCTCTCAGATCCAGAGACATTTTTTTCCTTTTGAAGGTGTTGGATAGTGTCGATCGAGGCCCTATAAGCATAGGCCAAGCCCCAGCACGTTGCCGTAATTTGTCCATCTCTGGTATGGCCAGGACGACAACACACCTCATTTAGGTGTTTTACTAATTCTTCCGGATTCTTCACTTGTTTGGAAGTAAAATTCCAAAGTACTGGAAGGGCCCACTGACCTAGATGCTTGCCCATACTATCCCACACACCCTGCCACTCATGACTGTCCAGCCTCTGGGAAGATCTCCTGGTCCTCCTTTTTTGTTGTTTAACCCCAGTACAGGACCAGACTTTACTCCGCTTAACTCTTGAAATCAGATGAAATAACTGTGGGTAAAACACGCTCTGTATGCATGCTACTATGGTGATCCCCATCACAATCAGCATACAAGTCTCAACAGTATTAAAAGGCCATTCAAAAACTTCAAAACCCTCAAATGATGTTGTAGACCATCTGGAGAGAACACTGGGAGGATAGAAGAATGTCTCCTTCACAGGTTGACCACCCGAGAAGGAGAAAAAAGATGTGAAATTGTAAGCACTTCTATTATATACCTCCCAAAATATAAAGTTGGTGACCGGGAGCATAAACCAGATCAGTTTCATGATCAATGCTTCTATTGTATTACAAGTCATTAACATAAAGTACAATGAGACAAGAACCTTAGCCCAAACCCTATACTTGATAACACAGCTAATATATATGAAAAGTAATTGGTAAAATCCTGAAACCGTGAGATCAAGAGAAAAAACAGTGAGAGCCAATAAAACAGCATTGTGACAAATGACTATAAATCCTGTCAGATTTGTTGTTATTCTGGGGGTTTGTGCCCCACGTTGGGCGCCAAAAACTGTCGTGGTTTAAACTAAATCTGCACAGTTCCCCCTTTGTTTCCCCTTCCCCCCCCCTCACCTTCCCACTCCCAGAGGGATGGGAAGGAGAGCCGGATGAATACAACTCCCACGGATTGAGGTAAAATCAGTCCAGCAATTAGGGTATAACAGAAATCACTACCGGTACCAATAATAAATCAATGTTAGAGGAGACAAACAGGGAGAGAGAATACAATACCACCCGTGGCCACGAGGCCAGCCCGGAAGAGAGAGCTCCCCCCCCCCGGCCAGCTTCCAGTTCTCTCTCTGAGCCCAGCCCAGAGGAGTGTTAACCCCTCCCCTCCTGTCCAGCTTCCAGTTGCCTCCCCGAGCAGGAGGTGCTGTGGTATGTAATACCTCCCGGACTAGCCCAGACCAGGCGCCCTATCTCTCCCTCCTCCCTGGCAGAGCATGAGCTACTGCTGAACCCATGACACACTATCATCACGAAAGGCAAATATGACAAAGATAATAGTACTTGTACAGAACTTCAGAGTGAATTTCTGTTATGTCAAAGAGTTCTATGCTTTTTTTGTGTCCTTTTTTAGGGAAAGGTTTTATTTTTTTCAAATAGCAGCTGTAGTAAGAACTCAAAAAAATTGTACATGATGTATTGCATGTGACAGCCTTTATATAATAATTTATCCTTCATGGCAGGAAGGAATTCCACAAGTGCCAGCACTTATTATAGTTGTCACCGTTCACAGAGCTTGTAGTTGGAGGGAGCTTCTCAGTCATTTGGTGCAAGTCTCAACTTATATATCAGATTTCCTCACGTAACACCTACCATCATTTGAGCATACCCAATGGAACCTTAGTGACTTCCTGGGTGAATGCATTTACCCACTAATACCTAACTGTCCTGGTTTGAGCTGTAGCAGTCATTTTTTCTCCTTCTTGTAGCTGGTGCAGTGCTGTGTTTTGACTTCTGGGCTGGGAACAGTTGCTTGATAGTGAGCATGTTTTGAGTTACTGTTCGGGTGCTTTTTGTTCAAGGCCTTTTCTGAGCTCATGCTCTGCCAGGGAGGAGGGGAGGGTGGGAGGAAGGAGAGACAGGACATCTGAACCAGGCTAGCCAAAGAGGTATTCCATACTATAGCAGGTCATGCCCCGGATGTAACTGGGAGAGAGCTGGAAGGGCTGGAGCTCTGGGGGGGGAATGGAGGAGGTATCGGTCGCTGCTCGGTCAGGTAGGGTGGAGTGAGTTATGGGTCAGTGGCTGGTGAGGTGTTGTATTCGCTTCGCTTGTTGTTTGCTTTATCATTATTATTTGTAGTAGTAGTAGCAGAGTGATTTGTGTTATACCTTAGCAATTAAACCGTTCTTATCTCAATCTGTGGGGGCCACATTCTTTGGATTCTCCTTCCTAACTCTCCGGGAGTTGGGGGAGCAAAGGGGGGGGAGTGAGTGAGCGAACTGTGTGGATTTGTTTTAAACCACAACACTAACTTGAATTTCTTTTGTCAAGCTCTTATTTTTCAGTATGATTCAAAATATAAGCTTCCAGCTTCATGAGCAAATCCTACCCCAGTCCCTCCCCTTTTCTTTTTTTTTTTTTTTAATGAATGCTGATGGTGAAATAAATGAGCACCAAGCTATGGTTCTTAAGCCAGAAATATTAAGCCTAGCTGAACATAATCTGTTATCTTCATAGTAAATGGAATTGTAGAGCCATTAGAGACTGTATCTTCTTGAAATTCAGTATGTTGTCTATTACTTTCATTGGCAATATTTGTGAAAATGATGTCAGTCTGCAACAAACCCAAGCTTCGTCAAGTTGTTCTTTTACTGGCATAAGATAAAAAAGGCCTTGGAGTCTTGGCTGGTAAATGGGTGTTCATAGTGAGAGTTACTTCCACCTTGAAGAAATGGTGCTCAGAAAAGCCCTAAGAATTTTGTTTTGACAGTAGATGAGAAAGCCTGGACATGTGACAGCTCCTCAGGATTTTTTAGATTGAAAATCTGTTATGCCAAGATCTACTAAGGCAAACAATTGTTGAACTGACCAGTTCACCATTGTATTTCCTCAGTGCTTAACTTTAATATCTTTTTTTTCCCTATCACTTTTTCAAGCTTTTTCTACAGTTTCATTTTATGGAGTGTACCAAGTTAACTTTTCTTCATTTATACATCCTTTTTAATTCTTTGGCATCCTGTGGTGGAAGAAAATTTGATGTGAGCATACTGCTCTGTTAAGGTAAACGAAATTATTACATTCCTAATTTTACAGAGTTTATGGATGAAGTGCTTTCACTGGAAGTTTTGACTCTTCTGCATACTGCCAAGGAAGGATCTATACTTCCTCAGTCTGCTCCCCCTGATCTGTTGTCTGATTTGTATCAATTCAATATAGCAAGAGTTATTTTTTCAAGTTTTTGACTGATTTAACAATTGCCATATGGAGGGTTTTGAGTTGCTGCATTCTTCCTCCCTCCCTCCTCCTCTCTCTTCCTTTCTCCCTCCCTCTCTCCTTCTCTCATTTTTGTTTATGTATTTATTCATTTATAGGAGAATTTCTGCTATATTCATTGGCAGATATCTCATAATTTTACAATTTACCTTTACAGTTACCTTAGAGTAAATCACACATAAGCCTTGACACAAAGCAAGAGATTTCTGAAGAGGGTTCCCTGCAAATTTCATCAGTTCATGAGACATATTTTCTACAGAGAAAAAACAAGAAATTTTCAGAGTTACTGGAGATTTCAGAAGAATATTTGTCAATGTAAAATCCTACATTGGGATGGAAAGTGCCACTCAGTGGGGAGCTGATGAAAGTTTCTTTGGTGGTTCACCATTGATGGTCAAACCACTAGCCAGGCAGGCACGTTTTTCTCTAATTGTTTACATGTGGGGTTTCAAGTACACATCACTGGGCTGGACTCCAATTAGGAATCCAAACTGTGGGAAGATATTATCATATTTTAACATGTTTAATAGAGATTAAATGTGGTATGTGCCTAGTGTTATGCTCCTGTGACTCTCAGAGACAGCTCAGTCTTTTCCAAAGAATGGGTCTATTACTTTTTCAGAAGCTAAAACTCTAAACTGGGAGGTATCATTTCCTATCTTTGTTTAGAGAAGTGGCTAATCTGGTTTCATCAACAGTTAAAAAGATCAGCTGGAGGAAGGCAGTCAACATGGACAATTCTAACCTGAGCAGCTGAAGTCTAAGACATTTAAACAAGAATATTTTAATGGAAAGCATTAGACAGCCTTAATTATATCAGATTATGCTCCCTATGAACAAGAATTAATCCATTGTTCAGTGCTGGCTATGCTTTGACATCTATGCTATCAATATAAACATTTGCTCTGCCAGAATCTCCTTAAAGATCCATCAATAACTCAATAGCAGAATGCCCCAGTAAGTAAAGTGTTTTAAACATGATTTCAAAGTAGATGACATCCCTGCTGCTGCAAGAAATTATATGAGAAAATCATATGTTAACATAGGAAAAACAAATGATTCTTGATTGATTTTTAACATTTCTGTCATAAGAAGAGCTGATTTAATTAATGTACTTTATTAAATGAAGTGAAATACGGCTGGGTTAGTATACTGAGACAGCACTAGGAAGATGTGCACTGCGTAAGCACAAAGTTTTAAGGACTGAATTTAGATTATCTTTCTGCCAAGATAAGATATTAATGATCAAAGGTGACATTGACAGCTATGGGAAAGAGATAACATATTTAGACATCTTACAGCTAAAGATGTGAGCCAAAGGCTCCTCTGACTCCTCTGCTTGCCAGTTTCTGCTTAAGGGCATTTAACGTACTTTCCCCTGTTGTTCCACTTGCTGGTGGAAAGGAATTCCAAACACGGACTCTGTGGTCTTTATCCTCTCTTCCCAGAACTGTAAAGGAATGCTTCATTCAGTCTTCTCATTCATTGTTCCTTTGTTTGAAAATCAGCCAAAGTACTAATCTACTATCAGGTGTAAATTCCACAGCATATCTTTCATCAGGCTGGTCATATATTGAATTCGAAAGTAGGAAATTAGGCTGGAGAAAATCAAGCACATAAACACAAAATAACCTACCTGCAATACTTTTTTGCAATATCAGAGCAGAAAGTGATAATGGTACTTTTGACCAGCAGTTACAAGTGAGGTTGCCACTCAGCTTCCTTAGAAAAAGTTGTATGACAGATTATATATGGTATATGTATACTAAACACACACATCTCTGTTTTGTTATGAATATACATGTCTGATATCAGGGCTATACACTCTTTTTTAAAACAAAAAAGAATTTGAAATACTGAGAAAATACTTTCCCTCTTGGTGAAAGTAGAGGTAAATTATTTTTGCCCCACTATGAAAACCATTTAAATGTCACATATTAAAGAGTTTAATTTGGGGATTTTTTTATGCATGAGTTGCACTAAAGATGTAACTATAAAAAAGTGCGTAGCAAAATATGTCTCTGTGGGTCTATGTATGTATGTAAATGTGTGGTGTTAATGTTCAAATAAATTAATAGCATACTCTGGTTTGTTGTTATTTGGGTTTTCTTAATGCACACATGGGAACCTCAAGTGAGAAATTAAGTTTTACAGGACAAGATTAATAAGATACTAAACACTGTAAAGACTAGTTTGCAGATGGAAATGGAGTTAAGGACATATTTCCTGTAGAGATGTGGAAAGATTGCGTAAAGGTAAGTACCATATATAGTAATGGAAGTGAAGTCTACAACTTAAGCAGTGCTCAGACAAGGTACAAGGAAGTAGATATGAGGTGGGAGGCCAAATTTACATTAATTCAGAGCAGGTTTCCAGACTTGAGTAAATTCTCTCTCCACCAGATTGCTGAATATCCTCAAAGAGAAATCATTTAGCCTTTTCTGTCAAGTGATAATCATTTGAGGACCCTAAGTAAGAGGAAGAAGGCTAGCAGGTCTTTAACTTGATTGCTGGGATAGTGATTTAGGAGTGGAAACCACTATAATGAAAGATTCTGATCAAGGTTATTGTGATATTTTACACAGAACAGTGTAACTCTGAGAGTACATACTAGGAGTATCTACAGCACCTAGTGTGTGGTGGGTAGGATGCTTTTGGGAGATAATGCTCTAAATCATTTATTAGTTAGATGCCAAGCACTACTTGTATTTTGTAACTCAGTGCATTTGAAGAACTATCTTGCAGCTGAAGCTGTAATCAAATTCAGACCACCTACATTGATAGGAAACTAGAGAAGTATTTTACAAGAGATGTAAAGAAAAAATGTATGTTTATTTTTTCCAAAGGAAAAAGAGAAAACCAAAACCAAAACCAGCTACACCACCTCATTTTCAAGAAGACTGAATGCCACTGGCTTCCAGTCACAGATTTAATTAGACCTGTGAAGAGTCAGAGCTGCCATCTGAGATTTTCTGACTAGTCTGTGGCTTGAAAAAGAATTTTTTTTCTTGAGAGAATGGCACATTCAAAAGAGAATTTAATGTTTAACAATGGGGAACAGTTCAAGTGAAGCAAGTATAGATACCAGTGAAGAATACAGTTACCAGAAGTAAAATTTGCCATGTGGACCTGAGCAGCTGATTTTTAATGTCTTCTGTTTGAATACACATATCTTTCTTGGTACACAGGTAGATCTCAGATACTGTATGCACAATTCCCCTGCAGGTATACAAATGGAGAGCCTAGAAAAACAGTCTGATGCCACTGTTCTTTAGTTACTGAGGCAGTGGGTGTACCTCAGTGCAGAAGTTCTCTATCACAGTGGAGGTCTTTTTTTCTTAGAGCTTTCACTGTGTATTTTGAGGTACGCAGCTGTAGATCCTTTGAGGCAGCCCTAATTAAGTCTTAAGTCCTAAGGATTTGGTCCTTAGAGTATCTGTATGGAAGAAAACACATTCCTGCCAAAGGTGTTCAGCTCCGTGTGCTTCTTCCTTAAATAAAAACAATCTGGGGGTTTGGCAGCTTTAGAAAACAAACACAATGTGCTTAGCTGCAGCCAGGTTTACTCTGACCCACAAGAATTTGTGTGCCAGCTCATACATGAAATATAACCCGGATGCAGGGACCCTGCAAAGCTCAACATGTAGTCAATTCAAGGCTGTCTACTCCTTTGAGCTCCTCTGCCCTGAAAGGCAGCATTACCACAAATGCATTCATGAGAGGTTTTCTCACATCAGAGGCAGAGGCATAAAGATGCAGCTAGAAGCCCTGGGGAACTTGGTTTCAGTGCTCGCTGTGTGCTAATATTGTCTCAGTTAAGTTCTGGCATTCACTCAGCATTTTGCTGCCACTGGCATGGTGTGTAAAAGATGGCAAACCACTGAAGGAGGGGTAATAAAGTAACCCTCCCGTAGCAAACTTTTGCAAGTCCTTGTGTCATAGGAAATCATATATTTTTACAGTGAGAAGATATATCATAGCCCCTTAAAGATTATTATTCAGTTTTGTTATTTCACAATGAGTGCCTTTTTCTTTTTGCACTATCAGTTTTTCAGCTTTCTTCACCTGAGGAAACTGATACTGCAGACTGAAGATGGCTGTATGGTCTAAACGCAGGTCTGGTAGAGTAGAATGATGAGAAACAAAAGAAACTTTTCTATTGCAGTGAAAGTTATAATAGGGATTTACATTTCCCACATAACATTTTTACTTTCATAACTTTTGTAAGGTTTTGTATAGGCCAGTAAGCTGTAGTCAGGCACTGCTACCTCAGACATTCCTTAGAGTCAAATCAAGATAGCTATCCCTATGGTTAGCTCCACAGGAGGCCAGGAGTGTTCCAATGAATCTGACTGGAGTTATTCCCACCTATGTGAGCAACTTAACCAGTGGCTCTTGACCAGAAGAGGTCATTAAAGCTCTGCCCTGTTGAAGATTTGGGAGTTGTTTAAGTACGCAGTTCGATAGGATCAAAGAATTCCAGTGTCCAATGTGTTCAGTTCTTATTCCCACTTTCTCTTATGCAGCTTCCCTTATGACACCTGGGCTCCCAAGCATAAGCCTACTATTAGACAATGCTCTTGGCTTTGCCTTTTGGTCTCTTGTTTCCTTTGGTTTGTGCAGCATATGTTTTCTGATCTCAGTCTGGCCTTAACCACTGGGTATGACTTACCATATAGTGATCAAGAGCCCCAGCCACTAACAATACCCTTAGCAATGAGACTGGAGAGCAATTGGGATATCTTGAATTAATGATGGGATGAAAACATAATAAAATGTATCTTCAGGCAATGATGTCATTGCAAAGCTAAAGGTTGTCCCCATAGCTTAATTTACAAAGTTGCCCAACAAGTCACACCTATTTTAATGTAAATCATTGCATTAGTACTAAACCATTACCATCTGCTTTAAACAGAAGACAGCTTTAAAGAAACATATTTAATATAATCTATATGAAAAGCAGAGGTAAAGACAGCAAATGAATTACATTTTCAGAGCAGTTTGGAAGCATCTGGGAAGTCTTTCCTCACATTTCATTAATCATGCAGAAACTGCTTACTCTCCTGATATGTTGTTGCCTTTATGCAAGAAAGAAACAGGATACCGTAAGAAGATTTTCAGTATTATTGTACTTCTGAAACTACTGAGACCTCTGCAGCATTTTGTCATCTTACCAAGACTGAAGCTGGCAGTGTTAAGACCTTTCATAAATATTAGTTTGGCAATTGCTTTATGGTGGTGAAGTTCAATGTCAATATGCACTGTTAGCTGTAAATAATCTCTTCAAAAAAAGTTCAGCAATTTCACTATAAGGGGAAATTGGCTTTTTTTTCTTTTTTTTTTTTTTTTATCTCTGCGTGTTTGTAACATTGAGATTTGCAGTAACAGTCTTCGATACAAGTTTAATAATTTCTGGTTATTTCTGCTTCAGGTGGTTGGGGTTTTTTTAAGTTAAAAATCTGAGGGGGGGAAACAGTTGAATTTAATTTGTTAGACAGGAATATATGGGTATGTTGAATAGAGTGCTTATATAAAGTTTCAGTTGTTTTATTACTACGAGAACAAATTAAAATCCCCACACTCTGCAAGAAAGTCAATCTTAATTAGTTGGTCTTAATTTTACAATGGTCATTTTTATTCATCTCTGTTTATTTTCACTTGTTTCCCATTGACTTTGAATGCTGATATTCATTGAAATAATTTTGAGTTCTAGTATTTTCTGTGACTTTTTGTAAAACTTCAGTGTGAATCATTATGATTTTACAAAAGCTTAATTAACAATTGTTTAGTTCATCTTTAATACAAAAAAAAAAAAGGATTCTTAAGCATTTTCACCCATCCATAGAATAAGATTTATTTATTTCTTGAGGATCATAGCTAGGAGTAGCATTTTAGATTTAAAACTATATTTCACCTAATAATCGCAAAAAAAACAACAAACCCACAAACTTTTTATTTAGATTGTTAAAGAAGCAAAATATTTTACTCTTCTTCACTCTCAAAATTTAGTTCTATAACCTGGATATTAATTTAGACATTTACTAATGAGAATGAAATCTCTGACAGCTATGAACCTTACATGTCAAAACTGTGTGTCTGACCCATCTTAGCTGTATGCCTTGTTCACCCCTCTATATTTGTAAAGCATACACCTGTCACAGTAAGTCATACGTTAAAAATGTCCTTCATGTTGTAGGTTCAAATACCTGAACCATAAAGTGTGGTTAGTAGAAGTACAGCTCCTTAACCTACATGCGTGCAACCTACATGAACAGAACTGAGTTTAGGCAGGCACATCAGCTGTGCCACTGATGTAAAACTGCAGCATTAACTGTGGAAGCTATTGTGAAACTGTATCCCAATTGTAATGCATGGAAACACGAGTGTCATGCTACTAAATGATTTATTACAGCTTCAAGGGTAGCATATGCTGCAACGGATTTTTCCACGGATTTGGGGCAATTTGTTACAAACTCACAGCCTCTGAAAATCTGTCTTTGTTGAGGGACAGGACAGGCCACTAGGTGACACTACTACACCACAGATGAGCAAGTAGAACATTATTTATCCAGCAGGTAAAAAAAAATGCATGAGTAGTATCTTTTTTTTTTGTAGCTGATAACATTTATCAGACCTGTTTTTAAACCATAAAGATAATAATTGTTTCTGTTTTTCTTTTTTTATTTTTAAAATTCCAACCACATAATCTATTTGGAGAATACTCTGATTAAATTAAAAAAAAAAAAACCAACCAAACAAACAAACACAAAAACAACCAAAGACAACACTTTGTCATACCTTACTGTTTTGCTCAGTTATTGTCTCTGTTCACCACTATTAAGACAAATTGGCAAATGGGAATAGCGAAGTTTCAGCTCAATGTTATCAATTAAGTCTTGTTTTCTGAGTTATTTTCTGATGCATGTTTGAAGAATTAAGTAAGGGTGTTTATTTTTTTTTTATGGAGGCACCATTGAGGAGCTAAAATTTCAAGGAAGTAAAATTTCAAGTTAATAAATGAATGTTTCTAATAATGTTTTTGGGGTTTTTTGGGGGGGTGAGGGGGGATGTGGGGGTTAGTACTATTTTACTAGTGGGTGTAACACTTAAGCATGAATGCATTCTGTTTGTAAAACATATTTTAAGTAATCTTGGACCATATATCTGTATCTAAAACAACTAGCTAAGTTGAAAGAACTAAAAACCAGTACATCTCATGCTAATGAAAGCTAAGGATGTTTTCCATTATTTTTTATTATTTGTAAATGTGCTATGAAAATGAATGAGTCAAATACTGTCAGAAGAAGTGATAACTGAGCTCAGATCCATGTGAAAGACTTCACAGAATAGATACAATTATGAATGATAAAATAACCTTGACAGTGGTTCAGCCCAATTTGTGCCACAGAAGTTATCATTGTTAGTGGGTTTTGTTGTGGCATTTTGGGTTGGTTTTTTTTTGTTTGTTTGTTGTTTTTTTTTTTTGTATGTGGGGGATTTTTTTTTTCCTCTGCTTCTTGTTTTTCTTTCTTTAACCCTTTTGATTTCCTCACTGGGCTTTTCCCAGAAGAATTTGAGGCTAACAATATCTGATGGGTGATAGCAACTTCATTTTCCAATAGCCACATTCTTTATGTAGGAACAACATGCTTTGTTTAAGGAGGTTGAAATGTAAATGAAGAAGTGCTATTCCCAGGCAGCACTAAGCCTGCAACTTTTCACTGTAATATTGAGCTGTCCTCAGTACATTGTAGAGAGAAATCCTATTTTGTTTTTGGATGCAAGTTTTGCATCTATGGTTGGTAATTAGTGTTTGGGCCAAACAAAGAGTCAATATGATGTCATGTCTAGACAACATGTAAATTAATATGAAAGCAATTGAGTTACAAATTCTATACTAATACAAATTAATCTGAATTAAGTTTAATCCACAGTTATTAACTGATTAAATGTGGCTGTTGGTAGCTACAGGGTGCTGACTTCCATCTGTGATTATTAGGGGCACAGCTTAATCACTGATTCTGCACTGAGAAATATTTAAGACAAATGTCATATACAGTGACTTTTCATGCTTGTTCACTGAGTGGAACATCTAAGAATAAAAATCATAAATCTACATTTTAAAAATATGTAGAAAATCTATCTTGATTTTCATAATTAGCTTCTGGTTAGAGACATCTTAGTTCTTGTTCTGTAGATTTTGAGTCTGTGTGTATTTTCTCCTTTGAAAAGTGCACATCTTTGTATGCAAAATTACAGTCTGGTCAGGAAAGTAACAGAGATTTCTAATATTTCCATTATTATTATTCAAAATATGTGAAAACTGTTGCCAGAAATAAGCAGGTATGTATCTGACATAATCCCATGCCACAAAAGCTGCTTACATTTCAGAGCTGGATATTCACTAATGTAAACAACACAGTGACAGACGTGTTCACTAAAATTGCAGAAATGTTGATGGCAGCTTTTAGACCAAGGCCCTGAGTAAATTCTGTGTAGATTTATGTAATAATTTGTTAGGAAAAGAACAAAATTCCTTGTAGGATATGCCTATTGAATTTAAATTATTTCATACTCCTTGTAGATTTTCAGTACTGGTAATAGGTAAAATGAATGTTTTAAAAAATATGCTAGAGATAAAAATTATTTCACTACAAGAAGCTGTAGTATCTATGATTTAGCCACAGAATAAAACTGCAAACAATTTCTGGTTGATATTTTCAATGAGATATTGTTCGGATTTGTTTTGTGGGTTTTGGTTTCTATTTTTACTAAAAAAAAAAAGCTAAAAAGGTTAGGAAAGTATTTTGTATCTTCTTTCTTTGTGACTGAGCAACTAGTTCATCAGAAAATTGTCTGAAAGCTTTGGAATCTATTATGAATCTATCATATAGTGTGTATATAGCTGATAATTACAGACTATGTGATATCAAAACCAGGGTCATTCTCTTCTATAGACTCTTTTATAGACATCCTACTCATTGCCATAATAACTGAAGCTGTCATGACAGTGGTCTGTGCCTAGCATGAAGCCCTAAACAATTCTGACAAGCTGCAGCTCATTAAGGGACAGTCATTTTGTTGAAATGTCTATCAGCTCTCAGGGATGTACCAAGATGAATAGGCCCAAAACAATAGCTCCATTTGTTAGAGCAGTAGCTTCTCTAATACATGATGAGACAATCAAGCCAAGCCGCCTTCAGCACAAAGACATAATTAATCAAATGGACAAATGGTTCAAATATTGCTCTAGCATATTCTGTAGTGGACAGGGGTTTCCATGGAAACATTGGCGTTTGCATCACGCTTAATGACCATTTTGTACAATGAAGTTCCAAAAAAGACAGCCATGGAGGAAAAACAATAATCCAAATAAATAAATAAGGAGCAAGTGACAGGTAAAAGAAAGAGTATGAGAGTGCAAGTCTCACATGACGGAAAAATTAATGACTGTATTCTCATATATTTGTAGAATGCAAGGCTCAAGCTGGCCATAACGGTCAACTTGTTTGACCTCCTGTGTAACACAGGCCGAGAAACTTCACCCAGTAAACCTCACATCAAACCTATAACTTCATCTGGAGCTAGAGCCTATGATTTAGAAAGACATGTAGCTTTAAGTAAAGCATTGCAGTTGAAGATCTACCAATTATGTTCCTGCTGCAATTATTCCAATAATTAATCATGCTAACCATGACAAATTTGCACCTTATTTTGTATTTTGCTTCTTTCTATCTAAATTTGCCTTCTAGCAGTGCCTCTTCTTAGGATTTTCTGAGAGATTCTGCCATAAAAAATTTGTTTTTTCTTCAACTGTTTGTGTTACAATTAACTCAATCCTAGTTCTATTTTACAAGACATATTTTCCAGGCCATTATGACATTTTGTTAGCTCCTTCTGGAACTTGAAGCCATTTGAAGCCATTATTTGAGGAGCTCATTCCTTCAATCTGATTAATATTTCCCACATAGGTATAATATTACTTCCTATACAATAATGTTTGTTAATGTGTTAAGTTTTGCCTTTTTGGAGAAAAACTAATGACCAGTATAGGGCCTTCATTTTGCTTGTCTGTTCACTCACCTGCTCTCTCATTCATCCCTCTGTCTATTCCTCCCTCTTCTTTCTCTTTACTCTTTATTTTCTTTCTCTTTACTCCTTACAGGTGAATGCAATATAAAGTTATTTTGGAAAAAAAAAGAACTGCTTTAAGAGGAGACAGAGAGAGGTTATAACAGTAAGTCTAAGCAGACTTCTTAAAACATTGTTCAAATTAAATGTAGGAAGAAGAGTTCATTTTATGACCTTGTCCTAAACTAGTCTAAGTCAAGGGACTGAATCAGCTGATGTTTTGGGTACCATGTCAAGTACCATGACAATCTAGTCTAACGTAAAAATGTACACATTTTGTTCTGAAAGTGATAAAATGGATTTCTTCAATATTCAAAAAATACATTTTGATCATTCTTTATTAATAACAATTTTCTCAAATTCTCATTTTTCTATAAATACTCATTAGAGCTTATTTCTAATTGCATGCCTGGCATTATAAATGTAATTGTCTATTTCCACAGGGCCTTCTTCCAATCTGTAATTTAGCTGTATATTTGAATGAATTTGTCATGATCTATGGAACCATGATTTCATCATCAGGAGCACTGATCTTGGAAGTCATCTACAGATTCTGGTTATTTATTCTAACTGTTCTTTCCACACCATATTCTTAAAATAATTGTTATGATAACACAACAAATCTTTTGGATTTTGTTTCAGTTCAGGATTTTGGAGCAACCTGATAACATTCATTAAGGAAGACTTTGGTATAGTTATTGGAATTCTTATTATGCATATATGTTTCCTGATGCACGAAGATACTTTGAAGTACATCCTGATCCATAGCTGTCCTGAACTACACAGGATTCTCCTTTTTTTCTGAAATTGGATAACATAAATGATCTTTAATCCTATCCTGAGGCCTAAGAATGGATACACAGGTAGTGCATAGGGGCATCTAATAACAAAGTGTGGTGATTTATGTGTGTAAGCCCTAGCCTGCTGGTGTGGGGCTCTGACTCTGTCTAAGGAGACACATATGGAAACCTCTGTGACAGTGTTGGAAAAGAGCTTTTAAATGATGACTTTGTGGTGGCAATCTTCAGGGCTTTTAAAAGAAGCAGTCAGTGCTTAAACTCACACAACAGTGAATTTTATTATGTCTCTGGATGTTAGTTTGCTATAGCCTCCTCATCCCAAGATATCTCTGGCATAGAGTTTAGTAGTTTCATCTTACTTATAACATGCCTTAATAAAAATTACAAGAGTAAAGCCTTTATGCTAACAAAATACTAGTCTTATGCGTATTGAAATTTTCTGACACATAAATAAACTTAGTAATTTTTCCTTCTCTTCATGCTTTACAAGAGCTCCTAGAAGACTTGATTCCATAGCTTAACTACTTCGGATCAGCAAACTGCCTAAACATATGGCTTATGGCTTTCACATTGTCTCCTTAGAAAACTGTATTTAGCATATTTATTATGTCCCATGTCAACTATTATAATTTCAACTTGTATTTTCTTTATATTTCCTGAACTTTAAGTGTGACCAGGCTACTTTTATGTTTTAGAAGATATAAATCTCTCACCTTTGTCCATTATTCTTTTAACTGGATTTCTATCAGTTTCAGAACTTCATATACTGCTTTCCTGCTTAAAAACAATGAATTTGTCAATTGCTGAGGTGAGTAGCTCGAGAGAGGACGCCTTCAACACTTGAGGGGGGTAAGCCCAGAATCCAGGAGCTTCAACTCAGAGCTGCGAGAGCCACCGAGGGAGCCTCCAGTCCTCGACAGGACTTGCCCAGGAGCCGGCAGCTCAGCTGCGTGAGCGGGGACTCACAGGGGGCGGAGCCAGCAGGAGCAGCACCAGCCCTGAGCAGTTAAAAACTTGTCCCAGGGAGCGCGAGCGACCAAACAAGACAGGCAGAGACGGCGGGTCATGACTTTTCGCGCGGCAGCTCGTGCATGATGGTGAGCACCTTCCTTGTGACCAAGGCCCGCTCTGGGAGCTCTGCCCTGGCTGTCCCGGTGGTGGCCAGCGTAGGCACTCAGACAGAGCCGGTAAGTGGGGAGGTTGCGGTACAGAGCTTGGAGTTTAGAGAGTGCCTGCACTGGTCTGGTGAGGGAAAGGTGCAGAATGGGCAGGGCTGCACTCGCTGCTCCCTGATGGAGGTCCTCCTGCAGCAGGGACTGAGCTACGGGATGCTGTCAGTAAGCTGCAAGATGTCAGGGAAGCTGAGAGGAAGTAGGACTGCTTGCTCCAGGACCAAAATGTGCAGGGGCCTCAAGTTTTCACTGTAGCTCATGGAGGAAAGAAGGAGGCCGTTAACCCAGGAAACTGGGAAATAGTAACAACAACAAAAACCAACCAAACAAACTAAAAACAACAAAAAAGGAGAAAGAGGACAATTAAAAGTAAGGGGCTTCCTCCTAAATCTGTTGTCCTCAGCAGTTCTGCAGGGGGCTAAGGAGGAAACACACACCATTAACAACCGGCTGATGCACTGGTAAAGATCTCTACTGGTGCTGCCAGGAAAAAGCAGCAGGTCATAGTGGTAGAGGATTCTAGTTTGAAAGGAACAGAGGCACTCATCTGTCAGCCTGACTCAGTCTCAAGGGAGGTGTGTTGCCTACCTGGGGCACGAATCAGGGATGTTGCGGAGAGGCTGCCTGCTCTAGTAAGTCCCATGGACTATTACCCACTTCTAGTGATCCATGTGGGTGCTAGTGATACAGACAGTAGTAGCCCAGAGAACATAAAGAAGGACTACAGAGCCCTGGGAGAGGGGGTTAGGGGCTCTGGAATTCAGATTGTCTTTTTGTCAATTCTCCAGGATACAGGGGAGGACCTTTCAAAGGCTAGGAAGATTGGCCAGGTTAATAAAAGGCTAGAACAGTGGTGCCATAGTCAGGGGGTTGAGTATTTAGAACATGGGACTCTGTTTGGGAAGCCAAGTCTATTGGAGGCTGGTGGAGCTGATCTGACAACGAAGGGGAAGAGCAGTTTTGGTAGGAGGCTTACCAGACTTGTCAAGGATGCTTTAAACTAGATGTGTTGGGGGAGGGGGGCATCATTCCATCCCAACACACCCAGTCCGTTTCCAGCACCTGTAATAAATGCTCAGAGCAATGTAGAGATATTCCAGCTGCTCCAGCCAATGAGCTGAATTTATTTGGAGCTCAGCTCAGATGCCTCTATACAAATACCCGTAGCATGAGGAACAAACAAGTGAAATCAGAGATGTGTGCATGTCTACGGATATATGGTATAATAGGCATCACAGAAACACAGTGGGATGGCTCCTATGACTGGAATGCTGGAATGGAATATTACAGGCTCTTTACAAAAGAGAGGCCCAGCAGATAGGAAGGGGGGGTTGCTATTTATGTTAGGGATAGGCTGGAGAGTATGGAACTCTGGGACCAGGTGAGCAGTCATCAGAGAGTTTGTGGGTGAGGATTAAAGGCAGAACAGCAATGGGAGACATTACTGTGGGGATCTGCTACAGACCGCCTGATAAAGAGGACTCTGTGGATGAAGCACTCTACAGACAGATAGGAAGAGCCTCATGCTCATGGGCCCTTGTTCTCATGGGGGACTTCAACCACCCTAATATCTGTTGGAGGGACAGTATGGCCTGTCACAAGCAATCCAGGAGGTTCCTTGATTGTGTGGAATACAACTTCCTTCTGCAAGTAATAGAGGTGCCAACAAGGAGAGGTGCCATGCTTGACCTCATGCTCACCAACAGGGAAGGGCTCGTTGGAAATGTGACTCTCCAGGGAAGTCTTGGATACAGCGATCATGAGATGGTCGAATTTGAGATCCTCAGGACAGTGAGAAGAGCGTGCAGCAAGCTCACTGCCCTGGATTTCAAGAGAGCAGAATTTGGCCTCTTCAGGAACCTGCTGTGTAAGTTTCCATGGGATATAGCCCTAGAGGGCAAGGGGGCCCAAGACTGTTGTTTGATATTCAAGGATCACCTGCTACAAGCTCAGAGGTATTGTATCCCAACTAGAAGAAGTGCAGCAGGAGATCCAGGAGACCTCCCTGGGTAGATACGAAGCTGCTGAGGAAACTTCAAAGGAAAAAAGAGGCTTACAAAAGGTGGAAGCAAGGACAGGTGGCCTGGGATGAATACAGGGATGTTGTCCGGGAAGCTAGGGACCAGGTTAGGAAAGCTGAGGCCGAGTTATAATTGAGTCTGGCAAGGGATGTGAAAGATAACAGGAAGGGATACTGAAGGTACATTGCAAATAAAAGATAGACTAGGAACAACATGGGCTTTCTCCAGAAGCTATCAGGAGAACTGGCTACCCTAGATTTGGAGAAGGCTGAGGTTCTGAATGACTTCTTTGCCTCAGTCTTCATTGGCAAATAGTCTGACCACACCACCGAAGTCTTGGAAGGCAGATGCAGGGACTGTGAGAATGAAGACCTTAGGCCCACTGTAGAAGAGGATCTGGTTCGAGACCATCTTAAGAACCTGAACGCACACAAGTCCATGAGACCTGATAAAATCCATCCCCGGGTCCTGAAGGAGCTGGCAAATTAAGTTGCAGAGACACTGTCCATCATATTTGAAAAGTCATGGCAGTCAGGTGAAGTTCCCGAAGACTTGAAAAAGGGAAATATAACCCCCATTTTCAAGAAAAAAGGAAAACGGATGACCCAGGGAATTACAGACCAGTCAGTCTCACCTTTGTGCCTGGCAAAATCTGGGAGCAGATTCTCCTGGAAGGCATGCTAAGGCACATGAAACCAACAAGGTGCTTGGTGACAGCCAGCATGGCTTCACTAGGGCGAAATCCTGCCTGACCAATTTGGTGGCCTTCTATGACGGGGCTACAGAACTGATGGACAGGGATAGAGCAGTTGACGTCATCTACCTGGACTTGTGCAAAACATTCAACACTGTCCCACATGACATCCTTGTCTCTAAATTGGAGACACATCAATTTAATAGGTGGATCACTGTGTGGATAAAGAACTGGCTGGATGGCTGCATGGAGAGAGTTGTGGTCAATGGCTCAATGTCCAACTGAAGACCAGTAACGAGTGGTGTCCCTCAGGGATCTATGTTGGGACCGGTCTTGTTTAACATCTTTGTCGGTGACATGGACAATTGGATTGAGTGTGCCCGCAGCAAGTTTGCCGATGACACCAAGCTGTGTGGTTCCGTTGATATACTGGTGGGAAGGAATGCCATCCAAAGGGACCTTGACACACTTGTGAGGTGGGCTGATGCCAACGTTCTGAAGTTTAACCATGCCAAGTGCAAGGTCCTACACCTGGGTGGGAGCAATCCCAGGCACAGCTACAGGTTGGGCAGAGAAGAGTTTCAGAGCAGCTCTGCGGAGAAGACTTGGGGGTGTTGATGGATGAAAAAATGAGCATGAGCTGGCTTCAGTGTGCTCTCACAGCCCAGAAAGCCAACTGTATCCTGGGCTGCATCAAAAGGAGCGTGACCAGCAGGTTGAAGGATGTGATCCTGCCCTTCTACTCTGTTCTCATGTGACCTCTCTTGGAGTATTGTGTGCAGTTCTGGTGTCCTCAGCAGAAGAAGGATATGGAACTGTTGGAACAAGTTCAGAGGAGGACCACGAGGATGATAAGGGAACTGGAGCACCTCCCATATGAAGACAGGTTGAGAAAATTGGGGCTGTTCAGCCTGGAGAAGAGAAGGCTGCGTGGAGACCTCATAGCAGCCTTCCAGTATCTGAAGGGTGCCTGTAAAGATGATGGGGAGGGAGGAACACTAGGAACTGTAGTGATAGGACAAGGGGTAACTGGTTAATATTTAAACAGCAGAAGTTTAGTTTGGATATAAGGAAGAAGTTCTTCACTGTGAGGGTGGTGAGGTGCTGGAATGGGTTGCCTAGGAAAGTTGTGAATACTCCATCCCTGGTGGTGTTCAAGACCAGGTTGGATAGAGCCTTGGGTGAGATGGGTTAGTGGGACGTTTCACTGCCCATGGCAGGGTGTTTGGAAGTAGATGATCTTACGGTCATTTCCAACCCTAACTATTCTATGATTCTAATTTACTGTACCCTTCTGTTACTCTTTTTCCATATCTCTCAATTTTTCATTTTGGGTTTGTGTTTTGTATTCCCCCCTCCTCCCCCCCACTAGCCACAAGGGGGCTAGCCACAATTAATTGGCACCTTTTACATGTGGCATGACATTCAGAATAGTAGTTTTTTTCACCCCTTTAAAAAATCTGTCTTCTTGTTACACTTTTCTACTCATTTTTTCCTGACCACATTTGGTTTTTTTTCAGAAACACAGAAGTCAAAACTGTTCATGACTATCCTACTACTGCAGCATATGTAATTAGTCACTGTTAATGCAAAGCTACTGTTAATGACAAATCCTACTAAATAGTCTGAAACACTTGCATGACTGTGTTACTCCTGGATGTCTCTAATGTATTCTTGAAAAATTATAGCTTTTTTGTAGGGCAGAAGAGTAAAAGGGTTAAGAGGGGGGAAAAGAAACTGGGAGTGAGGAAAGAGGGGAAGAAATATGTGGGTACTACCTGAGATTCAGAGAGTTCCACAAATTAATATTATAAGGGATTAGAAAAATATCTTCTGAAAACTATTGTAAATGAAAAAGAGAGCATGATGCATGAGCTTGGGGATATTTCTCCAGCAATGAGGAAATGTCAGCATCTAAACATTTATCAAAGAATTTATGGACTAGGAAAGACAATCCCAACTACACTTGCATGTTCAGGTTTACCACTGTAGCTCTACCAACACAGGCATATCATTGGAATATAGTTTCAGTGTAGATAGGGCCATAATATAAAAACAGTCAACTGACGCCATCGTGCATACTGGTGCCGATGACACTCAAATCTCTTAAGCAGATACTAATCCTGGTCATGTTGGAATGGACAGTAGGTACTGCTGGATAAAGCAATGTATTCACACAGAATCGTAGTATCATAGAATCAAAAAATACAGAATCATAGAAACATAAAATGGTTTAGATTGGAAAGGACCTTAAGATCATCTGGTTCCAACCCCCCTGCCATGGGCTCAGGTGCCTCACTTATTCCATGTTGCACAAGGTCCTGTCCAACTTGCCTTGAACACTGTCAGGGATGGAACATTTACCACTTCTTTGGACAACTCTTTCCAGTGCCTCACTACCCTCACAGTAAAGAATTTCTTCCTTAGATCTAACCTGAACTTCCCCTGTTTTAGTTTGAACCCATTACCTCTTGTCCCTGATGAATAGTCTCTCTCCAGCATCTTTGTAAGCCCCCTTTAGATATTGGATTGTTAAAACGAAAGGAAATGGGATTGTTTTCATCCTCACCTCTTTTTGTCTAGGTAAACTGATAAGCTTTCTAAGGGCTGAGAAGTATAATACATTTGGAAATGGACATTCCTCATTTTAGTAGTTGGCTATTATTTTTGTATTTGTTATGCATGAAGTTACTGTTTCTTAAAAACCAAGTGTTTTGGTTTGGGATTTTTTGCAAAACCTCTTCAGAAATGTCAGTATGTGCTTGATTTTTATGACCAGCATATAAAGGACTTTTAAAAAGATTCATTTGAAGAATACACAATATGTGGTGTACATTTCTTCTGTATTTTTGTTTTCCTCAAAATCATATGTAGAATATGCTGAAGTGAAAATTGTGGGGTTTACCTGTGATTAACTTCAGCTAATTGTTTTGTGACAGACTTTCCTAATTCCCCGTTGGTTTTTAGTATATATGCTTCAAATAACATTAGTTGGTCCCAGCAGCAGGATTTTTATTTCTTACCATATTCAGCCCTAGCTGTTCATGGATTTAATCACCACCTTATCCTGCCTCAACAAGGTATACAAGTGCATAGAGTTCTCTTTTTGTTTTGTACTCCTGTCTCTGGACTCCTATTTAAGATTTTTTTTTTGGAGAAACGAAGCCTCACAAATGTATGTAATATGTGCTGTGTAGGCAATAGTAAGTAGTAGAAACACTGGGACTATGGAAGCTGCTTTAGAATTATTGTAATATATGGAATAGTTGAGACACCTCACTGGGAAATTGAAAAATTGAATGAGCAACTAATAAGCTTAAAGAAAGCATGGGATTCTAATTGTGTTCTGGTGACTAGTGTTTTCTGCCTTTGAAGGCAAAAAGTAAAGGAAAAATAAAATGTACAAAAAAATGTTAATAGCTCATCACCTGGGACTGTAGCTGTCTATTATATATCTAGATAAAAGATCTTTACATCTGAAGCAAACGAAGTCAGTTAAACAGCAGTTATAATGTTAAAGAGGGACTGGAAATCCAGAGCACATAAGGCAGCCTATGGTCAGTAGGCCAGTCCCAGATCAGCAAACGTCAAGACGCATTCAGGATATCAGTACCAGGAGACAATATGCCATAAGTAGTCTTGGGAAGCAGCAGCCTACCTTCTTCCCTTCCTTTTTCAAAGAATGGGAAACACTGGTTAGAAAGAATAATAGGAGAATAAGCAAAATACACTAAACTCTGACCTTGGAAAGTTTGAAAGATTTCTAACTAATGGTAGATTCACATTGACATTATGGATTGCACTCAGCTTTTTTCCACCTGACTTTAGATGAGGCCATATTTATAAATCATGAAGTGTTACAAAGAAAATGAAATTGAAATTGCTTTGGAAATAGTCACAGATGGGACAGGCTGCAGACTATAAAAAGTACAGTCATTGGTCAGAGACGACAGGCACAGTGATTTCTCTGTATTTTAAAGTACTCATAGAATCATAGGTTAGGGTTGGAAAGCACCTTAAGATCATCCAGTTCCAACCCCCCTGCCATGGGCAGGGACACCTCACACTAAACCATCTCACCCAAGGCTTCATCCAACCTGGTCTTGAACACTGCCAGGGATGGAGCATTCACAACCTCCCTGTGTAACCCATTCCAGTGCCTCACTACCCTCACAGTGGAAGAATTTCTTCCTTATATCCAATCTAAACCTCGGCTGTTTAAGTTTCAACCCGTTACCCCTTGTCCTATCACTACAGTCCCTCACCAGCATCCCTGGTAGGCCTCCTTCAGATACTGGAAAGCTTCTATGAGGTCTCCACGCAGCCTTCTCTTCTCCAGGCTGAACAGCCCCAACTTTCTCAGCCTGTCTTCATATGGGAGGTGCTCCAGTCCCCTGATCATCCTCGTGGCCCACCTCTGGACTTGTTCTAACAGTTCCATGTCTTTTTTATGTTGAGGGCACCAGAACTGCACACAATACTCCAAGTGAGGTTTCACAAGAGCAGAGTAGAGGGGCAGGATCGTCACAGCACTTGAGGCTGTTAGTGAGTGTAAAACCTGAGTATGATTGAATTTGCTTAAAAGTGGATGAACTATTTTTCAGTGAAAATTTAGTCAGGACATTCAGGTCCTCATTCAAATCAGACAAAAAATGACTGGAAGGACTCCAATTAGCTGTCTGACTGAAACAGAAGCTGCAGTGGTGACTTAAGACCAAAAGAGGTGAAGTGTTCACACACAATGCCTTTGTATTCAAGGTACAAGTGCATATTCATTGCAGCTGCAAGGTTCAGTAAATTATTCCTCAATGGCAATTTTGAGCTACCCTCTGTAAACATGTAAAAACTTTATATTCCTATGTCTTTTAGCAGAGATAGTATGGAAAACACTCTAGTAATACCGTAAGTAGCATGAAGCTTCTGAATGTTACCACACATTATTGAAATCCATGATGATAATGTGCAGATATTAATTTATTCACATCCTTATCAGTGCTCTTTAGGAGAAGCACCATTTCCAGATGTCTTGAAGGAAGTTGTATTATGTAAGTACCATAGTCAGAGTTCTTTAAAGGATTTTGACTACCAGAGATAGCATTTAGCATATGAAGGATATCAAACTTGAAAGGTTTTGTTACATGTTTAACACTCTTGGAAGCCATAGTACAAAAAGAAGGATAACTCTATGCATTTAAGACATGATATGGTTAATTTATTCACATATTCATATGACATATAAGGAGGATGTGCTGACTTGAGCCTTTAAGACACTGTTTTGGGCAGCTCAGTCCAGAACCTGAGCCTGATCCTTTAGACACAAACTTGAAGTGATTATGCTTTTTTAGGTCCTAAATACAGGAATTTTTATGCTAGGGTGTGAAAAATGTTGCCTGCATGCTCTTTTGAAGATTTTACTTCATTTTCCTAGAAAACATTTCCTACATTGCTACTTAAATTATCTAAGCTTGAGGGACATATAGATACGTGAGTGTGTTTAACTCCCATCTGTAAATTACTTCCAAGTTGGGTTTTTTCACCTTTCACAGCATCACAAAATTCAGGTGTTTTAATTCTTTTGAATCCATACTATTGGCTTTAGTATTACATCATGTAGCTTGTGTTTCTGTGAAGATATGAAATATCCACAAGTGAATGTTTTGCACCAAAATGAATGCCACTGTTAGTGACTAGTGTGCAAAGGCTTTAACTCTGTGAATTTCTTAGTACATTATGGCCAACAAACAGAAGTTTTATGTGACTATAAACCAGTTGCTATATGATTATAGTTGTGTGAAATAAATATTGCTAGTAAATTAGTCTGTCATGAGGTAACAGGTTCAGAGCATAGTTCTATAAGTGGAGGCAGCCCAGCTTTCATCAGGGCTGCAGAGGTGCAAGGTTTTGCAAGTAGAATATAAATATTTTTGAGTATCTAAACTGATCCCAACTCAATTCCTCAGCAGAGTACCTGTGCATCCACTGGTTTGCATCCGTTTTGACCTGTTTTCTTTCTTTTTCACCTGAATATGAAGAAGTTAGAAGGAGGATTGCAACAGACATGTTCTTCAGCCAGCTCTCTCACTGTACAACAATATACAGCTACTCTGCAATCTAGAAGTGGTCTGGTAACATTTTGAACCTGATATCAACCATGTTCTTCCAAAGCTAATTATGACTACAAGTGCCTCATCATTAGTCCCTGCATGAGAGCTATCCTCCAGAAGCTGAATGTTAAGGAAAAATAATAATTGATAAGTTTTAACATTGGGCAGACAGGCATAACTTGGAAGCAACAGAGATTCAAATCAAAGGGCACCAGAGCTCACTGATTTTGTCTTACTGATATTGGTTCACTAATTTGGGATTCATATTAATTAGGAAGAAAAAACACATGGCCTCAACTCACACATGAAAAGCATGTATCACTGGGTTTGTTCTTGGTATCTATAAATGCATTTCAGCTAATAATGAGCACTTTTTTAAAAAACTGCTTGCAAGGTCATGAAGAATCATATGAAATGTCTGCAATATCTGCATTGTAATGTGGACTTTTTACAAATGTTTATAATCAGATATTTACATTATCCATTTTTTACTGCGGTTCTTAATGAACATTCTGAAGTTAGATGTTGAATACTAGAATAGATCAGTATTTGACCTACAGCGAAATATAATTGTTTATAATTACTTATTACATATTATTATAACGTCTTGTAAATGTCCCTTGATAGTCATTTGTATAGGAAAAAGTGAAGTCTCTTGAAGTAAATTAGTAAGCATAATACATGAAGTCACAGAAAGGCAACTGTACAGATGAAATATTAAAGACATTACTGTTCTTTGATTAGGTCTCTTTAGATTAACTAGCCTCAAGTAACTAAACAGTCAGTTATCTCTCTGTCACTTCTGTGAGATAGAAGTGTTTATCTACTTGTTTATGCTTGAGCATTCCCAAACTTATCTGCTAGGTAGAGTTCTATGATGTTCATAGTAATAACTAATTTTTTTTTCCAGTTGGTATTTCTCACTGACATCATCTATTTCTGTGTTGAGCTTCCCGCATAAAAGCCATCACAAAGTATTTCAAAAGCAGCAGCAGTTAGATCCTGTAGCTTTTGCAGGGCTACCTAAATATCTTATGATAACTTTTAGAACAAAAACAGTTTCTGTATTTCTCTGGTGGATACTTGTAGCATTCTCCAAAGTGAAGGTGTGTAACAACTGTAGTCTTTTTCATTCTCTGTGTTTCTCAAAAATTAAGAAAATAAACTTTACAATGAAATAATAAGAGCAAAATTTTTTTTTCTTTTTTTTTTTTTTTTTAGGTAGGTAATTTCTCTTTAAAAATAACTCGCTTCATAGACTATAAAGAATGTATTTGGACAGTGGAAATATGCAAGATTCAGAACATTTTTAGTACTCTCCATGTTTGCTTACAAGCAAAGTTCTGGATTTTTTAACCCTTTAAAGCAAATTTTGCATGAAATTTCATCAAAACAATACTACAAAGATAAATAATTTAAAAAATTTATGGATTGACAGTGATTGCAGGCGCGTAAGATGTGAGTGAGGAATGAGCAGTTAAAAGGTCTGAAAAATGAGGCACCAGAAGATACAACATTTACTATGTGGGTTTTCATGAAGTCCAAGGTAGAAAATCGGCAGGCAGGCTAAGTTGCCTCATTGACAAATCCGGACTCTCAGATGGATATGAGTTTTGTGTGGATAATCCTAAACAAACACCAAGAAGTTAATGTAAGTTAAGGGAGGTTGTAGGTTCCACTAATGCCTGTCTTTCAAGTACTTACCTGACTTCCTAAGAAGTCACTTTCTTTTTTTTTTTTTCTCTTTTTTTTTTCCTTGTTCTTTGGTTGTCTATTTAATCTTGATTGGGTCTGTTACTAAATGCCTCTTAGCAAGTATGGCTGGTTTAACAGTTGGGCTTCCTTGTAAGTCCACAAAACAGGTAAAAATAATAAGATATTAAGAAATCTTTGGAAATAGTGTGTCCTGTGGAAGAGTTCATACACCAAGGATTAGCACAAAATTGAAATAATAATGCAGTTTAACTAAAATAAATAAATAAAAGGTAATACAAAGTCTCTTTTCTGTAGCCTGTTCAGACCTAAATAAAAAATGGTGATACATTTGTTGCACTGCATACTTTCAATAAAGAAAAAATGCTAAACATGTAGGGAGTGAATTTTGGCAGAAGTTAAGTAGGTAAATTGTATAAATCATGTGGGAACAACATTTATTTTGTTAAATCATTTTTTCTAAATCTTAATACATAACTTAGATTAATTGCGAAGTGTTGTATTTTTTAATCTGCATTTCTCAACTTAAATAAGCTATATCCTTGTCATATGAAAAAAAATATCTATAGCTCTTTCTGTATTAATAATTCTTTGAGACCCCCAGCAAGGGTTTTTGGCTTCTGCAACGCTGATATCATGGAGAATAAAAATAATATTTCTCCTACACATCAGTTAGCTAGGAATCAGATGCTTTAAAAAAAAAAGCTTGCCTACTTCAGCAGTGAATAAGAGAAAAACACAGTTAATGATGAGATAAATCATGCAGGTCTAAAATTAAAGATTGCAGTGGGAAATCTCTGTATTTTACTGCTAGTTTTCAAGTAAAGGAATCTTGAAAATGCGTGTCTTGAGTTCATTGAAAGAACAGTAACCCAAGGTTTATTTGATGTCCTTTATTTCAACTGACTCATGTTCATATTATATTCTGTTTTTTCAGTCTTCTATAAATTGATAGTTTGTATAAAAGCTAGGTAAATGCCTTTGTTAGACCATATACATCATTTTAGATAATACCACAGGACTTAGCAACTAGCCATGTAACTTCTAATCTTCTACAGAAGGATCACACAAATACTTTGGACACTGGATGTATGCATGCAATCATTTTTCCAATATATGAAAATAGCAAATATATTAGAATTAGGTTATGATTAAGGAATGCTTTGTGAATATGAAACAAAAATAGCTATTAATCAGTAACTTTTATGAATATGTCAGGCATGTCTAATGTTTACACACAGCAAGTCAGCTACAGATTTTTTGAATACAAGCAGAGCAAATCAGATCCTTATTTTGTGTAGGCAAAAACTGCACAGCACCTATAAAATTTGTTAGTGCCACCTATTGTCAGGTAGTGGAAATGAGGATGTAGTTTACTGAAAACAATAGGGTGCATTGAAGCAGTTGGTTACACAAAAGGTTTTCAAAAGATTTTGGTAATTTACCTGCTTCTGTCTGAGGTTAAGAGTGTTGCTGTCAGCTGAGGTACGCAAGGCAGAAGAGAAAATACTCCTCTCCTAACTGACTTCTTCCCTATGGGTAAAAATGAGGACCAAAGGGCCTAGCATGTATGTGTTTTCCATGTTCATTTTGAGATGCATACATAAACAAACTCATGCAAACTTTGCCTGCTTGCAAACTCATCACAGAATGAAGCTGTCTCCAGAGAAATTGTGCCCGGCCTGCTGCTCCAGAAAAGTTAAGGGTGGATGGTTACTCTCTATCTGGAGAAATCTCACAAAAGAAAACTACTTCACATGAGGACACACCAAGATTTATTCGTTGGGTAGATTCTTATTCCTGCTGTATCCTCCTTAAAGATCCCTGTCTTTCTATTCTGCATTAGATAACAAAAACTAGCCACAAGATAGAGCATGTCTTCCAGGCACTGAAAGTACACATACTAAGAAAAAGGGCAATAAATGTAATTTATTACAGGACTTTACCCAGTATTTGCATTATTGTTGTATGCTGAACTCAGATAATTGGACTAAAATAGTGTTAAGACTGAAAATTCAGGCATTTAGTTTAGGATAGTTGACCATTTAAAGAGCCCAGTGAAGTTTTTAGCTGGATTTCTCTTGTGGGTGAATACAATCACATGTAAGAATTAAAATATATTTTTTTTTCTGAGATTTGGAAATTCGGCTCTGTTCAGAGGTAGAGTGAAAACATTACATTTAAAATTTTATCAGAGCTTTTTAAACTTCCAACTAAAAAGTCACAACAAGTAAACAAAAACACCTAGCAAATGAAAATGGTAGGTTTTGGCAGCATGACATTTTCCAGCTACTCTTACAATGCTGGCAAAATTCAGCCAATTTTTAAAGAACTTTGAATTGTGTATGCTACAAAATACAATTCTGTTGAACTCCTAATCAGTGCAAATACCAGAAGTCCTCTGTGAGACAGTCAGGATGAGAGTAATACACTGAAGACCTGAATCTTACTTTGCCTCTGCCAAGCAGTCATCTACTGAGCTGGGCAATAAGCAATTCCAGAAAATGTTTATGATTAGTCACCCTGTGTTGCTCATTTTCTTGGTACCAACAGAAAGATTTGTTACCTGAAATCCAGGGATGTTGTAGCATGGCACAGGAACATACTAAGCACTTTATGCTCAGTATATGAGCCAAACAGCCAAGTTATAGTATATATATCTTGACAAATATTTCCAGTCAGTTTAGACTTTGAAACACAGCTGATTTTTATACCTTATTTACCTTGCCTTGCCACACCTTTCTGTTTGCTGAAAATTTCTTCTTAATAGCTATTTGATTTTTTTTATAATTTTTTAATGAACAAGCTGGGTATTAATATACCAAAAAACTGGAAAACTTTAGCATATCTTTAATGGTGAATATATACATAATTAGAGAAAATAATTAAAAGAGTAAGTAGCAATGTGTTTGACAAATATCTACCAAGTATTTGCTCAACACTATTTTAAGCACAAAGGAAAACTCAGTCCCATTTTGACTGACATTTTAAACAATCACATATAAAGGCAAAATGCAGTAGAACAAAAATGCATCTGAGTAATTTAAAGCAAGGGATGCTTCTCTGTAGTTTTACTTTTGTAGATAGACAGCATAGGCTTTTCTGAAATCAGATACTGACATGTTAACTCAAGTGTCAAATGCAACAAAACCTTACGTATGTGGTTTCCATTGCCATCTCCACAACAGTGTTGTACTTTGATCTGTCAGGTAAAATGATACTCTACTCACTTCTCTTAATGTAAATAAGCTTTACATTTAATTATGGAATTGTAATTAGATCTTCAGTAATTATTAATGAGAATACCTACATTATATGAGTTGATTAAAACACAAAACATAATAATACTATGGTAAAAATTCCTCTTGGCACAGCACATTTTTTAAGAGACAAGAGTCCTGTAACTGCTACTTTAGGCACCATTGCTTGAATTTGTAGTTCATCCCTTTTTTCAGCTACAGGATGCCTGTGAGAAATAAAGGTGTTTCTGTCTTCAACCTCACCGAAACTCACTGATTCTCAAATGCCCACACTTAGTCACAGTAAGTATTAATAAAAGGCCATACAAACTTATCAGCAACAAAATAATTTTGCTCCATACCAATTTAAGTGTCCTAAAAAGAGGATTTTTAAACTATTGGCTTTTAGTGGCTTTAAAATGGATAGGATTACCTAGATGTTGTTAGCATAATTGGTCCTTCTTTCACCTGACTGTTGAGCAGATGTTACAGTAAATAGCAATGGAAAAATAGTTGTATGCAACTCTGCTTCTCAGAGCTTTATCTCTACTACTGATAATTCTTGACATTTAAGCAAGCATAACTCTCTGAATCCCCATGTCTGTATTTTCCTTCCACGTTCAGTTAAAATAGCTGCTTTTCCCAGCTCTCTGCCTTTGCTTTTCTTGCTGTTCTGTATGCTCTTAATTAAGAATAATAACTTCCAGTAATAATTTCAGCTTGTCTTTGATGCACTGGGCTTTTAGTAAGACACCTTTGATTTTAGGAATCACATCACTTTTCTTGAACAAATATTTGTTGGATGGTGGTTTGTTAAAACAATTTTGCTTTCAAACTTTGCAGAATTTGAAGTTTATCTGTGTACTACTAAATTCATTTTTACTTCCTTTACCCTACAGTTGCCATAAAGTTCCAATATTTTATGTAAGGTCAGTTGGACACCCAATAGTATATGGTTTAATCAGAGATGTAAAAAAAAATGGAGAAAGACTGTGGCTGCTGAGCAATGAAGACAATTACTGTCAGCTAGGTGTTAGAGTTTTGGAGGTACAAGATAGAAAGAGGTATGAATACCCAGGAGGTATATGAGAAAAAACTACAGAGTCCTGGGATTTTAGCTTTTGGGACTATCTGTATCTGTTTTTCACCACAGAGTAGTAACCCATAGTAAATGCTACCTTGTGGGCAGTTATTTAGTTCAGACCACTGTAGCTAACTAGATATATGGCCTCACAGAGATATGAAGACATTGAGTAACATGTTGAAGGGCTCATCACAGGTTTAGGATGTGGTAAAGTTTATTGTCTGTCTCTCAGATGGTACAGGACAGAGATATGTTTCTGTTCATCTAAAATAAGTTTTTGCTTAAAAGTACACTTGCAATATAAAATGTTTTACTCCCCTGAGTGTCCTGTGTTTGAAGCCTGTGTCTGCATAAAGGTTATAAAACTTAAGTGTTGGTGATTTGGAGAGAACATTTTGTCTGGTTTGAAGAAATACAGCAAATAATCAGGAAATGAGATGGGGAAGATACTCAAATTACTCTTATAGCAGCCAGAGACACTGGAGAAAAGTTCTTAGTTTATATTCAAAGCCATTAGTCATATCATGTTATGAAAAGATGCTGGAGCTTGAGATTCTAATCACAATCTAACCATGGTCTGAAAAGAATAAGATCAGTAAGAAAGGAAGAGCTCGAACTAAAGAGCTCCATATTCACACATTTGGATACACGGAAATAATCTTTTTCTTTTTTCCAAGGCCTGTGCTATGTTTGTGTTGAGAAAAGATGCAGGATTAAGGAGGTCCTTCAGAAAAGGCGTTTGTATAATAATGTGTAGCTAATTGGAAGCTATCATTCATACTCAGCCACTCATTAGGTTTTACATTATTTCTCAGCTAGGGAAATTCTTTTCTGTCACCATGTATTTTTGTTTGGGTGAAGAAACTGGGCACTAAAAGAAGGGCCAAGAAATGATTAATTATAGAATAAAAATTATTATAATAGACTTAACATCTGTTTCCCTGGTTTGATTAAACTCAATCAAGCCCTCATTTTATTTTATTGATAAGTTGCAAAAGCCAATATTGTACTTTGAATGCACAATGCTTATGTCAGTGGAGGCAACTAGACTGCATAAGGTTCTACTCTAAGGACAGTGGGATATGCACATCAGTGGAAAAATGAGTAGAGTGGCACTTGGTTTTGTTTAGTCAGTTTTTTTGTATACCCTCAAAGATAATTTGTGAATGTGAATGTTCACAGATTTTGACTAACACAGCTCATTCCAAGGCCTGATACTTGGAGAGGCACCATTAAGTCAAAGTGAGAGCAACATGTAGGCAAGACAGCTTGAAAGAGCAAAAAGGTCATTATGTGGCCATTATCACCTGCACATTGCTGTGTTCTGCAGCCATTATCTTTGCATATACTGTTTGCCCAGGAGCTTTGTCAGAATCTACTAAGACATAGAAATTATATAAACAAGACTTTTTTGCTGGAAGATATAAAAATGCTGGCTTACTTAAAAGCTTTTGAAGCAGACCCAACAGCAGCTAGACTGCTGAGGCTTTTGTGCTTCCTCTTGTGATATGGGGCACACCTGCATAATGACTTAGGAGGAAGGATGAGCACTCCCATATGCAGTTGGGTAACTATCTTGCTCAAAGCTGAAGAAGCTAAGCATCATGTATTGTAAGTGACAAAACCTCACGGCTTAAATGGTGAATAAATGAACACGTGATAGATTTATCTGTGCAAAGGGGATTGGGCTCTTGTCATGTTTGTTGTATTTCTTAATGAGCTCATAAAATAAAGTTTAATTTACAGAGTACATTGTCCTGTAAAGTTTAGAGAACGAAGTGAACTGGAACAATGAACAAAAAGAAAGATAAATTAAACAGCTAGGTTATACCTAAAAAATTTGTGTCTCCTCTAGTTCTTATATCAGTTACTGTTCTAATATTCTTTGGGCTCCCAGTAATTTTTAACTCTGAGTCATTTTTAATATGCACAGTAAGCAGGTGAATTTCCCTCAGATGTAAACAAAAAGGTTGAAGGTGATCTGCCTAAACATGATCAATATTTACAGGCACAGTCTGATGTAATCCACCTGAGATCAGAGTTATGGAGAGGAATAATCTTTTAAGCTCCTGAAAGACAATAGCTTTTTCATTTAGAAATTTTGACATCAAACATCTTTTTATTTTATATTGTATCAAGGATGTCTATTCATGCTGCAGTGTTTTGCTATACAGTCACCTCCTGCAGTGCTTTCACTAAGGGACTTGCATAGACTTGAGAGCTGCAGCAGGAGGATCTGTAGCAGTGGCAGATCAGCTCCTGTATGCAGAAATATTTTAAAACTGGTCAGGTTAGTCTCTGCAACTATCTCCTTTTTCCTGACGCTTCAGACATGTTGGAAGTAGACCTGAATGAGATGCCTACATTTACCTGACTTGCGGGTTTAATGGGTGAAAGGAAAGAAATACAGATAGAAAAAGCCATGTCTAAAGACCAAGAAAATCAATTTTCAAGACAGGCTGCCAAAGCTCTAGTAGGAAGAAAAAAGAAAAATCCTGCTGTTAAATATAAGATCTTGTTTGATTTTTAAAAGATGTGTAATTCTTTTTTTGGGAATGAATACCTTAGGCTTACTGTGGGAGAGGATCAGGTTCAAGACCATGTTAGGAACAAGGAGAAAATGGAAGACCCAGAGAACTACAGACCAGTCAGTCTCACCTCTGTGCCTGGCAAAATCTGGGAGCAGATTCTCCTGGAAAGCATGGAAAGGCATATATGAAAAACAATGATGTAGCTGGTGACAGCCAGCATGGCTTCACTGAGGGGAAATCCTGCCTGACCAATTTGGTGGCCTTCTGCAATGGGGCTACAGAACTGATGGATAGGGGCAGAGCAGTTGACATTATCTACCTGGACTTGTGCAAAGCATTCAACACTGTCTTGCGCAATATCCTTGACTCTAAACTAGAGAGACATCAATTTAATAGATGGACCACTCAGGGGATAAAAAATTGGATAGATGGTCACACACAAATAGCTGTGGTCAATGGATCAGTGTCCAGCTAGGGACCAGTAATGGGTGGTGTCTGTCATGGGATGGTGTTGGGACTGGTCTTGTTCAACATCTTTGTCAGCAACATGGACAGTGGGATTGAGTGTGCTCTCAGCAAGTTTGCCAATGACACCAAGCTGTGTGGTTCGGTTGATATGCTGGAGGGAAGGAATGCCATCCAGAGGGACCTTGACACGCTTGTGAGATGAGCTGATGCCAACCTAATGAAGTTTAACCATGCCAAGTGCAAGGTCCTACACCTGGGTCAGAGCAACCCCAGGCACAGCTACAGGTTGGGCAGAGAAGAGATTCAGAGCAGCTCTGTGGAGAAGAGCTCAGGGGTGTTGGTTGAAGAGAATCTTAACAAGAGCCATTTCAGTGTGTGGTTGCAGGCCAGAAAGCCAACCATATCAAAACAAATGTGACCTTTTGAGGAAGGTTGAAGGAGGCGATTGTGCCCCTCCACTCTACTCTTGTGAGACCTCACTTGGAGTACTGTGTGCAGTTCTGGTGCCCTCAACATAAAAAGGACATGGAACTGTTGGAACAAGTCCAGAGGAGGGCCACGAGGATGATCAGGGGACTGGAGCACCTCCCATATGAAGACAGGCTGAGAAAACTGGGGCTGTTCAGCCTGGAGAAGAGAAGGCTGCATGGAGGAGACCTCATAGCAGCCTTCCAGTATCTGAAGGGGGCCTACAGCGATGCTGCAGAGAAATTCTTTATCAGGGAATGTAGCGATAGGACAAGGGCTAACGGGTTCAAACTTTAACAGGGGAAGGCTAGATCAGACATAAGGAAGAAGTTCTTTACTGTGAGGGTGGTGAGGCATCGGGACAGGCTTCCCAAAGAAGCTGTGAATGCTCCATCCCTGACACTGTTCAAGGCCAGGTTGGACAGAGACTTGGATGATATTGTCTAGTGTGTGGTGTACCTGCCAATGGCAGGGGGGTTGGAACTAGGTGATCTTAAGGTCCTTTCCAACCCTAACTATTCTATGATTCTATGATGCTGAGATACTACTGAAGACAGATCAGCAAAAAAACCTGTAAAGACTGATTGTGAGAAAAGTAAACTTTCATAGAACACATTATGTTTTCTTCATACCTGAAGTCCTTTTATGTAGTCTAAAGATTTTTATCAGGTTATTAGTTGCATATTAAGCAATGATAGTGTGCTGAATCAAAAACAAAAAAAGAGAAAAAAGAGAATGCTAATATCAGTGCAACTCAGTACTAATTACTTGACAAGTTGTGTTAAAACTTGGGATATGAGTTGGCAACTGTTAAACAGCTGTTGTTAGGCAGACCAAGAACATATTATAGGGCTACATGTTGCTTTGGTTTTTTGCATAAGAAAGAGCAGAATTCTTCTCTTAGGCTTGTGGAGAATTATCTAAACTCTCTTAAAGTGTTTCTGGCTCTTTTTGGTTTATTTTCCAGGTTTCTAAAAAGCTGAGGGTCTAAGGAATTTTCCCAGATTGGATGCTCACTTAGTCTGATATGGCAGAGAACGTGTCACCTAAAAAGTCAAATCTTAGATATGCTTACACACATAGTCCATATTGGCAGGATTTCTGGGGAAGGTGCAGACATGTAGTGCCTTCCTTGGGCTGAGGAAGTGTGCAAAACTTGGGAGCTCATAAAAATATTGGGATTTATACCTTTTTTCCCTAAGCATATGCTTATATACATTATACGTAGGATGCTAAAACATTTTTTACAAGACTAAGGTTCTGCACCTTCTCAATGTACATGGCATGACTTTGCCTGTCTTTTTACATGAAGAGATTAATAATGAGGTATTTCTGTACAAAATTATTCAAGATGGACACATATTTGCACTTTTTGTTGCAAGGAACTTACCAAGTGTTCTGTTGTGAATTTTCTGCTAGCAGTGAGATGAAATTCTTTTTTACACATTTCATGTTTATGTCACTTTCATATCATAGCTAGTAAAGACCTAAATCAGAATTAAACTGAAAATGTTCTATTACATCTTCTATTGGAACAGATTAATCTAAGAGGGAATTGTAACTTCAATTGTAAACACTTTTATCTTAAGCAGAATTATCAAGCTGAAAGTTTACAAATACTTATTTCAGAAACAAACACCCATTCTATTAACCAACACTTCTATATTCTTATTCACATGGAATGATTTTCATTCATGTAGCCATTTATTACATAATTCATGGGATCATTTATTTTATCTGCCTGCCACTCAAAATAAATTGCCAGTTTGCAAGCAGAGAGAACTCATGTCTGGTTTATTTTGCATATTTCTATCGGTTCTTTAAAATGATTAAAAGTATAGAGCTGAACACATGCCCGCCCCCCCCCCCCAAAAAAAAAAGGAAACCAAACAAAATCATTATGTCAACTAAAATATTTTAATAATGAATAATATACTTTGCTTACTTATATCATTATACTGATCTCCCCTTGGATTTACAGAGTATATTTAAAAATATTTACAAGCCCAGAATCTACTAGAGAAGTGACTTTCTGTTCCCTGCTATTTTTATTGTACTTTATATTGGAGCAAGCTGATGCTGAAATATTAGACATGCAACTCCTCAACTAATCTGCAAAATGCTGAGTTATTTTTCAGGATCTGAAATTACTTCAATATATTGAGAGCACATGGTGCACTGTAGTGAGATTATATACAGCAGTACATTGTAGAACATAATCTTGTTTTGCTTGAAAATGTTGCAAAACAATAACTAAAGTGGACTTTCCTTAACAATAAGTAATCTCTGAAGATACCTTGCTACAGCTTCATAGCTGAGTCCTAGCATGAGAAGCAAAATTGTTCAAAATCAGTGTTTTGCTTCTTGTTCCCAACATTTTGGGAGACCAATGACTTAAACCTGATAGTTTTAGACCATTGTTGAAGGACAAAGACTATTCTTTATAATATGCTAAAAGCTTGACAAACTCAATATGTAATGAAATTCAGAGGTTAGTCTGCAGGATCATGTCTTATACATTTAGGTTTTTCCTGCGTTTTCAAAGCAGTGATCTAGGTCTTGAGCTACATAGCATAGCTACCCTGTTGTTACTTACTGTTGCAAGGTCACATAGAACAGTATGCAATGTTACATTTCACACAGCATGCACTGAAATGTCTAGACTATTAAAAACAGCTTAAAATAGTCTTTCTGAACTTTCCATTTCAAAGCATTTCAAAACAGCAAACAGTAGAAAACCTTTCTGGAAATAGCAGAGTTTTAAAAAACCCAGATCTGTGGTTTTATCTTTTGTATGGTGGGAAGAAAGGATAGCATGGAAATATTTCTCCATCATCCTAATTTTATTGCTTTCCAGCAATTATGCTGAGGAAGAAAATTTTGGAGTCCGTATTCTGGCTTGAACCCATTTGACACAGTACCCCTCAATATTATTTTGAAAACTCCTGTGTCTAGGTCTGTTTTGAAAAAAAGCATGCATGAGATTATAAAGGACAAACAACTGTTATGAGGAGAGGGGACAAAAATTTTTAAGCTCTTTTTGTTAAAATTTTTCCTCAATTTGACATGGCTGTGCTGCTCCTAGTGTGTGATTCCTTTATACTCTGCATGATATTTTATAACACTTCATTTTGAACAATCCAAGATAAAGGACACTAAAGGAACCCTTTGTCCTTGGGGATTGTAAAACACAGATTTATGTCCTTATGCCCATGTGCCTTCTTGCAAATTTACTAGTAGGTGACTTCAAGGTACACAAGAAAATTTTATTTTCTTTGCTGTTCATTCAAGAAATAGTCTCTTTTTCTCATGAGCTGAATTCAGAATTCTCTCTACCCAAAGACATCCTGCCAAAGACACTTCCAGATCCCAAATGTCCTCAGTGGTTTTCTGAAACATAATAGCTGAAATGACTAGGACATTTTTCTGTTTTCAGTAGTCTATTTCCTCTCCATTTGCTGATGTCACACTGAGATGCCAATTAAAGATGATATGTGCAAATCATTTAGGGTTATAAAGAGATAAAAGAAAAGATTACAAAACACGAGGTCATAGCTTGACAATTAAGGAGGCAATAAATGAAGATGATTTATGGAGGGAAATTAAAGCAGATAGGAATGGAAAGCCCTGATTAATTCATTCATTTAAAAACATTTTGCTTAGATGTAGAGCTGAAGAATACGCTTTTATTACCTGCCTTCTCTGACAAATTGTTTAGCTGAAAACAATAGAGCTCAGTCTGAGTTTGAAAAGTACATTTATCAATGGATAACTGTTAAAAAATCAGTCCTGAATTAGCTGAGGTCTTCACATAAGGAAAAAGGCAGAGATAACATAATACCCAAACTGAGAAATGCTACCCACTGATCAGAAACTGGAGGAAAAAAAAGTGGGATCAAGAAAAGGAGACAAATTTCTTTTTTTCTGCAATTCAAGAGAACCTGGTTAAACAAGACAGAGTCTCATTTTAACCCTGTTCACTTTCAGCCTGGTAGACTGGCAGATATGGTTTATTCTTCATACCCACTAGTTCTTATCCTAGATGAAGGTCTGTTCGCAAGAACGTAATTTAGCTGAGATTTCACTTGTCAGAGCCTTCTTTCAGACAGAAACACAAAATCATAAAATAGTTTGAGTTGAAAGGGACATTCCCCCTGAATAAGCAGGGACATCTTCAACTAGATCAGGTTGCTCAGAGCCCTGTTCAACCTCACCTTGAATGTTTCCAGGGATGTGGCATCTACCACCTCTCTGGGCAACTTGTTCATTGTAAAAAATGTATTCCTCATATTAGACTGGATCTACCTTCTTTTTAAACTATTACCCCTTGTCCTATTGCTACATGCCCTAGAAAGGATTCAATATAAGGTGTCCCTGGAGGCGTCTCTTCTGCATAAACCACCCAAACTCTCTCAGCCTCTCCTTACAGAAGAGCTGCTCTAGCCCTCCAGTCATTTTGTGCCTCTCCTCTTTGGACCCTCTCCAACAGGTTCCTATCTTCCTTGTGCTGGGGACTCCAGAGCAGGACACACAGTATTCCAGGTTGGGTCACTCCAGGGTGGAATAGAGGAGCAGGATCTCCTTGCTTGACCTGCTGGTCAAACATTTTTTGATGCAGCACAGGATATAGTTGTCTTTCTGGGCTGTGAGTACACCTTTGCTGGGTTAGGTTTAGCTTTTCATCCATCACTACCCCCAAGTTCTTCTCTGCAGAGCTACTCTCAATCACTTCATTCCCCAGCTTATACCAGAGGTTCATTAGGTTAAATTGACTGGTTAGGTTAGATGCCTAAACATCTTCAGGGTCCTCTGCAGGCCCTGTAAGAAGAGCTTTGACATCTTTGCCTCCAAAGGAAGATTAATCTAGAGAGAACTTATTTCCCACAGCAGTTGCACTAGTCCCATTTGACTATCAGCTGGCCAGAAATGGAAGAAAGCCTTGAAAGCTGTTCCCGTAAACTCGTTCGTGGGCCTGAGTACCCCTAAAGAGGGACTGTCTGAATTCTTTACTGCCTTCCTGTGGGCTCAGCCCTTATCCCTTACATGCTGCTCTTCCAGCCGCAGGAGAAAATCAGATTTGTCTTTGGAAAACAGTCCTTTAACCAGATGAAGGCATAATTTGGAATCAGATGTAACATTTTTGTTAGACTGGTTGAGGTAAATGATAAAGACAAAAAAGCCTGTAGGTGCAGAACCTCTTCTTGATATTCCCAGATTTCTTTTTTTTTCCAGCTGATCCAAAGAAAGCTATTTCCCCTCTGAATAAACATTTCCTTGCTGACATCTTTAGACCATGTTGCCTGTAATGATGCCTTTAATAGAAAGCAAAGAAACACTTCTGGGTAGAAAAGACGCTCTGATTGAAAGTAACCTGTACTGTAAATTTATAGCAAAATCAGTGATCACAGATGTGACAAAATTTCTCTGCTGTCTTATGGTTTGGGAGTATGTTGGGTCATAGAAATGTGAATTCATGGACTGGGATGGTTCTTCTTGTAACCTTCCTCTCAAGCATGTTTGTGGGATATATCAGCAGTTTGTTATTTTACTTAAGTAAAGGTTGGGCTCCAAGGTATTGATTGCCTTGGAGGCCCTACTGACTTTACCATTCTAAACATGAACATATTATCAACTTCTGGTTTAAATTCTGCATGCAGTCATGATTATACACTAATTCTAGAACTTTCTAGCCAGTTTATTAACTCTTTAATGGAAGCTGTTGCAATTATGGATGTTTGCCAAAGGTGGGGTCCCAAGAAGACATGCACAGAAACCATTCTAGAACCTATAATAGAAATGCAAGGTGATCTGTATTAAGAAAATAGAAAAACCAAATGAATATTCATTTACATTAAATACCTGCAAAGTGTATATATACATATATAAATAAACATGCATGTATATTCATGTATAGCTATATACATATATGTGCATATACGTATATGTGGTTGTCTTTATATATACACATATATATATACATACATGCCAACATAGACCATATATTTCTTCTTTTTCCTCAACCCCCCCCCTCCCCCCAGTTCTATTTAATAGTAGTCAAGGGGGGAATGTTTTCAGAGAAATTTTTAACCCTGAAGCTTGAACCTTTTCTTTTTCCTCTCTCCAGCTTTTCTGCCATAGATAACAAGCCATGAGCACATCTTTAAGAACTCTTCAGGTAGCCGACAGTGAGAGCTTTCAAGCTTCTCTGTTCGTGTCCCAGAGTTGGAGTGTGACTTTTCCTCTCTCTCTTGTCACCTGAACACCAATTTTGCTTTTTCATTCTGATGAATTTTAACCACTTGTGAATAGGACTTTGCCCGTCTGGGATCTTCCCAATTACCCCCCTCCTTCTGCCCCTCCCATATTACAGCACACCTCACTGTAGTATTTGAAGCCATTGGCACACTGTTTAAGCACACATTCACTTCTCTGCACAGAAAATCTCTGTGGGTCAAGAGTAAAACCCACTGCTTCCTTTTTACACCAAAGAGAATTCTTAAACTCTGCAGAAACTCTGCAATTTCTAAAGTCAGTGCAGAAAAAATGATAAAAAAAATCACTGCTTTCTGTTTAAAGTCAAAATGTAAAAGAATAAGACTGTCTTGGATGTTCTGAATGTCTTTTCCCTACATGTTTTAAAACTGTACCAACCTAATAAAGAAGTATACAGAAAGTATGGGATCGCTATTATTCCAAAGGAACTTTTCTTTTTGCTAGGGTGAGATAAAACACATTAAGAACTTGGAGTCTGCAGCACATGAAGGTGAAAATTTGTGTTACTGTTTCCATTTGTACAGTTTCTGGTTTGCTTCTTGCCACAGCTGGGAGTGACTGGAACAAAACATCCCTTCTGTGCTCAGGATTTATGGTCATATGTACATTTCAGAAGACAAATAACAAAAAAAAGTTCAGTGGTACTACTAATAAACTGTAGTATCAGAATTAAAGTAAACATACATGTTAAGGGCATCGCTATTTGGAAAATAATATTACAAGGATAAGTAAGGTTTACTGGGTTGTCGTTTTTTTATAAGTGGATGATAAACTGGATCAGGCTTTGAACTTTTTAGTTGCAATTACTGAAGCAAGCAGCACTGTCAAATCCAGTTCAATTACTCCCATGAATAATGACTTACTGAATCTAGTTCATAAATAATTGACACCTACCACCTTGGAGTTTCCTCTCTATTGGGTAAAAACTGTAACATGTCAGCCAAAATGAACAGCTATAGGGATGTTTTTGGCAAAGATGAGAAACCCCTCATAAGTCAGGATACCCACAACTGGCACACAGTATGGAATTCTGAGGAAAGCCGGGCAGGATGATGTTTTTTGCATTTTACACAATTTCTATTTAACTTAATAAAAATAAATAACATTTCTTTCTGATTGTAACTTTGCTTCCAAAAGCATTGGCTAACATTTTCAATCTGATATTCTTAGCACAACTTAAACTTTAGTCAGTCAATTTGATAAAGGGATAAAGACATCAAACCACCATAGCAGTTAGCCTGACTTCTCTTCAGACAAAGAGTTCAATTTACCAAAACTTTCCAGGATATTACTAGAATCTGCCAGATATGGATCTAGACACATTGGCTTTCTAGAGATACAAAGAAACGCATAGGTGAATGACAAACAAACTGACTCACAAAATAAATGAGTTTTGACTTATTTTCCAGATATTGCTATTCAAAACCAACATGAGATTAGGAGTTGGAAAGCACCCTTCCTTTGAGTTCTGTTCCTAGTCTTCTCGAGTTCTGTTGAAAATTTCATCAGTGAATTAAGTTCATTTAAACAAATTTACATCCAACAATAAGTGTGTTTAATTTACCTGAGTTTTTTTAACCTAAGCTGATTTTACAGATGAATAAATAGCTTCCCATCACAGTCAATATTTTCAATATAAGGCACTTTTGCATCTTTTGCATTAGGCTTCTCATTGAGGACTCTTTGCCAGTATTTGTGATACATAAATATATAGTATACACAATATATGTCTTTCATGGACACCCCCTTGTCATGGGGAAAGAGCTTGCATGCCCCTGTGAGGTTGGAAGCTATGCTGGTGGTGGCAGAAGCCTCCAGTAGGGTCTCCCATGCCAGACAGGTCTCAACTGAAGAGTCAGACAAAGTGTATCCATGGGCAGGATGGGCTCACTAGCTTTCGAGCAACCATCCCAGGAGAAGGACAACTCTAACTTCAAACCTGGGCAGATGGAGCTCCTTTAGCCCTGTAAGTCCATCCACATAAGAGAAGGACACTCTAACCAAACCTACAACCTGAGGACTTTGTTGTCACTGTCCAAGCTTGCTAGGCTCTGGCAGATAAACCTCAGGTGTAAAGGGTGGGGCCAGTTCTGCACATGTTTTGCCTCACCTAAAAAATCCACTGTGCAGACCCGAAGAGTTTACCCACATTTGCAAAGCCCTGTAGCGACAGGCAACGGATGAAACAGCAGGTGACAAGGTGCACTGGAAGTTGCAGACCAAACCCTGCTTGCAGGTGATTCAGGACATCGGTCGCTCGAGACTGGCCCAGGAGATGACAGTCTTGTTCGGCAGCATCCTGAATGACCAAGCAGCATTTTTTCTCAAACAGAACACTGCTTGCTCCATATGGAGAGAGGCCTAGAAAAGGTGGCCTAACCAAAGCTCATCTCCCCCTCCACCTGGTTGGCTAGCTGTGGCCAACAAGCATCTTCTATTGCAGTCGATTAAAAACAAAGAGACAAAGGCACACACCTGCCTCCAAAGGTGTGTCCAGATTGACACTCATGTTGGAACATCAGAACCATTCTTGATACAGCAAACAGTGGGTGTCCTGAGCTCCATTCTGCACTAATTGCCCACAGACTGTCATGACTCAACATCAATATTCCTGCTCTCAGTGAAGTTCAACTTCATGAGGAAGGTAACCTTAAAGAGAATGGTGCCAGCTATGCACTCTACTGGTCAGGCAAATCCAAAACTGAAAGTCATCTTTCTGGAGTTGGCTTCATGATTAAAACCTCCATCATCTCTAAACTTGAAAATTTGTCGATAGGTCATTCCAATTGTATTATTTCCTTACGTCTTCCATTGCACAATAAGCAACATGTTGTTCTTTTCAGCATATATGCTCCAACTCTGCAAGCTGACCCTGCAGAAAAAAGACAAATTCTACTCTGATCTGCGTTGCCTCACTCAAAAGGTTCCTATAGATTATAAGATCATAATCCTTGGTGACTTCAATGCCTGAGCGGGTAAGAACTTTGAAGCTTGGAAAGGAGTACTAGGCAAGCACGGTGTTGGTAGCTGCAATGATAATAATCACCTCTTACTAGAGTTTTGCACAGAGCAGCAGCTTACCATCACCAACACTGTTTTCCAGCAGAAAGATAACAGAGGATTCTATGAGGCTCTGAAAGCAGTGTATGGACCCACATACCAGGTTCAAACCCCTTACTTAGTGCAGAAGGACAAACGTTTCTTACAGATAAAATCTCCATCCTGAATTGTTGGTCTGAATATTTTCAAACACTCTTCAGTGTTAACCATGCAGTCCAAGACAAAGGAATCCAGCACATTTTACAACATCCGGTAAAAAAAGATTTGTATATAGCCCCACCATGGGAGAGACTCTTAAGGCTATACAGCAAGTGAAAACTGGCAAGGCAGCTGGGATCAACAGAATCCCAACCAAAATCTGGAAGCCCGGAGGCCAAGCACTTCATGCTAAATTTCATGAGCTAGTTGTGCGTTGTTGGGAACAAGGTAAATTACCATCAGATTTTTGTGATGCAATCATCATTACTCTGTATAAGAAAAAAGGTGTAAAGTCAGACTGCTCAAGTTACTGAGGTATAACTTTGCTCTCCATTGCTGGAAAAATTCTTGCAAGAATACTATTGAACAGATTGGTACCTGCTATCACAGAAGAACTTCTACCTGAAAGTCAGTGTGGTTTTAGATCTAATAGAAGTACCACAGACAAGGTATTTCTTCTCAGACAACTGCAAGAAAAGTGTAGAGAACAAAATAAAGGCTCTATGTAACTTTCGTTGACCTCACCAAAGCTTTTGATACTGTGAGTAGAAAAGGCCTGTGGCTGATCTTGGAATGATTAGGTTGTCTCCCCAAGTTCCTCAAAATGATTATTCTGTTACATGAGGATCAGCAAGGCCAAGTTAGATATGGTGATACAGTGTCTGAACCCTTCCCAATAACCAATGGTGTAAAGCAAGATTGTGTTCTCACACCAACTTTATTCACAATCTTCTTCAGCATGATGCTTCAAAGGGCTGTGGTAGACCTCGACAAACAAAACAGCATTTATATTTGATTTCATACTGATGGGAGCCTATTCAATCTAAGGCAACTGAAGGCCCACACTAAGACCTTAAATCATCTTGTCCGTGAACTCCTTTTTGCTGATGATGCTGCCCTTGTTGCCGACACAGAAGCAGCTCTGCAGCGTTTAACATCTTGCTTTGTGGAGGTGGCTGAGCTTTTTGGGCTGGAAGTCAGCTTGAAGAAGACAGTAGCTCTCTACTAACCTGCACCACAAAAGATTACCAACACCCTCACATTACCATTGGCGAGTCAGAGATTAAGTCTGTTCAGCAGTTCAGCTATCTGGGAAGCATTACTTCCTCGGATGCCATGATCAACGAAGAGATAGACAACAGAATAGCAAAGGCCTATAGAGCCTTCGGGAAACTCCATGAAAGAGTCTGGTGCAATAAACACCTGAAGAAAAGTACAAAGATTAGTGTCTATAGAGCCATTGCACTGTCTACTCTTTTATATGGGTCTGAATCATGGGTTATCTACCACCATCACCTGTGACTCCTTGAACGCTTTTGTCAGCGCTGCCTCCATGCAATCCTAAACATCCATTGGACTGACTATGTGTCAAATGTTACTGTCCTTGAACAGGCAGGGGTCACCAGTATCGAGGCCATATTGCTGAAATTGCAGCTGCGCTGGGCAGGGCACGTTTCTAGGAAGAAGAATCATTGCCTCCCTAAGATTGTGCTCTACGGTGAGCTTTCCACTGGCTGCTTCAAAAGAAGTACCCCAAAGAAGAGATATAAGGACTCCCTGAAACGATACCTTAGCCTTCGTCATATTGACTATCATCAGTTGTCCACCTTGGCCTCCAATCGGGAGACTTGGAGACACACTATATGTAGCATCATTGTCTCCTTTGGGAATGCACACAAATTTAGTCTAGAGTAGAAAAGGCAATGTAGAAAGATTCTCACCCGCCTATACTACCCAAGGAGACCTTTTGTTGTGCTTTTTGTAACCGGATTTGCCTATCCCACATTGGCCTTTTTAGTCATCAACACACTTGTAGTAAGCGTGAGTAAAACCCTTCCCAAATCTTTGTTCGTGAAGTCAAGCCATGATGATGATGACACAATATATATTGTGAATCAAAAAGATGGTAAAGGAAAGGTTATCCTCCAAGGACCAAATGTTCTATTGAAATTCACGAGTCATTCTGTACTGAAATAGAAGTGCTGAGCATTTACATTAAAGCACATCTAGTTTTTAACAGAGCTGGTCTTGATCTTTCCTTTAGTTTGTCCACATCTCTGATAAGAGAGCTAGCAGGAGTTTTGCTATTTCTAGATTAACAGCAGAGGAAATAGAAATATTACAGCTGCTGCTCTGCATGTGGTAGTCAATAAGAAATACTGCATTTCAGATTCCCATGTTGAGATTTGCTGTCCCCACTATATCAGACAATAAGAGTACCTACAATGTTATACTAGCTTAAAAAAAAAACCAAAACAACCCCCCAAAAACCCCAAAACAAAACAAAAAACCTCAAAACAAACCATACTAAAAAACAAGCAAAACCAAAAGAAAATGATGCAGACAACCTGGGAGAACAAGGATAAATGCTTTTGTACACTGTTTTCCTAAAATCTGTGAAAATGAATGGCTTTATATTTATGAAACTGAAAAGCTTTCTTATTTAATATTGTAGTCTTAATGTGTTTCCTGAAGTTGTTCCTTTGGGAGTCTTGCCCATGCTTTAGAAAGTCCTTTTCCACTTTTCAGTAGGACACCTGCCATGAAAATCTGTGTTTGGTTGCAAGTGTGCAATTTCCATGTCCATAACAAAAACTTTAGCCATTAGATGTTGGGCTGCCAACTTCCTTTTTTTCACTCTTCTCTTAAGGGTCATCCTTATAAGTAACCTACTGTGTAGCTATACTATATGTTATCACATTGTTAATACTTTTACACTGAAGACTCATTAAGATATGTTACAGATTTACGTTTTTCTGGGTTCCTCATTATGTTGTCTTCTCAAGACAACCTATTAATATCTTGAAATTAACTGCAGTAGAAGATGTGCAGTGTTTGGAAATACATGGATTACTTATAAAACAGCAACAGAAAAGGGCATCAAGGACAAAAAAAGCTGCTTGAACTGATGTTTAAAATTATCCTGGTTCACTTTCCTTCACCAAACCTACGCACATCTAGTTATCTGCCTATTTTTGCATTGCTTGCATGATTGACTGTCTTCTTACTTCCTCTACTTGGTAGAACTCAGAATGGCATTGCTGGAGCACTTGCTATGTAGTAGTATTTTTTAAAGGAACAACTAATATCTCTGAGCTGCAAAAGCATGATAAAAATATGGTTCAAGAAAACTTTAAATATAAGGGTGAAGTGAATCATTTAACATAGAAAATGGTCTAACACATGATTCAGACACAGCAGGAGTCCTGGGACTCTGAAAGAACGTCTGTGACACAATGCAACAGTCAGTTTGTGATTCATAGTACTTATTTCAGATATTTTTTACATATTTAGAAAATATATTTAGGATGTTTAGCACATATTTAGATTATATTTTATGAAAAAAATAGTGCTATGGGGTGTTTGACTTGTTGAGGAAAAGAGTTTGGGAATGTGGAAGATACAGAGTGTAGGACATAGAGAATTGACAGTGGCCTGGGGAAAGGAATAGTATACCTGGAGAATTGTGACTAAATGAAAGAGGAACCAATGGAAGACAGATTACCGAAATCACACCAATGAAGAGGATTTTTTTTTTTTTTTTTGGTGGGGGGGGAGGAGGGGGGAAGGAGGTTGTGCTTTTTTAGAATCATAGAATCATAGAATAGTTAGGATTGGAAAGGACCTTAAGATCATCTAGTTCCAACCCCCCTGCCATGGGCAGGGACACCTCACATTAAACGATATCACCCAAGGCTTCATCCAACCTGGTCTTGAACACCACCAAGGATGGAGCATTCACAACCTCCCTGGGCAACTCATTCCAGCACCAGAAAAGTTTGAATAACGTATTTGATTTTGCCATAGATAATGGTCACCAGAAAGAGAAAATGAGGCGAAAACTTTGCAATCAGAAGCTTGAGGCTAGTGCAAGAAATAAAGTAAGCAGTGAAAGTAATTGAAGCTGAAAACTGGAAAGGGTCAAACTGTACAGGAGATACCTTATAGACATGTACTGGAAGTAGCACTTCCTAGCTGAAAGACTAGGACTAAATAAAATCAGTGTATTAGGAAAGATCTGTATGTGATGAATGTGCTTTCTAGCTTAAATCAAAAGTTATAATCCTGTTCAGAAGAGCAGGTTTCTGTAGAAACTGATTAAAATGTAGTTGCATTTCATGTAAACCTGTCTGAAAGCCAGTGAGAGGCACTCCGGGGCTTGAGCTTCATAAGAAAGCCAGTGCTCTTAGTAAAATAAATCTGCAGAGTGAAGGATTTAAGGACTCTTACAATGAGAATAGCAAAAAGTGGGTGTCCAAATAGAAACACTGACAGAGAATGTGTTTTGGTTATATGCTGTGAGGGTTTCAGTGCTGCCCACTTGAGCTAACATGGGTGAGTAGGGCCATGATTAATGGACATTTTTTAGCAGGCCGTATGTCCTTCATAACCACACAAAGTACTCTAGAAAGCCTCCTGGAAGCAACGATTCAACCTTGTGCCTGGGGAAGGGATAATTTATTTCTGTCATGCTTAATCTGTGCTTTTGCTCCAAATCACTTCCTAATGAAATTCATGAATGTTCACAGTTGTTACATCAAAATACCACGTTTTAAATATTGCTGTTTTAATTACAAAGTCAAACAACAAAATGTGGGAAAAAGATTAAAGTACGTGGCTGCAAATTTAATTTGGCTCCCTTCTGACTACATAAAAGTACATTTTTTAATTTTGTGATCCCTTGTTCTCCCGCTTTTTTGAACTTCCCAAACATGAAGAGGTTTTTATAGTAGCAGGCAAATTAGTTTAGTTGCTTGGAACTGTTTCCATGGTCAAAAATTTAGGGAAAACTACTATTTTTATTTCCATCCTTTGAAAAAGACATTTTGAATCAGATAGACCTATTTCACATTTATGTCTATTCATGTAAAAACCTTCCTGTACATGTGGGAGTATTTTAAACAATATTCAATTTTTTTTAAACCCTTTAAATATTTTAAATAATCTTAATGTTTTAGGCTTTGTCTGTAAGAGATGCAAGGGTTTCATGGCTCTGTTAGGGAATCAATTTTGATGCCACTGTTTGTAGAGATTTTTATTGGTTGCAGTGGAAAAGTTGGGATATATTTAGTGTTGCTCACTGTGAGGTGTCCCTGTGCATGGCAGGGGGGTTGGAACTAGATGATCTTAAGGTCCTTTCCAACCCTAACTGTTCTGTGATTCTATGAAAGCATATTCCGAAGTAACAAGGTAATTTTTGGATGATTTCTCAAGTAAATTTTTGCACAGGCTTAAATGTTCAGAGTTGAGTGACATATTTATCTGCAGCAAATGTATCTTCACAAATAATTGTAAAGGCTTCTAAGAAGATAACAGCAATGTCATGAATGAACATGACATTACCTCGAAGTAAGCTGTATTGTTTCTGTAGTCAGTACATTTCGACATTGACAACATTACTGAAGCTGGTTAATCAAGTTATTTGATATGATACCATTTCTTTTCCTGTGTGTGCTTTGTTTTCCCAGTCTGGTGAATACATTTGAATAATATGTTTTTGAGATAGTTTGGTAGCATCTAAATCTATTTTGTGAAAGGACATCTTTAGATGTTTAGATCATCTAAGCATCAAAGTATACTGAAGCCATAGGTAGGATTAAGATGAAACAATCAATTTTCAAAGAATTCAAGATGTATAACAGGACCACCTGTGATTCCAATCAAAGTTAATTGGGGATTTGTCTTTCTCCTGAATGAGATCAGAATTCAGCTGTGTATTGTTTATAAATGTAAATGTTGTACAAGAATGCAGCATTGAATCTAACGAGACAGTTCTCCAATACCTCCTTTCAAAATGTCAGTCATGTTAAAAAAAAATAAAGCAACAACAAATAGCAAATTGTCTTCTAGAGGTTCAAAGAATAATTCAAACTATTTCTCCTGATAACAGTGTATAAAATAGAATATCAGGGTTGTTTCCTTCTACCTCAAAGCGGCATAATAGCAAAAGATGTCATGAAACAAGAATGTTTATTTGTCTTAAAGCTCCAACCATTCTATGACTTTTTTAGACATTAATTGCATGGAAACACCATTTTAAGACAGTGCTCTTGTTTTCTTCTAAACTTTCTTCTTGAAACAAAAGGCAATGGTTGAATGGGGTCTACTGCTGAATTCAGCCAGAGCTATCAAATGTTATTTAATAATTTTAGACTATCAGCTGATGACCCCTTTTGTTTATTTGATGTACTGTCTTTGGAAGGGTAACATGAACTGCAGAATGCACACTTTCTAATTATCCTTGTTTTAAGTATGGGCAGTGGTTGTAACAGCATGTCTTTTTGGCTAGCTTATGTTGGAAAGAACTACACACTTGTTTACAGCAGCTAGAACATTGTGCAGGCATTTCCTTGGCATCATGATTAAAATGACTAGGGCAAGATATGTCAGCTCTAGGAAAAAAAAGCCCAACACATCTGTAAGTATATTTATCATTTCCCAATTAAGAATAAAGTATGAGCATGAGACTGGAGATTCAGATGTGGCTTCTGTCAGCATTGTGTTGGGGATTTAGATTCAAAACTTGCAGCACAACTAATTCTGATAGCATGTAACTCGAGCAGGTGAAACTTAAGGTAGAGAGGCTCTTTTATAAGTTTAAAACTATGAGATTGTGTCAGAGTTGATAGGAAAATGTTTCTCTGAGAGCCCTGATAATTAAGTTCCTTCCAACATTAATGTTTACAGTCCCTGTTTTATTATTTATGGGATAACTTGCAAGAACCCCACAGGGTTCTTTCAAGCTGAATAATTATTCATCATGAAATCTATTAATTCTTAACACTTGGTGCTGTGGGTACAATAAACATGGTGTATCTATTAGGCTGATTTTAAAATCATGCATGTTAGAGTAATGAAAAGAACATTCAATAACAATAAGTAGGTTAACAATAACATTTACTCATCAGAAGGACTATCATCATCTCAAGGCATTATAAACTGTGTAAAGGAGACATGGAACTGGATTCTGAATTTCAAGTCTGGAGTCATTTTATTGCCTATAATGGTCCATTAGGCCAAATAAATTATTAGTGAGGTAAGAATAAATGAAAAAGGTCCAGACCACTCTAGAAGTCACCCCAGCTGAGAGCATATATTAGCTGCCCTTCACCTGAAGGTAATTGTGCTTTAGAGAGAAGCAATGAGTATGGCACAATTGCTTTCTCTTCTCTTTCTCATGAAAGTTTTGGGACAGAATACCTTTGCTTTACTTCTGCTGACGACCTACATTGATTTTCCTTTTAAGAACACAAACATTAAGTTTCATTAGTCCAAACCAAGTCCTTAAAAATACACAACTTTGTATATCTCACTGTGTGTGTCCATATGTATATATGTATCTATATATGCATATGTATCCTGCAAAAACTGTATGCACAATAATCTCTGCATCAAAACCTCCTTTTCAAGTTATCATTCTACTCTTCTCTGATGTAGAACTGGAACTCGATTCTGAACTTTTTGGAAAAGTAATTTTGAACTGGATGCTGACCATATAGAAGATGGCCATAATCCACGCTAATTAAGGATGATACAGCTGGTCTACTATGGACTCAATAGGTTTATGGACCATAACATTCTATAAACAATATCTCATAAACATATCCATCTGTTCTACCCAGGTATTTCTTCATTCTTTGCAAGGCACTCCTCATACCTAATTTTAATATTTTTCCAGAATTGTTTGCTATCCCTATTTGATATACATAAGGCCGATTATTTTGATGAGTTTCATTATTTTTAAATTTGCTGCTAAAAGGCTGAAAGACAGATTTTTTTTTCTGCCTTCTCTCCTTTCTCAGTAGGTGGAGCAGTTTGGTTAAGGGTTGTTACAGTTGTGATGCTCCTGTCCAAACCTGTTATTTAGCTTTTCTTTCAGCATTACCAGGATGTTCAATATTATAGGATATGAGTGTTATCCAAATCATATTCAACAAGCCAAAACAAAAAAACCCAAAACGTATACACTATTTTCTTTGAATGCCAATATGAAAATTTTTCGTCAAGACAACTGTCTACAGTAGGATCCTACTATAGCCTGGGTCCTAATGAGATTGGCTTTTTGCACCTACTATACCATCCCAGACTAAAGAGCTTTCTCTGAAGCTCTGTGTCACAAGCTGGCCATTCACTCCTGCACCCCATACGGTGGCCATGGTTCGACACCTCAAGTAACTCTTGCAGTCCCAAAGAAAACAAAATCTATGACCAGCAGCTTTGCCCTCACAGGGTGGGTAGTTCAACAGCTCAGGATGAGAACGAAAAACAGTTTGTGTTCTCTTATTCCACTGTTTTTCTGGCCCAAGTGACCCCTAGCAAAAATATTCGCAATGGTGACAAGTTTGTAAATGCTTGGAGAGCAGCAGTGACTCCATTTGTATTCTTTGTTGTAAACTTTCTGTAGGTTCCAAGTACCGTTTCCTGCTATTCTTGCCTTCTGATTGCTCCCAGCAGGCTTGTCTAGTGAAATGTAAAATATTCTTAAAGGAGAGATAATGGAAACATAAAATGTGTCCCTCTTTAGGTTTTGGTATGACATTTTCACTGAGCTGTTTTCTCCTGTCAGAATGAGCCTGTCAGTTCTACTTACCCAGTATTAAAAACCTCTTTGGTATCCTTATGGTACAAAAACTTCTTTGTATGAACAAGCATATTCCCTTGGCCCTGGCCCTTGCTATTTTCCTTACAATATATAGTTGGCATATAAAGAAAGATTTAGCAATGGAGTTTTCAGTCTCTGGGTTGTTGTTTATTGTTTGGTTTTGGTTTTGTTTGTTTGGTCTTGTTGTTGTTTTGGTTGGTTTTTTGTTGGGTTTTTTTGTTCTTTTTTTTTGAATACAAATACTTGCCATCTCTTGAAAAATCCTTTCTCAGAAATGCATTAATTGCTATGCTTGGTTCTTTTTGCTATAGAAAATGCAAACTCTGAAGCATCAACTTTTGCCAGACATGAAGTCTTGTAAAAACCTCCTGTTTACAAATCTAGCATTTCAAATGCTGTTTAGATTTGCTTACATCGTGGTCCTGGGGAAAAAAAAATAAAAAAATCCAGTGTTCAGGTGATTGGGAACTTTAATTTGCATTTTAATGACCTCTTTTCTAGTGGGTCTGCTTATGTTTCCCTGAAGTGGCACTAAATAGAGCAATTGTTGTTCAACTGTGGCTTTAAAGATGCAGTGACCATTTAAAAAAATATAATTTCAGTGTAACAATAATTCAGATTGGTTGTTACATGATTTTTCTACAGGCAGATTTCAGACTGTCCTTGCAAGTTCAGCCTTATATAATACCTGTTCGTAAATTATTCATACCAACACTTTGATTTTTGTTAATTCCTCCTTTATTCCTGCAATTATCTATGACTTTGTGGGAGCATGTTTCATGTTGTGAGTTGTTTGCTACCAAATTTAAACTGATTGTCTTTGGTGATTCATCAGCTTTTTATTTGTGGCGTGTTTATCAGTTAAGTAAGATTGAAAGACTTTCATCTCTTGATTTGTTGACACAATATTTTATGAGAAGGAAATAAGCATTCTGGTATCAATTACAAAGCTGTATAATTTTTATTTTCTCAGAGATGCAAATATTTGCATGTTACCACTAGGTTTTGGAAAGGAATAACCGTATTCCAAATCTGCAGCCAGAACTCATTCCACAGGAAAAGCTGTGTACCGAGATGTGTGGAAAAAAATACCCCAACAAACCAAGAAACGAGAAACTTTGAGAACCTGAATAGTTTTTAATACTAATTACTGAGCCTTAGCTGTTGATTTCCCTATACACATTGTATTGAGAGTTATCTGCTCAGGAAAGTTATTCCATGGTAAACTGGGGTGCAAATTTACAGTACACTGGTTACTCTGCATTAACTCCCTGTGAGGAAACAGCGTGAGGCAACCTATTCTACCTTAAAAGCAGCTCACATAAAGGTGCTCTTAGTATGGAGGAGTTAGTGGCCTGTAAATTCTAACCCAAGCTTATTAGCATTAAATTGTCTGAATAGATAAGGCCTTATTTGTCTGTCATTAATTTTCAAACATCTCTGCTGTTGGTCTTCTACAGTTACAGTTATAAGCCCTTGGGTTTGGGTCTTCATTTATACAATGACTGATCTATCCTCATACCTCCTAGTGATCCTCATATGCTATGCAGAACTAATGGTGGACTTCACGTATACAAGAAATATAATAATAAGTGGTACACTTTCAGTGCTCCATTAAAACCAGCAAAAAATGGTACCAGATACTTTTGATGTTCTTTACCTGTGATTTCAAGAGCTATTGCCATTACAAACTAGGCCCAAATCATGCACTTAAACTCCTCCGAAGTTTGGGAAAGTTGATGTTGCAACTTGCACCTGTCTCAAAATGTAGATAATTCAGAGCACCCATATGCTTCTGAAGGGTCATGATTGTGGTGTCAGTCAGTGATTGCCTGTCTTTCATTATTTCCAAAAGAGATTTAGGGTCTCAGTAGACAGGAAGTCCATTGAGAATGATTGGGAAACATTTACCACTGATTACTGTGACTATTTTTTGAGCAGATAATGATCTGTGTGAATGATAAGTATTTGTACAGCAGGTATAGTTTCCAGCAGTGACATTTGGAATTCTCTTGATTTTTTTCCCTCTTCAGAGTTCAATGGATTGTAAATCCACCACGTTTGTCAGTACAGGGAAGCAGGGAATAAAAAACTAAAGATAGTTCAGAAATTATTTTAGTGGGAATATCTTTTGACAAAGTACTAGGAAAATGGGAAAGAAAACCTTTCTTCCCTTACCCTGAAAGGAATGGAAAATGCTTTCTTGCAAAACAGAACTGTTCTTTTTCTTTGTTAGCAATTCCATATTCATTAAAAATAGTTTGTATTAGTGGAAAAAAATAACATCAAGTGGTGTTTCATGATGGAAACTGAATTTTAGGGCTATTAATGTTTCAAAGGAAATAACAGAACAAAATAAAAGAACACAGAGTTTCCTTGCTCAAAGTTTTGTAATTTTTTTTCTTGAGACAAAAAGCTGTGTGTTGTCAAAATCTATTCAAATATAAATTGATTAGCCAGCATATTCTCGCTTTCCTTCTGATGAACTGTTCTAAAGAGCTTCCTGCAGAAAACAGGAATTGGTTCTTAAAAAAAAAAGTTATTCCAGAGCATTGCATTGTAATCCACAAATGACACACATGCTTCAAGCCAGCATGAATCCTGACTCATTGTTTGTACCTGAAAAGAATCATACAGGTTTTGTGTCTTAGTAATATCCTAAGGAGATAACTAATAAGAATTAACATATGTTGGTAACCTGCCTAGAATCACTTTACTTGTTGTAGAATGCTCTGGGTTTGACAGCTCCAGGAAAGGGCAAGGGCAAAGAAAGAGTGTAACATAAGTCTGAACACCGCCTTTTTTTTTTCCCCCTCTTCTCAGTGTCTATTATAAGTAAAAATACATTGCCGTAGATCTTTTAAACCCAGACCAGACATTTGAACTGTCATTTTCACCTCTGATTTCCATCAAGGTTCACAAACCTTTTTATAGACACTCAGTAATATATCCTGTATATCAAGATCCACACACCCCCCTCAAAAAAAAAAAAAAAGAAGGCGTCTCTCAGTGCTTCTGTTCTGTGGAGGTGAGAGACAGCGCGCTGAACTCTTTGTAGTCCACAACTAGGGAGTTCAAAAGCACTAACAAAAGACTTCTATGCAGCCAATACTTTTTTCTGTTACTTTTATTCTGAGCAAAATGTATTCAGTTAACAAAGAATGGGAAATAGAGGTCTTAAAACAATTTTCATGCCAGAAACTGGATTTTTGGTGGTATAATGAACTGATGTCCTGTAAAAGGTTGAAAATAATTAGATCAGTGAAAGTATTTGATAGTCAGGAGGAATGTAACTGATCTGTATTTCTACATGATTTTTCTCTAATAGGACTGCCCAGTTACTTTAATATAATCAATAGGAAAAGTCAGCCATAAGATGAAAACTGGTTCCAATTCAATCCATGAAGATGGAGAACTACAGTTTAGATGGGCCATTAGAAAACCACAGTGAAACCATCAACTGAAAGAACAAGGGCATGAAAATGCTCAATTTCTTAATTTAGTATTTACACATAAACTGACTAGGAGAGATCTGAGACTGGCTTCAGAACTAGCAGAACTCCTGATAATTTATTCTTCTATTTAAGACCAAATCCAGGTGGAAACAGGAAGATAATAGCAATAGAGAACTGAAAATAATAAATAAGAAGAATCTGCATGTAAAATACATACAATATCCTATTAGCTAATCTGTTGGTCCATAGAGGCTCTAAACTCTGTTCTCTTCATCAGAACAGAATCATAGAGTTATGGAAATGTCCTGAACTATATTTTTACATAGGTCATGTCTTGGTGAAAGGCAGTGCAGATTTTTCCAGATTTTTATCAAAAAGCCTTAAAACTATGGCCCTTTGCTGTTCTATGCTTTCGTTTGTCTTGCAAAATACATGGTAAATATAGGCAAAAAGAAACTTCAAAACTAGGGTCTCTGTGCTATCACACTCAAGATCTGACTGTATCTTTTTACTACTTGGTTGTAAACATGCTAGTGTCCCTTAGAGGATCATCCTTGTGGTAAAATGTGGGATAAACCTTATTACTGGAAGCCCCAGTCTGGAGTTTCAAAGGATTTGTGGACTGCTGTTTCTAGAAAAAAAAGAGGGATTACAAATGGGATGAAAGGGGAATACTGAAAGGAGGAAAAGTAAATAAGGATGAAACAATCATGGTGTAACATGGTTATTCTTTGTTACTACTAATGGTTATTCCTGTCTGAGAAGGCTGTATATATTGGTCTCAGAAAAAGTCATATAACTATACTGAAAATAATGAATGCTTTTCATCTTCACAGATGTTTTTTATCCACTATTGACTCTGCCCATGGAGGTTTGTCATGGGGGAGTACAGTTCATGAGTATTCAATTCCAAAATCACAACCAGTAGAGGACAGTGTTTTCAAAAATTTCAGAACCTGAACTGACCGCAGAATGCTGACCAGCTGGTACCATTCTGGATGATATTGTTTTCAGGTCAACATTTCTGAAAATGGGAAAACTTTCCAGGGAGTCATTGGTTACAGTCATCTTCTGGAAAGTCTGCAAAGTCTGCATTGTTAAAATGCTTCCCCTTCTCACCTTTAGACAAAACAAAATATATAAAGGAAGTGATGCAGTTACTGATAAAATTATTCCAGTTACAGAAGTGTACTATCAATCTGATTTTTTTTTGCATTGCAGAGTTAACCCTTGCTTCAGAGCATTCTTTGGAAAATTGTAACATGAAATTTTTGAAGAACTATTTTTCTCCATTTTGTATCTTTTTTTTTTTTTTGCCTGGTTTTTAAAGAAAATAAGCACAAAGGGTTTTAGGTTGGTTGGTTTTGGTTTGGTTCTTTTTTTTTTTTTTTTCACCAGGAGAATCAGAGTTCAGACACACACAAAAAGGCTTTGCACTACAAAACAAAATTATGAAGTCTGAAAATGGAAAGAAGTAGGTAGAAAGAAATAAAGATCTGCCATACTTTTTAGTAGATAAACTACAGCTAGAAGATTAGATTAGAATTAAAATTCACATGAAGGATCAAATAAGTAACTGTTATAAACCTCTTCCTCATTAAAAACAAAACTAAGTTTTTAAAAAAAATAGAATTAAAATATCCATGGAAGGAACTCTAGTACACTAAATATGCCTGGTAACAATAAGCTGTAAGCTGCATCCCAGAATCTTATGGAAAAAAAAATAATAATTCTAGCAAGTTACAAAAAACTTCTTGTGATTTGATGCCATCTATTATTCAGAGCATAAAAAAGACATTTGAGCTCCATGACCTTCATGAAATTTGGTTGGGCTTTCGTGTTTGAAAATTACTGTTATTAATTTATTATCTTGGGTGGAAAACTGAGTTGAAAGAACATGGAGTGATCATATATAGTGCTTTTCACTGTTTAGAGGCATGGCAATAATTCACAGAAAAGGCTTTCCCTTCTATTTGAGAGTTAAATAGACTCACCCGTGTGGAAATATGACAACAACTCCTACTTGCAGACTATTTTATTCATTGAGCTAATGCTGACAACTTTAAGCATGTAAATTCAGGATGTTTGAAATGAATTTCTTACAAGTGTTAGAAAAGCACCATCTTGTCCCCTCAATTCAGTCCATCCATTACAACCAAGCTGAAGTAGTTAGAATTGTCTTTCCAATCACAGGATGTGAGAGCTAAAAATTATTCCAGTTCTTTATGATCCATGAAAGGATACTCAGTTCATCTTGGCAAGTTATCAAAAGGCCCAGTTTTGTTTTCAGGTAAAGCAAGGGAGAGATGCAAGCTTCATCAGGACATAGAACTGATTCTCCATTAATTTTGCAAGCAAGTCTCATGCATTGTAACACTACTGCCATCATAAAAGCAATTTTGTAAATCTGCATTTTCTTAATAGCATAGTGGAGTAAGGAAAAGATTGAAAAAAGAGATGAAAACATTTGGGAGTGCTGCATGCTAACTCTAAATACTTATATATTTCTTAACAAGAGCCTCAACTGAATTTATTTTTCTTCCTACTTGTGTTTTTCATTTATATTTGACATTGTTTTTATGCAGGTCATAGCAAGAAATGTAATTCTTGCTGGATTTCAGATGTAGGTTTGATATTAGCATTCAAATCTAGTATACAGCAATAAAATCATTCTTTCCTGTGACCTGAAGAACTCTTGTTTTCTCCAACTATTTTTTGTTGTTTTCTCAGATTTTATAAATGAGACTGAATTACACAGAAATTTTTTTTCTAAATAGGTTTAGAATTTCTCCCTTTTCAAACGTATTCTGAAGCATATACTTCTGCTACCTTCATCTGACTCTAGTCTAGATGGCTGAGTTTTCTGATAAAATCAAAAAAGTATGAGATGTTGAAATTTTTTTGTCCTAATCATCTATTTTTCTTTTGTCGTAATTGGCAAAACCAGAAAATATTGCAAATGTACATATCTCACATGTAACAGCTTGCCACCATATATATATATATGAAGTGCTTATCACCACAGCCCTGATTTATGACATCTGGCACTTCCACAAGTAGCCCCATGGATTTAAGAGGGATTACTTCCACAAACAAATGCAGTGTAAAGTGCAAGATGCCTATAGAAATTAGAAATAAACCTTCCCTGAAAACATTTCCTGTATGAAGTTGTTGGGTTTAGAATTTAATATTTCAACATATTTTTCCATTGTTAATGCTGAAGTAACTTCTTTTTTTTTCCTCCAGATGAAAATGTTTCTGATATTTCCATTCCTATTTTACTGATTGTGCAGTATTCGCATATATGTAAAACACAGTATACACTCATGTTTAGTGCATCAATTATTTGATTTCTTTCATAATAATAACTATGATTGTAGCCTTAGCAGATGGAACTGCATAAAATCACTGCATATAGTTAGTCACTTAATATGATTTTGGTAGTGTTATATAAAATTTGCATTGAGGTTTTGCACAGTGAGCTCACAATTATTAACAATATATTTTTCCCTATCCTGTTTGTGCAACTAGCTATTCATAGAGGGTTACAACTGAGTTAATTTTCAGAAGGAGTGGTTTGAAAGAAGTCTTGAGCTGGGCTGTTTATGAACACAGCCTTTTCTCTTATTTCTAATTAGTGTGAAATGGTTCCAAACAGGAGTCAGCACGAAGAAGTCTGTGCAGCACAAAGCCAGCCTTGTTAACGGACACAGGGAACAGTTTGTTTTGCTGAATAAACAACTTTGCCATAGTGCTTTTCAGAAAGAATATAATCCAGTTTACCAGCTGCCCACTGAATGTTGGATGCTGTTGTGCATCTGGATGTCTTCCTTGGGGATTAGAAATTGTTATTCCCATTTTGAATCCCAGGACTACTTAGTGAGAGATTCAAAAGAGAACCAGTGACAAAAGCACTCTTTTTTTTTTTTTTCATGGAATTGAACTGAGAACTCCTCATTGCTGACTTTTTCTTAAACTTGCCTTGCATAGCCAGAAAGTACTGCATGCCGGCATATGCTGGTTCTTAATAGCTGAGGAAAATACATCAGCACAGGTCCTCATGGAAGTTTTACACCATAAAATGTTCTGTTCTGTCTCAGGATAGGCAGTGGAAATGATTCTATAGTAAAGCAGGTTCTATGAATTTTAATGGTTGAAAAATACCAGATCTGATCAGATCATTTACTGACATTATATTAGTGTAACTAGCTAACAATCTAAGTACTTTATTGATAACTTTTCATTAAAGAAGGTCTTACTCAGGAAGACAAGCAGAAGAACAAAGTGTATGTGAATGTGAACACTTTTAGTAGTAAGGATTTTTGTGCACTCATTAGACTTTCAATTATACTTCCCATGCAATTAACAGGAAATTTCCTTTTCTGTAAATGGAAGCAGAAGCTGACCCTTTAAATTTAAAATTATTCTGTATGCAATCCTGAGGCTTAGAGTGGTAGCTGATAAGAAGGAAAAGAAGGGGAAGCTTATGCTATGAGAGTGTTATCTCATGTGAACACCATTGAAAGAAATGTTTGTCACAGTAGCAGGACAAAAGGGTAGCAATGTGTCCAGCCTGTTCTCTTCTCCCAGGCACTGTTAGTGCCATCTTGTACCTTTCCAAGCCTTTTAAACATGCTGTCATGGTTTGAGCATGTTTTGAGGGTGTTTTTGTTCAAGGTTTTTTCCAGCCAGGGGGAGTCTGGGAGGAAGGAGAGACAGGACACCTGACCCAGGCTAGCCAATGAGGTATTCCATACCATAACACGTGATGCCCAGGATGCATACTGGGAAAGAGAAAGCTGGAGGGGGGAGCTGTGGAGGAAAATGGAGGAAGGAGCACATGGTGCTCGGCCGGGCAGGGTGGAGTGAGTTATGGGTCGGTGGCTGGTGGGGTGTTGTATTCTTTTCACTTGCTGTTTGCTGTATCATTATTATTTGTAGTAGTGAATGGCAGTAGGGGGTTTGTGTTATGCCTTAGCAATTAAACCGTTCTTATCTCAATCCGTGGGGGCTACATTCTTTGGATTCTCCTTCCTAACTCTCCGGGAGTTGGGGGACTTGGTTTAAACCACGACATTTTTGGCGCCCAACGTGGGGCCCGAGGGATTGAGATAAGAACAGATCTGAGCGGATTTATGGTCTCTTGTCACAATGCTGATTTATTGGCTCTTAGAGGTTTTTCTCTGGATCTCGCTGTTTCAGGATTTTACCAATTACTTTTCATATATACTAGCTGTGTTAGTGTTTATCAATCATGGGATTTGGGCTAAGGTTCTGGTCTCATTGTACTTTATGGTAATGACTTGTAATACAATAGAAACATTAATCATGAAACTGATTTGGTTTATGCTCCCGGTATGGTCACCAACTTTATATTTTGGGAGGTATATAATAGAAATGCTTGGGAATTTCACATCTTTTTTCTCCTTCTCGGGTGGTCAACCTGTGAAGGAGACATTCTGCTATCCTCCCAGTGTTCTCTCCAGATGGTCTGCAACATCATTTGAGGGTTTTGAAGTTTTTGAATGGCCTTTCAATACTGTTGAGACTTGTATGCTGATTGCGATGGGGATCGCCATATTAGCACGCATACAGAGTGTGTTTTGCCCACAGTTATTTCATCTGATCCCAAAAGTTAAGCAGAGTCAGGTCTGGGTCTTGTCTAAGTTTAGACAAGTACATAGGTGCACCAGTAGACTGTTCCCAAGGCTGGACAGTCATGAGTGGCAGGGCATGTGGGACAGTATGGCCAGGTATCTGATCCACTGGGCCCCTCCAGTGCTTTGGAAGCATTGGAGGTGGAAGGCAGCTGTATGGAGTCCCCAGCAGCAAGCTGTAGAACTGCTGAAGGGGACAGTGAATGATTTTGAGCCTGTTGGGCCCAGATACTTCAGGCCATCAGTCCAGAGATGCAACATAGAGATGTCTCATGATCGAGGGGTGGACTTAAGAGTGATGGTGTATTGGAAATGTGAGATCTGGGCATGACGTGAATGGTATGGAATAAGGGGTGGATAATGTCATGGTTTGAGCATGTTTTGAGGGTGTTTTTGTTCAAGGTTTTTTCCAGCCAGGGGGAGTCTGGGAGGAAGGAGAGACAGGACACCTGACCCAGGCTAGCCAATGAGGTATTCCATACCATAACACGTGATGCCCAGGATGCATACTGGGAAAGAGAAAGCTGGAGGGGGGAGCTGTGGAGGAAAATGGAGGAAGGAGCACATGGTGCTCGGCCGGGCAGGGTGGAGTGAGTTATGGGTCGGTGGCTGGTGGGGTGTTGTATTCTTTTCACTTGCTGTTTGCTGTATCATTATTATTTGTAGTAGTGAATGGCAGTAGGGGGTTTGTGTTATGCCTTAGCAATTAAACCGTTCTTATCTCAATCCGTGGGGGCTACATTCTTTGGATTCTCCTTCCTAACTCTCCGGGAGTTGGGGGACTTGGTTTAAACCACGACACATGCATTACCTACATAGATGTGTGTTAATTTGAGCTGACGAAAACTCCTGAGTCTGCAAGAATCTGTGTGGCCTCCACTGCTGCAGAGTATTATTTCAGGAGATCATGAGATGTGTTTATTGTAAAACCTATGGAAGTGACAGGTAGCGAAAAGGCAAAATGTTGCATGAAAGAAAAAATCTACTTCAGTGCTACTACACTGAGATTAAACAGAAGTGAAAGGGTATGTATTCCGTCTGTAAACATTGCTTTCCTTCCTCAAAGTTGTATTCTCAGCATAAGCAGATTAAAAAATCCGAGACTGACAAGTATTATGATAATAAAATGGGGAGACAGTTTATCTAACTGTTCAAAGGTCACTGCTGATTGGGTCAGCATAGTACAATTACATAGATCTGTTATTCTCCAATAAGAAGAATGGACATTGGAACTATGATACAAGCAGGTAACATACTTGGATAGAGACCTTTGAAAAGGAAACAACACTTGGCTCAGCTCCGTATATTTCCCAGCTTTGGTAACTTGAGCTGTTCGCTCTAATTTGTCATTAGAATGCAGTTCAGAGCACAAAAAAGGTTTTGGTGGGTTTTTTTGTTTGTTTGTTTGTGTTTTTTTAATTTCTAGCCAAATGTCAAAAGACCTGCCTGAAACTGTTGACTATGTAAGCATGTTAGGAAGCTACATTCAAGATTTATACAGAACACAGCAGTGTTGTTGATTTGAAAAAATGAATATACCAGCTGCCTTCCCTCCTCTTTCCCCCCTCCTCCCTTTAGCATCAGGCAGAATGCTTGGGGTTTATGATTTCAAAGACTTGATGATATAAATTGTGTGATTCGTTTACTTTCTAACATTAAAAGGTTGAAAGTCAAGCACTTGATATCTTTAGCTCTGTCACAGAGGAGGAGACAGACAGGAAAAAGATACATGAGGAAGTCTCTCTGCTGAATGCCCCTCCCTATTCTATATGATTCCCTTACCTGTAGTTAGCCTAATTAAACTGAATAGGGGACTGTTCTTAATTGGCTCCCTGCTCTATTAAGTAATGCAGATTACACAATTTAAGAAATTTGCATTTCTTGGAATCTAATCCATCCTCTCACTGGAGGGCTTGGATTTTGTTGTTGTTGTTGTTTTGTTGGTTTTTTTTTTCTTTGGTTTTAAATTGTGAGAGTCCAAGGCCCCTGAAAAACATCATACAGACAGACTGGGAAATAAATACAGTATTTTTTACTCTGTGAAAAGTGTGTCACCAGAGGATTCAAGTATTGAAGTGTCCCCAAATTTCGTCACAACTGCATTAATAGGCCAGATCTGTTGAAGCCAGCATACAGATATTAAAGTGTGAATTTTAGCCATTCTGGCTTTGGGATAGGAAAAGCTTCAGCCAATCAGAATATTGAATCTGGATGAGTTCTCTGCCCTGATATACAAAGTGATTGCAAATTGCAATATGAAATGATATGAAGGTCTAACAGAGTTAGACCTTCAAAGGATTCTGGGCACTACTACTGTTCTTCAGGCAGCTTCTATAATCAGCAACGTTCATAGGACTGAAAAACAGAAATTACTCATTTGCATGTGGCTTCCATTTATTCCAACAGCTACAGCAGCCGTAATGTTGCCCAGGTCATGGAATATTTTCCAAGGCTTTCATCAGCCTGATGATCCAGGTGTCCCCATTTGTCTATATGTCTAGAAAATTTGTGTTAACTTCCACTGAACATTCTAGAAGAAATCACAGGTTCTCATTTTAAGATCAGGATAGGTCATTTTGCTAGTCAGCCTTTGTGTTTGAATTCAGATCTAATGCTTTCAGGGAGACTTTATTTAACATAAGACGTGGAGACTGTTTGATGTTCTATGCCTCTTTTCAGATTAATTTCTGATTCCTAGCACCATTGTGATCTTCTGTCCTGCACTCAGAGGACATTGTTTTTCTTTCTCCATTTTCCTCCTAATTGTACTTTAATTTTTCAGCAACATCATGTGCATTATTTTTTTTCAAGGTTCAAAACTTACCCCACTCTTACTGCCCCAAATGATAAGAGAAATCAGGCAAAAGAATGATAACAAGAGTTGCTTTCACGGAAGCCTCAGAAGTCCTGAAGATATGGAGGAGAAAAAAATACTTAGAACAGATGACTGTATGCAAATGTTGTTAGAAGAGAAAAATGGTGAAACTGATCTTTCAGAGAATGGAAGAGATCAACTTCAGGGAAAAAAAATCAAACCTCCTGTGAAAAAGAAATTAAGAAAGAGACTTAACAGAGAAAGGACCAGGAGAGATCCTGGAAAATGTAGAAAGTGTAAAATAAAAAAATGTGATTTTAAAAGCTGTAGTGCATACTGTTATTTAACAATGCCCTTAGTGATCTGCTGACTAACTAGGGGTTCATATAACTAGGGGATCATATACACTCTTATCCAATTGTTTGAATACTGGTTACTTTCATATGAATATGCAGAATTTTAATTGCATTATTAGCACAATTTCTTTCTAGTGTTTCAAAAATAAGGACCACGAATTACTATAAACCTGTGCCATTGCACAAATACAGTATCTTCCTTTTACAACTGAGATACTTTCAAAATCATCTACATATATAGGACCTTAGAATGAAGTAGCCTATGAAAGATTATTTCTTGTCCTTGGCCTGGTTAGCTATTTGGGGTTTTGCCATTATCTGAAAGAAATGTCTTTGAAAAAACCCGAGTGATCAGCGTTAGTTTCTAAGTTTCTTCACTAAGAAACTTTGAAGAGGTTTCTGAAAGAAAAGCTGTTTGATTTGATAACATCATTACTATACAATGGTTTTTACTTCATCTGCCGTTACTGAATTCCTAATGATATAACTCTGAATAGGTAGAGTATCTTAAATCTTCTTTCAATAGGAGGTGAGTAACAAAACACAAATGTAGTTTTAAGGAAAAACGTACTGTGATTGGCAAAAGGAAGACATTTGTTTTTGTTACAGTCAAAAAGATTCTCTTCTGCTGATAAAATTGCCCATTAAATCTACACTTGTATTGTATTATTACAAAAATTGTGTAGAGTCAATTCAGTAACATTGCTCTCACAAAAGAGTTTGACAGCATTGAAGTTGGTAAAAGCTGATCTTGATTTGTCTCTTATGCCAGACATGTAATGCACCCTTGTGTTAAAGAATGGCTTAATAATGCTCACATTTAAATAGCTTTTCAGAGATTATTAATAAATTCTAAATATTCTGTATCTTCACTGAAATACATATTCATGTGGAACAAAAGGTGTTTCTAGGCAGAAGAAAAAATATTAAAAATAGGAGAATTTATCTCCAAATGTGTTGTGTGTATGTTTAATGAGTCATTGAAATTTGCAAATACTGTGTGCAGTTTCACATTAACTCCTAAGATCTTTTATTAAATTTTTTGTTGAGTTATGGTAGGTAACGTTGTCCTTCCAATATCCAGGTCAGCTTTGGTGCCATCTTTATTTCTTCTCTCTTCCATCTCTCAGATCTCATCAATCCACTTCAGAAAATAAACAAACCTAATCCCCTCCTCTCAACAATGAGTAAGAAGACATTCTCTTGTACTTCTATAGACCCCCTTTTTATTTATGCAAACTTCCTCTGTCACTCTATCCCAGTATTATCAGTCTGCACAACTCCTTGGTAATAGAAAAGGCTGCTATTTTTGCTAACATCTTACCCAATTATTTGATATTCCCTTCAGATATTGCTCTATATCATGCAACCATATATAAAAATGAAAAGGTAGCTTGGGAAGAAAGAGATCTGTACTGATATTCAATTCAGTTTTCTGCAATAGCACTTGCAAAAATTTTAAGTACTTTGAAATTCACAGCTTAGAATGGTCTGTATTCAGTCTTTCTATGGCTGTTCTTCTCAGTGGGGGTCTGAAGAAATACCAGATGGTGAATCTGAAAGAATCAATTGCACATTTATTTCTCTATAAGAGGGACATTATGTGGTGTTCACTGCTTAGCTGCTACTATCATGTCTTCAGATTATAGAATCATAGAATCAGCTAGGTCTGAAAAGACCTTTAAGATCATTGAGTCAAACCATTACCCCAGCACTGCTAAGACCACCAATAAACCATTTCACTGAGGGTCTAACACATATTTTTTGAACACTTCCAGGTACAGTGATTCCACCACTTCCCTGGGCAGCCTGTTCCAATGCTTGATCACCCTTCCTGTGAAGAAATTTTTCCTAATATCTAATCTAAACCTTCCCTTTCACAGAATGAGGCCGTTCCCTCTTGTCCTATCACTTGTTACTTGGAAGAAGAGACAAGCCCCCACCTCACTACAACCTCCTTTCAGGCATTGCAGAGAGCGATAAGGTCCCAACTGAGCCTTCCCTTCTCTTCTCTAGACTTCTCTAGAACCTCCAGTTCTCTCAGCTGACCCTCATAAGACTTGGTCTCTAGAACCTTCACCAGCTTTGTTGCCCTTCTCTGACCAGCTCCAGCACCTCAATGTCTCTTGTAGTGAGGGGCCCAGAACTAAACACAGGATTTGAGGTGCAGCCTCACCAGTTCCTAGTACAGTGGGATGATCACTGCCCTGGCCCTGCTGGCCACACTATTGCTGGTACAGGCCAGTATGCCATTGGCCTTCTTGGCTGCCTAGCACAAGCTGGTCGATGTTCAGCCATCAATCAGCACCCTAGGTCATTTTCCAATGAACAGCTTTCCAGCCACTCTTCCCTGCATGTTCCCTTTGCATTGTTGAACCTCATACCATTGGCCACAGCTGATCGATCCAGTCCATCCAAATGTCTCTGCAGAGCCTTACTACCCTCCAACAGATCATCACTCCCAGCCAGCTTGGTGTCACAAATTTATTGAGGGTGCACTCAGTCCCCTCATCCAGATCATCAATAAAGATATTAAACAACACTGACCCTAACACTGAGCCCTCAGAAACACCACTAGTGACTGGAAATAGTAATATATATCAAAAACACTTGTTATGTGGTGTATGGAAAAGCTTTCTAGATAATACATTTTTACACTGGTTCTTGTGTGATGTTGAGTTACTCAAAGCTATTGAATGGAGCAGTAAAAGGTTATATAGAGAAGATATGGATATTACAATGGAAAGGTAAAAGGATTTAACACCTAAACAGATGCACAACTAAAATAAATGCAAAGTGAAAAAATCAGGTATCAGAGGAAAGCAAACGTATGCTGAATAACTGATTTTGTAGTCCTTGTGCCATATGAATTATGGTCCTAATTTACACTTGTACCTTGCCCAATGAACTCAAAAAACTTATTACACAGATGATTATAATCACAACACAGTGAAATGCTTTTTGGAGTTTTCATGATTGTTAAATTATAGAAATTCTACTGTTTGCTGAAGAATGAGTGAGATGCGTATTTATTAAACCCTAATTTAGCAACAAGTAATCTAGAATGTAGAGAAGTGCCTGATCCTGTCTTGAACCTTTTCCAATTTGCTAGCTACAAGCAATAAAGGAGGATTCTCACTGGCTTTGTTTGTTCATTTGTTTTTCCAGCACTGTTTCATTTCAGAATGGACTAGATTCCTTTGGTGAAGAGAAAGCATGGGATGTGGAGCCCATAGGATGGAAAATAAAAGAATTTACATGTCTCATTTCTCTGTTGTTTAAGGGCCTCTGAGCAAAAAGAACATCTGATCCGGCTGCACTTATTAGTGGCCTTATGCATATAAGCTGCATCTGGGAGAACCACCAATTTTAATGGCATCATTGATAATTTATGCTGCACAGGAAATGATGAAAAAACAATTTCCAATATTTTCTAGTGCCATTTATATGTAACCTAGAGTATTCTGTCTCCTTCTTATGTAAAGTTGTAGTATGTATCTCTGCCAAGCTTTCAGAGTGTTCCTTTTCTTAGAGCCCAGAATGCTCATTATGTGGTGAATGTTTTAATGGAAACAGGGAAGGACGGGAAGCAGACATTACAGAATTTTTCTGTTTACCCAAAGGCCATAAAAGATTGTGTTATTTTTTGCTTTGCGGCTCTATGGGTATGGAACCGAGGAAAATGACAAGAAATCCTTGTTTGTTTATCCTGATTCACGTCTATAACAGATGTTGTACCTTGTTACAGAATTCGTATGTATAATCCATCTTTCTATTTTGACTTTTTCCTGAAGATATCAACTCCAACACTAGCAGTCTGTTGTCTTCGGGCAAGATCATTGCATGCATATGCCTCTTCCTTGAGCTAGACTTCCTTGAGCTACTTGTAGAATAACATTGCATTAATCCCCCAGTGATCAGAAATGTCTCCACTTACAGCTCCTTACTTTCTTTATCATTTGCCATGTAGTACCCTGTCATTCTCTTCCCTTCTGTAATTACTTCCTCGTTGTCCTCTCCCTAGTCACAGCACTTATTTCACTGATGTGACCAGGAAGAAACATTCACCCATTAACTTTTTTTCTGAATCCTTCTCATAATGCCAGTCCTCAGGCATTTTGTTGTATTTGCTTTTTTCAAGGTCTCTTACTCCCTCTTAGATGAATCAGGACCTCTAATCTGTCTTCATCCATAGCTGTTCAATTTCTTTTGACAAATTTGAGCATATATTTCTTTGTGAAATGATGCCCTTTAGGGCTTTCACCAGTACATCCGTTTTTCTCTCTTTCTCAGCTATTTCTTGCAGAGAAACCTTATCTCGCCTCACTCGATGCCAAAGCCTTTGGATCTCTACTTTGCTTCCTTTATACTTGTTTTTTGCATAGTCTTATCTACTTAAATACCCCAGACTATTGTCTCTATGATGTTAACACAGTAATTCAGATGGTGAAGGCTATGAGGTAAAAGGGAAAAAAATCTCTACCAAGAAATACTACCACCCCATTATGTGCAGATCTTGTCCAAAAAAAAAAAAAAAATCTCGACTAAACCACATAAAAACACAAAAGTTTGGAAAAAAAATTTAAAAAAAATTTAATAAAAAATTGTTGCAAGTAATTTTAATGTCACATTTCCTTCTGCAATATTTTCTTAATTTAGAAAGTTCCAAGAAAACACATATTTTCTAAAACATGGTATAAAGCTAATTGGTGAACATGATCAGATTTTACAGCAAATGAAGATGGGGAAAGAAGGAGTCTAAAACAGTATTTTGAATTATTAGAAAGATTTTGCCTTAAGGAAAATTTGGAAGTGCTAATGTTTCTTTCTGAAATCACCTTGTGTACAGAAACATTATTATTGAGAAACCAAAAGGGAAAAAAAGTTAAAAATAAGAATAATACAGTTAGCTGTGGTTATCCTTTTGTCACATGGCTTGCTGTGTGTCCTGGTATGATTTTGATAGCTAGTACATTTTGATTACTCTTGCAGTATGAAAAAATGCAAATTGTCACAGATCAAAGTCTCAGGTGATATCAGAACAAAACATCTGAGGGCACTGGGACTTCTCAGCACTTTCACAAATTGGGCAGGTGCCCTAGGCTTCTAATTTTCAAATCTTGTCCCTACAACAAGAACACTCAGTCTTCTAATTTTTATCTTCAAATTCAAGATGCAGACAGTCAGTAAAAAAAGCTTAATGTTCTCTATGACAATCCCTTTCCAGACAAATTTTTCTCTAGCATGTATAAATAGTCTGTTTTTCTTTACTGTTACTCTTATCCTTCATAGCAATATGTACGCTGCTGGAAAACAGTTAAGCAGACAACTAAATGAAGGAAAACATATTTATTTCTATATGGGTAGTAGAGAAGTAGGCTATTTAATTTACAATACTGCACTATGGTGTGGTAGAAACAGTGCTATCTTTTTACAATTTTTGAAATTTTACCGTTGAGACATTCTTTAAGGAAATCCTGTCTCTCAACAGATGTCTGAAATAATTTGTAACAAGGAATTATGAAGACAACAAAAAAGATTTCTAAATGTTTCAAGAGATGGCTTTCTACAAACTATCCTTCTTGCTCTGGAAAGTTAGTTATTTTTTTTATGGCACACGACTACAGGATTTTCTTTGTATATTTTTACCTAATTCTGTTTCTGTTATTTGAATGTATGACAACATTTCTACATTTCTGAATGAGACAATACAAAGGCACATCCCACCATATTTGCCAGTGAAATAGGATTAAGCAAATTAAAAAAGAATTAAAAAAATACATCCTCTGTGCTTTTCCTCAGACACAATTTTTCAAGTCTGCTAAAGACCAACTAAATCTCAGTTTATTAATTTACACTGTGCATGAAGTTGTTGCTAAGTGGGAACTGAAAGTGCTGTTTCCTTTTACACCGTAGCATAGAAGGACGGGAAATTATTGTCTTTTGTTAACTCTTTTTTCCATAATTGGCAAAATGAAAAGCATTGTTTGATATGGCTCCTTGTTTGTTTGAGCTGTCTGGAAAATGAATGAACTAGTAATGAAGAATAATCTGACAGATAATTGCAGGAGGTAGGACTAGGCAAGCTGACTCTTACTATTAAAACCCTCTACAATCCTGCCTCAGTAACAGAGTAATTAATCAACTGGACCTAACATATAAGCTGATTAAACACTTCTTTGCTAAAATGGTATAAAGCAAACCCCAAAACTGAGTCTGAGTGAGCAGAGAAAGCCTAAGCGTTCCAATAGCTTATGGATTTCAGAAGGTTTGCCTTAAATTTGCAAAAAGGTGGAAAACAAAGCTAAGATTTTTGAGGTCATTGTTTCTTTCCAGTGGTCAAACTGCTGCACCTTAGATAAAGAGTGTCTGAATTTTCAATGTTGTCTGATCATCAGGTGCTGGAGCTGTGCAACAGCAAGGGTACAATTCAGAATAGTCTGTGAATGGCTTGGTGTTGTTTCCTGAAATCATACTGCGTTTCCTATTAGAGCACAGAGACAGATTTTATTCTTCCGTATTAACACCATTACAGGTACTGTGTGAAACTGCTGAGTACAGCGAAATATGTGGACCTGCATAATATGAACCCCTTGACAAAATGAGTCAGGATTAGTGATTTCCATTACTGCTTAGCATTGGAAATTCTCAGCTATCAGTGCCCAAGGTATAATTCCACTTCATAATGTCGACAGGCAATGAATAAATTAACCAGTAACTCACAACAGGGCGTGTGGTTCTTACTAATGTAAGATGAATATTAGTCTGCTGCAATTTGGGTTCACACATAAGTTCAGGTGCTTAGCTGGAAAAGGTGAACATCTTTATTCTGCAAAAATATCTTAGACTGTTTTCCTTTTTTTTTTCTTTAATAAAACTTTTTACTGTATTTCTAGCAAAGGAATGCAAAAATAAGAAATTACAAGAGAGGAATTAAAATCAATTGAACTTTGGATTCAGACTTACAAACTTTGGGCTTTGTAGAGTTTACATGAAGTCTTGGGTAGTTCTCATTATTTACTCCCTGTTTCAGACATTGCTTTTAGCAGATGACTACATGAGATAAATCATGGAAGCCAAGTTCTAGTCCTACATCCAGGCAACCTCATTAAAACCAAAGGAGTTAGAGTTTGCACAGGCTGTAGATCTTGGTAACAGTTCTGATCTCACATCAAGATGTACGGGCTGTGTCTCCCTGGATGTGGTGTGTTCCCAGGCTTTGCATAAGTTTAGCCTTGGATTTTAGTGGTCCTAAACTCAGTGCAAACGTTAAATAGTTTGACTGCCTTGAATTTATCCTTGTGCCGTAAGTGCAAGTTGAATCTCATTTCGCTTAAATCCAAGCTGACTGGACAAAAGAAAATGTGTGAGGGGCAGGACTGGGGGAAGTAGAGGGTGTGGAGAGGATGTCTGGCAGGGAAAAGTAACACTGCAGGTAAATATCAAAGAGCCTTAGAAGAAAGCTACAAAGGGAAAATTAGCTCTCTTGATTTAATTCAGGTCTCCCAGTTCCCTGGGATGAGCCAAATATCAGATATCTTCATGGCAAGTGCTCAAACTTAAACTGCAAGAAATGGCAGTGCTGGAGGCCATATTTTGATTTTCAGTGTGGTAGTAAATTCTTGTTATGTCCTCCCATCTTCTGCTAATGCAGATTTACCAACAATCTGAGCACAAATCTATGCTTCCCTTTTTTGCTCCATCCTCCTATTTAGTAGTGATAGTAGTGATATTTCTGTAAATTCAATGATCCTTCTTTCAGTTTTGAACCTGCCCAGTTCAAATGTAGGAACTTCTGTAGAATAACAGTGCATCTACAGATTTTTATCAAAGTAACTGTTTTAAAAAAAAAGAAGAAAATATTAAAATAAAAATAATAAAGATTAGATAAAGATTCAGATTCCACCCTTACTTCACATGATGGTGTTAGCTCTGAAAGGCCAATTAACCAACTGGCAGTGATGAAATGTAATCTTGACACTAAAATTGGTGTGCATTCTATTTACCACAATAACACAGGGCAGTGTTACACAGCTATGACTTTTTCTTGTTTGAATTCCCTTTCCCTTGCTATACTGGAGCTATTGTCAGGACCAGGCTATTGGTAACTATATATATTGGGTTGATCTTCAATAGGTTGGTAAAGTGCACTTTAAAAGCACTTTAAATGCACATTGCATTGAACTTCTCTGCAAAGAAACCACTCATATGGAAGAATCTCACCCATGGAGAAGACACTCAGAGGAATGCAACTTCTTGGATGTATGCCATATGGCAATCAAACAAAAGTGGTACTTGAAAATCAATAATACAGGATTTATTGCTGGTGATCAGCAAACTGCATTGTTCAACAACAGAAATAGACAAGCAATTAATTCAACATGCCCAGGAGTGCAACACTTTAAAAATTTTAAATCGAGGTGATATAACTTTTTTCCTATGATTTCAATTAGATTTTGGTTTTGTGTATAGTCATAGCTAAATTTTATAAAATATTTGATACATAAAAGAGATGCTTATCTGCAAAAAACTATGTTGCTCCTCAATTTTACTTTTCTTTCCAAATTCTGATAACACAGCTGATAGTCCACATATATTTAGAAACCCAATGATTGGAAGACAGTGCTCTTGAGTCCTGGACGTTACACATTAATCTCTTGCTTCTGTTTTCCCAACTGAGTGAGAGGGAAAGATAAGTTTACTTAGTAGGAGATCCCACTGCCTATTTCTGAGGTCTCTCAGTCTTTAGTATAAGAAAAAAAACCTTAACTGAAGTTTTCGATACTAGCATATAATGAGACACATAAATAAGTGGTTAAGAACATCGTTATGCATACTTTCTTTTCTAAATGGTCTGTTGCTACTGAGTACCTAGCTAAGTTTCCAGTGGTATCAGCAAGACTTTTAAGATGATAAGGGTATAAAATAGTCTTAGGAGTTATGCTACAGCCAATTTGGCACTCTTGAATTGTCCAGAACTGGAAAGGTCAGGAGAATTCTGGAGACAATTCTTTAACAAGTTCTGCATACAGATATTATATAGTGTCCAAAAAGCAAAATCTTTAGATGAGATTAGAAGCTCTCTCAAGCTCTCACAGAGTGCAGAAACCTATGGGTATAGGATTTATGGGGCAAATGATTTGTCAATATTCAGTAGAGGATTTTTCAAGATAGCATTACATAATGACATAACCATAAGCGCAGGTTCTTAACAGTCAAATTATACCATCCTTTAGGCTATAAAGATTGAACAGTGGTCAGCTATTTAAAGAAATAAAGAAAAAATTAAAGAAGAAAATAATTGTGATTAAAAATTTCATTAAAAATCTTATATATAGTAAAGGTCATAATACATCATTAGTATATTCACAGTGAACACTGTTTGTAGTATGCATGCTTGCTTTATCTTCTACCATATTATGGAGAAGTTGAATTTGTGTTAAGGAGTTTTGTCTTGTTCCAATATTTATGCAACTAACGTTTCTATTCTAGTTAGGATGACATGGAGGGCTACTAAGCAGATACAACCCCATAGACTGGGTTGCTGAACACTATTTTTAATCTATTTTCATTATTTATATGCCCATATAACTGATGTCAGACTGGTATGCAATAAGGAAATAAGTGTATATTTTGTCTATAGAGCATAGAAGAATTTCTGTGTCACTGTACATTAGTTTCTCTTTACTTAAATAAAAAACTATAACTAGGTTCAAACCTAATGCTGATGTCAGCTGCCTTATGGGGCACACGATCCCTCCCTACTTTCTTGTGCATTATAAATTTTGATCATATCACAAAAACAGAAATTTGGAGTTTTCTTAATTAGATTTGTTTATTTGTTTCTTTTCATCTCTTTCGGTAACAACTGATGTGCCACTTACATAGATTACATAAAAAAAAAAAAAGCCGACCAGTCGTGGGAAGTAAAAACCCAAACACTGAGAGATTAATGGTCTGATAACCTGTGCCTGCAGAGTAGTAATGACAAGACCCATGCTGAAATGGAAGAAAGCCAAAAGGCTGACTGAAGAGCTCAGCTTAGAAATATTGGATGCAACCAAGACATTTTAAGAAGCAAAATGTTGCTATATTTGCTTCATTTATTTTTGAGCTGAGATTTAGTTGCAATTTTTTTGTTTGCCCTAAAGAGTTGTTTGATCATTTGAATAATGTTTGCCATTAAAAATAATAATAAAAAGCCAAGTCATACGATTTGGTATTTTTTTTATATATATATTCCCATTTGTGACATTGGTACACAGGGGCATAAGCTAGGGTGGTTTGCACCGTACAGAGTTCATCAGCAGAATCCTATGACTCCACACAGATATGTCATGTGAAAGAGAAATGCTATGCTCTTTCAAGATGAAAAGATGTAGTGCTAAAGAGTCTCTTGCTACCTTCACAATACACACTCTATAATCACCATGAACTATCATGGGTCATCTCTAACGCAGTCTTTGAACACTGTTTCAAATAAATTTTTTTGGACAGTCACCTCTGTGAGAAGGGATAAACATCACTGTTCCCATACAGTGTCACACACACACGTACACCTGTGAGAGGGGGAGAAGAATTATACATACATATATATACATCTTTCTCCCAGTGGCTGCAAGGAAAGTTTTAATTCCCGCTACATAATGGTCCATTTGCCTAGAGTGTTTCAGAATGGTTCAATAATCACTAGCCATGTGTGCAGTTTGTTGAATTATTTAAGCTTATTTCCAGGGGGAAAAAGACAGGGATGAAGGCAACTGATTCAATGCAAATGAAAAGCTTTTGAAGCTCCCTATGGTGAAGATGTGATTACAGCCAGACAGTTAATAACCTAGACATAGAAAAATCTGAAGGTTTTAAAACTGTCTGGCCAGTCAGTAAATGAGTTTTTTCCACACTATCGACCAACTGCCATGCATTGTAATGGTTTCAGATTTGTTTGGAGTGTGAGTGGACCCAAAGATGAGGAAAGGATCCCCCTGCTTCATGGTTAAGAAGAGCAGTTGGTAAAAAACTGAAATCTTAAAGGTTTTCTTCTAGATTTGTACTTGAGCCTTCAGCCCTCAATCGTACACTTTCTTCTAAAGCACTCGGAGATTACACCAGGCTATCCAGCTCTAGGATTTTGTAGGAAGGAGTTGGTTTATGTCATGCTTCCTCCAAGGCTGGCAGGATCCTTTCTTTACCCCTCACTGACCCCCATGTTCGTTCTCCACTCTTCCTTGGCACAGGAAAGCACTGTTACCTAATACCCTAAATTTCTATATCTTTGAACAACTGAACAGTGGAAGAAAAACTAAAAAGCAGAAATCCACATGTTTCTAACTCAAAATTCATGTAAACAGCTCTGAAGTGTTCATACTATCCTAATAACAATAAAAGGTTTGTCTATAATCTACATATGCTACACAGTGGCTGGCTCAAAGCTCTTTCAAAGGGGTGCTGTTAGCCAGCCACAAAGAACAGCTCCTATTTATGGGCATTCCAGTGAAATTAAGCCACTGTAGACTGAATCTCTTCTCCAATGAGCTCCATTATAAATCATCTGTCTTGATCATCTTGTCCAGTGTGCAGCCACATGGAAAGACATAAACACTTGCCATCTGTGCAAAATGGTAGGAAGAAGTGCAAAATACTGTCCATCCTTATGCTTCCTCCCATGTTAGCAGCACTGCATTGGTGTGTGCTGCAGAGGAGACAGAGGATGTACTGTCATGGAAAAGAAGGGGGCATTTTTCTAACAAAGATAGTGTGCCCACAGGAACCTGACCAGTGTATAGTCTTTATGACATGCATGTAGCCCAAGACTAAAGCAGCCATAGGCATCTCTAAATTATCTGCCAGAGAGCTGGCAGCCAAGAAAACATGAGCAATATCAACTGATGGATGTACTTGCAGGGAATGCTTTCCACATCCCACCCTCCAGAACTGGACTGCCAGAACAGTGACCTTTGTAGTACTCCCTCAGTGACAAATTGGAAGTTGATATCCTTGCACTTCTTGCTTCTGTTTTCCCCAAAAGCAAGCTGAGAGGTACCCAGTCCCATGAGAGGTGACTGCAGGCTTGGCACTGTGGTTCTGTCTCCCAGACAATGGGGTGTGCTGTTTCTCTGTGCCATGGATGACAAGGAACATATTCTTTCAATATTTTTCTCCTTTTTTTATGCAGTTTCAACCAAATTTCTCAGCTGTGTTAGCTGCTTTAAAATCCAGTTAACCACTGCTATTGTGCATATTGGTTGGGAAATGATAAATTGTTTTCATTAATATTTAAAATTAACAGTAACATATTTGAGTGAAAGGAGACAAGCTTCTCTTTTCTCTTTTGTTTACCCTCCCCCTGAACATAGTTGTTTCCTAAAAGGAAAAAAAAAAAAAACAGTGCTGAAATCAAGAACCAGGAAGTTTACCTGAATTAAACCTCATTCTTTCCAAATACCTTATTTTCACTTCTTCTTTGCAAAGTTCACTTTGTCCTGTAACTGTTGGCTCCGTTCACAAAGGACCTTCAATTTAGTTTTAAAATGTGAAATGAATATTTTTTTCTGTCCTGGTTTTCTAATGCAAACTGCATCTTTTGTTATCTCTTTTTGAAATGGACCAGTCAGTATAGCATTCATCTAGTCAATCAACTTCCATTTTTGAGAAAAGGTTGTGTTGATCAATAAAATTAGAGTCAGGTTTTATTCTTCTCAGGGAGTATTTTCCAGTGCAGAAGAGTTTGGAACATCACTCCACACCAGCCAATCATTTACATTAAATATTTTCCATAAATTGACAGTATGTGTATGGATCACTGTTTCACTTTTCAGAGACAGATAACTTTTTATACAGCAAGATTTTAGACCACTTAATATCCTGAAGTTTAAAAGGAGGATGACAAGAAAAGAGAAGCTTTCTACTTTTGAATATTTCAAAACAAATGAGAAATACACATTTGTAAGTGAACGGATGATGGTTAGAAGACATTATTTTGCAAAGCATTTATGTGATAAGTCCATATAGCTGTTTCTGCAAACTGGATTTGGAAAGGTAAAATACACATATATTACAGCCTTTATTATGTGTTGATGTTAAAAAATTGCATGATAAAATGCACAACTGGAAGAAGTGTTACATTGTAACTCCAGGAAGAGGCTCATAATATTTGATTTCTATTGAGTCATAGAAGTCTTTTACATAGCAGATACTCAGCTGTGAAGTTCTTCCTGTCAACTTCAAGTGGTTCAATAATGTTAGTAAAACAAAAGCCTAAGCTTTAGGACAACACATTTTGGTGTCAATGCTGGCAAACATGGAAAAGAAGATTGTATTTTTATTTTGAAGGTCACATGCTGAGCCTTTCAGTTATAAAATATTAATGTGCATAAGGATTACCAAACCAGAAATGGTTCTATTCATGGTGAACATATACTGGAGATAATGTGGAATTGATCTAACGTGGGGCTTTACAGAGTACAGAGGGATCATGACTTCGAGAAATGGGGCCGACAAAAAGAATGAAGCTTGGATTCCAGACATGCTTTTAACTATCAAATCACTGTTTCTTTCTTTCCTAATTAATTTATTTTCAAACCATCCATATTTACTGAACTGTCTCAACCTTTCTAAAATACTGTAAAGTGCTGTAAAAAAATGCAACTTAAATTTACAATAATTCAGCACTAAGTGTATAATCTTGTGATGAATGTTGCACGCTTTATGAGGTTCTGTGTCTGAAAAGTTTTGTAAATTTGATAATTTTCTGTGGTATGGCATTGCTTTTTTCGTAAATCATAACTGGGGTGGGATTCTAGTTACTTGTGTTGAGACAGCAAATTCAACATTCAAATTTCCCTGTGCGGCAGCTTATGAAAAGAACCATTTATGCAGGAAGAGTAAAATCTTACTTTCTTTGCTCATGTTTTTTTTGTTTTCCATAAGAGATTTTTTTCTTTATTTCTCATTTATTTATGTAATGGTGAATAAAATTCCAAAATCTTATATGTAAGATTATGTTAGTGTTATGCTATTTTACCAGCATTTTAACATATGTTAATCCTAGTAACCTAGTAAACATAGTAAACTGTAGTGGAATACCTACAGTTGTCTTAACACTAAATAAAGACAATATAAAATACATAAATAAATAGGTCTAAACCCAGTAATGTGCAGGAATGTGTATTTTTGACTGAAACCAGTTGGGTTAATGAAGATTCTAACCTTTGGTTACTTGCTGCATTTTTCTTGGGCAGTACCTAGTTAGAGTTTTGTTGAGATTTTGTTTGGGTTTTTTGTGGTTTTTTTGGGAGGGTTGTTATCTTTATTTGTTTTATTTTATTCTCTCTCATTTATGAAATCTTAATTGTACTTCCATTGTTTAAGTCTTTCAGTTTTTAACACTGCTTTTACTACCTATGCATATACGAAGCTTATAATGAAGATAAATCATATGATCACAAGCCATTTTTTTCCAAAGCAGCCATAACAAGCAAAATACTTTTTTTCCTCCAGATGAGAAAAAAAGGTGAATTTCTGTTTCACAGAGAAAAGGGCCAAGTGTGTTTTGAACTGAATCAAAACAAGGTGCAGGGATTCAGTCAGAGAAGTAATCAAGCCTTCCTGACGAATAAAGCAAACAACCTCCAGATCTCAGACAAGGTTGCTGTCTGATGTGGAATTGTCATTTCAAGCTGTCTATTCAGAAAAATAATCTTTTAAGCAGAAGAAAAAACACAATTTATTTCTAGATTTCAGGAATTGATGACATATCCATGCAGACTTCTGTGCCTCATAAAAGAAAGGAAAAAGCATATTTTATCTTTTAGGAACTATTTTCCTAACTGGCATAGCTGTCTGCACTGCATTAAAAGCCCCGATTTGCCTATTAAAGAAAGGAAGAGGTAAGTCTGCAAACCAACAAGGGGTTCCATGGGATTTTTATATTTCTCTATAATTAAATAATAGTTCATGTTGCCTTCTTTCACTGGGAATTACATCCTTTTCACCTCTCCTCTGCTAAAGCAGAGACATCCATTACGATGAGTAGCTACAGCACTTGTCAGATCAAATCAGCTCCAAACGACTGAAGAGCAACTGACGTGTGCTCTCTTAAAGCATAGTTTCTTCTCCCCCAAAAGCCCACTGTCCTTTCACGTGCATGTAACAGTCAGAAGAGATCACATCACACAATGGAGAAAAACAGAAGCATATGGTACTAAGGGGCCTCTGCAGGAGATGCCTAAAATGCCAAGGCTCACACATAAACAAAATATATGCAAATATATGTGTTCATATAGAATGCCAAATACAAGCAGATGACAAAAAATGCATGGAAAGGCAAATTTTTGTCATCATTATAGTTAACTTAGAGACTTTTTTTCTTCTTTTTTTTATTGTCATTGTCTAAATTGTCTAAAGCTGTGCACAAAAAAATAGCAATCACAGACTAAGTATGTCTAAGCAGTTGCAAAGTTCTCTTTTGCAGTATATCAAGCCATGTATTTTTCACACTGCATTTTACTCATGCCTATAGTAAATTTCAACATGACAGCTGAATTGCAAACTCTAAGTGACTACTACACTGGGATTTTTCTTCGTACCATTGATATTACATAGCATAAAAGCAGGGACATACATTCACTGCGCATTCTTAACCAGCACGTAACTCGCTCTCTTTTTGCTCTCTCAGGAGACACATTGCTTGCTGCTGCTTCTAACCTAGATAAGTGCATTTTCTGAACTAAGCAACCTATTGGGTGTTTTGCAAAGAAAATTAGTGTGCTGAGGATCCTTCCCTTTCCCCCTTAATTCCATATGTGTAAGATTCTTTTGCTGCAATAACTCGGTGTTAAAGAACAACACATACCAGAAGATGCTTCTTTTATCGTATTACTATAAACTGAGGCAGCAGCTGCTTCAGGAACACTGTGAAGTGCATAAACTGATAGTTACAGAGCTTGTTCTGTAAGCCATAAATTGACTAGAATCTTTAAAATTATATTTGCTGAAGAAGAAAATTGGCTTGTCATTCCACCACAAAACATGTTTAAAGGAAAGTGGGGATTTACAGAGAGAAGATTTATAAACAGAGGTGTTCTTTGGTCCATAAAATGTATCTCAAAGTATTTTAATGCCAATGTCAGGTGATGCCAATGTTTAGTTACTGTAGGAAGCCACAGAAATTACCAAATGGATTATGCAGTACAGGTTTTAAAACTGTGGTTTTCCTTGTCTTAATTTTTGAATCTTCACATCTTAAATCATTATACCTTTGAAAGCTAAAACAAACACACTGACAGAACAAACACTGGGAGGAACCTTGATTCCCTCCCTACCCTTTACTATAACATTTTACCAGAAATTTTCTCTCTGATCATCAAAAAATGCACTCAATCTTTTGTAGCGATGATCACATCTCTAATTCAGGATGTTAAAATATGACTGCAGTTTTAAAAACCATCTGTGTTGATTTGCACAGATTAAATTTCTTCAATTTAAAAAATGGCATAGATCTGGATATTTTTTAATGGGTTGATACATCAATTGGCTCTAATTTCATGAAGATTTCCTGTCTTGTAAATGTGCATTAGATGGTATAAGACTGTGTTCTAATCTGAACTTACATCAAAACATTCCAATAGAACCAGGCTGTTAAAAAGCATCTGTCCCAATGTCACAAGTTATGCTTTGAAAACATTATTTTAATAAAAGAATGAGTAACTTGAATTCTGAATATGCTGCATGCATTTATCAGTTTGCTAAATTCATTTTGTTACAATATACATTAGTAGAGAAGCAATTCTTAAAGAAAAATAAGGCTGTAGAAATACAATGAAAATATGTGAGATTTGGATTATTCCTTAATTCAAGTCATCATTCATCTCTGAAACTCTGTGACTTTTATGTAAGAGATAGATTTCAAATAGGGCAGGTATTTTTTGCTTTATCTGACAGATGTTGATGCATTCTGGTTTGACTGTTCTTGATACAGAGGTTTATGTCCTATTTTCTCTAAATAAAGCATTTTGACAGGAACTGTAATAATGTTTCAGTCATTTCCCTGTGCTTATTCCTCTTTTCTAAAATAAAACAAGATACTCCAGAATGCAATTACTAAGCAAGCTTGGAAATGTCATCTGTGCCATCGAGGTGATCTTGTTAAACATAATGAAATCCTGAAAGACAGTAAAACATCCTTTCTAAGAAATTTTCCATTCAAAGAGCACAGAGCATGAGTCAGGGAGAAGCTGAGGAGGAGGGGGGAAGGGTGGAAATCAGTAATTTCTAATAGGAAACTAAATTACTAATGGAAATATCTGCAAAGACTCTAATAACAAGATTAGTTCCACCTTTTTTTCTAATTGTGCTAGTAAAACTTAACATTTTTATTCAAGTGATTTTATTTTTCTTAAACAGTTGAAACCAAAATAAGAAAAATTCTCTTTTAATGACAGGAAGTTATCACTAATCCTATGATCAGAAGAACAATAGGGATAAAAGCCGCAGAAATGGCTTTTATTTTACATTTGAAAAGGAAAAAAAATATCTAAAATACTTAGAGCAGCTTCAAAAATTAATCTGTATTTCAATTAGCCTGACCACCTTTTTGTCTGATGGGTAGGTTAGTCAGCAGTGTCGGAAGCACCTCTTGCCACTGACACAACCTGTTATTGCTGTCTTCTGTATTCAAGTTATCCTATATATCTTTTGCCATGTTTGGACCACTCCCCCAGGAAATAATCTACTTTTGAAGTGGTTATGTAAATCTGTGCAGTAAAATTAGAAACTGCATATGTAAAATGGAAACTGACACTTTGCATGACAAAAGTATTTTTATCACACTGTTGATGTCAAGCAGTTATGAAATAAAACACAGTTGATTCACACCAGAACTTTTCTCTGTTGAGGCATTCGGTTTTTAAAATTTCTCTTTTTAAGGATTACTAAGACTGTCTTTTTCAATACAAGAAGCAGCTGTGCTTTTTAAGAATGGAAGCTGTCATTAAAATAAAACAAATTCCATCTTTCCTGGTGACAACATGCTTATGGTAACTCCAGATGAAATCTGGTTTTCTCCTTTCCTGAATGCACCCTGTTCTTGCAACTGGAAAACATTGTGACTATTTTTCAAATCTTATTACTTAGATTCCCAGCAAGTGACAAAGATTCTAAGATCAAGCTAAATACAAGTGACAGAAAGTTGTGACATGTAATTCATGAGGCTACGTATTATAGCTTTGCTACCATGCAAATCATATGCTCATGGATGCAGGTTTTAGCACCTTTCTTTCTTTCTTTTTTTTTTTTTTTTTTTTTTACCCAGTTATTTCATTTTATGGAGACTAAAATTGAAAATACCTTCTCTCTATGCAAAAAAAATCTATTTAGCAAATTAGAATGTGCAAAGCAGAAACGTTGAAAATGTTACAATTATAAGCACGGGCTGAAACTTCTTTAACCCATGTAATTCTCCCCAAACAAAATTCTATGTGTTGAATGCTCAGAGGTTAAGGAAATAAAATAAATGAATGATAAATATTATTTATTTTTATAGTTCATTAAACAGGGAGGGACATGCAAGGTAAGTGTTACTGCTGGGAAAATGATGTACTGCCAAGACAATCAGTCAAAAGGGAAGTTATGGTTTGAGTTTAAGTTGCCGCATAACAACAACATAATATGGTGTCTACCAAAGTAAAAGAAGTAAAGTAAAAATATTAGTATAAAACTCTAATTTCTGGTACATATAATGACTTTTTTTCTCTTTCAAGCATGTGTAAGTATCACAAGTTTTCTGTTTCCAAATGGTGTGTTCTAACATCTGAATATGGAAATAAGTGACAGCTTCTAGACATTAATTAAAGCCTTGTGCAATGTTGATGTATACTTGAAAAATGTTTTCCCAAAGGTCCTAAAGATTTGGTGTGATTTTTGGTTAAGGATTTGGGGGGGGGGGGGGTTTGTGGTTTTTTTTTTGTGGGTTTTTTTTTTTTTTTTTGTGGCTTTGTCTGTGTGTTTGCTTGTTTGTCTGGTTTTGGTTTTGTTTTTGCTTTTTTTCCCAACTTTGAATGATGTGACATATATAATTCAATATGAAACACAGGGATAAGTCTGATTATGAGCTGGACTTACTAAGAATGGTTATTCTGTTCCTTGTAAAGAGACATCAATTTATCATTTTTTTTTTTCCAGATATTCACATTCTCAGTTACAGTTCTATTCAGATATGAAACTTCATTTTTTTTTTCAGTAATTATACAATTTTACTATGTTTTACTTGTCTTATTTCTGTTCCAACCCTAATTTATAAGCACCCGTTTGGGAATCAGCAACTCTGTGTCAGTTGAAGGTGTGTATCTCACTGAGTCAGACTGAGTAGAATAATGGTCTCTGATCTTACTGCGAGTCACAAGATGCAAAGAAATAGAAGTGTCTAGTTTTGAAAAGAAATATCAAAATCCTGGAAGGTTTTGAAATCAGTTTAATGCGATCAACAGAACTTTCTTGTGACTCCTAAATTGGTACACACATTTACTAACAACAAAGGATGTTTTTATACCCAGACCAAAGCAGTAGTTCAGACCAAAGAGCTACTGAAGAAACAATTTAAAAAATAAAATAATAGAAGACAACTAGATTGGCATATTGTCTCATTTGTTTACACAGTATATATATAATTTAGTTGGTTTACTTCAAATTTAACTAAAATGATCCAGTATGCAGACTGAAATAAAAAGAAAAGAAAAGAAAAGAAAAGAAAAGGAAAGGAAAGAAAAGAAAAGAAAAGAAAAGAAAAGAAAAGAAAAGAAAAGAAAAGAAAAGAAAAGAAAAGAAAAGAAAAGAAAAGAAAAGAAAAGAAAAGAAAAGAAAAGAAAAGAAAAGAAAAGAAAAGAAAAGAAAAGAAAAGAAGATATTTTGAAGTGCTGAAACTCCAGGACTTGTTTTGATTTAATTTAATATCATACCACTATGAGATACAGACCAAGAGTTAGCAGCTGCCAAACTGGATACAAACTGACAGTAACAAAATAACTGCAGTAAAATTCTTTGTTTCACTACTAGCAGCAGCAAACCCCTATATAATTACCATATGGCATTATATTCTATTGTGTAAACCATGTTTAATATTTATCTAAAAGTTGCCCAGCATGAAGACAATTACATTTAGATAGCAAGTAGTCTAAACTCACATAATCTATTTATGCTTTTATAAGGCCTTGCTTCTAAGGCAAAGAGTGTGGAAAGAGAATACAGAGTAGCTGTTTCTCAGTAGGTATTTCAATCCACTTGTTTGCATAGGGGCTTTTATTCTGAAACAGTAGTGCCTTTTCATGTCTATTTGATAGTGGATTAAGCTGATCATGGAAAGGTTTTTTCATTGTAGGCTATACCTGGGGTTCATACAGAATAACTAAGAGCTGTAGCCTACCATAATTCACAAGAGTTTCCATCTAAAGACAGGCTTTGTTGTTAAGACACAGAGCTGGAAGTCTGTACCTTCTTCACAGTGTCTTTAGCCTGGGTCAGCTTGGCTGTTCTCTGATGGTGGCTACACAGTGTCACCCATCTGAAAACTGTTGTCTTCATCCCAGACCCACAAAGTACTTTAGATGTATGTTGCTTCACTTTGCCAGATTTAGACCATGGCTCTCCGAATCTCTGAGGGCCAAGTTCTGACAGACACTCTCATGGTCAACACTCCTCACTTCCACTGCTATACAAAGTAAAACAATGTTATTTCATGTTTTAAAGACTTGTAGGTCCACTTGGGGTGGGGGGGGGGGGGAAGGAAGAAAAGGAAGAGGCAAAAAAAAAAGGTTGATTTGTTGTCTGTACCTAATGGTTTAAAAATTATCGTAACTGTAGGGATTTTTGAAGCATGTACAAAATAAAGAACTTATTCTTATTAATTATGTACAGATATCGTAGTTTCACACCCTCTTTTCACATGACAGGTAAATGGCTGAAGACAGAAGACTTATTATAGATTTTACATCCAGCCCATGAGGATTTGGACTGATTCTACAGAGCAGGTTCAGGTCAGCTAAGTCCTTTCCTTCAAAGCATCATGGGTGTCTCTGAGCATCATTGCAAGCTTGTTCTGGCAGTAAGCCAGGCTTCAAAAGCCTTTCACTGTGCAGTCACTGACTCACTAATGGGCAACTGCAGGCTTTCTGATTTTCCTTTTATTTCATGTGTTCATTTGACATAAATTTAATTAAACCAAATCTGGTGTTAAAGCAAGAAGAGATAAAAGTGATATGTCGCAAATTAAAGAACTGAGAATGATACAAGAAACATGACTTTTTTTTCTGTTTCTATCAAATATTTTCAATTTTAGTGAGCTCACTACTTAAAGTCTGCAAAAAAAAAAAAAGTGTGGATATGCATTATTAAGAATAATGTGCATCCAGGGTTAGATGAAGGTCTCAGCCCTATATTCTCTGTAGTAAAACCTTTCAGAGAATTCTTATACTTTCTTTCATACCCACACTTCAGGTAGTCACCTCTTCACAGGATATGAGACAAGTTTGCCCTTCTGCCGGCTATATATCCATAGTTGTTAGACAGCTCAAAAGCATACAACAGCAGAAACATGAAAAGATCACATATTAAATAAAAAAAATCATCATTTTTCAAAGGCCTCTTTTGGTTTTTACTTAAGGCTAAGGAGGTGATAGTGAAAATGAAAAAGATCATGCTGTTAAAAAGGTTTCATTTAATTGCTTTGAATATTGCTTTAGGAAACATCGAACTTTCTTCTTGTTCTTTTTAAAAGTCTTTTTTTAAAATTAAAAGAAAATTCAGACTGGAAATATACTAATGTGAACTGAAGGGGTAATTGCAAGCTGCCCAGAAATATGCTGAACCAATCATATTCAATGGGGTTCCAGTACTGAACTCCACATAAGCTCCCAGCACTGAAAATATTAGCACTGCAGGAAAGAACATGAAGGAGGATCTAATGACCAATGAGCAATTTTACAAAGTCTTGTATTTGCTTAAGTGATACATAAACTATGGGTGGATAATTCATGTATGGGAAAAATTCTGGTGGGCAAGTCAGTAGAAAAAGAAGTTTATGTATCATAGCACCAATTCTCTGGCCTCCTTTCTTTTGTGAGTGTACTATATGGATGACTAAGATTTTTTTCAGGGCAGGTGGGTGGTGGTTCTGTGGTAATACCTATGGCTACTGATTTCTGTACACAGAGGGCTGCTAAAGTAAAGCAGGCCACATCACAACTGCCTGAATGGAAGGTGTCCCTGGCCGTGGTGGTACTGAGGATGATGGTTGCTTTGTGGGGTTTTCCACAACTGTCATGCCTAGCTACATCCCGACTACTGCTTAGGGCAAGATGAGGGTACACATCACCTTTTGGCAGTCCTTGTCTCTTGTGAGGGAAATATTCAATACAGTCCACTGACTGGGCAATCAGAGGTGGTGGGAAAAAAATTCCACAGAGTATAGACAAAGGCTTTCAGGGCAGGAACCTTTAACACCCTATAATCTCCCTTACCTCTATTCCAAAGACCACAGAAAGCTTTGTCATGAGGAAAACAGGAAGCAGTTTTGAAGAAAACAGTAAGAATTCTCTATTTAGAGAAAACGCTGCCTACCAGAAATGGTAAAAATTATGTGGCTAAAATGCATAGAATTGAACATTATCTGAACAATACAAAGTTTTTGTCTTGCCCATGTGAAAGGATTCCCTTTCTCTTCTAACTAGATGGACATACTTGTCAAAATCAATGATTTTACACAGAATCATAAACTCTTTTCATTTGTAAAATTATATTTAACAAGTAACAGTTTTAAAACTTTGAGCAGTGCAACTCACAGAAACATATTCTAGGGAGCAAAAATTTAATTCCATAGAATTTTTGTGAACACCAAGCTGTATAGATGAAAATTAGGGAACATTTATGCTTATCTAATAAAAAAATAAAAGGAAAGAAAAAAGGCAAAAAACCCCCAAACAATCAAACAACCTTGTTTCATTTAAACAGCCAACTCCACATCAACCTAGTTCTCAATGGGTATAAATTTAGGATTTGACATAAGCAAAGGCATTTAAGGTATACTTTTTTAAAGCAACCACTGCTGTTTATGGGCCTACCTCCTTTTGATTTGCAGTGCTTAACTCAGTTCCCCTGGCACATAAAAAAATCCTGATGTTTTTCACAAATAAGGGATTGGAAATAGAGACTATGAAAGAAAAAATAATTGCAATACAATGCTATCTTTGCTACAGACTGTAACACTACAATCATATAGTGCATCAGAGCTGATGATCTTCTTTAGGAAAGTACTATTTTTTTAATGACAATTGTAGCTTAACTCAGCACTGTGACAATGGAGGCCCTGACAAAATTGTACTGGGAATGCAAACGCCTACATATGTTCCTCTGACTTCAAGAACTCACATAGTGGGTGCATGTGGGTAAACGTGATAGTACATTCAAGTTATACTGTTATTTAAATCTATTATTATTTTCTGATTTTGGGGATTTTTCTAGGTGAAACAGTTTAGCTATAAGGTCTTAATCTATTATCGCTTATTGACAATGAACGCATAAAGAAAACAGAGGACAGAACTGTATGACAATATACATATTGCTTCATTCGCTTTCACAATCTGTTTTTATACAGGCTCATGAAAATTAGGCAGAGGCATTCCAATGATTTAAAATCTTTTGTTATCCAGAAATGCTGCACCTCTTCTTAAACATTACAAGGTGGAGGGCATCACTGTCAGACTGCTTCACTTGCTTTATTTGCTGCACAGAGAATACCAATGACAACCTGGTCAGCTTTCACTGGAGCTGTCTCAAATGTCTTTGGTTAGACCTTCTCTATCTCAGTGTATTCTCTCACAGTAGTAAGTTCTTTAGAAAGAAAAATTCTGATAGACCTCTGGAACGAAACATATTAGGTGAGAAATAAGGATCCAAACCTGGTTTCCTGGAATGGGTAAAAACTTCAAGTTGTCCTTTTATTCGTTAAGGACTTCTGCTTTTTCTGAACTTTGAAGGTTTCAGGGTAGTTTCTGGGAGGAATGAATGAATACACTACCACTATTTGTTTTTTGCCAAAATGCCTTTTAATTACAGAATAGCACAATTTTGTACATAGATTCACTGCATATTTAGGTATTATGTCTTTAGTGCCTTCCTGATATATAAGTGCTTTGCCCAATTAAAAAGGCCTTTAAGACATATATCAAATGGTGTTATTTCTCTGTTCACCTCTATGAAAAATGCTATGGCAGTGTATGCCAAGTGTTTGAGGATTTTTTTGATGAAAGACACTGTGTACTGCATAACAAGTGTAAAATATTATTATTGCTAGACAAAAGGCCTTTTTCCCCCAATGTTTCCATTATCACTACTTTCAAATGTTTCAGCTTTTCCTTTTTTCTCCTCCAGCTGAACAGCCCAGCTGTTCTGTCTCTTCTGCATTTGTAATCTGAAGTGGAAGTAAATAATAATAAAGATGACGGAAAACGTTTGGCAAGAGTAAGGAAGGGTAGCCTTCTGTGAAAGCTACATATTCGCTGCCCTTTCAAACCAAACACAGAGACTATTTAGATCAAACTCGTTGTCCCTGATCTTCAATATGTTCATGACATTCTCACCTCCCCTTCAGAAGTGACACTGCAGCAGGTCTTCATCCATTGTGCTTAAACACAGCCTTTCAGTAAAACTCTTGCTCCTGCCTCTTGCCAGAAGGCATGGTCTATTTTAAGGTTAGGTGGAAGTAGGCACTAGGGAGCTGTTACAGAAGTGTGACATCAGGAGTGGGAAGCTAATGATTTATGGTAAAAACCAGACAAGTGATGCAGAGAAGCTTCAGAGTGTCTTGAGAGTTTATCTGAAGACATACGCTCTACCAGTTGCCTTAAGCCCTAAAGTCAAAATAAGAATTATATCCAAGGTTAACAAAACTTCATACAAATTCCTCACAGGAAATGTTTTCTGTAGACATTGTCTTTGGCTTAAAGTTGTGTCTCTCAAAATTTTTACAGAAGTAATGTCTGGGGTGTTGTACAAAGCAAGGGAAATTACGGGTTTCAAAGGACTTTGAATAACATTTTGTTGCCTCCTGGTCAAAAGCAGATGCCTTGCTTCTCAAAGGCACATTACTTGCCAAGTAGAAATACCTGGCAGAAGGAGTTTAAGGGAAGACTGGGAAATTATGCAAGATCGAGTATGTATGCAATTTGAATATCAGGATCTCCTCTTGAAAACATATACTGTGATACCTTTAAAAAGTCAGCCAGGCTTTAGGCAAGAGAGACAGCAATGTTTACACAAATGTGATAGAAAAGCGTCCTCATGTTTAAAATACCCATAATTCAGAATAAGTAGAGCACACATGTAGCAATCCTCTGAAGTTCCACAAATTACACTGTTATCACTGTCTCCCTTTCTCTCCTACTGTGTGGTTTAATCACTTGTCTTTAATTGGACCATAAAGGTATCATGTCAAGGGCTATGTTTTCCTGTATATGTTTGTACAGGACCTATCACAGTAGGTCTTTGATTCTGCCTGGTATGTTAAGGTAATACTTCAAAATAACCCGCACACTATTTTCAGAATATTATATAGCTACCTGAAAAAATGGCTAGATAATGAATAGATCTGAATAATTTATTTTAAGCAAAAGGTTCTAATTAATCAGATAAATTACCAGCAAGTAATAATTTAACAAATCTAACTGCAGGGAGCAATTTTTCACTTGCAGGGGAATGAATGAACTAGACGACCCAATATCTTTTCAATTTCTAATTCCCATCTCCTAGGAAATAAAAATTTTTAAAAGTCAGTGACAATTGAGAATTTTTGCATAACCGAAACCTCATATAAACCTAAATTTTCCTGAAGGCAGAACGAGGCATATGAGAAAGGGCAGCATGGATATTCCTAAGAGATTTGGAAAGTGGAAGCTCTGTGTCAGCACATCTGGGGAGAAGGCATTTTCTTGACATATTTGAGAGAAGCAGCAAAGTCAGACTGTATTCTTGCTGTCTCATCTGATGCTATAGCTCAATATGTGAGAAGATTTTTCCTCCAAAGCTCCACATATAAAGATCAAACCTGAAACTGTCATACCTGTACACACAGCAGATCTTTGCCATACACATGAAAACATTCTTGTACTTCAGTGAGTATCGTTTCACCACCTGTTTTTTTCTAGTTGATAGGTAGAAAAGAAAGAAAAAAAAAAAGAAAAGCCAGCATTATGAGTTCTGCTGATTTGACTGCTTCACATAACATATTTTCAAAGGCAGCTTTTAAACATATTTGTTTGGTGAACATGATCTACTCACATATATTCTCTGAGCAGAGGTTAAATTTTCTTGAGTATATTTGCTGCTGTAAATTATTCACTTAGCTCTAGTTAGCCTCAAAATACTGAGCTTCTCTGTATCTGGACTGGAGGCCGAACCCATCTGACAGATGAAACAGTTGAACTATGCTGATGAGCTCCAAAGAGAGCCAAACATCTGTCCCCATTTTGCTGTTGCATGTTCCCGACAGACATTTATGCATTAAGTCTATTTATCAGACAACACTTTGTCTAAGCCAAGATATAGTCAGCCATCATAATAGGATATATTACTAATATGGGAATATGAATGATTGTTACTTTGATAAGATATTAATATCAGAATACAAACATTGCTATTTGGCTTATCTTCAATACTGGCAGACATTTTTCTTTATTTATAAGCAAGGTCTCTCACAAGAGTGATATATTCAGTTGTGCAGAAAGCCCCCTTCCGTTAGGGTTACAAAATTGAGATAGTGCTGTCCTGTGTTCTAGTCCCAGACTTACTTTCGTCCTGAGAGTTATATAAGCTGTTTCTCTGCAAGCATAGAGCATAGCCTGCTACTTGCAGTTGTACATTCAGTGAATACCATGCATAAAACAATGAACTTTCAAACATTCTACTAATGGTAGGTACAGAAAAAAAAAATTAGCAGTGTCCCCAGTCACAGCTCCATTTTTTTGTATGTGTTTTTATTTAAGATGTTAAACAAGAATGTTCAGGGAAGGACAGGTGCTCAACCTGAAGGAAATATCCTATTATGTATTTTTCTTTCTTTTCATCAAAGGTATGATGAGGTGGACTGTTTGTTTGGTGATGTTATTGTTACTCATCTGTGAAAAAACGTTCAATTTCCAAGTCACGAAAGTAGCCTGATACTAGAAGAATGTTGAAATGACAAAGACTTCATCTTTCAGCACCTTTACAGTATTGTTGCAAGCTCACAGACTGTGGGCGAGAGAGCAGAATGATAGCAACTCTTTTCCAGGGCTGGGTCTTGTATCTCCACAAGGTTTAGCATGAAAAAGTCTGTGAAAACTGTTAGTTGATATTGGCAGTGTTTCTGTGGACAAATTTTTTGTCAGCCTTGTAATTTTCTGCCATGTGAAGCCGTTGGCTCAAATTTAATTTCTTCTATTTTTCGCTTAAAAGTTTAGCTTTGTATTTTTGGCTTCTTGAAGGATCTGCTTGGTGGAGTGCCATGGGATAAAACACTGAAAAGGATGAGGGGCTCAAGAAAGATGGTTAATATTTGAGGATAACCTCCTCTAAGCTCAGGAGAGATGCATCCTGACAAAGCAGAAGTCAGGTAAAAATGCCAGCGTGGATGAAGAACGAGCTCCTGGACAAACACCAAATTTACTTTCCAGGCAACTGAAATACTTCAATCTAACTAAAGTGTTTGGTCTTCATGTGGTGTAAAATTGGTGTATGCTGAGGAGGAATTGTTGATGATTCTCTCATGCATGAAACCTTAAAATATATTGCTTTATTATATTAAACTTATTCATTACACTTATTATTTATTTTAGTGATTTTTTTCTTTATTAAACATTTAAATTAATGTTGGGAAGGTGTACATATAAGTAAGTGTTAAGGAATAAATATTCGTACAGTAAGAACTATCAAACCAAGAGCTAAAGAAAATTTCCACCTCAAAGTCGCTATTATGAAAATTAGTTTTGTGAAAAATATTCATAGCAAAATGAAGTGGAAAGAAATCAAACTACTGCTAATGAAAATTATAATTCTGGAGGATAATAGTCAGAGATTAAGATGTGGGAAATTAGATTGGAAATCAATCCCATTTAAAGTGTTTTGTAAGCAATGGAAAGAACTGTTTGTTAGTACTGTTCTAGTCAATATATTAGTTGGAACTGAATTTAGAAGACCTAAGCGTCTAGACAAGCAGCTCAGAAAGTATATAAAGAGCATATATCCTCATCAAGAGGAGACTAGAGAAGGCAGAACAATTGCAAGACAGTAAAATAAAACAAAACAAGAATTTTTTTTTTTCTGTTTGCATTTTATACTGACAAACAATGAAATAAAACCTACATGTATTAAAAGCAGAAATAAACATTGGCTTTGGAGACTCCATCATAATGACAACTCCATTATAACAACACTTCTTGAAATGTGCTGTGGCATGTCTAGATTCTATATGTTAATGCTATATTTTGTGCAAATCATATGTTTCATAAACACCATTTAGAACAGTCCAAGCAGTCTATTGCAGGAATTCTTAATTTGTGGTGAAGATTTACAGTAGGATAATTTGAGGTTACCCTGAAATACTACTTATAATAATTTTTAGAATAATTTGAACTTACTAGACACATTAATTAATGACCTCTTATGATTATCACACATTGTTTTTAAATTACTAGAAATCTGAGTTCTGCGAACAAGTAAGTGTAACACAAAATATCTTGTGATTAATAATGCAAAAGTAGAGGCACTTTAAGTTTCCCTTCAGTTGGCAACTTCTCCATTCTACTAACTCAGTGTTTAAAAGCTTTGGAAAACGTATATACTAAGATAAAAGACCAGAATAAATTGCACATCAAAATTGCTGACAAAACACTAAACCACACAGAATCAGCACACAGGGTTTTTTTGGGTTTTTTTTTTTACATGTTCCAAAATGTAGTTTCAGATACAGTTGGATGGGTTTCTCCAACCATATTCCCAAATGAATTTTACTGAACTAGTGTATTCACTGGATTGAAATGAAAGGGAAAAAAAATGTAGAGGAAAAAAAAAAAGCACCATGAATACAGTATTACTGCACACATTGTAGCTGAACATCAGGCACTACACCTTCAGGGCAATCTATGCATCTTTTTAACACAAACTCTCTCAGATGGTCTTGTCTGGAAACACTAAAAGCACTTGGGCCAAGAATGTCAGCATTAAAAACACAGAAGTGGCTGGAAATGCTGTTGTGTGTCAACCTTTATTTGTCCTTTAAACCAAGAAAAAAGAACAAATGTATGCCTGTAGGCCAAATGCAGAAGACTATTTTTTTGGTTTTTTTTTTTTTCTCTTTCCAACTCATATGAGATTTGTACAATGAATTGTAATAGAAGGTTCAGATGACAAAAATTACAGTGGTGTAGCCAAGAAAAATACCCATGGGGCTTTCTGCTTCCCTTGTGCCCGGCCTGAACTATCAGATCAGCCTTCTGGACTCAAATGCAACACTGTCAATAGGAATACATCATCTTTTTTGTGGTGTATAAGAGCTGTCGGTTGCAATTCCCATTATTCCAAGGCCAGGATTTCCCATTAGTATAGCCACCTGCTGGGTTTCTCTACTCAGGTTTAATGGAGTCTGAATTTGAATTTATCACCATCTGTGGGAAGACAGGAAATGAGAGGAGCATCACTAATTCCTTTCTTCATTTACTAAGCATAAGCATAATCTTTATAAGGAGACAGGCAGAAGCAGCAGTGATCAGGGAGATGGAGAGAATATTTTAACTGATATTGACATCAGAATTCCAAACCAAGAAACATGCTGTCTGCTCCTCAGCCAATTCCAACGACAAAAGAGTGTTTTAATTTCCTATGTAATGTTGTACCAAAACATGAAGAAATGGGATACTATTTTGTTTTTCTTCCAAGGAGGTTTTTAAAGATTTAGTAATTTAGACTATTAAAAATAAATAAATTAAGGATTTGGCATGTGAATATGTTCTCAGGAAGAGTTAAGAACACTAAATGATAATGTTTATTTATTAAAAGAACAACCTAAAATCATAAGTCTACCAATTTCATTCTTCTCCTCTCCCTCACCAAATCAAAAATTTTGAAACAAAGTGCTAAGGAAGAGAAAATAGAAGCATTCTGTTGGAAGAACAGATCAGTGCAAGAGCAACAAAAAGCAAAACTTCTATATTAACTTAAAAAGGAATCTGTTTTTACTATACAATACCCCAACCAGAGACCATGGAAGTAATTTCCTGCCTAAATATAAAATGAAGACACTTTGTGATGTTTTCCTATGGTACTTCCTCTCAAACTGGAATCACCAGTGGGCTAGGAACCACAATTCCAGTCAATGTAACTGTTGTTCCTGCTTATTGAGGTTGAGATCTATTCGCTTCTTCTGTTTGAACATAGTAACTTGTACTTTGAAGTGAACAGAAGAGAAGGGGAAGTTTAAAAACGCATATTTAAAAAAAAAACTTATGCGATATCTGTATGCACTCATCAAACGGGTCTTGACATCCAGTCTGCATTTGTGAAAGGAGTGCCATGAGTTCAAGCCTTTCTCATGAATTTTGCTCTATGTTTGTAATCTTTGGATTTATGATCTTGAACTTGTGAAGCTGCTCTCACGTCATGTGGGTCAACAAAAAGAGTTTAAGAAACTTAGATAATTTGAAGGAATGTTGTTTATTGCAGTGAAGAAACAATTCAAAGGGGGAGAGAAGGGGGTGAAACCAACAACAAAAAAAATCCACAAAAAACAATCCAAACAAATAGCCATGAAATTTTTTCCTTCCTCTTTTTCTTTTTACTTTTAAACTACCTAAATTCCTCTTTTATATAGGAGTTCTGTGCATTGTGCTGTGACAAAGCAAAATGCCTTTAGGTTGTCTGTTTCTAGTGAGAATAATCTGACATTGAACCCATAATGAGGCAGAGGACAAAGCAATCTTTTTGATTGCTTAATGAATAAATGGGATGGTTGAGTATACCTTGTATCAGTGTAGTATTGATAGTTACCAATTTGTGATTCGTTGGAGACCCATTGGTCTTATCATACCAGTAAATATTGTAACATTTCTGGTAATCCTTCTGTATTTTCCTCTCCAGACTACAATTAGGCACAGGAATGACTCTTGATCATTCTTACATGGCTTGTTTTCTTATGTTTCTCTCCCATTTTTGCCTTACAGCTACGCTGGAATTTGTCTTGGCTTAAAAATCAATAGTGAAACACTAAGATGTGTATGTTGCTTGAATGACAGCTCTCTCCTTAAATGTTACAAATAGTCTTCGACCATATGCATGTTGAAATTTGGTGACTACTTTTCATTTATTTATTAGGGTTACACTACTGTAGGACTATAACAACTTTTGAGATAGGTACTGGCTATGTTTAAACTACCTTGAACCCTTTCTTCTCAAGCAGACTGGCAGTTCATAAGATTTTTGTGATGATCGTTGAGCCACTGGGCAAAATTTTTATCAAAAAATATGAAGAACCTAACATGCTAATAAGAAACAGAGACATATTTTTTGCAGAGCAAACTCTAATGAAAGTTCTTCATAATAAAGGTTTCTTTGTTCTTGATTTATTAAAGCTGAAGTCTATCAGAAGCTTTTCACCTGACTCCATCAAGTAGGGAGACGATAGACACTGGGGGAGAGGTCTCTATACTTCCTAGGTGTAGGATTTCCAGTGCCATATAGTGCCTTTGTACAGCTGGACTTGGATGGTTCACTCCTCTGCCTTTCTTAGAAGTGGTTTTATTACAGATTATTTTTCATTTACTTTTAGAACTAAAAGCACAATCAGGATAGAAATGCTACCTGTCAAGTGGATGGAAAATTTACAACATGTTGGGCATCTTGCTTTTAACTGACAGTGTATAAATATAGGTTTTGATGCAGCACCACTTATAGTTTGAAGACTTTGGAATTTTTTAAAGGCTTATATATACATATGAAAGAGTCAAAATCTCACCCTCTACTTAATTATGTGCCTTAACCTTAGTATCATAGGAAGAAAACCCACCACCATCATGAAAAAAAAAAAAAACCCAAACAAAAGACCCAACCAACTACAGAAAAGACAGCAGACTAAATGAGTAGTTAACTGTGGCTTGCCTGTTTTGTATGATGTCACACATATGGTTATGGTTATTCATACTGAGGGTGGTAACTTTAGTGATTCAAATCTAACACAAGAAAATCTGTCAGCTTTAGTTAAGAGAACATTGTTATTACCTCAGGTCAAGCAGATGGAGGGCAAACTTCTCTGTTGGATTCTGCTGCTCTTTAATTAATGTCCACATTTGTTATGTCAAGATGATGCATCACATTTAGTTTAAAGGTTTGTTTTATTCCTGATACAAATGTCTGCAGAAGTGATTTTTCTACATTCTGAGAGTTGATCTGGAAACAGGGATCTGTAATGGATGAAGATTCTTTCAGTTACATTTAGGAAGAAAATAGATTAAAATTGTTTAATACTTCTGTAATATTTTTTAATATTTCTCTTTTTCTTAGCTTGTGTTTTTAATACATTATTAGGAGCAGTCTTGTCATCAACAAGTCCTATCAATGAGAAGAGAGGTATTTTTTCTTTGCATCTATATTTGACATATTTATGACAGTAAAAGAAAGAGACAAACATAATTTTCAATTCATTGAAACCTTTTGTTTTGTTTTGTTTGGTTTGGTTTTCTGGAGAAGAGTAAAACACCAAACAAGTTGTATCTTTTAGAAAACTTCCTTGGAACATCTTTCTTCTATGCAGAAAATAACAAAAAAATGAAACAAAATTGCAGGTTGCACCATTTTGTGTCATAGGCTTTTGCATTGTAGACATATAAAAAAAAAAAAGGAAATAGGTTGAACAAGCCCCTCATGTTGTCACTTAAATTGTGGAAGCAAAAATTGCAAAGTAATAAATGAAGAAGCTTAATGTTTCATAGAAACAAAGAATAGGTACAAAAAACCTCCATAGTGCAATGTTCTTCCTTAAACATGGGCAGACCCATATTTGCACCCCCCTCCCCCGAAATAAACCTCAGTTTCTTTACAGTTTTTAAGCATATAATAATGCAAGCTTCTTACATTTAGAAAAAGAGGTTTTCTGGAAACTATTCAGTAGCATTAAGGAATTATGCGTCTTGTACTTTTAATAACTTCAGGGAGGCTTAGCCATTGATGGTAGTAAAACGTGCCATCAGAAGGGGTGCCCTGTAGACTGCTAATGAAAAGGGACTGTAGGCTGACTGTGCAGGAAAACTGTTTTGTCTAGAGAGTAAGCTTGGTCAGACCTCTCCAGATGAGTGAGTTTTGGGAAGTGAGCCAGGGGAACTTTGCAGTGACCATTTTCATGTAGAAGAAAAAGAAATTAAGTTTTATCTTATGTAGGAATATGCTGTCATCAGAATAATGACTTAATTTTATTACTTCTTTTATCTTAGTCTGTCCATCCTCCATTCACCCAACAAAAAAAACCAAACCTATTAGAGGATCAGACATAGCTGCCACAAACACAGTAATTTGTACAATTTACATTAATAGATTTGTTCACATATACATCAAGTATTTCTTTATAGACACTCATATGTATCAGCTTTAGCACAAGTACGTATTTTTCAAAATGTTAATAAATAATACAGATTTCTTTATAGCTGTTCTCTAATATAATACTTTAGTTGGTTCCCATAGAGTATTTTATAATAATACCTATTTCCATTAACTGAAATATTCTGCTTTGAAAATGAAGAAACATTCCTGGTAAGATTAGGACTGTTTTTGTTGGAAAGCAAAAGAAAAATAATTTCAAGTTTGGAGTAGAGTTACAGGACAATAAACAGAATATCCTCTTGCTAGTTCAAAAATGCATGGCTTGATTCATTACATCATCTTTTGCAGAAACCTGAACAAAACCCTGACAGCATATTTATATAAAAAAGATGAAGAAAGTCCATCTGAGATTGCCTTTAATAATCCTGGATATTGACTGGCTTGAGAAATTCAAATATGGACTTCAAGTCTTCAGTAATCTTTGCTATGCAGACAAGCTTGATCCTTGTCTCTTGGCTTTTTAATCACATTTTACATTTTTTTTCTCTGCCCTTCCTGCTATTTCTCCAAAACAAGCACTTCACAACAAGTAAAACTTTTCCCTTCATTGGCTGCCTTCTCCCTGATATTGAACAATATGAGATATAGAAGAAACAGCTTGTGTACTAACAGCCCAGTGAAAATTCCCTGCAATTTAAATCCATTTTGGAATCCTGATCTGCAACAGCCTTCTCAGCAGATGAGGTTGTAGCAAATCACATTCATGTGAAGAACACTTTTTTTTTGTGTTGGAGTTTCGTCATTCCCACTTTGCATGCCCTGCATATTCCTCCCCTGGTTCCTCCCTAAGATATCCTGCATATTTCCTATTAATGTGATTTTTACAATTATCCCCATACATCTGTAGTCCATGTTTACAGTTTGACATACACCCACACAGGGAGGGGCTGATGAGAAACGTGAAGGCAGAAGGCATCCTTGGCTGCAGTGACCCCAAAATGTTGGAGTTTGAGATCCTTAGGGATCCTTATGTGAGGAGGGTCCAAGCAAGCTTCCTAACCCAGACTTCAGGAGAGCAGACTTTGGCCTCTTGAGGGATCTGCTTGGTGAAGTGTCATGGGATGAAGTGCTGGAAGGATGAGGGGCTCAAGAAAGCTGGTTAATATTTGAGGATAACCTCCTCTAAGCTCAGCAGCAACATATCCTGACAAAGCAGAAGTCAGGTAAAAAAAGATAGGAGGCCTGCATGGATGAACAAGTAGCTCCTGGACAAACTCCAGCATAAAAAAGAGGCCTACAGAGTGTGGAAGCAAAAGGGGGTAGCCTGGGAAGACTACAGAGAAATAGCCAGAGCAGCCAGGGATCAGGTTAAAAAAACTAAAGCCGGGACAGAACTCTATCTAGCTAAGGACATTAAGGGCAAAAAGAAAAACTTCTGCAGGTACACTGGGGATAAAAGGAAGATGAGCAAAAATGTGGCCCAGCTCCCAGAAGGAAACGGGAGACCTGGTCACCTGCAACACAGGGAAGGCTGAGGTATTCAACAGCTTTTTTGCCTCAGTCTTCAATGGCAAGAGCTCCAGCCACACTGCCGAAGTCACCGAAGGTAGGGATAGGGACTGTGAGAATGAAGAACTGTCAGCTGTATAAGATCAGGTTCTAGATCATCTAAGGAACTTGAAGGTGCACAAGTCTATGAGGCCCAGTGAGGTTCCATCTGAGGGTCCTGACAGATGTACATGGATGAAGTTGCCGTACCTTTTTTTGTCATATTTGAGAAGTGGCAGCAGTCCAGTGGCATTCCTTCTGACTGGAAATGGGGAAAAATAACCTCTGTCTTAAAAAATGGAATAAAGAAAGACTCAGGGAGCTGCACTCAGGCTTACCTCAGTGCCCAGTAAGATCATGGAGCAGATCTATCTGGAAACTGTGATAAGGCACACAAACAATAATGGGGTTATTGGTGACAGCCAACATGGCAAAATATTCCTGGTAAATTTGCTGGACTTCTATGATGGGGCTACAGGTTGGTGGGGAAGGGTAATTGAATTCATCTACCTGAATCTGTGCAAGGCATTTGGCACTGTCCTGCATGACACTCTTGTCTCTAAACTCTAAACATTTGAACACTATGGATAAGGAATTGGCTGGATGGTTGCACTCAAATAGTTGTGGTCAATGACTTGATGTCTGGGTTGAGATCAATGGCGACTGGTACTCTTCAGGTGTTGGTGTTGGGATCAGTGTTGTTCAACATCTCTGTTGGTGACATGGACAGTGGGATTGAGTGTGCCCTCAACAAGTTTGCCAATGACACCAAGCTGTGTGGTGAGGTCAACATGCTGGATGGAATGCATGTCATCTAGAGGAACCTGGACAGGCTGGAGAGGTAGGCCAATGACAACCTCATGAAGTTCAACAATGCCTAGCACAAGGTCCTGCGTCTGGGTCAGAGCAATCCCAATAAATTGGGCAGAGAATGGAATGAGAGTACCCCTGAAAAGAAAAACTCAGGATGGTGGTAGACAAGAAGTTCAACATGAGCCAGCAATTTTTGCTTGCAGCCCAGAAAGCCAACTGTGTGCTGGGCTGCACCAAAAGGAGTGTGGCCAGCAGCTTGAGGGAGGTGATTCTCCCCTTGTATTCCACTTTTGTGAGACCCCACCTGCAGTATTGGGTTCAGCTCTGGGGCCCCAAAGACAAGAAGGACATGGACCTGCTCGAATGAGTCCAGAGGAGGGCCACAAAGAAGGCTGGACCACCTCTCCTATGAGGAGAGGCTAACAGAGTTGGGCTTGTCCAGCCTGGAGAGGAGAAGGCTCAGGGGAGATCTTACAGCAGTCTTTCAGTACCTAAAGAAGACGTACAAGAAAGCTGGAAAGGGACTTTTTACAAGGGCATGTAGTGATAGGACAAGGGGGAAATCTAGAAGGTAGATACAGGTTAGATATTAGGAAGAAGTTCTTTAATGTGAGGGTAGTGAGACACTGAACAGGATGCTCATAGAAGTTGTGGCTGCCCCGTTCCTTGAAGTTTTTAAGGCCAGGCAGGACTGTAAAGCCCCAGGCTGTGGCTTTAAGCAGCCTGGTCTAGTGAAGGGTGTCCTTGCTCATGGCAGGGGCATTGGAACTAGATTGACTTTAAGGGCACTTCCAACCGAAACCATTTTATGAGTCTATGATTCTATGATAATCAATTCCTACATTATTAGGTTCCACTTCGTTATTGGAGTCTCTCAGATCCAACAATATACCCCATTCTAGGCCTCTTGGCCCAACACTGCTTTGCAGTTCCTAACCCCACTGTACTTTCACCTCTGCTGGCAATGATCCTACGCAGCTCTGGTCATCCATACTTACCAGCTATTTTCTGCAACAGAGAAGATGAATAAAGGGAGAGCAAAGAGTCTTTGGAACAAAACAATAAAATATTAGGGGCAGGAATTAGAGGCTCAGAAAGTTTGCCTAAAAGGTATAGACAAAAGTCTATGGAATTAATAATAGGAACAGAGAAAAACAACTGTGTCTAAAGAGAAATATTGGCCATTAGGAAAGGCAGTATATTTGTGTCTGGAGGTAGTTGTTTCAACACTATCAAAAAAATAATGTGCTGGACTACAAAATTATGCTCAACCCATTTTTTTTTAACCACTGTGACCTGTATTTAAAAGCAAGTTTTTTTAAAAACTGATGAAGGTAAAACTATGTTAAAATGTCATATACCAAAGACTGGCAGGCTGGGGATCTGCTGTGGATAAATTTTGTGTATTCAGCAACAAAAGCTGGAAGTGCGGAAGGAAATGCAAACATATTAAAGAAAAGCAATTAGGAAACAGTAACAAGTACAGTGAAAACCTGAAAAGTGTAAATTTCAAAGGTGGCTAACTCATTGAAACAAGATGTTTGAGGATAAAAAAGGTGGATACACTGAGAAATTTATTCTCTCTCACTGAGTCTGTCTATCACAAAAATGGAATTTCCATCTTTAGTCTCTTTCTACAGTGAATTGCTGGCAAAGTCTTGTTTGCTGACTGCAGAACCACTCACATTTTTACCACTACTTTTTTGGCAACCAGCTGTACTCAACAAATATTTATTCACATTACAACTGAAGCCCTTTCTGTAATCTTTCTTGCAGAACTTAATGTTACACATGATCCATTTGACCAGTCATTTTGTAAAGACAGTCCAGAAAATGTCCTTTTTCTTACAGTGTGGATTAAAATTGTTAGCCCACATGAAAGAAAAAAAAATCATAGCCTGCGCTTACTCATTTTAGTCACTGAACTAAATCGCAAACAATAGACTTGAAGATCAGAAAATAAGTACTTTGGCATTTCAGATTGCCAGTGCAGCAGATTGACAGAAATTGTTCTATCCTTTGAATCAGTTTCTCATCATGGATTTATTCAAAGCAGTCTCTGCTGAAAATCTGATACTGTTTGCAGTGCTCATTCTGTGAAGCATGATGAGTTGTAATATGAAATGGCTTGAGCTGCTATGACTGTAGCAGAGACTTCCAAGTCGCATATGTTACAGAGTTACCATACTACACAACAAAGCAAACCTTACTACAGGGACAACTGCCCCCGTAATTGGAATTGTGTCACCTAAAATTACTTATTTAAACAAGAATATTTGGGCAGCACAAATTTTCTTTGCAGGCAAACTTCCCCAAGGCATCATTTATTCTTATTTAAGTCACTGTGGTTGTGCTGTGCTCCCTCCAAATGCTAGATGAGATAGATCCCTATGGACTTTCAATATACTTTGGGGTACTAAGACATATATGCACTTTCAAAAAAAATATTTCCAGTTGAAAATATTTTATTTATTTCCCCAAAAAGAGAAGTTTTGCTGCTTGAATTCCAAGAGTAGTGACAAAACCAAGCTCAAGCCCATGTAAAAAAACATATATTGCACTTGCAATAGAGGAGAGCTTATGAGACGTACCATTACTGTATTTCAATAGGACATGGGCTGGAAATGGTAAGAGTCTGCTTGTCTACATGCATTGCTCATCAAAACCAGACCTTCCTGGTCTTGCAACTGAAACATGTTATTGCTTAATTTATGCTACCTGAGCTACATTTTCGAAAGGAAAATAGTTGTGATTTTAATTGGAATAGCTAAAGAGATGTAGTTATGTTGCACACCTTTAAATCTCACTCAATTAAGATCAACAAAGTGAAAAATAAAAGTTTACAACCTATAACACATCAGTCTTTTCTGGACTCTTTACCACAATGTCATTTGGAAAAGTTGATAAGTGTATTTAGGAATATAGATTGCTAAAAACAGCCTATGTATTTATTTTCAAATTATGGAAGCACCTATACATACTTCAGATGCCTGGAGCTCAATTATATGGTAAAAATTATAAAACCAAAAAGCAATATTAATATTATACCAAGACTTTTCCATTAGGTAAGACAAAACATAAAATCAAAGCAGCAGAGGTAAGAAATTCCCAACATACTTTATAGCAACCTTCTCCTGCTGCTATTACTCTCCCATGATAGAAAAGAATATTAAGTATGTTCATTGACAGCACCCTCACGCTTGCACTAAAGTGGCATTATTTCCTAAGTAGATTTTTTTCCTATTATTTAAAAATTGCTGATTAGGACTATGAATGTTCTTTAAAGTGTTTTGGGGCTTTTTGAACCATGTTGACTGTTGGAAAAATATGGTCTTTGTCCATGGTAAATATTTATTCTGTCAAATAATATTCAGCCTATTTCTAACTCAGCTTCTGCTGGCAGAGCTCCTGTGGGCTAAACCCTATTTTTGAAACAGTGTCTCTGTTGTGATGATTTGCATGATCCCTCTTTATCACTCTGCCTCTATGGGTCTTCTGTGTTTCTGTGACACATTTATCAACAAATATAATGCTTACCACCTAACAACAGCCAAAACAGTAACAGGTCAATGATTCTGATCTCTCCTTATTGCAAGTAGCCCTTGTGCTTTGAATCTTGCAAAAGAGCATTCCCATTTCAGGTAAGGCTGCTCAGTTTGCTGCTGTGGTGACATAAGTATTAGCACAAATATTTTGGTTTATGCCTTGTCATTGTTTGTTTCTAGTCTAAATTCCTCTATTGTGCTGCTTCCAGTTTAAGCAGACAGGTAGGTACTGTTCTTTTCCCAGAGAAATTTTGGTCTAAGGTTGTTTAAGCAAGGTACAAAAACATCCACTTAATTTAGAGAACAAATGAATAATTAATAAATTCATACAGAGCTGAAGAAGAGAAGAAATAAGAAAATTAAGGTGGTGTGGTCAAAGCATACACTCCATCCCCATACTGTGATATAAAGTCATGAACAAGAAAGCATTCAGTCTATAATCTACTATAAGCCAGAGCATGTGTGGTTAGAACTAAATGCATTTTCGAAGCTAAGCAATTGTTTCTAACCTACAAAACTTGTGTTCAGTATTTTCTACCACTCTTCAGGTGGTTAGGAGACCCTGCAATACTCAGACTTATGATAACACTATCACAAGCCTGTGTGGACACAGCAATATTATGTACTTTTCCATGAAACAGCTAAGAAACTCATACATCCCCATTTTTATCACAATGAGACAGTGAACAAGTGTCTTTTGTGCATCTTATGCTAGTAACCTTGTGACTGTTCTGCTCTCCTCATCCATCATCTATAGAATACTGTGAAACAGACAAAGATGTCAGTCTGTATTTTTAAAATGATTGGCGTTTCTAGGCCAGAAAGAGCATTTAATGCTCTATCTTAAAACACATGGTCAGTAGCTTTATTTCCTAGGCATTACAATCTAGTGGATATCAGAGCTTTACTATTACAGAGCACAGAGATACAGAAAACAGTTTTCACAGGAAAATCAATGATTTTTTTTCTTTCCCCCACAAAGAAGAGACCCATGAAGATTTTTTATATGAAGCTGAAAATGTTTTCATTCATTTATTGTAATGAAGCAATACATAAATTATTATATGCAAGCATGCAATCAACACCTTTTCTTCTCAGAAATTAATAGCTCTGTCCTAGAGAACTCTGTCATTTCAGACATTATACAACCCTTTCCAAGAGCTTAGAGATTGAATGACTGCATAAACTCAGTAATCATTAGATTATCAGCCATTTGTTCACTGAGGATGGTTAAAGAACCTTCAATATCATTAAATACATGTAAGCATTTTTTTAGAGTTGATTTTGAAATTAATAATGACTAAATTAAAAAGCTAAATGACTCCAGACTGTAGCACACTGAAGTAAGATTTCAACTACAGAAAGTGAACAGATCCTTTACAAACAGAGATGTTCATATCCTCTGATATATAGCCAGAGAAGCTTCTTTCTATAGTCAGTGGAGACACAGAACCACCTGCAAACAGAGGCCAGAGAGAAAGAACACCTGAGCTATGTCCTGTGGATGGCTCTCCAGAGAAATGTTTCACTTCAACTTGAGGAGCAGCCTTGTGAATATAGACAGATAATTTAACTAGCATAGATTGTTATCTAAAGTTGAGGGCTGCAAATACTCCCTTAAATCCTATATTAACATTAAATTAGATGGTGTTATCAGAGTCTGATATGAAGACAGACTCTGATGTGTCTTTATGCTGTAACTGTTTGTTTCTTTTTTATTTCTGAAAGAGAGGAAGTTTGCTTAAAAATACTGTAGAAGGCATTTAAAAAAAATCTTTTGTGTTTATTGTCTTCTTAGCTTTGAATTTATATATTTTTTGCCAAAAACATAAGAGGACACTGGATTTTTGCTTCCACATCAGCCCCCAAAAATGCCCTTTAAAAATAATTTTTATCCCCATAATTCAGGCTTCCCCTTTGAATGTTTCTATGAAATTATTTCTATTTTCTCCAACTCTCTTCTTTATGTATTTTCATTCTCTTTTCAGCATATCTTTCATTCCATTTGCAAAATATTTTCCACCCCTAGCATTCTCTTGATAGGCCATTTTCAGCCCAACACAGGAGTTTCCCTGTTGGGTTTGTTTTTCACCACAAGGTAGCATTATCTACGCTCCCCAAAAGTCAGAAACAATTTGTTGTGCTCACTCTTGTTCTCTTGCCTGTGTCTTCAACCCAGGGTTTTTGCCAGTTTACAGATATAAGACTTAATCAGGTTTATTACTTGCACCAATGTCCTTTTTAATCATTGTTGTCATTACTGAGGTTAATGAACTTTGCCCTTTGAAGATTTTCTTTCTTCATTTTCCTTTTTTTTAAATGCAAAGGTATTTCTTCCAGTCTGTTCTTTATCTTTTCTATATCTACTCATTCTGTACAATGGCAGAAAGACTCCTGAATTCACTGCTTAAATATAGCCATGATATCCCATCAAAGACAACCCAGTCTACAGCAGTACCTATGCACATTATCACATTTTTCATCCTTGGTAACTGAAGTGCCAGCTCAGGCCAACAGCTATCTGAAGATTTAATTCCTCATAGTGTGACTATAGGGCAAATAACCCCAAGTATGGGTTAAGCCCAGAGCTGAAATTGCAGTCTTAGCCCAACCTTTGTGTGCTTATCACAGAGAAAAACAAAGCTGTAGCACTCTTTTTTTTTTTTTTTAACTGAAATTCTACTCCTCCCCATATTTCCTACAATTTCTGTTCCACTGTATCCCAGTCAGGGTTTATTTGCTGGGGCTTATTCCCACTCCAGAATTTGATTAGGAAGTTTGAGTAAACAGGGTGTCAGGAAAGGTGGAAAACAGCATGAACTTATTCAAGAAAATATTTATAGGTTGTGTTATTTTGGACTCCAAAAGCACACATATTTTACTCTGCACGAATATATACTACTTGTTTTTATTATAACTGAGTGTATGTGTGAGAAAGGGACAGATGTGTTTTCCCCACATTCTTGAACAGATTTTAAATGAGCAAGTTTATCATTAGCCATACTCAGTCTGTTCTGAAACACATCTCTCCTACCAACTACAGATCAAAGAGAAGTCTTGAAGGCTGCGATAAAATTTGCTTTTTCAATTTAAAATAGAAGGCATTCATTACTAAAGTTAGATTGCTCTTTTATAGGGGAAGAGTAATGCAAGTAAAATTAAAAAATACTGTCAGTATAATATTAGATTTCAAATATTCTTTGGTTAAATCTCTTTTACTGGTCAAAGCTGTATACTAATGCAACTTTTTATAATAGGGAAAAGAATGCATGTAAATAAACAGACTATTTAGATTTAGATTTGTTTCACATCTTTTTGTAATGTACTAACTATACAGCTATGTTTGCCCCTGTTTATAAGTAGACAGATATAAGTTCATGGAGATTGGTGCTTTCCAAAATGGTCAGAACAAGTGACAGCACATATAGAATGAAGTCTTCCTGTAATATTACTGCCACTGTGATGTCATGTATATGGACTCTTTGCAAGTGCAGTTGTTTTTGTCAGCTAAGCACAGATAGGCCATTTGTGTATGTATCTCTTTTGACCGGACAGCAAAACATTTTATCAGCATTTTTGGGCTTAATCCATATTATTTACCACATGGATCATCTACTTTTCAAAATAATAGTAGTACCATAATAACTGAATGATTGTTTATATATACAGGCTTAATTAAACTGAGATTAAGTGACAAGGATTAAATCAGATTGTAAATGGAAACTCTGGAAAAAAATAATTTTATAGCCATCTTTACATGGGCTATGTCCTGGGGCTTTATTATAAAGAACAGTATGTTCTTTAAAATTAAGAAGAAAATTAGAGGATTGAAGTAGACTGTTTAGTTAGCTATATATGTCTGGATTATTTTCCATTGAAAAAAAAATAAAAAATTAAATAGTTGTCCCTTTTTCATAGAGGTGATCTAATATCTCAGGCACAAAAGAATACTCATGTCACATCTGAAGAAAAACAGCATTACACTTTCCTCTGATACATGTAAAAACTCTTAAATTATTACTTAATCAGATTCTGTATAAAAGCTACTATATATACTCTATGAACTGATTTTCATTTATTTTTCTCTATTGCATATCCAACTTTAATTTTGAGATTTGCTTATCTGCGGACTGTAGTGGCTGCCTTTGTGCATTGATTACTATTCTTCATGTTGTCTACCACTACTGAATTTGCAGCTCTTTACAATTTCATTTGTGTGAAAACACATGTGAAAAGAAAGCAAATGCAAATATTTTTGAAAATGTTTCCACTTATTATTATTCAACAATATTATCCATTTAACCCTGTTAAATTTATTAGTTTATGTTTACAGTTTGCATTCAACCTCAATATCAGAAATATAGATTTTTAGGCATCCTTGAGAGGAGTTAGATTACGTAGTTAGACTATTATAACATGCTACTCAAAACAAAATCCTCCATGCACTAACATTACACTATGTTTTTCAGAACATCCCCTACATAGTATTAGAATACATTTAAAAATCTACACAAATTTAGTAACATCAATGATTTCAGATTGATAAGAATGTTTTTTGTTTACCATTCATCAAAACTTTCACATTCCTTGTCTTGGAATTACAATTCTGGCACTTAAAATATGTATCCAAAAAGGGTAGTTAATTTAAGTAATTTTGTCTTTTTCTCTCAATGTACAAGGTCATTAATTGCTATTGGGACCTTCATAAACCCTAGTCTGTTGATGGGGTGAGAACTCTATTGTTAAATGTATTATGGCAGGGCTGTCTTCGGAGATTGCCTGCTTGATTGCTTTGTAAAGGCCCAATGGCACACAGCAATTAAAATCCATAGACCTTTATAACCCTACTGCTGTTTTATGGGCCTTTTTGTGTCCTTCGGTGTGGTTTACCATTTATGTGTCTCCCAGTGGATCTTCTTTTCGGAACTCAAAGTGGAAAATTTTTTTCCGGAGTGATAAAGCTAGTTATACATCATGTGAAAGGTTAATGACTATTTTCAAAAAGAGCATATGTTTAATGTCATAAGGTGAAAGTTATAGTAAAGAACAATTAAGTAAAATAACTTGCCATTTTCTCATTCTTGAAGTATTTAGATACTACTACTAATATACAGTCCATTGAGTTAGGTCAATGGATGATTTCAAACTATTGAATTCATTCTGAAATACAAGTTTAACATTTTAAGCAGAATTAAATGATTGGGCAGTTTGTGTGTATTCATATCCATATGGAATGAGAAAATGCTAGTTCCAGAGCACGATCCCTAGTATCTGCTACCATGAATATTCCACTTCAGTGAGGCACTGAGATTATCCCACTTAAAGCAGTACACTGAACAAATAAACAGTAGTGGATCCATGGAAGTGCTGATGCTCTCAGAAGTTATATAGCTCCATATCACCCCATTTAAATGTTTCTCCTTGGTCTCTGTTAATAGCAGACTACTCAATATAAGTAACACAAAACAACCACGTAGTGAATGAGAGCCATCTCTGTGGCATGACTGTGGTCTCATGGACAATAAGTCCTTTCAATAACACTCAAAATTTTTAGAGTTGTAATTGATGAACAGTACAAACTTTACCACTACTGATCTTCATACTAAAAAAATAGCTATTTTTTGTGATTTCTCATGACATATTTGCATCATATTTTCAGGGAGAGGAGAAATGATTTCTAAAATTCGGTATGGAGCAGCCATTAATTAAGATAGAACCTGTGATTTAATAGAATCAGTGCTATTAAGGGAAAATAACTGAACATTTCCTGGAGATCTCATAAAGCTTGCTTTTTTTTTCTTAAATTAATTTCCATATGCAACAGAATAGGTACTTTCATAGAACTAAAGTACTCAACAAAACCTTAATTCTAAAATGACATCTGGACAGAGATTGAAAGAATGTTAGGAAAAGAAGTAAAGATGGAACAGTAAATGAAAAGAAGCCTTTTGAGAATACAGTAGTTCACAGCTACTACAAACTACCACAGGCAAACTGGTTTTAGATCCTAGCAAATTGGAAAAGTCTATTTATATAGATTTCTGTTGAGAGAAGGGACTAATAAAATATTATCTACTTACAACTTGTTGATTTCCACATCACTTTCACAATTTGTAAATCTAAATGTAGTTTTCATTTTGTTCTCAAAGCCAGTCACTCAAGCTATTTTAGACCACATATTCTTTTGAGTATCTTCTTTCTGCAATATTTTAAGTTAGAGAGGGTATTGTGACCAAAGTAGATATAAGATATTTTTAGTACAATTGTGCAAGTCCATAGTTCTCATAATTAAAGACATTGGGCTTTAAAAGTATAGCTGAAATCTGAAATCAGCCTTGAAAATATCTATTATTACCAATGACAAGCAAGATACTGATTGTCAGAGGTTAGGAAATGTGTAAACCAATTATAGGGAAGGAGGGAATATTCCCTTACTTAAACTAATTGTATTTCATATGGAAATCAGGACGAAACAATGCATAAGGAACTTCACAATGCCAAAGTAATAAAGCTACTTTGTGACTTGGTCATCACAGCTGAAGGTCCCCAGGCAACAGTTAGTCATCGGACCCAGTTTATCTAAATATGCATTTGATCGTCATATGTCATGACCCACAGCATGCAGTCAAGTACAGTGGTATCCTTGGCTTTTTAGCTGCCAGTTTTCATGGCTGTTTGATCATTAAGAGAGCCAACTGCCATAGAATATATTTTGTGGTCATGGATTGCTCTCACTTTAGCAAGTAACAGCAGTGCTGTGTTTACCCTAACAGCAGGAAATCTTTCTTTGTGGGATCTACTTTCCACCCCTTGTTCAACTTATGAGAACTTATAACAACTTACTGGGACCACATCTGGGAAGAAATTCTATTGACCCCCAAAATAGTGCTTGTTTTGGCCCTTGCAGTTTCCACTATGTAGGTGAGGTTTGAAACAGATTAGAGTACTTGGTCCAGGTTTTGATAAGGAAGATTGAGCAAGCAATGCAACAGCATATTTCATTGTAGCTAAAATCATGATATGTGTCTGAAATGAGAGTTGAGCATTATTACACAGATTACAATTTGAATTTCTTGCAAAAGAAATCTATTCTGCCACAAGAATGGATTTTTTTTTTCTTAAGCTTACTTCCTTTTTATAGAACTATGTCATCACTTTCTTTGTTTGCTTATTTAGAGAAAAGTGGTATTCCTACATTTTAGAAGCCCAAGATATTTGCTGTGATGAAGAACATAAGACAAATTTGGAACACTGATATCTTTCATGAAATTAAAAACACACCAGCTGTTCTTATAAAATACAACTGCTTTAATGACAGATTAATCTCTTTCTTCTTGCTGATTTTCTGTGTTGCTCTTGAGCTGATTTTTTTCTCTTTTTTTTTTTCAGCGTTTTTTCAATAAGTGTACCCAGCTTTTCAGGTACTGTAAGCTGCAAAGCTACATTGAAGAAATAGTGCTTTAGTAATTTATTCTATCCAGAGAAATACAGTCAAACTTTTCTCAATTTGAGAAAAAACACCACAAAAAAAACCAAAAAAACAACCTAAAGAAAATAGCCACGATAATGTATCTTTCAGGTTTAAAGATGACACTATTATATCATTCAGAATGCTTATATAACAGGCCAGGCTGGAGCAACCTAGTCTAGTGGAAGGTGGCCCTGCTTGTAGCAGGGGGATTGGAACTAGATGCTCTTTAAGGTCCCTTCTAACCCATATAGTTCTATGATTCTATGACTTTATGAACAACGAAGTACTGTAATTTGCAACATATACCTTTACATATAATGTATGGAATCATGCACTTCTCCCTCCCTTTTTTGAACTTTATAATACAATTGATCAGAAAGGCATAAGGCTATGGGTTTTAGGAAATATGGATTACATCAGAGTAAAAAATCAAGTCTGAGTCACATGAATCTATGGAACAACTGTGAAAACACATTTTCTTTCTGTTGGAAGGCAAGACTTTAATGGTACTTACACATGGTACACTGTGGCACAGGGGTGGCTGTCTGATATGATGTGAGCATGCAGGTTAAAATTACTAGAGCATGTTTGGTGCCTTATTTATGGGACCATAACTCAAGTGGAATGGAATAACTTTGCTTCTGGTAGGAAGATAGATCTGGATGATAACTGCAACATTATCATTATGTAATGATAAAGATGAAGCCAAATATAAGAAAAGTAATTTACTTAGGTGGATCAAAGAGACTGTTCAACTGAACTTCTTAGGCAGAACATTTCCTGAAGACTTCAGTCCTATTTCCTGAAGACTTCAGTCCTATGAAGATTGTTTTTTGAGATGTGCAATGTTTGCAGACACGTGATCAGTGTTCACTGAACTCAGGAGCATGTAGCCTCAAATTCAAACTCTAGTTACTCTTGTGCTAAACTGGTGACAGAGTTTAATTGGACCGTTGCTCTTCCTTGTTGAAGGGAATCAACTGGAGTACTTGTGCAGATGTTTCTTCCTGGTAATGAGAGGAACCTGGCTGGTCCAGTTTTAAGTAAAATAGCTGAATTAAAAGCTAAATTGAGGCTTTCTGACATGGATGATCAGTGATTACAAGCCAAAGTCTTGAAATTAGTTGACATTTCATATGGCAATCAAAATGGATTCAATGAAGCGACTGAGATGTCCATTGAGGTCCTCTCCACCATGACATTCATTCAGGAGAAGTAACTCATCAGAGACACTTTGATGAAATCAATTAAGACACTGTGGGAAAGTATGTTTTGGGGGAAAATGAATCCTTTTCAAAGATCTGAAGGTTGGTGGTGAGATATTCTGAAGGTACTGGGAACTAGACATAAAAGAAAAAAGTGTTTGGTAGCTAAAATCTAAGAAAGAATAATTTTTGACCTGCTAAACAAAAAAAAAAAGATAGGTTTTGTTGCAGGGGTATATAACGTAGAGGTGAAATATCTGGTGTATAAAATGCCATTAAGCTAGCTACAAGAGACATGAAGCAAGAGTGGAAACTCTTACAAGTGTTTCCAAGTAAGCATTTTTTAGGTTTTAAAGACTCTAATGTTTAAAGCTGCGCAAAGGAGTATTAAGCAGGACAGCACTTTCACTAAAACTGCATTTGCAAAACTTCAGTGAAAATATATATTTTACATAGCCCAACAAGCTACGAGGTTTGTCTCCTGCATATGCATCTCATCATTGCGATCACTCAAATATGCAAGGATACAACCATGAATATGTAAAATTTAGTGTCTTATTCTTTTCAGTATTGATGACCTCCAATAAGTACAAAATGTAGTAGTAATTCTAGTCTGAAACAGGGTCCTCTGCATTTATTTTTGTTATGCATTATACTGCACCATTTTTCACACAAGTAATCCCTGTGAGTGGTCAGCAAGCATTGATATGTTACGCAAACAACTGTGAACAAAGTAAGGTTCTGCTATTTTTTTTTAAACTTGTATTTATTAATGGAGACTTTCAATGAGATGAGATCAGTCAAACGACTAAAGTGAGAAAAGTCTAAAATAATATTAATAACTTTTGTTTTTAATTGCAAATCAATAATTTGGTTTTAAATGTTAAATTTCTTTTAAGCCACATGCTGAAATGATGTGACATTTTAAGATAACATGCAATGTTATTGTGAAGCTAATTTTTTCTCTTTGAAATTATCTAAAAGAGGATTCTTCTTCAGAGTAAGTGTTTTTACAAACAGACATAAACATACAGAAATATACTTCCAATTTTCTTGAAATACCAGTGAAATAATAGTGGATACTAGCAAAACATATCCATATTAAGTGTTCTACTCCATAAAATATACAGATAAGGGTAAAATGTTTTTCCATATTTAACTCTTTAATTTCCAGATTCTTGTAATAATATTTACTATTTTTTACGTGTTAATACACACTTAAGTATTAAGTGGTTTTCTTTCATACCTTTTTTTACTTTTTTTCTCTTGTTTTTTTCTAAGCTATTGAAGACTTAATTTGCATAACTTCATTAGTCTCACCATGTGGCTGTTAGAGCATTGCTGTTCCATGTCTTTCTCCCTTTTTGTCATCTGTTGAGCCACCAAAACCCATCACTCTGTTTGCCACTGGAAAACCATCAGCATGGTTGACCAGCTGAACACCAGAGGGCTCTACAGCATGGTGCTTTTTCACAGCAGGAGCTATCAAGCCTATGCTCTACTTTCAGATCTCATCATACGCAATTCTTATACCACACTATATCAAGAGAGAGATATTTTTGTTAGGAGTCATGATTAATTAAAATACAATATAGCCATGCCCTTTTGGTACTGAATATGTCAGTTTTGCTAGCCTGACAAACATCATTTCATTGCTGTATTAAGGGAAGGTTGTACAGTTGCTCTTTGGATTGTCAGTGCTTTCAGTTGCCTGGATGAATAATGTGATGCCTTTTATTCCTCACAGATGTACACCCACAGATAACAACCTCCAATGGTCACTTAATTAGCAGACTTGGAAAACAACTTCAACTTCTTTCCTTTTTTTTTTCCTTATAGACTCATTCACCTTTTAAACACGGCAAAAACTAAAACAATATTAATTCCTATTCCAAGCACCTAATGAACCCTATGGAAAATTATCTTTTCCTAAAAACATATACTTTAGAATGCTAAACACTTTTATCTACCTCTGCAATACCATGAACCAAAACCAGAATTTTAGTATTTCTTGTCAAAATTGTCTTTCAGGTGAGCCTGTCTAATAGACACGAGCCTGTACAATAACCACAGACAAAGCAAATCTTAGTAAGGCTTCCTGTCCCAGAGCAGAAATAAGATAAAATTAGAAGGTCTCAGGATAGTCTCATGTCAGTAGAAAAAAAAAAACAACAAAAGAAAACACAAGAAACCCCCATACACTTGTCCCCATTTATTCAACAGTTACACGGTTTGCTGCCAACAACTAAGTAAAATTGTGCCTTATAAAATGCAATGGTGCCTGAGGGATATTTCTGTTTTATAGACTATACTTTGAGAATAATTCAGGTTTGAAGCCAAATGGACCAATATATAGAGAAACCGTGTGTTTCAACCATGAACATAACAGTAAATATGACTTTATGCCATATAAACAGAGGTATTCTCAAGGTCCCACTGTAAATTTATAACAGAACAATGTAACATATAACCCCAGCTACATTATAACCCCAGCTACATTATAGACTCCATTACTGTGGTGATTTATTATTAAGTGCATATTATTAATTACTGACAACACTGTCAGCTTCAGGCACACAGTGAATAACAATATTATCAGAAATTTTAAGGTCCTGTGATCCAAGTGCAGCAAGACAGCTAGGTAGGCTTTAAAAGAGTGAAACACAGAGTTCATGGGTTTGTGTGAACAGAAGAATTGACAAGTACACAAACAACGTATGCATGTATGCTTGTTTTTTAATTGCCATGTAGACAGCAAGCATTAAAGAAAGGTAAAGAAAAATGCTGGAAACAATAGCAGTGAATTTTTTAGAGAAATACAGAGATTTCTCATGTTATTTCATGTACACTGAAGTGTACATCAAGGAATAATGAGCTGTTGTGAGCAAGATGTGAATAATTTTCACAGAAACAGCTGTGATTTAAGATCCAGCCACTACAATATGATTATGTCAAAATATTCTCTTTTACTCCATCACAGTCATGAGATGTGGGCATGTAACACAACACAATAGTTGCTGACATTACAGGTGTGTTAAAAGAGTGGGGTTTCAGAGTAGAATACACTGTGTGGGGGCAACAAAAAGCAAAATTTCCAGATGTGAGAATGGTCAGAGGACCACGAGACAGGCAATTTCCAAGAGGATTTAATTTGGCTGACAAAAGAGTTCATGCATGTTTCATGAAGCACAGCTACTTGCATGTGTGCAAACCAAAACCTGAGTGTGGCTAATATACAACTGCTCCTTCAGCATTTTGCAAAGGCTACCTGGAAATGAGGGTGAGCTACTTCTTTCAATAGAATGTCTACTTCTTATTCTCCCTTAACTCAAGTGCAGCCAAATTTCACTTGTTCATACTAGAAAGAAGGAAAACCAAACCAAACCAAAAACCAACAAAAAAAAATACCTCCCCCCCAAAAAAAAGGCAAATTAAAAAAAAGGAAGAACATATGGAGCATTCCCAAATAATGAATAAATGATAAATGAAATCAAATTCTCAAACATTAAAAAATAATAATTTAAAATTTACAAATAACAGAATTCAAAGGTTTTAAGTGACACAATAGTAGTATGTGATGTTAACTGCATTGTCCTTATTGCAAGTACAATGAAAACAAGAACAATTAAACATTACTGAACTTGGATTTACAGGATTTCCAAGAAGGATTTAAACCAATAGAATACTGCATATGCTATGTTTATGACTGTTTCTATACAAGGCTTTTTAGAAACAGATTTTGGGGGAAGGGTTTGCTACTTGTGACTGACTGTCCAACAAGATAAATTAAACTTATTTCCATTTATCTCTGTTCTATGGTGATGTAAGTGAGGTGGATTTTAGTCAGTTAGATTTCAAGGGAACGTTGATAGCAGCCTTCTCCAAAGGTTTTCCATTTACTCTTTTTACCCTTAATTCTTATTTAACTACAGTCCAGAAAACTGCTATTTTGAAAAGTCATAAAAATATAGCTGTCCAAACTTCTCCACTTACAAAGCTTTACCTATTGAGAAAAGAAATACAGAAATATATTTAGAAATTTATATTTATATATATATATAAAGCACTCTTTGGAAAACACCAAGTCTGAACCAGACAGCCATTCAAGATTCTCCAGGAAACTGCCATTTTACACTGAAGCAGTTCTTACCTGCTAGACATTTCTTCATAACTGTCATGCACTGAAACCTGACTTGAACTTTTCATTGTGAACCTTGTGGTCATACTTTTGGTGGTGCACAATATATTTCAATTTAATGCTTCTATTTGTCCAGATCATTATCACCAAAACACAAAGGGATTTATTAGGAAGCGTCATAGTTTAAACCAAAATCCGCACAGTTCGCTCACTCACTCCCCCCACCCCTTGCTCCCCAAGTCCCGGAGAGTTAGGAAGGAGAATCCAAAGAATATAGCCCCCACGGATTGAGATAAGAACGGTTTAATTGCTAAGGTATAACACAAATCACTACTGCTACTACTACTACAAATAATAAATTATAAAGCAAACAACAAGCGAAGAGAATACAACACCTCACCAGCCACCAACCCATAACTCACACCACCCTGCCCGACCGAGCACCGCGTGCTACCTCCTCCATTTCCCCCAGGCGCTCCACCCTTCCAGCTCCCTCTCCCAGTTGCATCCTGGGCATCACGTGCTATGGTATGGAATACCTCATTGGCTAGCCTGGGTCAGGTGTCCTGTCTCTCCTTCCTCCTGGCCTCCCCTCCTCCCCGGCAGAGCACATGCTCAGAAAAGGCCCTGAACAAAAACACCCTCAAAACATGCTCGCTATCAAGCAACTGCTCCCAGCCCAGAAGTCAAAACACAGCACTGCACCAGCTACAAGGAGAAAAATGACTGCTACGGCTGAACCCATGACAGGGCATTTGTATAGAAGCATCTGAGCCGAGCTCCAAATGAAGCCAGCTCAGTGGCTGGAGAGGCTAGAATATCACTACATTGCTCCAAGCATTTATTATAGGTGCTAGCAACTGACTGGGCTTGTTGGGATGGATGGATGCCCCCCTCCTCCAACACATCTAGTTTAAAGCATCCTTGACAAGTCTGGTAAGCCTCCCAGCAAAGCCACTCTTCCCTTTCTTTATCAAAGTAGCTCCACCAGCCCCCAGTACACTTGGGCTACAAATTTGGGTCCCATTTTCAAGACACCCAAATCCTTGACTATGATACCACCCTTTTAACCATTTATTAACCTGTCCAATCCTCCTAATCTTTTGAAGGTCCTCCACTGTATCGGAGAATTGTCGAAAAGACTATCTGAGCTCCAGAACCTCTGATCACCTCTCCCAGAGCTCTGTAGTCCTTCTTTATACTCCTCAGGCTACTATTATCTATATCCCTAGCACCCACATGTATCACTAGAAGCGGATAATAGTCCATGGGACTTACTAGAGCAGGCAGACTCTCCGCAACACCCCTGATCCGTGCCCCAGGTAGTCAACACGTCTCCCTTGCAACCGGGTCAGGCCGACAGATGAGCGCTTCTGTCCCTTTCAAGGCAGAGTCCCCTACTACTACAACCTGCCGCTTTTTCCTGGCGGCACCAGTAGAGATCTTCTGTACCAATGCACTAGCCACTGTTTCTGATGCAAGTGCGTTTCCTCATCAGCCCCCTGCAGGACAGCAAAGCGGTTCTGGGTGGGTACAGCAGATTTAGGAGGAAGCCCCTTGCTTTTAATTGCTCTCTTCCTCTTTTTGTTGGTTTTTTTTTTTGTTACTAATTTTCAGCTTCCCAGGTTAACAGCCTCCTTCTTTCCTCCATGAGTTAGAGGGGAACTTGAGTCCCCTGCACTGTTTGGGCCTGGAGCAAGCAGTCCTGCTTCCTCTCAGCTTCCCTGACATCTTGCAGCTTACTGACAGCATCCCGTAGCTCAGTCACCTGCTGCAGGAGGACTTGCACCAGGGAGCACCAAGTGCAGCCCTGCCCATTCTGCACCTTTCCCTCACAAGATCAGTGCAGGCACGCTCTATACTCCAAGCTCTGCACTTCAGCCTCTCCTCTTACCGGCTCTGTCTGGGTGCCTATGCTGGCCACCACCGGGGCAGCCAGGGCAGAGCTCCCAGACCGGGCCCTGGTCATACGGTGAGTGCTCACCATCCCGCTTGCCTGCGCGCACAAACTGCCTCAACCCACTCTGTTTGCCATGCTCCCAGTCGCCATGCTCCCTGGGTAGGTTTTTAACCACTCACAGCTGGTTCCACTCCTCCTGGACCGCCCCCAGTGAGTCACCTCCTCGCGGTAGCTGAGCTGCTGGCTCCTGGCCAAGTTCTGTCGAGGACTTGAGGCTCCCTCCTCAGTGGCTCTTCTTGCTCTGAGGTGAGGCTCATGGACGCTGCTCTCTCCACGTTCTCGCTCTGGTGTTGAAGGCGTCCTCTCTTAGGCCACTCACCTCAGCAACTCATGTTGTCCATTTGTTTGTTTTCCATGAAACAGAGTAAGATCTAAGGAAAATAATTTTCCTTATTATTATTTTTTTTTTATTTTCATATAGGAGTTGTAGATTAAACAACGTAGAATTGTAGAATCATATACCTGTATGTCAAAGTATAAATTCCTATATTTCCATGCAACAGCTGTGAGAATCTGTCCTAGAATATTAAAAAACATATTTTGCTAGGACTGAAAAGATTACTCGTGATCATGTAAAGCTGAACAATTTTTAGTTTATGAAATTCTGTATCTAATTATGACATTACAAAATGCCTCATTAGGGATTCTGGACTTCCTTTCTTTTCCCAGCTTTCAGCTATACCTCTGAAGGAAATTTGCAGGGCTGTCAAGAGTCTCCAGTGATGAAGTCTCCCCTCTGCTGTGTTAGGATCTTCAGTAGCTGACTGATACCTTGTCCATCAGCAGCCCTGCATAATTGCATTGTAGAGTTAGAGGGAGGTTCAAGTCATGTTTCTAGAAAATGTAGAAAGCTGTAAGGGAAGCTTATTCAACAAACAAGGAAGTATTTCTTACTCTGTGTTCTGCACTTTCCAGAGCAGATCTCAGATATAAATATTAGGATGTAAACTCTTTGATTAAGGATATGAAGAACTGCTGATGGGAAACATGCAGTTTATTGAGGCTATGCCACCATATGAGTAGTTTTTGGTAGGTGTGACATACAAAATTCTTGTAGAACACAAAAACTAGGACTCATTTCCTATGTGTCATTTGAACAAGCTTTTCCAGCTTGGCTAATTCTCATCCTAATCATCACCCTGTGAGTGAGGAAGTTGTTTCAGTTTTAATTTTGTAATAGGGGACACATTTTTGTCTGGCAAGTTCCATTTTACAGGCTTATTTCTGTGGCTGCAGAGCAACAATAATTTCTTCTATGATTCTATAAGGGTAAACACTGTGTTTTAATTCTTAAATATTCACTATCTCCTTTCTTCCCCAGCCCCTGTTAAAATTTACAGACATATAAAAATTTTTTCAAAGCAGGTGGTGTGCAACTATTTAGTAATTTTAACATGGAGGCAACACATCCATGATCTGTTCTATATCATGTCAGCCTTCATGAGGTGGTGACATCTGTGAGATCTCTATGACAAAAATGTATTATTAGTTTTAGATATTATCATACCCATGTTTACCATTAATAATATTTATTTTTAAGGTTAAAGAATAAATTTTAGGCACAGATGGAAACACAGTTAGATTGCCTGGTTACAGTGGCTCCTTAAAATTAATTAAATTCCTGTTGGGTGCAAACAGCTCAAGCCAGACATTTCTGCTGATGAGAATGTGGCAAGCAAAACATGACTGTTTATTCTCTTGTTTCTTTCCAGTTACTTATTGCTAACCCATTTGATTATTCTGTACTGGCAAAGAAGGAACAAGGAGACTGTCTCCAAAGGGATTCAGTTATGCCAGAGTGTAATGGTTGCTATCAGTAAATAAATAATTTGTTTTCCTTTTTTTGTCGTGAAAAACCTTTATTTTATTGTACTGCCTTAATCTTGACACACAAGTTTTTCCATCTTATTTTCTTCTCCGTCACCTGCTGAGGAGGTGAGTAATAAAGCAGCTTGGTAGGCAACTGGTATCCAGCCAAAGTCAACCCACCACGTTTGTAAGTGTTGTCATTGTAAACATCGGCTATTCTTGGGTGTACCCAGGACTCTGCAAAGCCACTGCCACATCTGTTCATTACGAGCTCCTCTTCCAATGCAAAAGAAAAGTTTTTTTTTCTTATTTGCTCTTTTGCACTTCTTTAAAATATCTTATATGACACCATTTTTAAAAACCCACTCATTTAGATAAGATCAGTCTGTGCTTTTCCTAGAAAAGGGGGTGCATTTCTGGCTTCCACATTATTCTGCTGAGTCTGCCTGGCCTACTGATCTGCTGTATTGGAGCTCATTTTACAAGCACAAATCAAAGAATACATCCTTCTCTTAAAGAGCTCGAGAGTCATTTTCAAAGAAACAAAATTCATATAGGCAACAAGCATTCATTGCTTTCCAATGGACTGAGCATCTAATTGTATTTGCGCCTCCTTTTTTAGATGCAATAACCCTGTTTGGTAGTACAACTTACATTAAAGGATTCCTCAGCAATACCTATTCTTAGGCTTTAAGTCATAGACACATTGCTCCCCTATATATTAGACTCTGACTATGGGTGTGAGGTAGGGTAGGAAAGAGTTAGTTCTGTCTTTTTTTCCTGCTGCCTGGCAGCTCTAACTACTTTCTTAACGAAAAACAACCCAACAATAAGACAAAAAAGAGAGTGGCAGAAGAGAGAGGTAGAGACAATGAAAAGGAAAACCAGAAAAAGTCCTCATCAGTGGGCTTCCTAGAACATAAAAATTAAAAATGAAGGAAATTAATTTTTCATTAATTGCTTTTCAGAACTCAGCTTCTGAAATCTCATAGCCTGTTTATTACACTGAGGATTGCAATCACTTTCCATGGAGGGCTGAAGCACTGACTGATGTTACCAACCAGTTACTGATTAATGCCTTGTCCTATGGGCTAAGTTTGTTGTGAAATCACCACTCTTTAGGTGGCATTTTGGAAAACTTTCTCTCCTCATGTGACTAATATTTTTCATCTGCCTACTGTGATACAGTTTTCTTTTATTCAGTACAGAAAAATTCCATCCCAGTGACTCATACCTTTATTCTAAGACAATCATATAAAATATTACTCGGTATTTCAGACCAAAATTTATACAAATCAGGTGTGTTAATAAAAGCCAAAAGCAATGAATACGAGAGCCATTATTGAAAACATAGTTGCCATGGGTTCAGCAGTAGCTCATGCTCTGCCAGGGAGGAGGGAGAGATAGGGCGCCTGGTCTGGGCTAGTCGGGGAGGTATTACATACCACAGCACGTCCTGCTCGGGGAGGGGACTGGAAGCTGGCCGGAAGGGAAGAGGTTAACACTCTGGGCTGGGCTCGGGGAGGCAACTGGAAGCTGGCCAGGAGGGGAGGGGGGAGCTCTCTTTCTTCAGGACTGGCCTCGTGGCGGCGGGTGGTATCGTATTCTCTCTCCCTGTTTGTCTCCTCTAACATTGATTTGTTATTGTACTGGTAGTTATTTCTGTTATACCCTAATTGCTGGACTGATTTTACCTCAATCCATGGGAGTTGTATTCCTCTGGCTCTCCTTCACATCCCTCCGGGAGTGGGAAGGTGAGGGGGGGGGGAGGGGAAACAAAGGCGGAACAGTGCAGATTTAGTTTAAACCACGACAGTTTTTGGCGCCCAACATGGGGCACAAACCCACGAAATAACAACAAATCTGACAGGATTTATAATCATTTGTCACAATGCTGTTTTATTGGCTCTCACAGTTTTTTCTCTTGATCTCACAGTTTCAGGATTTTACCAATTACTTTTCATATATATTAGCTGTGTTAGTGTTTATCAAGTATGGGGTTTGGGCTAAGGTTCTGGTCTCATTGTACTTTATGTTAATGACTTGTAATACAATAGAAGCATTGATCATGAAACTCATCTGGCTTATGCTCCCGGTATGGTCACCAACTATGTTTTGGGAGGTATATAATAGAAGTGCTTAGCAATTTCACATATTTTTCTCCTTCTCGGGTGGTCAACCTGTGAAGGAGACATTCTTCTATCCTCCCAGTGTTCTCTCCAGATGGTCTACAACATCATTTGAGGGTTTTGAAGTTTTTGAATGGCCTTTTAATACTGTTGAGACATGTATGCTGATTGTGATGGGGATCACCACAGTAGAACGCATACAGAGTGTGTTTTGCCCACAGTTATTTCATCTGATTTCAGGAGTTAAGCGGAGTCAGGTCTGGTCCTGTATTGGGGTTAAACGACAACATAGGAGGACCAGGAGATTTTCCCAGAGGCTGGACAGTCATGAGTGGCAGGGTGTGTGGGATACTATGGGCAAGCATCTAGGTCAGTGGGCCCCTCCAGTACTTTGGAATTTTACTTCCGAACAAGTGAAGAATACAGAAGAATTAGTAAAACACCTAAATGAGGTGTGTTGTCGTCCTGGCCATACCAGAGATGGACAAATTACGGCAACGTGCTGGGGCTTGGACTATGCTTATAGGGCCTTGATCGACACTATCCAACACCTTCAAAAGGAAATAAACGTCCCTGTATCTGAGAGCAACACAGAAGTCAGCGCAGCTGTTCCAACTCCAAGTACAGCAGCTACACCATCCCCAGCGGCAAGTACAGTTGCTACCCAAACTTCAGCTGTGACAGACAGTGCAGCTACCCCAGTAACGAGTACAGCGGCTGTTCAACCCTCGACTGAGACAGACAGTGCAGCTACCCCAGCAACAAGCACAGTTGCTACTCAAACTACAGCAATAATCGCTGCATCTGAACTAGAGGACCAATTCGTACCAATATTGGTTGCTCCTGTACACAAGAGAAAAACCAGAAAGGAGGCAAGAAGGAAGAGGCAGGATGAAGAAACTATGCATCCACTACCTGGTCTAGTATCTGATCAGGGGTCATCATCACACAACGAAGAAGAAGAGGTGACTTCTCGATCTCGGACCTCAACTGAGCTGAGGAATATGCGAAAAGATTTCACCCGTCAATCAGGGGAGCACATCATCACCTGGTTGCTCCGATGTTGGGATAATGGGGCTGATGGTCACGAACTAGCAGGTACAGAAGCCAAGCAGCTGGGATCACTTGCTAGAGAAGGGGGAATTGACAAAGCAATTGCAAGAGAGAAAAAGTCCCTCAGTCTTTGGAGGTGGCTTTTGGCAGCTGTGAAAGAAAGGCTCCCATACAAGGATGATGCTATGAGTCGTTCGGCCAAGTGGACTACTATAGAAAAAGGCATCCAGTCCCTGAGAGAATCAGCTATCGTAGAGATATCTACCACACCAAGCCGAATAATGGGGTTGTACCCATAGACCCAGATGAAGTCGAATGCACAGGACCCATGTGGCGAAAACTTACACGAAACGCACCGTCGTCATATGCCCATCCATTGGCAACGGTAACCTGGAATGACATAGCACCAATAACAGTGGATGAAATGGTTCATAAACTCCGAGAATTTGAAGACAATCTTACACCTTCCATCATCTCAGCTGTGGAAAAACTGTCTCACGATCTCAAAGAGTTGAGGGACGATCTGTCTGATTTATCTAGCTCCTCACGTGTGCCAACATGCGTTTCAGCTATTAACAAAAGGCGTCCTATTGCTCGAGAGAGAAAATATATAAGATACACACCACGGGCCACCCTATGGTTTTACCTGCGGGATCACGGAGAAGACATGACAAAGTGGGATGGAAAACCTACTTCAGCCTTGGAGGAACGTGTGGGTGAATTGAAGAGAGGAGCAAGGGCCAAGACTGATCGCCCCATGAGAGCTGCAGCTTCAGTCTCTGGCGAACAGGTTCCCAGATGGAGCAGAAGAGCTGATTTTACTCCAGCTCCTGTGATAAACAAGAATATTCCCTTTCAAGACGACTTAGGTGTCCAAGATTGTGACGACAATGACTATTAGAGGGGCCCTGCCTCCAGCCAGGTGGAGGTAGGGGACAATCGTATTTACTGGACTGTGTGGATCAAATGGCCTGGCACATCAGCCCCACAGAAGTATAGGGCTCTAGTTGGTACCGGTGCACAGTGTACCCTGATGCCATCGAACTGTCAAGGGGTGGAACCCATCTATATTTCTGGAGTGACAGGAGGGTCCCAAGAGTTGACTGTACTAGAGGCTGAAATTAGCCTGACTGGGAAGAAATCGCAGAAGCACCCCATTGTGACTGGTCCAGAGGCTCCATGCATCCTCGGCATGGACTACCTCAGGAGGGAGTACTTCATAGACCCAAAAGGGTACCGGTGAGCTTTTGGTATTGCTGCTTTGGAGACTGAGGAAATTGAGCAGCTGTCCACCTTGCCTGGTCTCTCAGAGGATCCTTCTGTTGTGGGGTTGCTGAAAGTCGAAGAACAACAAGTGCCAATTGCGACCACAACAGTGCACCGGCGGCAGTATCGCACCAATCGAGGGACAAGGTTCCTGTAGTGCACATGAGGAATTTGCTAGGGAAGACAGTCTGGGTTACTCCTGTTTCAGGCCAAGGCAAACCCACTCATGGGATTGCTTTTGCTCAAGGACCCGGATATACTTGGTGGGTAATGCGGGAAGATGGGGAAGTCCGATGTATACCTCAAGGGGATTTGATTTTAGGGGAAAACAGCCAATGAACTTAATTATACGTTGTTGCTTGCTGTGCAATATTTTTATAGTCCATCAACTAGATGTCTTCAGGTCACCAGTGACTGGCCCTGACTTCCCTCTAACCATCGTCCCAACAGAGAATGAACTTTGATAGAACCAGATGAGTTCTGCAGTAAAGGGATGATCAACATCGGCAGGCAACAATCCAGCACTGCACACAGACTCTCCTGCTACAAAAGACTATTACAGACTTAACATCATGGAGCAAATGGACTCAATTGCATTATAGGGATTGGTCCATGTATTAAGAAATGATTTCTTTCTATCTGTCTGGGTGTATGCAGATGTATATATATATATATATGATGGTATATTGAAAATGTGGGATCTGAGCATGACGTGAATGGTATGGAATAAGGGGTGGATAATGTCATAGGTTCAGCAGTAGCTCCTGCTCTGCCAGGGAGGAAGGAAAGATAGGGCGCCTGGTCTGGGCTAGTCGGGGAGGTATTACATACCACAGCATGTCCTGCTTGGGGAGGCAACTGGAAGCTGGCCAGGAGGGGAGGGGGGAGCTCTCTCTCTTCCGAGCTGGCCTCGTGGTGGCGGGTGGTATCGTATTCTCTCTCCCTGTTTGTCTCCTCTAACATTGATTTGTTATTGGTACCGTTAATGATTTCTGTTATACCTGGATTGCTGGACTGATTTTACCTCAATCCGTGGGAGTTGTATTCCTCTGGCTCTCCTTCCCATCCCTCCAGGAGTGGGAAGTTGGGGGGGCGGAGAGAAACAAAGGGGGAACTGTGCAGATTTAGTTTAAACCACGACAATAGTAAAAGAGGAGCAACCATCTCATGATTACATAAACCATCCTTATCTTTTAAAGAAGTGGCTTGCAAAAATCTCTGATTTATTTATGCTAGTAACTTAAAATATTAATAATTAAACCCTTAAACCCCTGTTAACAGACATGATTTATGCAAGTGTGTGTCAGGGTACAACAGATTCATTGCAATGTGCAAAAACTGAACTGGTGTACTGTAGGGGTGGTACTTGGACGTTAGATCAAGAGAGTATTTGCATTAATGCCTATATCCCACAACTAAAGCATTTTATAAGCATCAGCATGATGACAGAGCTGTCTCATGGAACTGAAATAAAATACTAACCAGCAAAACAATTTTTCTACTGATATCTCTAGAGGTGCCAAGTGTGATTTGATGCCTGATACTAAAATCCTGTCTTGTAAGTGTAGGTACAAAAAATATGAGAGCTCACTGTGAGTATGGCCAAGATGGGAAAGATGGGTTTGAAAGGACAGGAAAGAAACAAGGGGCAGTGAAATAGCAAGGGGACGTTAAAGGATTTGAGCTGTAAAATATGGAAGGAACTTACAGTATGCTATGTGGTACTTAGTTCCCATCAATACCTCTGTTGCTGCTCTGAAGTAACAGCCTAAATGGGGACAGTTTCAGCTAGCTCTGATGGACCCCTGGTTACAGACATGCTTCTCATGCCTCGTTGGTTTGTTGACAGAAATCTGCATTTGGTTCAAAGTGTATCTTAGTAATATATTAAAATTGTGCATATAAGTACTGAAATGTGCAAACCACCAACAAATCAACTCTGCTGTTGATGTAAAACTTCATACCTCATCCTACTCAAGTGAACATTATTTTGGCCAAGGATCAGACTGATAATCTTTGATGCTGATGCCATTTTGGTTCCTAAAGAATCACCAAACACTGGGAGAAAGACAATGACAGATGTTGAAGTGGGAAGCTGGAAGACACATAGTGCCAGGGCCCTAATGGGACAAGCGATGAACCTGACCTGCCTCTCCTGTGGCCTCCTGTCTCACTCTGTTTAGTGGCCCAAGGGCTCCTTCTCAGCTCAGCCTGGGCTTGTAAATCCCTTTCTGGTCTGGGGACTGCAGAAGCTCCTATAGGACAAGCAGAGCGTGATCTCCCAACCAGAGCAGTTGAGGCAACCAACTCTGTACTTTGGAATAGACTGCCTCTTTGATGGTAGGATCACATATTTGTTCTCAAATAAAACAATGCAAAGCTATTTTTGTGTTGTTTTAGTCTGGTTTTTAGTTAAGATGCAAATGTGCATCATTTTCTAATGTTCTTTTGTGGTAATTCATTTTCATGTGACATCAGTTCACAAAGCTGAAATGATCAGATGATAAATTCCATCTATGTATATCAGTATAACTTTTAAAAATATGCCACATACCTTTAAATGTGCTGCAGCACTGTAGTCCTTAAAAATACTCAAAGAAGAGGTGCAGCTAATCACAACCCTAGTTTACTCGTTCATGCCTGATATTTCCAAAACTGGAACTCCATGTTAGAGTTTCTGCTGAAGGAGGATTGGTGAGAGGATATATTGTTTGAAGTCTGTCTTGACTGTAGGCATTGCACACAGAAGAATTAAACATAAATCCTTTAAAGGCAATTCATTAGCTACAGTGCTGCATTTTCAGATGTATAACTTGGGGGCTATCTTTGAAAAAAATGAAATAAACCCAACATGTCTCTGTGCCCCTCTTCTCCTGTGTACAGTGCAGTTAACTGCAAAGGGAAGTCTACTGTAGGACCTTTCCCTCCCAAAAGTCAACTGGTTGTGACTCCATATTACATTTAATCTCTGTCACCAGATTCTGCTATGCCAGATCCCCTTCCCTTGGCAGCCACCTCCCTGAAGATCCCATGCTTTTGGTTCTTTCGTAATGCTGTTACTGATACTGCTTGTCAGGAACTATTTTTTCTCCCTAATTGCTACCTATTTAGGCATCCACGTTTTAGTCTTAATATTAGTTCTGTAGCAGCTCTTTACTTGCACTTCAAGTCAAACAACTGCAGCATTCAGTGCGTTGTCTTCTTGACCCTTTTTGTAACTTAAGATTGCTAGTCTGAACCATGGCTCTCTGCAGAAAAAAATCTTTTGTCCTTACCTTGAAAGGTAAGAAAGAGAGAGAGGATATCCTTTGTCACTAGCCAGAGTTACAGCTCTGTGTCTTTCTGTCTCAGCTCAAACAGTAGAAGTGTATGGTGATGTATCCCACCAAAGTGTGCTCAGCCAGCTATAAATAGAGTGCCAAGTGATCAGCAAAGTATCAAATCTTGCTTTATTCCCTGAGTGGATAAAGCTCTTTTAAAAAATAAATCTTGCATTGTCCAGAAGTTATTGCCACAATTTGTGAGATTCTGAATATAAAATTTCTTCTATATAAATGAAAAAGGGTAGCATCTTCAATTTGACTGCCTGGTAGCTGTTAGGGAATCAGAATCATAGAACAGTTAGGGTTGGAAAGGACCTCAAGATCATCTAGTTCCAACCCCCCTGACATGGGCAGGGACATCTCACACTAAACAATGTCACCCAAGGCTTCGTCCAGCCTGGCCTTGATGGCCAAGGATGGAGCATTCACAATCTCCCTGGACAATCCATTCCAGTGCAACATCACCCTCACAGTAAAGAACTTCTTCCTTATATTTAACATGAACTTCCCCTGTTTAAGTTTGAACCTGTTACCCCTTCTCCTGTCACTACAGTCCCTAATGAAGAGTCAATCCCCAGCATCCCTATAAACTGCCTTCAGATACTGGGAGGCTGCTATGAGGTCTCCAGACAGCCTTCTCTTCTCCAGGCTGAACAGCCCAAACTTTCTCAGCCTGTCTTCATACGGGACGTGCTCCCTGATCATCCTCGTGGCTCTCTTCTGGACCTGTTCCAACAGTTCCATGTCCTTTTTATGTTGAGGACACCAGAACCGCACACAATACTCCAGGTGAGGTCTCACAAGAGCATAGAGGGGCAGGATCACCTCCTTCGACCTGCTGGTCACGCTTCTTTTGATGCAGCCCAGGACACGGTTGGCTTTCTGGGCTTGTGAGTGCACAGTGAAGCCAGCTCATGCTCATTTTCTCATCATCCAACACCCCCAAGTCCTTCTCCACAGGGCTGCTCTGAATCTCTTCTCTGACCAACCTGTAACTGTGCCTGGGATTGCTCTGACCCAGGTGTAGGACCTTGCACTTGTCATGGTTAAACTTCATAATGTTGGCATCAGCCCACCTCACAAGCATGTCAAGATCCCTCTGGATGGCATTCCTTCCCTCCAGCATATCAATTGAACCACACAGCTTGGTGCCATCAGCAGATTTTCCGAAGGCGCAGTCAATCCCACCATTCATGTTACCAACAAATATGTTGAACAAGACCGTTCCCAGCACTGATCCTTGAGGTACACCACTCATTACTGGTCTTGTTACAATTCTTCGCATGTGCCCATCCAGCCAGTTCTTTATCCACCCAGTGGTCCACGTATCAAATTGATGTCTATCCAATTTAGAGACAAGGATGTCATGCAGGTCTCTAATGATAAATGCATCTCTTTTTCTTGGAAGTTTACTTTCTGTCTACTAAAGGGCTGTGATTATTTTTGATGTTTGTTTTTTATGTCACTGACCTTTTAAATACACCAACACTTTTTTATGTCCATTTAGTCTTCTGCCAATTGCATAACAGGTACTTAGCAAAATTATGGTTTCTCTTCAACTAGGATAAATGGATGAGACTGAAAGGTAGAAAAATTTGGCCTTCATTCTGGCTCAAAGTGAATTATCGGGCTCAAGCAGGCAGTTTATTAACACCCAGTGAAATAAATAGAAGTATATGATTTCAGGTTATTTACAGTATTTTTTTTCCCTTGTCTTTCTTTCTTTATCCAAACACAAAATAGCAGGTCAAAATCTGTAACTGCCTCAATATTTTTTCAATTTAAAACTTTTCAGGAGTTCAGCTTTCATTCAATTTGCTCATGATGAAAAAGAAAGAGTGGGTATTTTTTTTGTATCCTCTGGAGATGGAGAGTAAGTATGTATAGTCTTGTGTCCTCATGCAATGCTCATTATCACAGTATTTGAGTGCTCCACAGGTCATCATATATATGGCTATCATATCTTTTTTCCATGTATGAAATTCTACCTCAACTTGTAATATATTTTTCAGTGTTTGTACTGCATCAGTCAATTATTTCTACCTTACCCTCTGATCACCTCTGGAATACAAACTTCCACACACTGTGCATTAATGCTTTGAATTCTTTAGGCAGCAAACAGGTTGAATTGAAATGAAAACATTATTACACTTGTTTAACATTTTAGACATTTGTCCATTTTACTGGCATTTTATGGGTAAAATTGGCAAATGTATTTAACATGCAAAATACAAATGTAGAAGTCCAAACACTACTTTGAGGCTGTATATGCCAGACAGGATTTGCCTTTACAGATAACATTTAAAAAACCAAAAACATGACATTTTTACTAGTGACATAGTGAATGATTTCCACCCTAAAGTGGTGGTTTGTCTATTTAAGCAGCAGAACTCTGAATATAACCCAGGGACAGTTCTGGCTCAGAAATGAACATTTAATAATTTCCAGTGCCAATTACATTCACTTGCCTTCAGTATTTGGTGGAGGGGGGAAGCTGGAAGGGGAAAATAGCATGGAGAAGGAAATACAAATAAAACAACCAACCTGTCAGCCATGTTCTTTCCATCCTACCATGTTCTTCTTAAGATCTGAATGAAGTTGTGCTCAGATCTCCATATTCATTTGTTAAGGCACAGCTCCTGCTGTTGAGAATTCTAGTACTGAAATGGTTATTACCAGTTTGCTAAAGGCTCTAGATATTTGAAGACAGAGAAAGACAAGACCCTGCAAAAATGAGTTTTTAAACACTGTGTTGTTTTATTTGATACTGATTCTAATAATTCCCTCCCCTGAGCCTCATTTTTTATGAAATTACAAAATATGAAAAGGACTGTGAGCCCTGCTACAGGTTTCTGAAGTTCTGAAGCTGGTTACTGTAGGAATAGGTACCTGGAAGGTATTTGCATTGCAAAATTTATAGCTCTTTTTCCACCTGAAATCTTCCTGGCTTTATAGAAGTATACTTTTATTTACCAAATACTCTTACATGGCACATAGTGCTAAAAGATGTCATGGTTTAAGCTCAGTCATAAAGTATGCAGTTGCTCTCTCACTCCCTTCCTCTTCCTCCCCCCACTCCTGGAGGGACAGGGAATGGAGTCGAAAGAATGTAACTCCCATGGGTTGTGATAAGAACAGTTTAGTAACTAAGGTATAACACAAATCACTACTGCTACCACCAGTAATAATAATGATAAGGGAAATAACAAGGGAAGAGAATACAATACCACCCGCTGATACCTAGCCCGATCCAGCAGTGCCAGCCCTTCAGGGAACTCCCAGTTACATTCTGGGCATTATGTGCTGTGGTATGGAATACCTCTTTGGCTAGTTTGGGTCAGATATCCTGTCTTTGCTTCCTCCTGGTTTCCCCTGCTCCCTGGCAGAGCATGAGACTCAGAAAGTCCTTGGTCAGACTAAACATCTGAGCAGTAACTAAAAACGTTAGTGTTACCAGCCCTGTTCCCAGGCAGAAAGTCAAAACCACATTGCTGCACCAGCTACTAAGAAGGAGAAAAAATGACTGCTACTGCTGAGCCCAGGACAAAAGGCAAGAAAGTAAATTTACAGTCTGTAAAACTAAAAGATAGGCAGGCATTTTGACTAAACATACTGTGTAGTTAAGGTTATGATTGCAAACTGACAGTGATTTCATAAAGGCTGTGTTAGTTTGTGTATGTGGTCTCTTTGGAGCCCCACACCTCTCACTGCTCCATTCCCACTTTTTCCTGTCTGTATCTTATAGCCATATCCTTTGTCACTAGGTTAAAACTGGGGAAAAACTGTCTTTCACCAAAAAGCCTTAACACAATACTGCAATAGCCCAAGGTAATAAATTAATGAGCATGCTGAACAACAATAAGGGAAATCCAGCACTTGACATGTTCCTTAGAAATCAAATTCTGGCCTCTGCTGAAGGTAAAATTTCTCAGCTTGGTGAAAACTGAATAAGAAGAGATATCAGCTAGAATCTGAGACAATAATTTAGAAGACATATTTTACAGAATAAACGCTTATTTTTCCCAACTCCCCTAATAGCAGTGTGAAAATCATTGTTTCCTCTGCATGATGGATTAACTGAAGTTCTTTCTGAAATGTTGATTGCCTGTTTTTCATACTCCATAACTTTTAAGATTCTGTTTAGCTGTGATTGGTCACGTGATGCACATTATATCCCTGGACCCAAAGAGCACTATTCTTCCCATCACGAAACCCCACCTGCCTGATGTGGAATAGAGTCTTGCCTACATACCTTTCTTGAAATGTCTTTCTGCCTGTGTTTTATGTTAACAAAAACAGGGACATCGTTAGTAGTTTATCTTGTAAGACTCATTTAATGTACCCAGTAACAGCTAAGACATGAAACATTGTAGGACAGCGGTAAATTGCCTGAATATAATACATTAGGGAAGCTTTATAGATGCATTGGAGATCAGACTACCATACAGCTATGAGTAATAGATGAATAGATGATAACATCAGGTGAAGCTTACAGTATGGAAGGTTTCTTTCAGGTTTGTCTACCATGAAATATATGATCACTTTAAAACCAGTGCTGGAATGGAATAGAACATGACAATCCCTCAGCTTTGTTTGGGCTGCCAGCACTAACTCCATATCAAATTTCCTTCCTTCCTGCTTCACAAAATTCTGGCAGTAATGTCACTGGTCTAGGAAAAAAAAAGAACATTTCAAGGAAATAAGAGCTACCAAAACAACTACCATTCCCTCATATTTTATTGTGCAGTACACTTGTTATTTTAATTATCCCAAGTACAATCCACAGTTTTAAAAAGTTCAGTGATTGTGATTCTGAACATGGCTCTGCTGACAATCACTATTTATATTCTCATATGTCTGCTAGGCTGTGAAAAATCAAAGCTGGGCAAACTAGTCCTCTTTGCTCTTTTATCACTGTCCTTTACCCTTATAAGAATGAAAATTAATTTTTTTCCTTGTTATGGAGAGACAATGTTGCTATGTTTACAATCCTAAAAAGGTAAAGTGGATTTATCAAAATAATTGGAGGCATGATTCTTCATTAAGGTCAATGATTGCAGAGAGTGAACTTTTAGTTTAGGGTTTTTTTCCTCCTTTACTTCTGCCCTTCTGCGACTGGATACTCACTTGGGAGGTGCTGACAGAAACCTGTCCTAAGAATGACATATTAAACCTTAGGTCTAAAATGTTAATGCGTCAATTAATGGGACTATTGAAGCTCTGAAGGCATGCACAAACTTATTTTTATAGGTCCATTGTGCAGTTTTGATAGCAAAGATGGGGAGATACATGGTGCTAAAGACATGTTAAGAAAGTTTCAGCGTTTTGTATATTTTTGGTTGTGTAAATTGTTGCTGCTTAGTGGAGTTCATGCTTATGGGTACCAACATAGCTGGCTATTATCTAAGTTAATCAATTTACTGCTTTCCAATACACATTTATCTGCAATATCTCTGAGTATTGAAATAAAAACAAGGTGAAAGGTACATTCCCACTAGTAATAATTTTCTTCTCTAGGATTGTTGTTAGGGTACAAACACTTCTGTCCTAAATTTTTCCTATTAATTACATGTGTGGGCTAAAATATTAGCCTGGTAAATCAGTTTACCAAATTGCTTAATATTTTCCTATTGTAGGAAATTATTTTCAATATTTATAATGTTGCAAACTTTAAATATATTAATTTAGATTTTATATATTTACGTCAAACTTCAGCACACTTATTCTTCCTTTTTAACCTGAAAATAGCTTTTAGTTTTTCTGAATGTGAGGTAAACGTACTGGTTTGTTCCTCTTAGAAGTTGCTGGGGCTTATCTTTCCAATTCTCCCAAGACAATCAAATGTGAAAATTATCTTCAGGCATTGATGTCATGAATGGGCCTTTAATCATGCCTCAGAAAATTCCAAATTAAGGTGATTTAGCCTTGAAAACTGTGTTTTCCTTGTCAGAAAAGTTCTGCTTTCTAAGGATTTCACCTGTGCTTGTCTTTGGCTCTTGCGAAACATAAAATTGCCATCAAGCATGGTAATGGGGATCCGGAAAACAGTCTCACTTGGATTCATTATACTACTTTCAAGTACTCTTGTATGTGTTGCAAAAAAAGGCCAGGGTCCTACTATTTCTTAAGAGGCATGCTAAGGCACATGAAAAACAACAGGGTGCTTGGTGATAGCCAGCATGGCTTCACTAAGGGGAAGTCCTGCCTGACCAATTTGGTGGCCTTCTATGATGGGGCTACAGAAATGGTGGACAGGGGTGGAGCAGTTGACATCATCTACTTGGACTTGTGCAAAGCATTCGACACTGTCCCACATGACATCCTTGTCTCTAAATTGGAGAGACATCAACTTGATAGATGGACCACTCGGTGGATAAAGAACTGGCTGGATGGTCCCACTAAAAGAGTTGTGGCCAATGGCTCAATGTCTGGCTGGAGATCAGTAATGAGTGGTGTGCCTCAGAAATCAATGTTGGGATCAGTCTTATTCAACATCTTTGTCGGTGACATGGACAGTGGGCTTGTGCGTGCCCTCGGAAAATCTGCTGATGGCACCAAGCTGTGTGGTTCATTGGATATGCTGCAGGGAAGGAATGCCATCCAGAGGGATCTTGACATGCTTCTGAGGTGGGCTGATGCCAACGTTCTGAAGTTTAACCATGCCAAGTGCAAGGTTCTACACCTGGGTCGGAGCAGGCCCAGGAACAGCTACAGGTTGGGCAAAAAGGAAATTCATGGCAGTCCTGTGGAGAAGGACTTGGGGCTGTTGGTTGATGAGAAAATGAACATGAGACAGCTTCAGTGTGCGCTTACAGCCCAGAAAGCCAACCGTATTCTGGGCTGCATCAAAAGAAGCATGACCAGCATGTCGAAGGAGGTGATCCTACCCCTCTACTCTGCTCTTGTGAAACCTCACCTGGAGTATTGTGTGCAGTTCTGTGTGTCCTCGACATAAAAAGGACATGGAACAAGTACAAGGTCCTGCACCTGGGTCGGAACAGTCCCAGGCACAACTACAGGTTGGTCAGAGAAGAGATTCAGAGCAGCTCTGTGGAGAAGGACTTGGGGGTGTTGGTTGATGAGAAATTGAGCACAAGCCAGCTTCACTGTGCCCTCACAGCTCAGAAAGACAACCATGTCCTGGGCTGCATCAAAAGGAGTGTGACCAGCAGGTTGTGAGACCTCACCTGGAGTATTGTGTGCGGTTCTGGTGTCCTCAACATAAAAAGGACAGGTTGGAACAGGTCCAGAGGAGGGCCAAGAGCATGATCGGGGAGTAGGAGCACCTCCCGTATGAAGATAGGCTGAGAAAATTGGGTCTGTTCAGCCTGGAGAAGAGAAGGCTGCGTGAAGACCTCAAAACAGCCTTCCAGTATCTGAAGGCAGGCTATAGGGATGCTGGGGATTGACTCTTCATTAGGGACTGTAGTGATAGGAGAAGGGGTAATGAGTTCATACTTAAACAGGGGAAGTTTAGATTGGATATAAGGAGAAGTTCTTTACTGTGAGGGTGGTGAGGCACTGGAATGGGTTGCCCAGGGAGATTGTGAATGCTCCATTCCTGGGGGTGTTCAAGGCCAGGCTAGACAAAGCCTTGGGTAACATTGTTTAGTGTGAGATGTCCCTGCCCATGTCAGGGGGGTTGGAACTAGATGATCTTGATGTCCTTTCCAACTCTAACTATTCTATGATTCTATGACATGAGGTCTGGATTCTACTGGGAGATTAATATTTGAAAAGAACTATTAATTTATTTAGTTCATCCTCCTGAAGGTGTAGGTTGGCTCCCTCCTGTATGGAGATGGTAGTAGTGTGAAAACACAGATAGGGCACATTCTTTTGTTTTTAAAGAACATATACATTTATTTGAATATAAATCTATATTATGCTCTAAGAAGTTTATTTCTCATTATGTGGGTCTGTAATGTGTGTTATTCTTCTTGTAGTTCATCCTGCTGTATGTGATGTATATTCAAAGTTTCTGTTTATGTGCCATGTGAATTTGATGGTCTTGTAGCACCAAAGGATTGTGTTCTACATGTAGGACTCAAAACACTATTTTAGACTTTTCTCTGCTGTTTATATTCTGTTCCCCAAATACTCAAAGATTTTAAGGTTAAATCTGCTGAAACTATTTAGACTACTAAATTCAATCTCCTTCTTACAAATCTTATAACACTTTTTATTTGGTTGAAAATCGATACTTAATTTATATGTACAGTACTTTTCTGGTTTCTAGTTTCCTGGTTTCTAAACTCTTATCTAATTTATCCGCACATTTACTGAGCTATGTGATGTAGCAGCCATGGACTCTGAAGTAATGTGTTTGTTTCCTTTTGTGCTGTGTATTACCTTGTGGATGGTTAGTCTCAAATGGCTATTTTAAAATGCCAAGATACTATAGTGCTCTTCTTTCCTCAGTAACGTTGTTTAGGGTGCTGCTAAGTTTGTTCTTGTTACTAAATAGCCTGACCAGTCAGATCTAACATTGTAAGTAATATTTTCAACCTTCATCACCCCTAATTTAGCATCAGTTAAAAAGATATTTCATATTAGACTGATTTTTTCAAGAGATAGTTTATTTTTTTTCAAAAGACTTATTGACTGCTGGCTGATCAGAGACTGCCATCCATCTCGCTTAAGATCTATTCTTTGGTTAGCATTGATAAATTTTATTTTATTACTGAAAAGTGAATGCTTTATCTATTAATCTTATCACTGCTTATTTTTTTATGGTATATAGTCAGTCTTTTTTATTTCAGCAAAGATAACACAAGCTAATCAGTGTACTTAATTACACTGCTGCCAGTTGAGGGGAGTGAGATAAATGGTCATAAATTCAATACTTGATCAAGCTCTCAGATGTACTTTGAATATTTGTTTTTGCTACAAATTTTAGGTGGGATTACATTTGGAAGCAGGAGAAGTTAACAGGATCTAGTCTGGACAACTGCTGGGTTACTTTCAGATCTATTTCCTTATTTGAGAACATACGAAAGAATACAGCCCAGGTTAATCTAAACCAGACATATAAATGTGATGTAACAGTCTTCTCATATTCAGTAACTATGTCCTCCTTCGTAACATGTTATTTTTTTTGTTTCATCATATAGAAAACTAAAACTGTTAACTATTCTAAACTTGGTAGGCTTTGAATAAATAAATGAACTAATATACACAATGTGAATAACTAAAAAGCCAACTCACTACTGAAGGAAGTAATCAAGTTAAATACTGTAGAAGATTTTAAAAAAGTAGTTTAATAACCAATTTTGTAATTTATGATGGCTTTCATTGCATAAAGTAAGTTATGTCAATGCTTTGGGTGTAAAATTATAATCACAGTCATTCAGCTCAGGGGAGGAATTCTCTGTCACAAACACAATAACACAGTAGGTTAAATGGCTGGTGTTGTAAATCAATGTCCAAGAAGTGTTTCTCTTCCCAGAAGAGGGAGTTTCCAGCTTTAGTTCTCATAGCAAATTCACCATTTTTATTCCCATGGTGCATTACTATTTTTTTACTTCTTAATTTTACCAAGTTTCCATTGTAAAGACTTAGTTAACCTGAGAAAGGATGAACTGCAATGTCTTTTAACAATTATTTATCTAATTGTTTGGATTTTTTTAAACTGTTTCATCTGGTTTATTATATTTTTTAAGTTAATTACTTTGAAGGTAATTAAATTTGCACTGGTGGTCAAGAAGCCAACATTATTTGACAGGAGTTTTTTCAAATTAAGTGTGGGGTGGTTGGAGAGGTTGGTGTTTTGCGTTTATTGCTAAGTTGGTTGGCTGTAGTTTGCAACTTGATGGGTCTATTGGAGGGTTATGGCTTGATTGAGTTTACTTGGGTCCTAAGTGTTGTGAGCTGAACAGAGACTTAGCTGCACAGTGCCAGTCTTTCTGCCTTGTGTGGCACCCATCTGTGCACAGAGGTTATTGTGGTACCTCTGCTAAAGTTTACTGTGATAATTTTGGGTCAAGGCAGGGTGAGCTGTTGTTGTCAGTCCTACTTGTCTGAAAGGGTGAGAATAATAAAAATTCACTCAGAAAGGTGGGCTACATAGTACACAAATGTTTATGAAGCTGAAATCACAACAGATATATCTAGCCAGAGCAATTAAAAGTCATGATTGGTTAACTGCCCAAACCATTATTATTCTATTATTATTAGCTATAATAATAACTAATATATTTAATGAGTTATGTATTTCTGTGTAAAATCAGGCTAATACTTGTTGAAATTGAATCTGCAAAAATATCTGGAATTTGTCTCCCAAACAAGAAAAATATGTAGGAAAGGAGTCTACTTCTCTTCAGAAGATTAATTACTTAACTGAAGTGATACCTGCAACTTTTTTCGAAATAGAAAAGGCAATAAAAAGGCATAGGGGAAGGGAGCTGAAAAGAGAGATATGTCTTAAAATTCAAGAATTATAGGCAAGAATCAGGAAAAGTGGAACTGATACATTTCTCGAAAATCGTATTAATTCAAAATCAAATTGTTCTTCCAGCAGAAGGTACTGTGTGGTGAGGATAGAAAATATGTATTCCCAAAAAATCAAGGAAATATATTAAAAAGCTTCAGTTAAATATAACTTTAAGACTTTCATATAAAATATATTTGTATATAAAAATTTCCATAAAATATATAATTACATTAGTTTTTGATAAACGTGACAGCATGGAGAAGAGCAAATAAAGGTGGGCTGGTAAATGAAACTGGTGCTCTGAAAACAGGAGTTACTGTGAGTGAAAATCTCAAAAATTTAATGCATTCAGGTGTGAGCAAGTTTGAAGCTGCATTCCTGGATCCCTGAATACCATATGACTGTCAAATAGCAAATTGTTCCTATTAAGCTAAGCAGTCAGCATAATGTACCTGAGAAGGCTCTATAATGCCTGTGGTTAAGGCAAGAGAAAAAAAATATCCAGAAAAGTACAACCCTATTAACCCACTCTCAAAGGTCTTAAGATTTTTTTATGTAAATGTAAAGTGGGGAAGATAAAGTTTTATATGAACTATGTAAGTAAATTGTAGTATATTAACCTGATATTTTGCTTTGATGTCTTGTCTTGTAGACAACAGGATTTCAACAGACATAAGCTACTTGGGTTTCATTAAGCATTTAAAATAGCATCATGAACAAAATTGTTAATGAAATGGGAAAAATAGCTTTAGTAGATGACCTGGAAAGAAATTACCTTAGCAGTGATGTTGAAAGGGAAGATATTTGCTAGAGGAAGCTCCTTTTTTGATGATTTTTCAAGGTTGAAGCATGAGACAACTATGCATTTAATATTTGCATCAGTGACATGCAGAGGATAGGGAAGAGGGTAGAAAAAGTGAAAATCTGCAGATTGCACAATGTCTAGAGGAAGCAGCCAGAGTAGAACATAAAAAGGCTTAGATTACCTTGAAGACTGGAGCCAAAAGGATAAACAGAATTAAAATCTACAATAAAAAGTACAAAATAATTGTTCTACCTACCAATATTTCTACAATAAATTGGGATCAAATCAACCAAAACCAACATCTGTGATCTGTTACAGAATTACTGCCAAACTTCTTTATGTTGCTGTGAAGAATGTAAATGTGATCTTAGAACGATTCGGGTAACATAGTCATTTCATATGAATGCACGAATATTACTAACATCCAAGCACAAGGAGCCGAGGTATTCTGAATAATGATCATGGACACATACTTGCATGAATACAGAATACCTTCACTGGAAATATGGTGAAAGTAATGAAGATCAAATGAATGGAAAGACACCATCTGAAAGGACACTAATATAGTAAGGCCTATGTGGTACAAGCACAGACAGGTGGCTGGCTGTCAATTTGTTCTATACAGTAGAAAAAAAGTCAAAATCTCAGACCAGTGAGTTTTAGAATACTCTGTTTGCAATAGAGCTAGATGACCCAGGAGGACCCTTCCTGTGCTGGGTCTTACAGAATAGTTTTAGAGTTGCCACCCTTTACAGTACAACTTAACTAGCCCAAATTTCCTCAAGTATAGATTTTATTTTTAGATAACTAGTCCATTTCTGAGCTTCCTTGAACTATTGTAAAAGTAAGTTCACTGAAAATATTCATAAAACTGTGAAAGCTAATATTTCTATGGAAGCATAGTTATGTAGCAGATATTGTTATGTCTGCTACAACAGGACAGTCTTAAAGAAACTTCATTTGGATAATAAAATTATGTTTTGAATTAAAGTTATTCTTTCCAGTACTGAGGCCAGCGTAGGCACCACTCAGAACTTCTGTGGTGAGGTTTGGACTGACGAATATCCTTTCTTCTTTCCTATTTTGGCTATTAAATGATAAAGTATTCTGTAAGAGGTCTTCCTGTCAGAGGAGCTGTTAGAAACTGACTGCTGAGGCTGTGTTACAGGAATAGACATTGAAGCAAAGAAGTAGCTTTGCCATCTTTCTCTATACAGGTCAGCACAGTGCTACGGAGATTAAATAGAATTTCACAGAAAAGCCAAAAAATCATTTAATTGAGCCTGGGCCTTGCAGCACAATATTCTTCTCTTAAAATAGAAAATTTCTTAAAGTAGAATGTTCTAAAAGAACTTGAAAAGTGGCATTTAATACTGACCTCAGTTAAAGAAAAAAAAAAAAGTGTTCTCTCTTTAGTTCTATTTCACCTTCACAGTACCCATCTTTGTCTCAGAAATCTTTCCCATCTTTTCCTTTCCACTTTTAAATGAGTTAGCTTTTTTATTTTCTCCTGATGAATACATAAAAATGGACACTTAATTCTAATACTTATAGCATAAAAAAAAGAACAACAAATGAATAAGTTTAAAAAGTAAGACTGAAGAACCAAATTATAAACTTTAACTCTTTAAAGTTAAGCATTAAGGTTTCCCTTTCAAATGCATTTAGTTTTATGAATTTATACTTGTTCAATTTATACCTATAATCTATTAAAATCACTGGGAACTTCAAGGAGAGTATGGTGCTAAGAACAAAATTATGCCCTCAATTACCTTTATGTAATATGGTTTGGATTTGTCCCTGAATGTTAACATTATCTCTAAAGATCTCATTTAACAATTTGTCAGAGCTGGAATCAGCCTCATAATTGCATCTTTTTTTTTTTATCTTCAAACTGATTAAATTTACTTTCAAATCCAAAAAATATTGCTTTGTAGCATTTATACATCACAGGCAAAAATTAAACCCTTTTTCATGAAAACAGAAAGTGTGGAAGATAGAAGACGACAAGTGAATTAAAGTGAATCTAAAAGTCAGAAAAGACTTTAACTGTAGGATGGAATTGTACCGGGTAATGGAGCCTGAACATTGCAGCTACTAATTATAGTTCAAATTATGTCCATGGGGGTCTCTGCCTACAAAGCTAAAGGAGCATTTCTTCAACTCTTTCACTGCTAGAGCAAGGTAATGTAACACATGGGGCCCCCAGGGATGCTGCTGCAAGTAAGGAGAAATGTGTTGTTCAAGTGTTCCCTGCTGGCACAAACCCCTCTGAGCCAAAAAGAAATTCATAAGCAATCAACTTAACCACCATTAGTCATGGATGGGGAATACACAAGACTGCTAGGGAATTTCATTACAATAACTCCTGTTTACCAAAACTGTGCCAAAAATAAATGATTTCCTGCCTCATAATAAAGTTTACTCTCTTCCACAAAACACAGTGGGAATTTTTGGGATAATTCAGCTTTCAAATCTCCAGATCCAGAAACAGACTCCAGGATGTCCTATTTAAACTATCAGTTTCATATCTTTAACCATCAACTAAAATAAATGTAATATGTCGTGCAAGAAAAGTTTCAAACAGAAAAAATTCTGGACTCTGAAATTTACTAATAAATATCTGACTTCAGACTTCATTAACATTTAAAAGAAATAGTAAAAGTTTTTGTTATGAAATTATGGTCAAATAAAATCAAAGTGTTGCATTTTAAGGCTACATTTACAGGTTGTGACATTTTGTCTTTAAAACAAAACATAATGCTGAGAGAGAGACAATTGGTTCCCTGAATTATTTAAAATTAGTAATATATAAAAATAAATATTTATACTATTTACTCATAGTTTAAATAATCAGAGTGGGACTTATAAATACAGATATCACTGCCTCATCACTGAGCCAATATAAATGAACTAGCATATGGGCTCCCCACTAGGCTGTTTCTCAACAGTCAGGATAAAGATGTATCTTTAGATTGTGTTATCAAGGGCAACAAAGATACCTAAATTATAAAGATGAAGTCTAAGTTATCTAAATGTTGAACCACCTTTCTCACTTTTTCTACCTAGATAAACCTAGCAAATCTACCAGTGCTTTCAATTTTGCAGTGGTCATAAAATTGCAAACAACTTGCAAGGTGAGGTAAGCAGTCTACCTGCAAGATTCCTGGAAGATGCCTCCACCTGAGGAAGGCTCCTACATAGATTCTGCATGCAGGAAACGGTCGTGCTAAGAAGAAGATTGCTGCCACAATCCTACGCAAAAGTTTTACCACTTTATGACTTTTTCTGCATTGTGTGTTTGCACACTTTCCTTGATTTTACTAAAAATAAAATTACAATTTTGGTGGATAACATAATATGTCTCAAAATGGATAGTATTACAATACAAAATAAGAAATGCATAAAAAAAATTGTCAAAGATGGAAAAAAAAAAGAGAACTGGATTCTGACTGATCTTTTTTTACAGCAGTCCCGCCTTGAGAGGGCTCTGGACTCTGTACAATGTGTTTATGATTTGATTAAAGCTACCTGCAAACTAATGAGGAGAAGAACGAGGTAGTTCTTCACTACTGGCATACACCACCTGTCTCTTCTGCCATGTCTCATGTCATCTTTGTGCTTACTATAACCCTAGAAAACAATCTTTTCCAGATAAAAAAGAAGTTGCTTCATAAATCTGTAATAGGTAAATAATGAATATAATACGATAATATTCTATAATAAAATACAATATCATAACATTATACAACATATAATCATATAATGTTGATATAATATTATAATACTTAAATATTAATAGAAGTGACAAGAGACTTAGTGACAGCCAAAGTAGCAGAGAATTTAAACTTAATTCACACAGCACTTACATATCCAGATTATGTAAACATTCAAATATCTCAAGACATGTGATGGCCGAAGGTCATCCACATTTTTCTGAGAAATAGAAACAGCCTCATCTTAACTGCTTAGTTAAGTCTCTTTGGACTTGTCTAAAATGCTTCTACTATGGAGCTACACTGAAATGGTAATAGCATTCTGACTCATCCAATAATTAAATGATTGCTTCTGAGGTGAAGATGGGATAGCATTCCAGCTTGAAGACTGAGTTCAGACACTTTTAAGGCCAGTAACACTGTGTACATCTTTTGTTCTTAGATTTTTGCTAACCACAATTTCTGGAACTTAATATTATGATAATCTCTATTTCATTTTCTTACTTTCAAAGTCTCCGTGTGTGTATATGTGTGTGTGTGCACTTGTATGTCTGGGCATGCTCATGGGGATTGTAACATTAAGTATTTGATTATCTTATTTTCTTGATATCAGTTTCTCATATTTTCAACTATTTAAAGTACTACCAGATTATACATTGACAGGTGTGTAAATAACAGCAATAATAAAGATAATAAAAATAATTTCTGTAATTTGAAAGTGATTTTTTCTGTTTGGCTGTTCCCTTAGGGTTTTGTTTGCATGAAAAACAGGCATAGAAAATAGGCCCATTCTGATTTTGAAAATGACCTGAAACTGAAGAAGATAGAGCTTTGAGAATCTGGTTTCAGCAGAGTCTCCTGGGTTCAGCAGTAGCAGTGATTTTTTTTTCCTTCTTAGTAGATGGTGCAGTGCTGTGTTTTTTACTTTTGCAGAGACGCAAAGTATAGACAGACTCATGATTGAGGGGTGGATTTAACAATGGACACTATTGCACAGGTTATTCACGAGTGTGAACACTGTACACAGCCTCTGCTGCTCTGAAAGATTGTTACAAGAGATGGAGCCTGACATCATGGACTGGATGTACTCAGCAGCTTTATAGGGATTGGTCCATGCACTGAGACAAGAGTGATGGTATATTGAAAATGTGGGGTCTTCAGCATGACGTGAATGGTATGGTATAAGGGGTGGATACTGTCCTGGTTTCAGCAGTAGCAGTCATTTTTCTCCTTCTTAGTAGCTGGCGCAGTGCTGTGGTTCTTGACTTTAGGCCTGGGAACAGTGCTGATAACACCAATGTTTTTAGTTGTTGCTCATTAATGTTTAGTCTGACCAAGGACTTTCTGAGTCTCATGCTCTGCTAGGGAGTAGGGGAAGCCGGGAGAAAGCAGAAACAGGACACCTAACCCAAACTAGCCAAAGAGGTTTTCCATACCACAGCACGTCATGCCCAGGAGGTAACTGGGAGTTACCTGGAAGGGCTGGTTCACTGCCAGGTTTGGGCTGGGTATTGGTCAGTGAGTGGTGAGCGGTTGTATTCTCTTCCCTTTTTATTTCCCTTATCATTATTAGTATTGGTGGTAGCAATACTGGGTTTGTGTTATACCTTAGTCACTGGACTGCTCTTATCTCAACACGTGGGAGTTACATTCTTTCAGTTCTCCTTCCCATCCCTCCTGGAGTGGGGGGAAGAAAGGTGGAGGGGGGTAGACTTCAGGGTTCTGATTTATGGCGTGGGCTTAAACCACGACACACAGGTAACCCTAGTAATTTGAAGAAAACTAAGACAGTAACAAATACTAGATTCCTGAAAATATTGCTATATTTAAGTACAAGGTCCTTAATAATAGGAAGTCTTATATATATTTAATCATAGTAAAGATAAAGTGAAAGAAAAAATAGACCTATATGTAATTAAAGGCATACACACATATAAATATGCATACTCATACGTGTATATATACTTATACTTTTCCGCTTCCTTCAAACATATGCAAGTGCTAGGGGTTTTTAGAACCTGAAAATTACAAGTTTGGGAATCTATTTTATCTCTGTATGATGATTCATGAAATTGGACTAGCTTTAGAATGATCCTTGCACTATATGCATCATTATAAAACAATTACATTTCAACTGATCTTTGGAATCAATAAGACCATTATTTCAAAAAAAGACAAAAACAGGTTTGGTCTCAGGACACAAGTCCTGAGCTGAACAGACTTCATCAGGCCCCTTTTTTATTGTTGTAAAAAAAATGCATATTAGCTGGAATTTTGAGCCCTAATCTTATTTCATGTTACTTGTCTTCAACTTCTATTGAAGCTAATGAGAGTTGAGGATACCCCATACTTTGTAGAAACTGGGAATGTGTTCTTTAATTGTATTTTCTTTGAACTTCAGCACTTAAAACTCAGGCATCCTATCTTCTAACCATTTACGCATGAGCATGATTTCTTACATATGTACAATAAAACCAAATTCAGTAGAGCTATTCAAGTATCAGAGAGACTGAAGAATCAAGCCCATTGTCTAAAGATCTGCACCCATGGAAACAATGAAATTTTACCTTCATGAGTTTGCTGATGTCATTGCAATTGCTCCCAATGCCTTTGTGACATTACAACTAAAGGCTGCGTTGAAGGCAGAGTAAAAATTCTGATAATACGCAGTCTTTTATCTGCAGCATTGAAATAAAAAAACACTTTGTTTTGGATTAGGCTTTTCTTTTCAGGCTCTCTGACAGATATAGTTAGTCTTGGGGAAGAGTGGGCTTTCAGAAGGGAGACTCAAGGGAAGAGAGAGTGTGGGAGAATGAGGCAGCCAGAGCCCAAAGCACTTGACTAAAATGTTCTATGTCTTTCTTGAGCAGTTATTTTCTCTTTTAAAGCTTTCAAGTTTTAATCATTACCTTACAGCATATGGTAAGAAATTGTCAAAAAAAAAAAAAGCATGCAATAGTCACAAATTAAGCATATTGAATTTGAAAACATTCTACTACCAACATCCTTTAAGACTTCAGGGAACAGCAATTTTCTGACAACAGTATTATTTACCATTTAAATAGAGGAATGCAAATGCTTCTGTTAAGAGATGCTTTAAAATTAGTCTTGGGACACAACCCAAGCCTCACTGGTGGGGTAAATATATGACCAAAATTTTCAAGATAATGTCCTGGGTTCAGCAGTAGCAGTCATTTTTCCCCTTCTTGTAGCTGGTGCAGTGCTGCGTGTTGACTCTCTGGCTGGGAACGGTTGCTGATAGCAAGTATATTTTGAGTTACTGCTCAAATGTTTGGTTTGTCCAAGGACTTTCTGAGCTCATGCTCTGCCAGGGAAGGAGGGAGGCCGGGAGGATGGAGAGACAGGACACCTGAACCAGGCTAGCCAAAGAGGTATTCCATACCATAGCACGACATACCCAGGATGTAACCAAGAGTTACCCGGAAGGGCTGGGAGCTCTGGGGGTATGGAGGAGGTACCGCTTGGTGCTCGGTCGGGCAGGGTGGGGTGAGTTATGGGTCGGTGGCTGGTGAGGTGTTGTATTCTCTTCACTTGTTATTGGCTTTATCATTATTATTTGTAGTAGTGGTAGCAGTAGTGATTTGTGTTATGCCTTAGTTATTAAACTGTTCTTATCTCAACCCATGGGGGCTACGTTATTTGGATTCTCCTTCCTAACTCTCTGGGAGTTGGGGGAGCAAGGGGGGCAGTGAGTGAACAAGATATGCGGACTTGGTTTTAAACTACAACAGATGTTTAGTGAGACACTTCAACCTTTAAGTCCTACTCCAGGTCTCAGTGAGACCAGGGAAATGTATGCTCCTCCCAGCAGCCATCCAACAATACTTTTAGCAACAGATATTTATCAGGAAAGGTATGATTTGCACCCATTCAATATTTGAAACCATGGTAAATCAGGAGGCAAATTTATCTGCAAACAAAGGCAGGCCTCCAGAGAGGGAAAGGCCTCAGGACCAAATCCAGATAAGCAAGAAGGATGACAAATGTTGAAATAAATTACTTTGGCGTGCTGGGTCTCCTAGGCTGCAGTCTAAAAATCCTTGTCGATCTTCTTTATTTTGCCTGGGGGAGAGCTAGGTGCCTTACAGTGAGCTCCATATCAGACTCAAAAACAGTGATCCACAGAAACTCATCTCAAGCAGAGCAGGTGTCCTCCTGAGGGGAACAAAGAAGCACAAAGGTGATTTTCATACACCTTCCTGTGGGCATCAGGCTTTTAAATCCTGACTCCAGGAGGTATGTCCATAAGCCACAAAGCTACTCTGAAGATAGGCTCAAACCTCTTTTCTCTCAAGTTGCTTAATTCAAGTAACTCATATTTTATTTTATAGCATCACTAGCCAAAAGTCTTCCTTTTCTTCAAAATCTTAGGGAGTATATATAGAATGTGGAAGACTGATTTTTTTTCTTTTGATAAAGATGTCTCAAACTATTTACGATGTCCTCACTGAAGAGTTATAACTGGGATAATTTCACAAGGATTAAGGGAAAGGAGAGGGGAGGATTATACACTTACAGAATCATAGAATAGTTAGGGTTGGAAAGGACCTTAAGACCATCTAGTTCCAACCTCCCTGCCATGGGCAGGGACACCTCACACTAAACCGTGTCACCCAAGGCTTCATCCAACCTGGTCTTGAACACTGCCAGGGATGGAGCATTCACAATCTCCCTGGGCAATCCATTCCAGTACCTCACCACCCTAATAGTAAAGAATTTCTCCCTTATATCCAGTCTAAACCTCTGCTGTTTAAGTTCCAACCCTTTACCCCTTGTCCTATCACTACAGTCCCTAATGCATAGTCCCTCATCAGTATTCCTATTGGCCCCTTCAGATACTGGAAGGCTGCTATGAGGTCTCCACACAGCTTTCTCCAGGCTGAACAGCCCCAACTTTCTTAGCCTGTCTTCATATGGGAGGTGAGAGTCTAAAAATATGTCATTCAGAGGTTAAATCAAGGGTCTTAATAAAATGTTAATTTATTTTTTTTTTTTAATCCTGTAATTGCCTTAGGTAGCATACTTAATTCCATCTAAATCAAATTCTGCCTTTTTTCCCCCACTTTTAGTCTTTGGTCACTTTATTTGAATTTTATGTAGGTAGCAATTTATTAATATTAAATAAAGTAATTAAAGATAATTCCAATTCCTAGTGTTTATGCAAAGGTCTAGAAAAATCTGTTAAATCTTATTTTTATCTTATATTTTAGGGAGTTTTATCAATACCATTTCACAGAATGATAGGGGTAATGCACTTGAAAATGGTAGTGTAATGGGAAATGGTATCTCTGAAGCAAAGGTAAAATTTTAAAGCACACAAAGGAAACATCAGCTGAAAATAAGATTTCTAATGAAAATTAGTGAGTGTTCTCCGAAGATATCGTGGGTGTATACGACTTTTTCTGTTTCTCTTATCTCAGCTATTTCAAAGTACACTGTAATGTTACATCTTTGACATAACTTTTCCAACTGACAAAAGATGACTTCAAAATATTTCTTTAGCCACACTTTTTTCCTTCCCAAAATCTTGTTTTTTGAATGAACTGGATTTTACCATGACTTAATATAGTCTTTCTATACCACACTCTTGGATGTCTGTCACAGTCATTAAACTCTTGGATACATTTGGTGATGAACCTCAACTGCTCATAATATCTGATTGTTCAGACTGGGGACAAGCCCATAATGCAGAATATATAGCTTTTAGCTCATCTGCCAAGGCTTTTCCCCAAGAAAATCAAGCTTCTCAAGAGACTTAGGTTGTATTTAACCCAGGTTTCATCCTGACACAGAGCGGAGATTGACCTGGAGCAAAAACTTAGACCAAATATCTGAGAAGCACTGTAAAGTTTGGACAGAGCCTGTGGGAGTCTATAAATGGCCATGTACTATTTATTGAGGCCAGTGAGCACTGAAGGGAGGAGTAAAATATGGTGATTGTGTCTAGGTAGTAAAACCAGTTTAAATTTCCTGGGACACACTTCAAATATTCTAATTTAGCAACTACCTGCCCCTTCAGAATGATGTGGATAGTTAGACAGAGAAATTAACCTCATGAAAGCTATTAACTGATTACCTCAATACATATAGAATTAAAAATAGATGTAATAAAACATTCTTGGTGACCAGATGTGGGTGGAAGTGACACAAAACAGATTTTTAGGTCCTTCTGTGCTACGCTTTAAGTAACACATTTTGTATAACTCCAGTATTAAGCTCAGAGTTCCTGTAAGAAATGTCAGTTGCTTCAGGAAGTACACCTTTACCTTTCATCACCACAAATAACAGGGTATGTTTTCATTAGCCCAGCTTACATCAAAAAGGTTCACAAAGCAATAAAAGAGTTTCCAACTCTTTGTAATGAACTTTGTACCTAGGCAGAAGGGTTTAACATTGTGTGGCATATTTTGGAGCCAGATATTAACATTCAAAAATTGTCTTTTTTGACACTGTTGGATACCCTGGAAGATTGTAGGTGTAGCTGTGTTTTTCTACCAAGGTAAAAGCTATTTGTGATTAGAGGGAATAGATCAGAGCTATACAGGGCACTGTCAAAAACAAATTGTAGCCACCAAGGGTCTTTAGAACACATCCTTCATAAATTCCTGTTAATGATTAAAGATTTAATTAATCTAGAAAAAAAATATTTTGTTTGCCTATAGATCAGTTTTTAGGTAGTTCTCTTGATATTCATATTGCCTCCAACCTCTAAATTTTCTAGCCTGGGATAGTAATTCCATCTTGGTGTGCCTGTCATCTCAGATAAAATGTGATAAGATGGAATAGAGTTCTGCTTTTAATTATTCAATTTAATTAAAGTGTTCTAGAAGGGATTTCAGAAGACAAGTATCTTCACTGTGAACCATACATAGCTTCACAATGGTGGTTTATGAGAGGACTCAGCCCTGAGATCCAATGCGAATGTTACTTTATCTTGCTACAGATTATGCACTGCTACCAACCCAGCCACCTTGCATGAGGTGTGGAAAATGTCAAAGTAACTTCAAATGTACTATCTCATATTTTGTGGTTTTTGTATTTCAGAGTACAATTCTACCGTAGAGCCAGATGCTCTATGGCTCTTTCTCATGATGTTTGCTTCTGGACTGTTCCAATTGATTTTGTCTCTACAGCTCTACACAAGAGTGTTGCTGCCTGTTAATACTTGTTCAAACAACGCCCCTGTGGCCTAGATCACTGTAGTAATTCTATTTCTTTCATTCACTCTACTTTGCTTTGAGCACATTAGGCTGTTTACATGCCCTTTCCAGAACAGGCCTTATTATAGACACTTCCATCTTGCAACAGGAATTTTGACAGTGTTGGTTTGGCTATGGTTATCCAGTAAGTACTGTACAGCACTTGAAGGTGAAGGGTCTTGTATTGCTAAAATCTCTGTAGTTAATACCTTTAATAATACCTGTTTAATGGGGAACTGAGACCACACTTGTAGTACTGGGTGCAGTTCTGGGCTTCCCAGTACTAGAAAGGTGTGCAGCTAACTAGGGAGAGCCCAGTGGAGGACCACTGTGAAGTTTAAGGGATGAGAGCATGCCTCATGTGAGGAAATGGCGAAGGAACTGTTCAGCCTGGAGCACAGCTCAGGGAATATCATAGAGTCATAAAATGATTGTGGTTGGAAAGGACTTTAAGATCATCCAGTTCTAATCTCCCTGCCAGGCAGGGACACCTCACACTAGAACATGTCATCCAAGGCTCTGTCCAACCTGGTGCTGTACACTGCCAGGCACTTGAGCATTTACCACTTCTCAGGGTCTCACCACCCTCACAGTAAAGAACTTGTATCTTTGTATCTAACTTGATACTCCTTGTATCTAATTTGAACTTCCCCTGTTTAAGTTTAAACCCATTACCCCTTGTCCTATTGCTACAGTCCCTGATGAAAAGTCCCTCTTCAGCAATCTTGTAGGCCCCCTTCAGACACTGCAAGGGTGTTATGAAGTCTCCACGCAGCTTTCTCCAGGCTGAACAGCTCCAACTTTCTCAGCCTGTCTTCATCTGGGAGGGGCTACAGTGCCTTTATTATCCTCATGGCCTCCTTTGGACTTGCTCCAACAGATCCATGTCCTTCTTATTTTGAGGACACCAGAACTGCACAGAGTACTTCAAGTGGGGTCTCACGAGAGCAGAATAAAAGGGCAGAATCACCTCCTTTTTTAAAAGGTCACACTGCTTTTGATGCAACTCCCAGGTTGGCCTTCTGGACTTCAAGAACACACTGCAGTTAGTTCACGTTCAGTTTCACATTAACCAACATCTCCAAGTCCTTCTCCACAGGACTGCTCTGAATCTCTTCTCTGCACAGCCTGTAACTGTCCCTGGGATTGCGCTGACCCAGGTGTGGGACCTTGCACTTGGCTTTGTCTAACCTCATGAGGATGGCATTGGGCACCTCTCAAATGTTTTAAGGTACTTACGGATGGCATCCCTTTCCTCCAGCATGAGTGTGCATAAATATCTGAAGGAAGGATGTAAAGAAGTCAGCGCCAGGCTCTTTTCAGAGGTTCCCTGTGACAGGACAAAAAGCAAAGAGGAAAAACTGGAACATAGGAAGTTCTATCTAGACATCAGAAACATCAGACAACACTTTTTCACCGTGAGGTGACTGAGCAGTAACACAGATTGCCTGAAGAATCTGTGAAGTCTGAATCCCTGGATATACTCAAAGCTGTATGGATATGATCCTTCACAACTCACTCAAGGTGACCCTCCTGGAGCAGCACTGGGTAGGATGGGATGAACCTCCAGAAGTACCCTTCCAGCCTCAACCACTCTGTGATTCTCTGTTTCTAAGAGAAGTAAAGAACCATATTCAAAAAATAAAAATAAAAATTTGGGAAATAAACCAATCAAAAAAGAACGAGTGCTTTTGAATTAACTGTTGAAAGCCTGAAAGTGAATCAAACCTTCAATAGCATATTGACTGCCAAGAGGGCTAGAAAGGCAAACAGCTTACTGGATATATCTTGAGGCTGTCCCTCTCTATGTGTTCATATCTGAGCCTGTGCACTAACTCTCTGTGACTGCTTTGTGGCAAAGCACAAGGGTAATTGACATTCTAGTTAACGTAGGCTGAAAAATGACCTTGATTCTTCACTTTGTCCCTGGCTTAGCATGGTATGAGTGGTAAAGAAGGTCTCTTGATTTAAAATCTGCCAATATAGCATTCTAGCAAACACTGGCAAAATGACTGCAATACTTTGATTGTTATGTTATTTACCAATTAATGAATTGAATTAAGTGAATTTATAGTCCAGTGTTAGAAGACTTAAATTCAGTTTTCAGACATAAGCATGTTCTTTGTATATTTTCATGTTAAACCCTTTTTAACATTATGTATTTTCAAACATCTATTCTGGACAATGCCCTGGCAAAGAAGACACGGTTTTGATGGCAAGATGACTAGGTTTGTGATGCTGTGGTGTGACAGACTGGCATTTCTGTCCGTCCCATTTATATCTAAAAAAAAAGAGTGGGTTTTCAGTTAAACACAGAAATTAAAGATAGCATCTGTAAAGTAGGCCTGGTTTTATTTTTGCTGTTCTAAAGTTAAGGTGCTGTTTCCCAGACTCTAATATCCAAAGAACATGTACACTGATCATGTGTAAAAACTTGAACAAAGAAGTATACTGTTTATTGTGTCGGTGGCTAGTGAGACTTCAGATAACTGGGAAACTTAGTCAGAAATGAAAAGCTGAATACTTTTGCTAGAGCAACCCCTATGTAAATAGTCAGCAATATTGAACTTTAAAGTATCACAATTAAGAAATCTGTGCACTTTCCAGTGTATCAGCTTGAAATAGTTCCATTTACTATAGATTTCCTTCCAATACTGAAAGGGAGAAATCTCACTGGCTTTAACAAAGGATGTCACTCTGACAAAAAAAATTGCAACAAGGAACAGGATTTCTGGAAAAAGCTTCTGCTGTGGAGCTATGGTAAAAATTTTAAAGAAATTAAAAACCATATCAAAAAAGAAAACAACCCCAAAACCAAATGATAGAACCCATAATTATCCACATATTACTTTTTTTCTGTTGTATTTAAAATTTCAAGAAATATTGTCTATTGTGAAATGAATTGCATATAGCATGTGCCATGTACCTTGGTATTGAATTCGTAAACCTCACTTATTTCAGAAAAAAAAAAAAGTAGTTACTCAGAGCTTGTTAAACATGAACCTTGTTGAAATATAAAAATGGTTTATAAGTTACTACTAAGGAAATAAAAGCTATCTGAGAAACAAAAGACAGACTGTAGAAAACATTCAAATCTTGAACTTTCACACTAAAGAAAGTTTAGAGAGAAAGAAGTATTAGGAGTATTTATAAAGATAAAAGACTAGCAAGTAGACAAATATCCACAGTAGCTAAAAGAAGAAAAGCTTCTTCACATGGTTTGACAGCAGTGAATGACTAGAGAAAAAGTTTGGAATCTGTCTCAAAATCCCATCCCTGCATTAAGTCAGGCACACTGGGAAGACCCAGAGGTAAGAAGTATAGATGGAAAAGAATCGACTGGAGGAATAAAATGGGTGGATGTTTTGTGCATTTGCTGCCTAGAGTGGATGATTAGCATAATTAATCTGTACTCTTTGCACTGGCCTGGAGCAGGAGCAATTCCTTGATGCACCTGGTGAACAGAGTGATTCAGTAAACTAAAAGGGGATTGCTAATGTAGCTACATTACAGCCCTTGTGAGTAGCAAGCAGGTGTTTTCAACTCATCATAGCTGCCTGTGTCTTGGAGAGAAGACAGGAATGTGATTTGACTGCTTATGGCCTGCCCCATGTCGTGCAGAGCTCACAGATGGGAATGCAATGACTGCATGAAGTGGAGAAAGACTGGTTGCCTGATGGCAAGGCTGGTGAAAAAAGGTAGGTGATCAGTGTCTTTCTGCAGAAGTATGGTCTATTGCTACTAGGCATGAAGGAATCTGTCGGTTCAACCTTTCCCAGTTGCTTCTTTTTTTTTTTTTTTCCTTTTTCCATTTTAAAAGCAAACTCCCTAAAGATCTGTATGTGGCACTGGGCACTGAAACCCAAGAATTAATTTTAAATACCAAAGTCTTAGCAAATACACATGCAAGTAAATAGTACTGGAATCTCCTGAATAATCTGTATCTAAAGTAACTGTTTTGCATTTTTGTAAAACTCTTTCTTCACAGAAGTTAAGAAATCAAAAATTCTGCCTGCTGTGCAACTTCAGGAAACCATCTATTTTAAGGTAATAAACAATAAGCAACAGATTAAAAGACTGTGTGATTGAAGATACTTTATTATTAAAAAGAATGTAAGGTGTGGGGTTTATTATTTTGTGCTTGGGGTGGGATAGATCTTTTGTTGTTGTTAACATCCAAAAACCTGTCTTAATTTATTTTGTAGAACTTTTAGATTTAGAGAGAACAACAAAAAAAAGGGGGGGGGGAATTAGAATCTCAAGTGAAACTAGCTATTAGTTTATTTCCTCAAATCTGAAGTTTATGTACATGTGGAAAGAAAGGTGGCGAAATCATAGAATCATAGACTGACTTTGGTTGAAATGGACTTTAAAGATCATCTAGTTCTAACCCCCTACCATGGGCAGGAACCTTCCACTAGGCTAGGTCACTTAGAGCCCTGTCCAACCTGGCCTTGAACACTTCAAGGAATGAGGCAGCCATAGCTTCTCTGGGCAACCTGTTCCAGTGCCTCACTACCTTTGCATTAAAGATTCTTTTCCTGATATCTTACCTGAATTTACGCTCTTTCAGTTTAAATCCATTCCCCCTTATGCTATCAATACATGACCTTGTAAAAAGGCACCTGTCCTGGGTTCAGTGGTGGCAGCCATTTTTTTCTCCTTCTTGGTAGCTGATGCAGTGCTGTGTTTTGACTTTCAGCCTGGGAATGGTGCTGATGACATCTATGTTTGTAGTTGCTGCTCAGATGTTTACTCTGGTCAAGGACTCTGTGAGTCTCATTCTCTGCCAGGGAGAAGGGGAGGCCGGGAGGAAGCAGAGACAGGACACCTGACCCAAACTAGTCAAAGAGGTATTCCATACCACAGCACATCATGCCTGGAGAGGCAACTGGGAGTTCCCCGGAAGGGCTCTCTCTCTTCCTAGTCGGGCTCATTTTGGCAGGTGGTATTGTATTCTCTTCCCTTGTTTATTTCATTACTATTATTATTGGTGGTACCAGTAGTGATTGGTGTTACACTTTAGTTACTGGACTGTTCTTATCTCAACACATGGGAGTTACATTCTTTAGATTCTCCTTCCCATCGCTCCTGGGGGGTGTGGGGGGAAAGACCGGGGTGGGGTGTGGGAGAGAGACTGTGTCTGGGTTTTAAACCAGGACAGCACCCATTAAATATTGGAAGGCTGCTAGAAAGTCACCCTTCCTCAGGCTGAAATACTCAGCCTGTCTTCCTAAGAGGAGTGCTCCAGTCCTCCGATCATCTTTGTGGACTTGCTCAAGCAGGTTCATACCCTTCTAATACTGGGAGCTCTAGAACTAAACACAGTACTGCAGCTACGGTCTCATGAAGAACGGGAGGAGAATCACATCCCTGGACCTGCTGGTCATGTCTTTTTTGATGCAGCCCAGCAAACAGCTGGCTTTCTGTGCTGCGAACACACACTGCTCTGTTATGTTGAGCTTCTCATCAAGCAACACACCCAAGTCCTTTTCCTCAGGGCTGCCCTCAAACTGTTCTCTGCCCAACCTGTACTTGTGCTTGGGATTGCCCTGACCCAAGTGCAGGACTTTGCACTTGGCATTGTTGAACTTTATAAGGTTTGCACAGGGCAACCTCTCTAGCATGTCAGGGTCTCTCTAGATGACATCCCTTCCCTCCAGCATGTCTACCATACCACATAGCTTGGTGTCATAAGCAAACTTGCTGAGGGTGCACTCAGTCCCACTGTGTGTGTCACTAACAAAGATGTTAAACAACACTGGTCCTAACACCAACCCCTGAGGAACACCACTCATCACTGATCTTCATCCAAACATCAAGCCACTGACCACAACTCTTTGAGTGCAACCATCCAGCCAATTCCTTATCCACCAAGTGGATCAAATTGTAGAATCATAGAGCCACAGAGTCATAGAATCATGGAGTCATAGAGTGATAGAATAGTTAGGTTGGAAAAGACCTAAGGACCTTAAGATCATTTAGTTTCAACTCCCCTGCCAGTGGTCAGGGATGCCTCACATTAGGCCATATCACCCAAAGCACTGTCCACCCTGTCCTAGAGCACTGCAAGGGATAAAGCATTTAGAACTTCTTTGAGTAAGTCCATGCCTCTCCAGTTTATAGACAAGGTTATCATGTGAGACAGTGTAAAAACTTTGCACATATCCAGGTAGATGACATCAGTCACTCTCCTTATTCACCACTGCTGTAAATCTATCATAGAAGGTCATAAAATTTGTCAAAGATCAATGGTGTCGTGAAAACACTGCTTGGCTTATTTTTTTTTTTTGTATTCTTGATGCTTAAAGGGTTATGGAAAAATGTATTTATGAGACAGAGTTAAATGTATAGCTTTCACATCTAGCAAAGATATTTCCATTCTAAGTTGTCAGGGAGTTTGGTAAAGGAGATAAAGAGATGAAGAACACTTATTTGACTTAAAGAAGGTTAGAGCTTACATGTTTCATTTTCAATCAGCAACTAATCTTGACTTTGAGAGTTGACACAGATGTAGACTAATAAGGCATTTATTATTTCATAGATGTGACTCAGCATATCTTGACAGACCTTTCTTTTCTATCCTGGTGTTTGTACCACACAGGAAATCTGGTGCCTTCTGATTGAAAACCTGTATGCTATTCATATGTTCATGCTATCTTACTTTTTCTTCCTTTGTGTTAAAAGTTTTTATTTCTCAAGCAAGTGAAAGATTGATAAGAATTAAGGGGTAGCATTGTGGTATAAGCAGTTATGAAATAGTAATTCCTGCACCTCTGACATTATAGAAAAAATATGTACATGTTAATTAAACAGCAGAAGTCAGAGTAGACCTCACAGCCTACAAATACGGTTGGTGTACTCCCACAATATTGTGACATAATTGATCAAAATAATGCTTAGGGTCTTCTCATTATGGGCTCATTAGGTATTCATTACAGTATCACTGATCATAATGATTTAATTCGGTATTCAGAGATGTCATATGTTTCTCCATAGGTGTTCATGGACACTTAAATAGCTTCTTTCCTCTCTTGAACTCTTTGATGACATGTTAATGCAAAATGCATTTGCACTAACACAGTCTCTACCAGCCCACCTGGCACCACAGGGGCAGATATTCTTCTATGGCATCTGAATTACTAAAAGAAAGATTTTTCCCTCCTGAAAAAGTGTAATGTTGTAATATTTAAAAAGCATGCACAAAGGTACACAATATAATTTTATTTTTCTGTTTACATATGGAAGGAAGAATTTTGAATTTTAAGACAGAAACAGAAAATTATAACTTTCCAGTGATGCCTCTAAGAAGTAATTATATGTCAGAGAGTACCTATAGTTAAGATATATTACAACAGCATTTTTTATTAAAATAACAACAAAAAACATACAACAAAACCAGCAACCAACAAAACCAAACTCCATAAACCAAAAGAATCAGAATTTGGGAGCTTAGACTATCTTTGCCTTCAGCAAAAAATTTTTGTTACTTTTCTTAGTCTATCTCCATTTCCACAAGCTAAAGGACTTCTAGTTGACATGAATTGAACTTCAGGATTTATACATGCCTTTCTGACTTCCTTTCTCCTGGATTTATGTAGATCTAAAGCAGAATAAGCTGAACTTGAATATTGCTTATAGGATGGTCTATTAAGAACAGATTTCTGTGTCAGAATGACACATATTCCTGTCAGAATTGCCTTGCCATTGTTAAAATTAAACTTTCAGAACTAGAAAGATGGCAGAAGATTGCCTCTATTGTCTTGCTGATTCTGGTTTTAAAAAGTGCATTGGAACTTCTAGTTGCTTTTTCCAAGGTAAGGAAATAGTCTTTATAGTTGTAGCACATAGTTGTTATTTCCTAGGTAAGGATGGAAAATAATCTATTGGGGTCAGTATTTTAGTTCTGCTATATTCAGCAGTTACTTGGAGTTGCTGAACATTTAAAGGAAATGTGGAAGTGTTTCCTGTACTTTCAAAAATATTGAGTATTGTTCATCTCTAATGAGTCTGCTGTAGTCATGCTTACCAGTGTCTAAAAATAGGTGGATGAAGAAAAACTTCCTTTAAGTATATGAAGCACTCAACATAATTAAACTTCCCCAAACTACACATTCTTCAACATATGAGAAATATATTCACTTGCAATCTTTTAGTTTAGCTTCTTAAAACTAAAGTAATCTCTTGACTGTCAATGATACAAATTGAAATACAAATCTCAGGAGGCAAAAGCTTACAAGTCAAGAGGGAACTGATTGTAAAGCTATAACATTTTGCTTGATCTTCCTAACATCCCTGTCCTTTTTTCAAGTGCCTCATGTGGCTTCAACACAGATTTAGGCTAAATTTTTCTGTTTCTTAAACCACTGACACTTTAAAAATAGGCAGGTTTTTCAGTTGGATCTTGTAACTCCTTTCCACTAGTACTAGAAATAGAAAATGGTAGCATATAGGAAATTTAGTTTCCCTTTAGTGAAGAAGAATTTTTCAAGTTCTTGAATGTTCTTACAGAAAATATTCTTGGATTGCAAGCTATAAATTGAATGTGTTTTCAAATCTAGCTGCTAGACACTGCTGAATTTATAGGTCCCACAGAAAAATCCTTGGGGAGTCTCAGAAATCTCACCAAATCTTCCTTCTTTCCCCCAGGGCTTCCTCAACAAACTTTCTGTCTTCTTTCTTTTTTTTTTTTTTTTGTCCTTTTCTTTTTGTCTTTTCCAAAAGTAAACGCCTTCATTTACACTTTTAAGTCCATGTTCAAATGACTTATGTGTCTTCATAATTAAAAGTACTGAAAGATTAACACCAGCACTAACAAAAATATTTAACATATTTAATTCTCAATTTAAGAAATTTCGTATTGTTTCTGAACAATGTATCTGTCTATGAAAATAGCATTTTTTATATTAAATTTCTAATTCATCCTGAGTGATAATTCTTCCTGAAAGTTAAGCCACTTCAATTATTAAACAGAGTTCTGGTCCCTGCTTCTCAGTCACTACTTCTGAGTGATCAACCACCAAGAATACTGAAAGTGGTGATCTTGGACACTTCTGTGCTAAACCAGATAACAGACAATTATTTTAATTTTTTTTTAATTTAGTTTTTATTTAGTTAGTGATTTAGCCTGTTAGTTCTAGCTAATCTAGCCAGCTCAGTGACAGGATAGCACTAAATCCAGACACACCTTAAATTATTTGCCTTTAACTTCCAAAAGAACTAAGGGATTTAGAGAAGACTTCACTAAAAAATAGAATGTTGTTGAGCTAGCCATATACAGCTTAGAACAATATCTGTAATGACTTATCCTAGGCTACTAGAAAATAGGCCTATGCAATGAATCTGCTTTTGTACATTTAGTTACTGTTAAATGCAGCTATTGTGTAGCGGGTTACCTGCAGACCTGATACGTTCCATTTTGAGTGCAACCTTAAGAGGAACCAGTTTAGTTTTAAGTATTGCAAACTGAAGGTAGCATGACATTGAGCACTGTTAACTGTGCTGTGAGGTCTGAAATAATCTTTTTATCTAAAGATGGGCTCTGAGTCTAGAGAGTTACAGCAGTTTTTATAGTACTGTTTTCTGACTCTTCATTACACCCTAAAACTCTTCCCACATATCTTACTGTTTCAATCTGCCCAAGTCTGTGCGATGTTTAAATTGCCTTTGGCCTTTGAGCAACTTATCAAAGCAAACAAATTCCAAAGGGAATATCAAATCTGACTGTGAAATTTGCTATTTCTCTGGGAAAATTAAACCCAGAGCCCTAAAGTTCATGCACCCTCAAAGAGCTTAACAGCTGTGGCTTGGAGAAGGCCCTGTGGAAGAATTTGTGTGGTCCCAGAAGAATAAGGTTAAATTCAAATACTGTTATTTTTTCCCCAGAAACAGATAGACATAAAGAGAGTGAGGTTTGAAGTGACGTTTGTGTGTCATTTTATATAGCCACCCGCTCTGATTAAGGCCAGTTAAGATCTGACTGTTCAGGGCCCTACCTCACTGACAATAAAATAACCAGAAAGAACCTAATGAATCCACAGGTATTCATGCAGCACACTACCTCACATGTCCTGAAATAAAGATGTGGGGGTTTTTTAATTTGAAAAAAATTGTGGGAGACTATGGGTCCTTCCACTCATACAGATTAATAATGCACCTGAAATAGAAAAAAGATTACAGAAATTAACCAGCACAAATTCAATGATACCAAAGAATGCTGGAAAATGTTCAGAGATAGTCCAGTACATGAGAAATAATTACATATGGAATGTTTGTTTTTATTTTTAATGTTACCTTCCTTCTTCCTTCATACAGACTACGTGATATATTTTTTTTTAGGTAGTGGACTTAGGACAAGGCTATTTGTACAGTTCTTTGGATTAATGACTTAAAATTTGCCCTCCATTAATGCTGTATTTTTCACACAGCTTTGTTTTTTATGTAGCTTTTTTCCCTAACAACTCCTATGCAGTAAACTTTTATGCATGAAAATGAACAATTCATCTTTCTAGAAATTTAAACAAGCACAAAGCCTTTTAGGCATTTCTGGAATCCTGATCCTTATTACCTTATATTTGAATTAACAGTATAACTAAGACCTATAAAAAATTTTAAATATTTTAAATGCCAACCTACGATGATGTGTTTATTAGTGTTTTGCTTATTGTTAAACTTATCACTTTTTGTTGACTTTTTTTTTACTATAGCTTCGTTACTTCAACACTGCATTTACATATCAGCTTGACACAACAACATGTTAACTGCAAAGACTTTAAATAAGCTTTTCTCAAAGTTTTTTTTTAGTGTTTTTAACTTTTCGTTATTTTGTCTGTTCCAAAGCGACAAATTTTAAGCCATATCCAACCTGAAGTTGTCTTTATTGCTGTTAAATCTGGAGATTCTTAAAAGCAATTCTCATGAAGAGTAATCACATCTGTCTACTTGGGTCTAATGAAAAGGAACAGTAGAATAAGACACTACTTAATTAATTCTAAAATACAGAACTGTAGCAGTTTTGCCTCCTGCATCCTGGTGAATATTGCCTAAAAACATAGCTGTGGGAGAGAAAAATTCCTCTCCACTCAGAGTCAGAAATTCACAAAAATAATTTCTTTGAATCCGAAGGAGAAAAAGGGAGTGGAGAAAAGGCAATGGCTAACTTCATACTGCATTTCCTTTTCCCACTGAGGACAGAGAGGCTGAAAGAGAACTTCAAATTCTCAACCTGATTTGAAGAATGTAAGGAGTCTGAGGTTGAGCTTGAATCTGAATTACTACCTGTGATGTTTTGTCTTCTCTGATACTTCAGCCACATCATCTGTATGATGCAGTCATCTGTTTTTCCTACTCTGCTGCCATCTTCATCAAGTTTCCTTTGGGTTAATTGGAAAGCTAAAATTGAAGGGTTGTATTCACATGAAAAGGATTCTTTAGTCCTCCTACTTGCTGCTTATAAAAGCCACATCAGCAATAGCTACTGGGTGATCACATGGACTACTGAAGAACAAAGTGTTGTTTCATTAGCTCTGCTCATTATTCTGCCTGTTGTGACTCCACAAAAAAATACACAACTATACATGACTCCTTACTGAGAAATCCAACCACTCGGGTACTTACAGCAAATACCCTTACTCCCTTTTTCCTCTGTAATACCATGGGACTTCATTCTGCAAAGAAACACTGAGGTACAATAATTTGAGGTTACTCAGCAACTCCTAAAAATTTTTTGCATTCTTACAGAAATCATCTCATGAAGAGAGGTGAACTTGTGGCACACAGTGAGTAGGTGCAAAGGGAATTTAATTTTCCTTAACTGAAGTCCTGCTAGGTGACCATGGACATACAATTATATAATTCTCTTGTGAGAAAGAAAACTAAGCATCTAATTGAGAGTGATAATTGCCAAATATCAGCATTAAAGGCGTCACTTCAGTCTGTGTGAGGATAGTCAGTTTACATTTATTTTTCACTCAGAACACAACTGGCTTTAGCTTACATTTTTCTGAATAGTAGTAACCACACTGATCCACTGAGTTACTACAAATGGTGTATTTTGTGGTTACACTTCATTTTCTTCTGTGTCCATGGAGTTTCCACTTAGTATGGTATCTAAAAAGAGTTGCATATGTAAGTAAAAACGTCCACACACAGTGCTACCACCTGTCCACACCACTTGTGAAACATGCTCCAGGATAAATACGATGCTTGTGCTATCAGAGCATGTATTAATATATACCAGTAGCTTGCATGTTTAATAACAGGTGTAAGCATATTTGACTGATGTCTGGTATTACTTATACAAGAGTTTATAGATTCTAAGAGTTATTGTGCAAGCATGACAATTCATGTGCTTTGAGGGATCATTATTTAGATCTAATTAAGGGGTTTTTTTGGTACCACTATTGCCTTGAATCAGATGTCTATTGCTGGAAGGCAATTGGATGCTTCTCAAATGTCTCCTCCTGCCAAACTTCGTGACTATTACGATCCTCAAGAAGACTGAAAAACCTTATTTGCTAAATAAGTGCACTGTGGTCTAAGCAAGCGCCAGATATCAGCTGAAGGTCTATTTACCATAGAGATGCATTTAGACACATTTCCTCTGTTTTTAGCTTGAGTGGATACATCATTGTCAGAAACGTCTTCATATGACCTTTTTTCTTTTCTTTTTTTTTTTAATTATAAAATCTTTAGGACAATGAAAAATAATTTGCTGGAGCAAAATATTGGTTTAGGGTTAAGTATCTGGTCAATCACCTGGAGACAAAGAGGCATTTATGCAAACATCCAACAGCATGTAGCTTATGACCTTTGGAAAACCCAAATGCTTCCCTAATAATGAAATCAATTACTAGCTTTGAAGAGCTGAGATATTATGTTCTCTTAGTTCTGTGTGCTAGCTTGCTGGCATTCCCTGTAATAAGTGATAAAATCTGTATCCTTCCACACCTGCTTTTTTAACCTTGTAACTAACTAAACCATTATAGACGCAAGGGGTAAGGAAAGCAAGAAGCCCAAAGCTGCTACAAGGTCAAGGATCAAATAAGCAGAAGCAGCTTGTTAACAGCACTCTCAAAGGGAATCAAGTCACTAAGAAATTATTTGTGCACTAGTGAACTAGAGACACACGGTTTGTGTACATCTGTTTGTCAAAGACCCTAGAAACTGCCTCAGTAATGTTGATGCTGTAGGAGACTGTAAAAGAACAGACAGTTTAAGAAGGTTAGGAACAGCTTTGGAATCTTTATTCCTTCAAAATAATGAATTGTTATTGTGACCCCAAAGTGCCAGAAAGTGGTAAACTGGGTGAAAAATTGTCATTGTCATTCTTTCAATCATGAATCAGAAACAGAGTTTATTTTCTTTAATCATGGTATCATCACAGGATACACATGTACAGCAGGAGTAGTTATGCTCCAATCCTTTCCAGGAATAGATTTAGGAACAAAGGAAAATACAATGTGCAAAGTTTTTCCAGTGCTTTCTAAGTTTCAGGGGCTATTTTCAGTCAGAGAGGCTCTGGGTTTTCTTCAGTTCTACAGACCTTGCAAGTACATACCTGATGATATCTGCCTGTGTTTCAGCGAATAGCAATTTTTAACACTGGCTGGAACTATGAGTACAAAGACTTTACTTAATTTTTTTTCTCTGCATTCTGTGAACTTGCTTCATAAATGGTATTGCATGATTTTGTCTCATGCACAATTGTGATTTCAACATTGATTTACTGTCTGAGATAAGGATGAAGGATTATAAAAGGTGGAAGCAAGGACAGGCGGCCTGGCATGAATAGAGGGATGTTGTCTGGGAAGCTAGGGACCAGGTTAGGAAAGCTGAGGCCCAGCTAGAGTTAAACTTGGCTGGGGACGTGAAAGATAACAGGAAGGGATTCTATAGGTATATTGCAAATAAAAGACAGACTAAGGACAATGTGGGCCCTCTCTGGAAGCTATAAGGAGAGCTGGCTACACAGGATTTGGAGAAGGCTGAAGTTCTCAATGACGTCTTTGCCTCAGTCTTCACTGGCAAATGGTCTGACCACACCATCCAAGTCTTTGAAGGCAGACACAGGGACTGTGAGAATGAAGACCCCAGGCCCACTGTAGGAGAGGATCTGGTTCAAGACCATCTTAAGAACCTGAATATGCACAAGTCCATGGGACCTGATGAAATCCATCCGCGGGTCCTGAAGGAGCTGGTGAATGAAGTTACAAAGCCACTGTCCATCATATTTGAAAAACCATGGCAGTCAGGTGAAGTTCCCAATGACTGGAAAAAAAGAAATATGACCCCCATTTTCAAGAAGGGGAAAATAGATGACCAGGGGAACTACAGACCAGTCAGTATCACTTCTGTGCCTGGAAAAACCTTGGAGCAGATACTCCTGGAAGACATGATAGGGCACATGAAAACCAACAAGGTGCTTGGTGACAGCCAGCATGACTTCACTAAGGGGGAATCCTGCCTGACCAATTTGGTGGCCTCCTATGACGGGGCTACAAAAATGATGGACGGGGTGGAGCAGTTGACGTCGTCTACCTGGACTTGTGCAAAGCATTCGACACTGTCCCACATGACATCCTTGTCTCTAAATTGGAGAGGCATCAATTTGATAGGTGGGACACTCGGTGGATAAAGAACTGGCGGTATGGCTGCACGCAGAGTTGCAGCAAGACCAGTAATGAGTGGTGTATCTCAGGGATCAGTATTGGGACCGATCTTATTCAACATCTTTATCAGTGACATGGACAGTGGGATTGAGTGTGCCCTCAGAAAATTTGCTGATGACACCAAGCTGTGTGGTTCTGTTGATACGCTGGAGGGAAGGAATGCCATCCAGAGGGACATTGACACGCTTGTGAGGTGGGCTGATGCCAACCTCATGAAGTTTAACCATGCCAAGTGCAAGGTCCTACACCTGGGTCAGAGCAATCCCAGGCATAGCTACAGGTTGGGCAGAGAAGAGATTGAGAGCAGCCCTGTGGAGAAGGACTTGGGGGTGTTAGTTGATGAGAAAATGAACATGAGCCGGCTTCAGTGTGCGCGTACAGCCCAGAAAGCCAACCGTATCCTGGGCTGCATCAAAAGAAGCGTGACCAGCAGGTCGAATGAGGTAATTCCACCCCTCTATTCTGCTCTTGTGAGACCTCACTTGGAGTGTTGTGTGCAGTTCTGGTGTCCTCAACATGAAAAGGACATGGAACTTTTATAACAAGCCCAGAGGAGGGCCACGAGGATGATCAGGGGACTGGAGCACCTCCCATATGAAGACAGGCTGAGAAAGTTGGGGCTGTTCAGCCTGGAGAAGAGAAGGCTGCGTGGAGACCTCATAGCAGTTTTCCAGTATCTGGAGGAGGCTAATAAGGATGCTGGGGATTGATTCTTCATTAGGGACTGTATTGATAGGAGAAGGGGTAATGGGTTCAAACTTAAACAGGGGAAGTTTAGAGTGGATATAAGAAGGAGGCTCTTTACTGTGAGGGTGGTGAGGCACTGGAATGGGTTGCCCAAAGAAGTTGTGAATGCTCCATTCCTTGGGGTGTTCAAGGCCAGGCTGGACAAAGCCTTGGGTGACATAGTTTAGTGTGAGGTGTCCCTTCCCATGTCATGGGGGTTGGAAGCAGATGATCTTAATGTCCTTTCCAACCCTAACTATTCTATGATTCTATGATTAGCTGCACAGTTAGCACTCACCTGCAGCTTCAGTGTTTTAAATCACTGGAGGGCTGGTCAAACAGATGAAGATATGCAAGTGTGCATACACACACACTTATGAAATGGGAAATGATCTTTTTGACGGGTGAGAAAAGTGAGAGAGACAGGAATAATGTCCCTGTCCATGTCATCTTTTACTAATTAGCTCATTACTGAGCTAACACAAAATGATTACAATAATAATTTTTTTAATGTTCCCAGTTGTGGGTTTTTTTACTTTCTGGGCAGTCACTTTTCTTGAGTTATAAGTAAGTAACAATTCATCTCATTTTTTTTAGTATATGATATTAAAACCATTTATATTCTCTTTCCTTATCAAACACTACTAAACCTATGTTAATTAGCTCATATTAGGTTAAGATGGAGTGATTTTACAAAAATGTTTTCATATTGTTCAGTAAAAAATTTAAGTATGGTTTAAATTTAAGTATGGTACAATCTACAGTCTCAAATATAGGTATTATAAAGAGTGAAATGATTTATGCAGCACATAATGCAAATTCCCTTTTGCTTTCATTCTGAAATCCAAAGCTGACTATGTGCAACTTTTCCAAAAGTAATTACTCAGAGACTTTCATCACATAAAGAGGGATTGTACTGGCAAAACCAGGCCCTTTTCTAATGTCAGTGAGCACCTTGCTATTTTACTTCAAGCCTGCATGCTGTTATTGTCTAAGAATTTCTTTCAAAACAGATTATTCCAACAAGTATTCAGTTCTTTTTACTGGGTAGAAGGCAAATTCGTTTTGGACATATATGTATGTATGTGCATGTATGTGCAACCTGAGAATCTGTAGGCCGTATTCAACTGTTTAAAACAGATAAGAGGTTTCTAGATCTCTCACTGTGCTATAGATACTGATCCACGGAAACATGAAACTTTTCCCAAGGGACTTGTGTATATAGATAGAGCCTTCCCCAGCAGGTTCCCTTAGATGTGTTTTGCACTTTTAAAAAGCCCCAGTATTCTGCATCTTCTCTAGCTAGGATGGAGCAAGATTTACCTAAAGCTGGGTGTTTGGGAGAGGGAAGCTAAAGTGATGGATATAATCCACACCCAGATGGTTGCCTTCAGAATATCTGGTGAATAGGAATGGGGAAACATTTGGTTTTGGAGAGAATAATTCCATCTTATCTTTCTCAAGTAAACTTTCTTTTACTACTGATACCACTGGAAGTGGTATGCTGTACAGACAGGAAAAAGTAAGACTGTCAGCAGGCTGATAATGTTTCAAGTTACTGATAGAACAAGAAATGTTTTTCCCTTCCTGTCAAATATGCAAGCTTTGGAGAAAAATTAAAGAAAACACAGGCCAGTGGCTTGTTGTTTGTTTTGGGTTTTTTTTGATTGGTTATCCAGTTGGGGTTTTATAATGCAATGCATCAGAATGCACAGAATATTTTAGCACTACATGATTGTGGTGAAGGAGTTGCTCATCTCAAACCGGTCTGTTTTCATAGAAATCCACTGCTCCATGTAGATTTACAGGTAGGGCTGTTCCATGTTTACTGCAATATATGCTTTTGCATTAAAGGTGACTACTTGGGTAATAGAAGATGACTTGCCCATCATGTGGAATACAGTCTTACTTTGATCAGGTAGAGCAGGTAACTGATCTGATGTTCTTACAGATTCCAAGGCAGCTTTTAAGCTGTTCTAGGAAAAAGAAGAGTTAGCTTCTCTATATGTTTAAAATTTGCCATGCTTACTTGATAAACTTATAACTGGAACAATCATGTCATTAAAAAATATGGTGCTAATGCAGCAAATTTTTCAGATGAAGCTACATTATAAAAAAAATTTCTAACTTCATGCAAGATAAATTGAACTTCTGAAAGCTCAAGACAATTCTCCAGTGGTAAGTGGCTGCTTGCTCAAAGTGGCTAACTTTTGTCTGAATGTAGTATTGGTAAATGAAATCCAGTGATTGATTTAGATGACATTTGGAGTTCAGAGAAGATTCCTCTCTACTCCTCATGCACTTATTTCTTCTTTTGACTTGTTTTCAACTGATAAAATATTCCATGCTTTCAGCAATACATGTCTTTGAGATTACTGTACTTGTTAAAGTACTTACAACAACTTTAAGGAAATTGAAGTTTATATTTGCAGGCCTAGGGGCTTTTGCTACAACAAATCTAGGCAGAATATGATCGAAGCCATGTAAGACTAAACGAAAGCTGAATAATTTCACCAAATCTTACTGCAGTTAAGTCAGTTTGAATTATAGAAATAAAATTCTAGAGCAGAAATTAAACTTTGTGTTTCAGCTTTTTTGTTCTACAGTATTGGCTCTTGTTAGCTAATTAGCTGCACTGGGAGATTTGAGAGGAGTAATGGAAGCTCCAGCACTTTTGCATATTTGAAACCAAGCTGCACAATGTACCAGAAAATATGTTTGTAAGAAGTACAGTTCACAGGCAGGAGGTGCAATTATTAAGCTAATGGAGCTTTTGTCTTCATGTCTCATACTTTCATCTTTAAATTCTCTAAATTCAAGGTAGATGTCAACTGCATTGTGAAGGGTTTCATCCTTCTGCTACTAATCCATAGTGTTTTATAATATGCAACCAATAAGGAAGTGAATCTACTTTTCGTCTACAGTCCTTCTAGCACAAAGAAAGAACCCACCCAATTAAAAGTAATGGGAGGCCTTTGACATATTTCTGGATGCTTTATTTCTGAGACTATAATCATGAGCTTCATTGAGACAGTGACAACCTTTATTTCTCGCGAAAGGCAAAAGGAGGCAAAAGTGGCTAGGACATGAGAATATTTCCTCTCTTTCCTGTCATAAGCATTTCAGAGTGCCACATGTTTGAGGCCCTTTCCACCCTGAAAAGTGTGGAAGGTAAGGTACACAGTCCTCTTCTTATTTTTTAAAAGAGATTTAAAGGTTTTTTGGTGGGTTAAAAATGCTGGGATATTTTAGAGGCTGACTTGACAGTGTTGAGCAAACACAAATAATTTTGCAGCAACAGACTGAGTTCAGTTTCACAGTGATACTGAGGGAGTCATATTCACATTAAATTTAGCACAACAGAGTTATTTTTCTCAATCTAAGCCCACTAAACTCTCTTTATAACCCCCTCAGCTGACTATGCAATTAATGTAAATGTGTATCTTAATATAGGATGAACTGTCAAACAGAGGTGCAAAGTATTATAAAGAAAGACAAGGCAGAAATGGCAGCTATTACATGTGTAAATTAAAGTCAAGGGAATCTTAACCATGATAAAAACATAATTCTTTTTTTTTTTCGCTTTTTTAAGAAGGAGCACAGACTAGGTAATACCTAGCAGAAAGCACAATATTTAACCAGCATTTAGGGTTAAATTAATATTTCAGAGAAAATTTAGAAGACCAGTGAATTTTCTAGAATACAAGTAGGTGACAAACCGCTAGAGGGAATAAACCCCAAACTTTTAGCCATACTCTTTATCTGTGCTTTTTCTACTGTCATAGAATGAATATTAGAAGATTGCCCATACCTATAGAACTGTAGAAAAAAGATAAGCAACTATTAACTATTACAAGCTTTATTATAAGTTGCATATAAGACAACAAAACTGATAGAGAAGAATGCGAAAACTGCTTAAACTCCTATCATGTACGGGATGATATCCTTTCTCTGGAGAATAAAACTCCCTGCACTTACCTATGACCATTCTAAGGACAAGTATGTAACCCAAAAGGTTTTCCTTTTCTGCTGCAACTTTTACATTTTCCAGTAAAATAAATAGATAAGCTATTTCTGCCAATGTATATTTTCAGGTCTAGGAACATTATTTTATTTATCAGGGAATATTTAGATTGGAATATACCTGATATCATCTAGTTCAACCTCCCTCTTCTCAATTGCCAAGAATGTTATTGACAGAGAAAAAGTTACAGATAAAATAATTGCTGCATACATAACTTGGCAAAAAAAACCCACCAACATTATATTTTACTGAAAAGTCTGCTCAAAATGGCAAAATTGATTTGATCTTGCTAGAATTTTTTAAATAAAATACCTATTTTATTAAACAGGGTTTTTTTTTTTACTTTACCTATATGATTTCAAGATCTCGTTATTTAAATAATGAAACAAGTATATAATTTATTTACATGATGTAACAATAATACAATATAACATTTATGATTTGAGATTATTTTTATGTGCTCAGCTTTTTGTCTTTAATCAGGAGAAATATGAATGTGATCTATGTGTGTCATGGGCTCAGCAGTAGCTCCTGCTCTGCCAGGGAGGAGGGAGAGATAGGGCGCCTGGTCTGGGCTAGTCGGGGAGGTATACCATACCACAGCACCTCCTGCTCAGGGAGGGGACTGGAAGCTGGCCAGGAGGGGAGGGGTTAGCTCTCTCCTCGGGGCTGGGCTCGGAGAGGGAACTGGAAGCTTGCCAGGAGGGGGGGGAGGGGAAACAAAGGGGGAACTGTGCAGATTTAGTTTAAACCACGACAGTTTTTGGCGCCCAACGTGGGGCACGAACCCACGAAATAACAACAAATCTGACAGGATTTATAGTCATTTGTCACAATGCTGTTTTATTGGCTCTCACAGTTTTTTCTCTTGATCTCACGGATTCAGCGTGTTTTGCCCACAATTATTTCATCTGATTTAAAGACTTAAGCAGAGTCAGGTCTGGTGCTGTATTGGGGTTAAACGACAACATAGGAGGACCAAGAGATCTTCCCAGAGGCTGGACAGTCATGAGTGGCAGGGTGTGTGGGATAGTATGGGCAAGCATCTAGGTCAGTGGGCCCTTCCAGTACTTTGGAATTTTACTTCCGAACAAGTGAAGAATACAGAAGAATTAGTAAAACACCTAAATGAGGTGTGTTGTCGTCCTGGCCATACCAGAGATGGACAAATTACGGCAACATGCTGGGGTTTGGCCTATGCTTATAGGGCCTCGATCGACACTATCCAACACCTTCAAAAGGAAATAAATGTCTCTGGATCTGAGAGCAACACAGAAGTCAGCGCAGCTGTTCCAACTCCAAGTACAGCAGCTACACCATCCCCAGCAGTAAGTACAGTTGCTACCCAAACTTCAGCTGTGACAGACAGTGCAGCTACCCCAGTAACGAGTACAGCGGCTATTCAACCCTCGACTGAGACAGATAGTGCAGCTACCCCAGCAACAAGCACAGTTGCTACTCAAACTACAGCAATAATCGCTGCATCTGAACTAGAGGACCAATTCGTACCAATATTGGTTGCTCCTGTACACAAGAGAAAAACCAGAAAGGAGGCAAGAAGGAAGAGGCAGGATGAAGAAACTATGCATCCACTACCTGGTCTAGTATCTGATCAGGGGTCATCATCACACAACGAAGAAGAAGAGGTGACTTCTCGATCTCGGACCTCAACTGAGCTGAGGAATATGCGAAAAGATTTCACCCGTCAATCAGGGGAGCACATCATCACCTGGTTGCTCCGATGTTGGGATAATGGGGCTGATGGTCACGAACTCGCAGGTACAGAAGCCAAGCAGCTGGGATCACTTGCTAGAGAAGGGGGAATTGACAAAGCAATTGCAAGAGAGAAAAAGTCCCTCAGTCTTTGGAGGTGGCTTTTGGCAGCTGTGAAAGAAAGGCTCCCATACAAGGATGATGCTATGAGTCGTTCGGCCAAGTGGACTACTATAGAAAAAGGCATCCAGTCCCTGAGAGAATCAGCTATCGTAGAGATGATCTACCACACCAAGCCGAATAATGGGGTTGTACCCATAGACCCAGATGAAGTCGAATGCACAGGACCCATGTGGCGAAAACTTACACGAAACGCACCGTCGTCATATGCCCATCCATTGGCAACGGTAACCTGGAATGACATAGCACCACTAACAGTGGATGAAATGGTTCATAAACTCCGAGAATTTGAAGACAATCTTACACCTTCCATCATCTCAGCTGTGGAAAAACTGTCTCACGATCTCAAAGAGTTGAGGGACGATCTGTCTGATTTATCTAGCTCCTCACGTGTGCCAACATGCGTTTCAGCTATTAACAAAAGGCGTCCTATTGCTCGAGAGAGAAAATATATAAGATACACACCACGGGCCACCCTATGGTTTTACCTGCGGGATCACGGAGAAGACATGACAAAGTGGGATGGAAAACCTACTTCAGCCTTGGAGGAACGTGTGGGTGAATTGAAGAGAGGAGCAAGGGCCAAGACTGATCGCCCCATGAGAGCTGCAGCTTCAGTCTCTGGCGAACAGGTTCCCAGATGGAGCGGAAGAGCTGATTTTACTCCAGCTCCTGTGATAAACAAGAATATTCCCTTTCAAGACGACTTAGGTGTCCAAGATTGTGATGATGATGACTATTAGAGGGGCCCTGCCTCCAGCCAGGTGGAGGTAGGGGACAATCGTATTTACTGGACTGTGTGGATCAAATGGCCTGGCACATCAGCCCCACAGAAGTATAGGGCTCTAGTTGATACCGGTGCACAGTGTACCCTGTTGCCATCAAACTGTCAAGGGGTGGAACCCATCTATATTTCTGGAGTGACAGGAGGGTCCCAAGAGTTGACTGTACTAGAGGCTGAAATTAGCCTGACTGGGAAGAAATCGCAGAAGCACCCATTGTGACTGGTCCAGAGGCTCCATGCATCCTCGGCATGGACTACCTCAGGAGGGGGTACTTCAAAGACCCAAAAGGGTACCGGTGAGCTTTTGGTATTGCTGCTTTGGAGACTGAGGAAATTGAGCAGCTGTCCACCTTGCCTGGTCTCTCAGAGGATCCTTCTGTTGTGGGGTTGCTGAAAGTCGAAGAACAACAAGTGCCAATTGCGACCACAACAGTGCACCGGCGGAAGTATCGCACCAACTGAGGCTCCCTGATTCCCATCCATAACCTGATCCGTAGACTGGAGAGGCAGGGAGTGATCAGCAGGACCCGCTAATCTTTTAATAGCCCCATATGGCCAGTGCGAAAGTCTAACGGAGAGTGGAGACTAACAGTAGACTATCGTGGCCTGAATGAAGTCACACCACCATTGAGTGCTGCCGTGCCGGACATGTTAGAGCTGCAGTATGAATTAGAGTCAAAGGCAGCCAAGTGGTATGCCACGATTGATATTGCCAATGCATTTTTCTCTATTCCTTTGTCGGCAGAGAGCAGGCCACAGTTCGCTTTTACTTGGAGGGGTGTCCAGTTCACTTGGAACCAACTGCCCCAGGGGTGGAAACACAGCCCCACCATCTGCCAGATCTGCCATAACCCTAATGCCAGACTGCACTGGAAAAGGGGCAAGCTCCAGAACACTTGCAATACATCGATGACATTATTGTGTGGGGTAATACAGCAGCAGAAGTTTTTGAGAAAGGGAGGGAAATAATCCAAATCCTGCTGAAAGCTGGTTTTGCCATAAAACGGAATAAAGTCAAGGGACCTGCACGGGAAATTCAATTTTTGGGAATAAAATGTCAAGATGGACGTAGACATATCCCTACAGAAGTGATCAATAAGATAACAGCAATGTCTCCACCAACTGATAAGAAAGAAACACAAGCTTTCTTGGGTGCTGTGGGGTTCTGGAGAATGCACATTCCAAATTACAGTTCAATCGTAAGCCCTCTCTATCATGTGACCCGGAAAAAGAATGATTTCAAATGCGGTCCTGAGCAACAACAAGCCTTCGAGCAAATTAAACGCGAGATAGTTCAGGCAGTGGCCCTTGGACCAGTCCGGACCGGTCCAGATGTGAAAAATGTACTGTACACTGCAGCTGGGGAGAATGGTCCTACCTGGAGCCTTTGGCAGAAAACTCCAGGGGAGACTCGAGGTCGAACCCTTGGTTTTTGGAGTCGGGGATACAAAGGCTCGGAGGCCAGCTATACCCCAACGGAGAAAGAGATATTGGCAGCTTATGAAGGGGTTCAAGCTGCTTCGGAGGTGATTGGCACTGAAGCACAGCTGCTTTTGGCACCCCGCTTGCCAGTGCTGGGCTGGATGTTCAAAGGCAGGGTCTCCTCTACACATCATGCAACTGATGCTACTTGGAGTAAATGGGCTGCACTAATTACACAACGAGCTCGGATAGGAAATCCCAGTCATCCAGGCATTCTGGAAGTCATCATGGACTGGCCAGAGGGCAAAGATTTTGGAATGTCACCAGAGAAGGAGGTGATGCGTGCCGAAGAGGCACCGCCATATAATAAATTGTCAGAAAGTGAAAAGCAGTATGCCTTGTTCACTGATGGGTCCTGCCGTATTGTGGGAAAGCATCGGAGATGGAAGGCAGCTGTATGGAGTCCTCAGTGACAAGTTGCTGAAACTGCTGAAGGAGAGGGTGAATCGAGTCAGTTTGCCGAGGTGAAAGCCATCCAGCTGGCCCTGGACATTGCTGAGCGAGAAAGGTGGCCAGTACTCTATACTGACTCCTGGATGGTGGCAAATGCCCTGTGGGGGTGGTTGCAGCAATGGAAGCAGAGCAACTGGCAACGCAGAGGTAAACCCATCTGGGCTGCTGCATTATGGCAAGATATCGCTGCCCGGGTGCAGAAGCTGGTGGTGAGGGTACGCCATGTAGATGCCCACATACCTAAGAGTCGGGCCACTGAGGAACACCACAATAACCAACAAGTGGATAAAGCTGCTAAGATTGAAGTAGCTCAGATGGACTTAGATTGGCAACATAAAGGCAAATTATTTTTGGCCCGGTGGGCCCACGAAACTTCAGGCCATCAGGGCAGAGACTCAACGTACAAATGGGCTCGTGATCGAGGGGTGGACTTAACAACGGGCACTATCGCCCAGGTTATTCATGAGTGTGAGACATGTGCTGCAATTAAACAAGCTAAACAGTTAAAACCTCTTTGGTATGGAGGATGATGGCTGAAGTATAAATATGGGGAGGCCTGGCAAATTGACTATATCACACTCCCCCCAACCCGCCAAGGCGAGCGCTATGTGCTTGCCATGGTGGAAACAACCACAGGATGGCTGGAAACATATGCTGTGCCCCACGCCACTGCCCAGAACACTATCCTGGGGCTTGAGAACCAGATTTTGTGACGACATGGCACCCCAGAGAGAATTGAGTCAGACAATGGGACTCATTTTCGGAACAACCTTACAGGCACTTGGGCCAAAGAACATGGCATTGAGTGGGTATATCACATCCCCTACCATGCACCAGCCTCTGGGAAAATTGAACGGTACAATGGGCTGTTAAAAACTACACTGAGAGCAATGGGTGGGGGAACTTTCAAGCATTGGGATACACATTTACCAAAGGCCACCTGGTTGGTCAACACCAGAGGATCTGCTAACAGGGCTGGACCAGCCCAGTCAGAACTTTTACGTATTGTAGAGGGGGACAAGGTTCCTGTAGTGCACATGAGGAGTTTGCTAGGGAAGACAGTTTGGGTTACTCCTGTTTCAGGCCAAGGCAAACCCACTCATGGGATTGCTTTTGCTCAAGGACCCAGATATACTTGGTGGGTAATGCGGGAAGATGGGGAAGTCTGATGTATACCTCAAGGGGATTTGATTTTAGGGGAAAACAGCCAATGAACTTAATTATACGTTGTTGCTTGCTGTGTAATATTTTTATAGTCCATCAACTAGATGTCTTCAGGTCACCAGCGACTGGCCCTGACTTCCCTCTAACCATCGTCCCAACAGAGAATGAACTTTGATAGAACCAGATGAGTTCTGCAGTAAAGGGATGATCAACATCGGCAGGCAACAATCCAGCACTGCACACAGACTCTCCTGCTACAAAAGACTATTACAAACCTAACATCATGGAGCAAATGGACTCAATTGCATTATAGGGATTGGTCCATATATTAAGAAATGATTTCTTTCTATCTGTCTGGGTGCATGCAGATGTGTATGTATATATATATATATATATATGATGGTATACTGAAAATATGGGATCTGAGCATGACGTGAATGGTATAGAATAAGGAGTGGATAATGTTATGTGTTCAGCAGTAGCTCATGCTCTGCCAGGGAGCAGGGAGAGATAGGGCGCCTGGTCTGGGCTGGTCAGGGAGGTATTCTATACCACAGCACGTCCTGCTCGGGGAGGGGACTGGAAGCTGGCCGGAATGTGAAGGGGTTAACACTCCGGGCTGGGCTCGGGGAGGCAACGGGAAGCTGACCAGGAGGGGAGGGGGGAGCTCTCTTCTCTTCCGGGCTGGCCTCGTTGCGGCGGGTGGTATCGTATTCTCTCTCCCTGTTTGTCTCCTCTAACATTGATTTATTATTGGTACCGTCAGTGATTTCTGTTATACCTTGATTGCTGGACTGATTTTACCTCAATCCGTGGGAGTTGTATTCCTCTGGCTCTCCTTCCCATTCCTCCGGGAGTGGGAAGGTGAGGGGGAGGGAGGGGAAACAAAGGGGGAACTGTGCAGATTTAGTTTAAACCATGACACTGTGAAATATTAACAAAATTCCTTAGCTTTGACTATCTACATTCTCCCTTTTCCCTTGAAACATGACCTTGGAAAGGTTTTAGTTTTCTCCTAATCTGTATTTTTTAAGTTCAGTTGCAGGTTGCCAGACATAACTCTTTCATCTAAAGCATTAAAATGCAGCAAATGTTTAAGTAAGTCAAACATTCTGATTTGGGATTTTCTCTCTGTTACCTCCATTTAACCTGAAGTGCTTTTGTCTCTGCCTATGGACTAATCTTACTTGCTATATAATTTGTTATTATTATTTTATAATATGAACCAGATTAGATATATTCACCAACTAAAAATATTTAAAATGTTCTCCTTGAAGACTATATTGAAAGTAGAATAATTAGGTGCTTCTTAAGCAAAGTGAATTTTGAATCCCATTGAACTTAAGGTTTGGAACCTTCTGCTAAGTATCTCTGGAAGCCTGAGGCACTGGTAAGATACTAGCATGATGTAGCACTAAGTATCACAAGTAGTGAGAATATGCAGTATTGTGAGAGGAAAGATTTCATAGAGATTACAAAACAGAAGGAATAGATGCACAATGTTCTTTAAAACTTACAGAAAAAAGCATTCATCCAGAAAGACTTCTAGGAAGGGAAAGATACTGGTAACAGGTTTTATACTTGTGACTCTCACGAGCTATAGAGCACTTTGGGATGTGGTTTCAGTCATCTTGACATCGTATATCTTTTAATATATATTAACATCTAGTGTCAAAGAGGCATGACTGTACCTAGGATTAGTGAGGGGAAAAGGCATGTGAAAGATGATTTCCATTCTTTAAGGCAAAGGAGAGAAGAAAAGCATGTAGAAAAAGTAAGGAAAAACAGGTAGTCTAGACTGACAGTCATGGAGTTAGAAGGAATGGCCAAGAATGCTAAAAAAAAATGCAACCAATTACATGCCTGATGGTTACACTTTATTCCTATTGGTTTGGGGTTTTTTTCCTTAATTTTCCATACTGTGTTGCTTACATGTGTATACACGTACACTCACATGCAAGTGTGCACGCTCACACATACCCATACCTTCTCCAAGCCGGCCAGGGTACCTGTGATCCTGCAGTAGCCAGTCCACCAGGCTTTCACTGTTAGAGACCTACTCAAACCTCTGCTCCCAGGCTACTTCATCTACTCACCAGATGGTCAACTTGATCTTAACAATCATATCTGCATGCACACAATCAGTCCATTTCCTGGTACCGTGCACACATGAGCCCTTCAACTCATTGTCTGACCATAGCTGCAGAGCTCTGACCACATACACACACATGTATTCACAATAGAAAGTCCTTGTCTGGAAAAGAGTTAGAAATCGAATTAAATAAGAAGTCTGGACAGGTTACACTTATTGGGTATATAGCAAGAGTTAAATTTACTGACCTCTTTACACATGACCAGCTTATTTTACTTAGTTGTGTCTCTATTTTGCCATGCTTGTTCCTCTCCAGAGACCGCCTTTTCCCTACAGCTGGTTCCTCTAAATGTTCTGTATGTATTAAGTCCTGCATAGCCTTCGCCTGAATCCAATAATATGTCCCTTGCCTCCAGGCAGTGACTTCCCTCAGACTGAAAGTTGACCTGATCCTGCTGACTCACCATGATGTCCAAAGGCTGATGGTTTGGGAGATACAATGGCAGGGTATTATTCAGGCTCCTCTACCTGTCATGGCCTCTCTGTGTTACCTTGCAGGTAACTGGAGACCAGGTTTTTATCACATAACTGAACAATTTTCCCATCCAGTTGTGTGATATTGTCATCAATTAAAATTAAATTAGAATTAGAATTAAAAGAAAATTAGAATTAAAAGATAAAAATCATCCCAATAGCGAATCGTTCTACCTTCTAGTGCAGTGTCTGCTTCAAACATAGAGAACGTCTCGCATACAAATAAAAGAGTAACTCTCATGCAAACAAAACTTTCCAAAATATTTTCTTTAAATTCTGAGCTTCTGTTGAGATTAATAGTAATGAGGTAAAAGCATACTTAAATGCTTAATCTCAAGGTATTGTTGACTATTAGGAGACTTTAGCAATTGTGATATAAATATTTGGACTCTGAGTGCTGCTTTAGAAGTTATGAGGAAGAAATGTTAGAAATTATAACCTTTTAGAGGAAATAATATTTGGACTTTGTTACTCAGAAAATAAGCAATAAAGAAGTGTGATATGTTAATTTATTGGATTGCAGTGTTGTTTGCTAAGATGTGTGTAAACTGTCAGAAAATATTTTTAGTAGAGATTTCTGAGGCAGGACTCTTATTTTGTTAAAATAATTTGGAGTAGGTCTAGTTATATGGAGCTACTTTTAGTTCTGGGCTAATGAGAGAATAATGATCTTGCCAACATGAAAATTATGTAAATAACCAGATGTGGGTTCAATGAAACCCAAGTAAACTCACATACCTTCATATAGTTAGATAATTTGGGTTCTAAATGAGCATGTTTCAAGAACAGTTTTTCCCTCAAGTAGTTCTTTGAGCAAATCTTCAGCTTCTGATTGCAGCTTGAAGTAGACCTCTGATAACTTTATTGGCTGGATTGAAAATTAATTTGGCAATGTTGTCAAGGAAAGAAATGTTGATTTTTGATTTAGCTGCATGGGTTGCTTTGATTCACAGCAGTTGAATCTAGAATATTGTTTGAAATATTTCTAAATCATGGGTTACTATACTGATTTTACCAGCTTGTCTATAAACAGGACTTAGATTTCAGTATGGTTATACTAATAAAAGTTCAGGAAGATTCAGATGTCTTGTTTGCAAAAATTCTTCAAACTCCTGAATGACAATTAATGATGGAAAAAGATGGTCATACAGTGCCATTAGGCTTGTAATAAGTGTTGCAGAGTTATATAGTAAGTATTAATACAATCATATTTTGCAGATGTCAAAGTTTCTCTAAAGGGAAGGTTGATAAAGTTAATTTATCTTATGATGCTGGTTCCTTCTAGTCTGAACATTTTAAAAGGATTAATTTTTCAAAAAGCTCCTGTAGGCATCTGTTTCAAACCCTGTTAATAATAAACCTGTATTATTTATGCTGATTAATATTCAGAATGCACTCTTCAGAGTTGATTTTCAACTGAGTTGTAATTGCAGTCAGCTGAAGAATATAATAAAATTATTATAACTTAGCTGTGATCATGATTAGTATTGCTTCATAAGCTTTAAAGAATTCTTTATGACGTGACAGAATTGAAGCTGAACATGGAGTTTTATACAGGCTTATCAATGTAACTATTGCACTTTATCTACATAGGTTTCTTAATGAGAAGTCAGCTCCAAACAAAATACCAACAAAAAGATTAATCATTGTCTAAGAGTCATAGCTAAAATTCCTATTCAATTAGAATGCTAAAGAAAACCAACACTTTGTTTTTATTTTATTATTTTACCACTATGTCAGATGTTACAAAATGGTCATTAACCTTTTTTTCAAGGAATTTAGACCAGTTAAGTGCTCCTTTGATCTGTGAATCCTGAAACAAATTTCATTTGTACTTGCATCCTAGTATTTGTTATCCTAGTATTTGTTATATTCATTTATTAAGGATTATAATTGTTGATAATAAGGGAAGAAGGAAAAAAAGTCAAGACTGACATTTCTAACATAAGTCAACAAAAGTTAATCAATCAGGCAGTTTACAGAAGCTGTTCTGATTTCTACCATGTTGTCTAGCATATGACACTCAAGTTGCGGAAATTAAGGCAATCTAAGGCAAAGGTTCTACACATAAAGAACTTAAGCAAAAACAAAGAAACAAACAAACAAAAAAAAGGGGGAAAAAAACAACCAACCAAACAGAAAATAAAAAAACACCACCAAAAAAGAACTTTGGAGAAAAAGGATGTACCACTGATATCAATACTAATATCATCTATGTCTATACTTATATGAGGTAATTCAGTACTGTTTCTTTTCTTCTTTCTTTAAGCAGTGCATCATTTCAAGTATTAATGTAAAGATTCAGCTTATTTCACACTTTATTAAAATATCTTTGGTATATTTATATCTTACAGCTGAGCTTTTACATTTTAAATATTCATGTTTAAAATTTTATTTTAGCAAAACTACTTTTTAGGTAATATTTTAGGATAATTTGAATTTTAAATTCATGTTATTTTTATCCCATTTTATGAAACTGTAATAGGCTAGTCCATGTCATATGTAACACAACTGTGGTCTCTTGGTCAGTCAAAGGACTGTGTAAGAATGAGGACTGACGTATCCATAGTAACTGATAAAATATTTACAAGTGGGACCAATCTCATGAGGATGAGTGTGAGGTAGGTCTCTGATTGAATGTGATGGGATTTTAGTTTTTAAATAGCTGCATTTTTACTTTATTTCTCTCAGAAACTGCTAGGGTTTTTTTTTTATTTTTCTCTCTCCTCCCTTCCCCCTCCCCTCCTACATATTACAATGTAGGTGTAAAATGCAGCATCTGCATTAGTCAGCTCTGCATTCTCCTGTATCAGACTCACTACCTTAGAGCTTCCCAAGGCAATTACTTGTCTATATGTCACAACTGATACTCCCAAGCAGTTTGACATTTCATCTATTGAAAAGACTATAGTATATGCGTCTCTGGGCAAGATAAAAGCCTTTCATCTTACTAATGCAACAGTATCATACCATTTTGGCAAATCAGATATGTCCTATTGTGAAAAGAGCTACTTTTCTCACTGTATACCTTATTTTTACTGTGAAAGAAGCCATGCATAAAGGCAAGTGAGTGAATTGCAGTAAAAGGATCTACATAAGCTACATCTATCCCCTATTTTAAAAATCTCGGATCTTTTTAGTCATATTTTTTATGTACTAAAGGTACAGTCTTAGACACAAATATGGGTTGAAGTCTGGGAAAAAAATCATCCCTTTCTGTATGAGAACTATCATGATATTTTGTGGGGAAAAAAAAGAAATAGGAACAGGACATATATTTTAATGGCATTTCAGTAATAGAAGCTGACTGATAAAAGAAAGGAAATACTGAGGGTACCTTTCCAGCGTTAAGGGGCTATTGTTCCTAGGCCTGTATGAGCTGTTTTTTCCTTTCTGTGTTCTGACACAAACAAATTTACAAAATAATTTAAGGGAGGCCTAAATGTCTGGGCATTTGTTACATTTGACACTAAAGAACATTCATCACAATAATAAATATATTCCTTCCTCTGAAGAAAACTTAAGGAATCACAGCTGAGCAGCAACTTCAAGCCAGCACTATGGGACTGAAAATGCATGAAGTGTTGAGACATTAAGAAATAAGCACATTTATATGTGGCTTTTGCATGATATAGAATAAAAGCAGCCAATTAAAAAACAATCAAGAGGGAAATATCAGAGTTCATAAAGTATACGTAAAAAGTCTTAAACCTATAAACTGATACTGACTATAGGCTGGGAATGAATTTATGCCATTGAGTTGAATGGATTACTTTGTTTTTGTGTCAATGCATGAAACATTGCAGGTCTCCCAAGTAATGCTAAAGGCTCATAAAAAGTGTCTGGCAGACAGGTGTAGGTCCAAATTTTAAAACCTATGCTGTTTTTTGATTCTTTTTCAGCAGTTTGGGAACCTCAGAGTAACCTTGATATTTCTTACCTTTCTTCTTCTTTGGAAAAATAGAAAGAAATTGTTACAAAACTTGACGTTTCCATATCTGATTGAGGGTGTGTCTGGATACCTCATAGGGGGAAGACAAGTTGTCAATGTTGTAAAGAGGTTGAGTGAAGAAAATGATTCTACCACACATTATCTCTTAATGCAACACTTGGAACTCTTTTCTGAAGCTGCCAGAAGCATTGCCTTGTTGTACTCCTGTCATGACCTGTCTGGTTTAAGCTCAGACGGTAACTCAGAACCACACAGCTTCTCTCTCACTTCCCCTTTTCTTCTTCTCCCTGCTCCTGGAGGGATGGGGAGGAAGAGCGAAAGAATGCAACTCCCATTGGTTGAGATAAGAACAGTCCAGTAACTAAGGTATAACAAAAACCACTACTGCTACCACCAAAGGTGATAATGATAAGGGAAATAACAAGGGAAGAGAATACAACCACTCACTGCCACAGAATGGACTCAGTCAGAGATCAGTGGGATCAGACAAAAAGCCATTTATTGCAAAGCATTAACTCCTTATATACTATTGCTTACACACACCTACAGCAATTTGGCATATCATGATTGGATACATGTCTTGAAGACCCTTAGTGATTAACACATAACTGGTTAAGCACAGGTGTGAGAACTTGACCTCGAACACTTGCCAACAGTCCACAGTTCCCATAACTCAGTGAATTCCAGTTTCTTTTTATCTTGCCTGCTTAAGCTTCCTTGGGCCTCTCATGGCCTTGCTATATCTTTCAGAGTTATTCAGAGTTCATGTACCAAATATTCATTCTCCTGTGAGAGCACTGTCTCCACAACTCACTACCAGCTAACTGATACCTAGCCAGATCGAGCAGTGGTCTAGCCCTTCAGGGTAATTGCCCCCTGTTCTACATCCTGGGCATGATGTGCTATGGTATGGAAAACCTCTTTGGTTAGTTTGGGTCAGGTGTCCTGTCTCTGCTTCCTCCCAGCTTCCCCTCCTCCCTGGCAGAACATGAGACTCGGAAAGTCCTTGGTCAGACTAAACATTACTGAGCAACACCTAAAAACATCGGTGTTATCAGCATTGTTCGCAGGCTGAAAGTCAAAACCACAGCACTACACCAGCTCCTAAGAAGGAGAAAAATGACTGCTACTGCTAAACCCAGTACATGATCAAACAGGGTTTTTTTTGTAATTTTAGTATCATTACATTATTAGCTTAACATGGAATAGCTAGCTATAAATTGAAAAAAAAACTTGGGATTTAGCCAGTTGTTTTTTTTTTGTTGATTTGTTTGGTTTTGGGTGTGTGTGTGCGGTTGGTTTTGGTTTTCTTTCTTTAAAGTCAGAAGAACAGCTGTTCACACATTTTTAGCTGTGCAGCATCACATACTGTCCCTTTCAGAATAACATAAGCAACTATTAATGGACAAGACTTAAACACATTTTAAGGCTTCCAGGTTGTTCAGTGCAAACACATCTACTTGATCAACTGTGGGCAAACCCAGTACTTCCAGCCTTCCAGTACCTAGTATACTTATGTTCTGTAATTGGCTGCCACAACTGTTTTATGAGAGAAGTTGATTTACAGAAAGGAATTGCAAGAGGAAGACCATATAAAATAATTAACCAGGACTTCATTCAGATTGTTGAGGACAGTTGTGAAAGTGGCAATGGAAGGGGAGAAGCTGGCACAGAAAAGTTGTTGAGAATATAGAAGGAAATGAAAGCAGAAGCAATGTTTTGAAACTGAGAATACACTTGTTCTACAAAGGAGACAGAGGTCAAAAGAACTAGAAATGAAAAAGCATAATATAAAAAGTAGGAGAATTTTGGCAGAACAGTCTAGGTCTGGCCTTGCAATCAGGAGAAAATGTGACAAGGAACCAGATTAGGGGGCATGACATGTTTGTGACTAGAGAGAAAAGGAGAAATATGAAATACAGTGAAGGCAGCTAAAGATAAGAAAATAGTAACAATTAAATTTTAATAATTTTTTGCAGTGACAGGGCAAGAGCTGTAGATGCGCTAACTCACCTTTGCTGAATTTTTGTACCTCAGAGTACGTAAATTAAAATTTCAGCTAGCAGTAAGCCACCTGCTACCTACCAACAAACACTTTATTTTTTCATCATCAGGGAAGGAAAACATGGGAGACATGTAGAAAAAAAAAGTGTCTTGGAAAAAGAAAGGTGTTCAATTAAATTTAGCTCAACATACTTCCTTTTTTAGTGGCATCCAATGGGAAAACTGGGGAAAGTAATCTTAAAGACAAACTTGAACTTGAAATCTATGACAGAAAAATGAGGTTTTGTACCTTCCTCGTTTCTGGATTGCCATCTTTGCATGCAATCTGCATGTAATAGGAGATCCATTACAGAGGATGATGACACTAACCAGTGTTACATATGAGCGGGATTCATCTTCCCTGAGCAAAATAAGCTTGCATCAGCATAGCAGTGAAGGCACAAAGCAGAATTATTTCACTTGAATAATGGAGCTTCACCTAAGAAATATCTATGTGAGGGCTAAATAGCAGACACAAAGGCCATAAAATAAAAGGTCTGTGAGATTATTCTGGTAGTCACCTGTGTAAGCAGGTGTCTCTGCTATTTATGGTACATTTACAGAACGTTCCTTAACATTGTGGGGATCCCTATAGGCATGCTGGTGAGGGACTCTTCATTAAGGACTGTAGTGACGGGACAAGGGGTAACGGGTTGAAACTTAAACAGCCGAGGTTTACATTTGATATAAGGAAGAAATTCTTTACTGTTAGGGTGGTGAGATACTGGAATGGGTTGCCCAGGAAGGTTGTGAATGCTCCATCCCTGGTGGTGTTCAAGGCCAGGTTGGATGAAGCCTTGGGTTATATGGTTTAGTGTGAGGTGTCCCTGTCCATGGCAGGGGGGTTGGAACTAGATGATCTTAAGGTCTTTTCCAACCCTAACTGCTCTATGATTCTGTGATTGGACAGTAGCTATGTTATGGAGTCTATTAATCCTCTGCTGGATTAAACACTGCACTGTACATGAAGACAGAGAAGGAAATGTCAGATTTTTAAAGGTATCCAGGTGTTCAGCTTTTATTTACATCAGTTCTTAACACTGTGAAGAAGGTGGCTTTCTCTGCAAATGAATAATAGCTAGCACCTTTTGATAATCCTAGAGCACATATCAGCTTGGTGTTGAAAGTGGGTGAGGAAGATCAGTGTTAGTAGCTCATATTTTATGTTATGTTGTGGCAGGGTAATAAAACCACATTTCTGAGGATTTCTGCTGGCATGACTGTGTATAAGAACCGTAGCACATTTTCAAAAAAGAAAGGTCCAGTGACCATGTTTGCTTCTGATTTCAGAAATCGGTTTTTCCCACTTCAGCTCAGCTGGAATAAAACTGGAATGGCAAGCATTAACTGGACTCTCTTGTCTTCACCTGATAATGCTGTTCATCAGAGATGGGCTAAGCAGAATGGATTACACAGTGATTCTCTAAAGGGAATATTGCAATACTTTATCTTCAAAGGATTCCCCCTTCTACTATATTCTTGTGAGATGTCAGTTTACACCACAATTAAAATCCTAAATGGATGCATGTATGTGGGAAGTGGGAGGGTGTGAGATGGTACAAAAAGCAAACAGAATTAAAATTAGAAATAATCTGGAAAGAAATGTGATGGAGTGACTAAAGCAAAATTCATCCCTCCCTCTCCAAACGTGTACTTGCAGAAAATAATAGTGGTAATAACAATAAAAATAACAATAACAACAGCAGCAGCAGCAGCAAGAAAGAGAACAGGAGCAACAATAAAAAAAAAAAACAAGAGTTAACTGTAAAAAAGGAATTTTTAATTATGACCCAAACCAGAACTGCAGAGGTATGAAATGATCTAAAATTACTACATACTCATCTAAACATGTTGAAATAGCCAAAGGGTTTTCCTGGGAAAAACCAAAAGATTTTATGAAAACCTTTGTTTCCATAAAACAGAAGTTTTAATGAAAAACTTAACTTCTGTGCCTGAAAAAGCAGTAACGTACAAAATGTCCCTAGTGGACACATCAGTCCTAGACTGATTTCAGTGAAAGCAAACCACTCACTAGACAGCCTTAGAAGTTAATGCCAGAGGACCCATCAGCTATAGGAAGTCACTTCCCTGAAGACATATAACCTCAGAGGAGATCAGAGGGAGCTGGATTCTCAGCTGGCTACCTGAGGAACCCTCCTGCTGTCAGCGGTGAAAAAGGTATCAAAGATAAGCAACTACTACATGTCTATCTTTCAGCCTGTAAGGGAATGCCTGTGGAGATACTAGAGTAATACTAAGCTGTCATTCTATCCAGACCTGTAGTAAAAATTGAAACCAGTCATGAATTTACCACCAAGATGGGCAATTTACAAAACTACCAGTTTGATTTTGATAAGGACTTTAAATACATGTTTGTCTTATCTTTGGTGATCTGGTTATCTGAAATTGTTAATTATCTTGTGGAAAGGTTATACTTGAATACGCAGGAAGAGTGTACATTATTTATACATTGAGACAGCCACTAAATAATATAATGATTACTTATGTTACACTAACAGTTTCCATCTAAGTACTGAAAAACAATTTGAATCAACAGATGTCTGCTAGGAATATGAAAGTTTTGAAGACTTTATACAGTACCTGAGAATAATTTGCTATTTAGGGAAGTGTAATGTGTAAAGATGTAACTGTAAGAAAAGCACTGGTGAAATATATTAACAAAATGTATCAAAATTTTTTATTTCTATGTTGAGGTTTTGAAAGGTCAGCATTTGTGAAGATTTCTGCTACAGACAACCAAGATACACTTTTAATAAATAATATTTAAGCTTATGTTTAAATGTAAGATATTTGTATCAAAAACACACAACTGAAAACGTATTTCAAGAGAATAACTGAAATCATGGCAGCCATTGTTTAAATTCTGTCTGATTACAGTTACAACTAAAAAATGTCTGATTTCACTTACATTATTAATACCTGTGTTTTCCATAACTATGAAGTTAGCTTTTCAAATCTTCCTACATAGCCCACTTTTTCCCTTCCTGCCTCTGTCCTTTTCCATTTCCATTTTCTTTTCCTTTTCCTCTGGGAAACTTGCAGATCTCTTTAAAACTTACATTGTCAAGTTCTTCTTAAGTCCTAGTCATCTTTTTAATGATTTCCTAATTACCCTTCTCTTGTTCCCTTAGCCTAAGACCCCTATGTCTACATAAAATGATTTATACAAAAATATTGTTAGAGACAATTGTGTATATCTTTGCATTTACCTCAAATTGTACTTCGAAGACTGAAAATAGCTAAGAGAATAATGACTGAAAAATGAGTTGACAGAACCAGAAATCAGATAAAGTACATCATCCATAAATGCTGAATCCCTGTGCATTTACACTGCAGTCTTCTTCTTCTCTTTGAGTTCAGCTTCCTAGAGTTACATTCTCAATAGATTATAATAACATCTTCCCTAGCTGTGTAACAGATTAAGGAAATTATAATGTTGTCGGTTGTAGCTCCTTTCCCCTGGTATAGATTCTAACCTGACCATACAAACCAAGAGAAAACTACCCCTGTAAGAGAAATTCTTGCACCTAGTGAACTGTATTAGCTCACTGTAAGATGCATAGGTTTGGGACACAGCTATGGGCCTGGTGAACAACGAGGAGGACCATTCTGTTCAGCTGCAATCAAACTATAGCTTCTTATTTGAATGCTTCTGATGCCAAACCTTCCATACACAAAAAAGTCACTCTGACCTACTGAGAAAATTTATGTCCAGCTTAACTACCCATCTTGTGTTACAAAATTTGCACCTATGTGTGACTTCTACATATATCAGCATGACATTTTCTTAACTTTTGGGGAAATAAAATCATCATGCTTCAGCTGTCAGACTAAACATGTTCAGGACATAATTTTGGAAGGTCCACCATATAAAACAAATAAGATCAACATCTCCAGGACTACAAGACTTTAAATAGGACTTTGCAACATGCAGCAACTTGCTATAAGACAAGTTCTTCATCCTGATCGCCAACTACACATCACAGGCATACTCCATACAACTCTTGAAACTGATGAAAGAAAAAGCATCTCATTTGGTTTGCTTTTATGGGGGTTTTAAAATTGTGGCTATCCTCTGAAGATAAAGTCTGGGTTAGAAGGAGCAGGGTGTGTGATTAAGGAAGGTAGGATTTGATTCCACCGTCTCCATAGGTAATAGCTAGGAGTGAAACAGCCTGTCTTTAGTAAGGAAAATGCTATTCCTAATAGCATTTCCAATCAAATTATTTTTATCTGAGACTAATTATTTTTTTTTTTTGCCATAAATTTCCCCTACAACATCCTCTTTCATACCCATTCTAATCTTCTCTTTGCAAGTGCTTGGAAAAGGAACTTGCCTCTTCAGGCGTCTGTAAATCATCTTTCAGATAAAAGGAACTCTGCAACAGAGTAAATGATATTGCAGAAACATGATGTATTGGTATAGTAGGACAGCAATTTTCTTTTACTGGTTTATTACAGTGGTGTAGGTATGCAGATGTCTGAATAACCCCATAACAATTTTTGTGCATCCAAATTATACATTTGTTTCATTAGGGTGCACAGGAACTGCATTAATTACATCAAAACAGAAACACCAAAAAGCCTTACAGAATCATTGATTCCACTAATAACCTCACATTTTCAAATTAAACAAATAACCTTTTCTATGGGAACAATTGAGCTAAATGTTATGGCATTCATTCAGCAGAGGAAAGGAACAATAAAGCAGAGTAATGAAAAGAAAAAATATAATTTTGGTTGATTCTTGTGGAAAACTGCTAAAATTTCAGTTTCAGTTCAGTTCTCTTTGACCTGAGAACTAAAATTATATGTCTCCTAAGAATGAACTTTGACTTAAGATTTATAATAGTTGTGTTTACTCAAGCTAGAATCCCGGGTGATTCATATCCTGCTACAGTATGTTGACCCTTAAGGGACCTACAAGGTGGTCAGAGGCATAGTAAAGATGCAGTGTACATTTCTAAACAAAAGTAAATAATTTAATTTTCTTGAATATCAGAATGTCTGGGTACCCACCTTTAATCTGATTTTCAATTTAACTTGGTGGTAAACTTTTACTGGCTGGAAACTTTATTTTATTATTTATTAACTTTCCATATATGGTGTAAACTCACTTCCTCTTTTACCCTTGACTACTGGAAATATTGAACACAAAACAGATTTGTGATGGGAGATGAACAAGGCTGGACAACTTTAGTGATTATAACTTCATCGATGTCGTGTAAACTTGGTGATCCAGAGGCCAGCATGTAAATGGCTGAGGAACTAAAAGTGGGGTATATCAGGGCAAAGATTAGCTAGATATGAGCTTGTTTCTTTCCTAAGTGTCCACCACTGGGCATTATCAGTGGCAAGATACTGTGCCCGAGGGCTATTTCATCTGATTCCATAGAGTAGCTCTTCTGTGAAGTGGACAGAAATTAAAGGCATAGAGCTTTATTACTCTCTCATTACTAAAAATAAAGAGCATCTTTATTAAAACCTGTGTGAGAAAGGTCTGGGCCTACAAGGATGCTGGGGAGGGATTCTTCATTAGGGACTGTAGTGATAGGACAAGGGGTAATGGGCTCAAACTTAAAAAGGGGAAGTTTAGATTAGATATAAGGAAGAAGTACTTTTCTTGATCACTTGAGTGTGGTGAGGCACTGGAATGGGTTGCCCAAAGAAGTGATAAATGTTCCCTGCAGTGTTCAAGGCCAGGCTGGATGGAGTCTTGGGTTTTAGTGCTAGGTGTCCCTGCCCATGACTGGAGGGTTAGAACTAAATGATTTCAAGGTCTTCTCCAACTTTAACTATTCAATGACTCTATGAAAAGGCCTAGACCTAAAATATAACTGCCAATAATATCTGCTGTACTCTCCATTTGCCTTTGAGATTTTACAGATGTATTCTAAAGAAAATGTGAGCAGAATCCTAGGTGTAAAATGTTTCTCTGAATCTGTAAGACCCTGCATACTAAATAAGAGAGTACATTGGCAGCTGTCACCTTAGGGCTTCTAACATGCAGCCAGCATGCATGGAGAAAACAACAATTTTCTCATTTGCACAGTATATTGGTTTCTTTTTTTTTGGTCTCAAATGCAGCCAAATGAACCATTAAGTGGAACAAACATTGCAATGGAGCTGATGAACAAAGAACTGAAATATGCCTAAGGCAACAAACAGGTTTTTAATTGCTTAACTTTTATTTCTCTAATGGCTAGCTCTCTAGGTGATTGTATGACAAGAGTTTTCACTACCCTCCTTATATTAAAGTGGTTATTTATTGTAATTCTACCAATGAATTAAGCCATGATCTCAGATGCAACAGCTTTGATCACCTTACTCTATGCCCCCCACCTGCCTGAATTTTGATGCAATTTTTCATCATGGGGCTGAAATTTATTATACATCTTCCTTCATGAAGAATTCTGGATACTGTCATTGGTTTCTTGTGAATTTCTCTGACACAAGCCGCTGTATACAAACTATGAGCAACTAAACAGAGTGAAAAAGGAAATGTAGAAGTTTAAAATGCTAATGACTCTCAATTCCTTAATCTTACAACAGACTGTAAAGAAAGCTTTTGGTGAGGTATAGGAAGGAGAGCATAAGTTTAGCTCATGCACTAAAGGAAGTGTAGGTGTCCTCCAGTGAGTTGTTCTGGCCCTGTAGATTAACACTACTGTCCTCTGGTAGGGTTTGTATTGATACAGCAGAGATGGTGGAGTGACTGCCACTACTCCACCTGTCAGTTGAATCTGCTGTGGAAAAGTGGTGCTACCATCAGCCTTGGGAAACACAGCAAGTATGAGCGAAAATATGTTCCATCCCTGGCAGTGTGCAAGGTGTGTTTGGATGGCGCTTTGGGCAATCTGGTCTAGTGGAAGGTGTCCCTGTGTATGACAGGGGAGTTGGAAAAATGATCTTTAAGGTCTCTTCCAACCCAAACCATTCTATGATTCTGCAACTGTTCTGTTCAGGCAGGATCCTCGTGACAGCTGTGTAAAAGTCCTGTTTAGAGCCCATAGCTGTGCAAAAGTGAATACTTGTATTCTTTCTCTCTCTGTTTGGCCTTTTTTATTCACCATGGAGTGCATAACCAAAAGGCAACAGACATATCCCTTGTTTTACAAGGGTCGCATTTTAAGACTTATTTTGGTACTTGCATGTTTGCTCCTCTCATCACTTCAACTATTTATTTTTCTTGTCATGATTATCTCAAAAAAAATGCTTACATGTTGGAATAAATGATACCTCACTTAGACCTGTTGCTTCCCTGTACTGCTTTGTGTAATTAATTTGTTTTCATAAATTTGCAGAGAGCAGGGGAAGACACTTCTGTTTATTGTTCATATGGTAAAAGCATGTGCAGTTTTATTGTGAATTCTTGTCACAGCCCAGGAAGAATTTGAAAATAGTAGAGGTATCGAAATGCTGACTAACTGAATACTAGGAAGGTTATATAGCCTCTATTTGTCACAGACAGTAAAATTCCTTGAGTTAGCTTTACATCTTTGATTTTGCTAGTGAAGGAGCTATAACTAAACAACACCAGCCCTGCTCATACATACACTTTGTACAGATCTACAAGAAAATAATTTCTTGTCAGGCTGCTTCGCCTTTCCCAGAATTTACTGACCTATCAGCTCTTTGCGTGGTGAAAAAATTACATTTGTGGATCAGAGCCTAATAAGATTTTGGATACATAAAGGTAACACAAAAAAATCATACAACACTATCCCATGTCAAGGTTCTTTTTAGGTCTGCTTCTTATTTCACTTGAGTTACTTTTTTTATGCATCAGTCTGTAACATTTTCCAAAGCTCATACGGTCAAAATTCAGTAGTTCTGTCTTAGTAGCTTTCCTTGATTAAATAAATTAGCTCAGTGATCAAGCTCCTGCCTCGTGTTAAAACTCATGTTGCCATCAATTATTCCTCCTGAAAAAGAAAAGTTTATCTATCAATATCTGCTTGTTACACCATTCAAATAAATCTGTTTCTAAGTGAAGTGTCTGATTTACTGTCTGAGACTACCCGAGAAACATGACCATTCAACCTAATCTCAGATTTACGCCTCTGTTCAAAATACATTCAAGTGGGTGACGTTGCCTCTAGCCCTGGCTGATAATGAACGGATCTGTGATTTGACATTAAACTCAATATTGAAAAAAGAAAAAAAAAAGGTACCTTTCACATGCATTAGCAAAATTGTCACTGCATTTTATCTTCTGTTACATCAAAGAGACTTCAGGATTGCTTTCCTCAGGTTTTATTATTAAAAAAAAATTAATTAAAAAGGTCTGCAATTTATTTTCTGAATTGTTGATTGGAAACAGGCACAAAATCTCAGATTTGCATATGAAAGCAACAACTTTATGATATCTATCTGTCAGCATTTTTTCAGAAAGGATGTAAACCTGCCAAAGACTCTTTAATGTTGTAGCACATGCTGGGGTCTTACTTCAGACTAAAATGCATGAAAAGAAAACATAGCTTACTCTGTCAAGAACTTGAGACAAAATTTGTTCACTATACCTTTTTTGACATAAATATAGTGATATCTCAAGTGCTCAAGGTAAGCAATATAAACACAATTGAAGTATTTCATCATATTCAAATGATTTTTTTTTGTGCACCAAAATACATGGGATTATAATGAATCCTCATGGCCTCATCCCTCTAGGTACATGCCTCATCTGTATAGGCACATTTGGCTATATTCATTCAGGCATGCATAACTTGGTGTGGTGTGTGTATATTGCTGGACAGTAGGACAGACTCTCATTCATATGAGTAAGTGACTTCCCTGCTTGTAACCACATGGCAACTTAACATTGGCTCAGTATCCACTCATTAGTGTTCATCAGCACTCTGTGTACCAAGATTGTTGCTGTTAGAGTGTACATTGATTACCTTCCCTCATTTTTTGCATAAAAGTTTAAATCTGCATTCTGTTCACCATATCCTAGGCAGCTGAATGCTACTGACAGGAATTTTTTTTTTTTTGCTAAGTAAAGCTTTTACAAGTTCCAGCATATGTCCATAAAGACAGCAATCTCACTTTCAAGTTTCTCTTCCAGCATTTTAATTGAATGAAAGTGTGCATGTTTTGATGGTTTTTTGTTGTTTTTTTTTTTTCCTAGAGCTGATGGCCACAGAGATGTACAGCCAATTCCTTCTCCTTACAGTGTGTTTTTGCCCTCTCCCTCTAATTGTTTCTGACACCACTTCTTCCAAGCTCAGGATCAGAGCATCCCAATGGGTAGGAAATCAAGTAAGGGATCTAGGAGACCAGCGTGGTTAAACAAGGAGCTGCTGTGCAAACTCAAGTGGAAAAGTAGAATCTATGGATTATGGAAAGAGGGGCTGGCCACTTGGGAGGAGTATAGGACAGTTGTTAGAGGATATAGGGAGGCAATTAGGACAGCTAAGGCCTCCTTGAAAATTAATATTGCTAGTCGAGTTAAGGACAATAGAAAGGGCTTTTTCAAATACATAGAAAATAAACCTAACACAAGAGGCAATATAGGCCCACTGCTGAACAAGGTGGGTGCCCTGGAGACAGAGGATATAAAGAAGGCAGAGGTTCTGAATGCTTTCTTTGCCTCTGTCTTTACTCCTGCAGACTCTCCCCGTGGGCCCCAGATTCCTGTAGCCCCAGAAGGAGTCAGGATAAAGGAGGAGTTTGCTTTGGTAGATGAGGATTGGGTTAGGGATCAGCTATGCAATCTAGACATCTATAAATCGATGGGTCCGGATGAAATGCACCCACAGGTGCTGAGGGAGCTGGCGGAGGTCATTGCTGGTCCACTCTCCATCATCTTTGGTAAATCGTGGGAAACGGGAGAGGTGCCTGAGGATTGGAAGATGGCAAATGTCACACCAGTCTATAAGAAGGGCAAGAAGGAGGACCCGGATAATTATAGACCAGTCAGCCTTACCTCCATCCCTGGAAAGGTGATGGAACAACTCATTCTTGACTCCATCTCTAGGCATATCAAGGATGAGGGGGTTATTAAGAACAGCCAACACGGTTTTATGAGGGGGAAGTCATGTTTGCCCAACCTTACAGCCTTCTATGAGGAAGTGACTAGGTGGAGGGATGATGGTAGAGCGGTAGATGTGGTTTTTCTTGATTTCAGTAAGGCATTTGATACTGTCTCTCACAGCATTCTCATAGATAAGCTAATAAAGTGTGGGCTTGACGATCAGGTAGTGAGGTGGATCAAGAACTGGTTGAAAGGAAGAAGGCAGAGAGTTGTGGTCAATGGCGCAGAATCTAGCTGGAGGTCTGTGACTAGTGGAGTCCCTCGGGGGTCAGTGCTGGGACCAGTGCTGTTTAATATTTTCATCAGCGACCTGGATGAGGGAACTGAGTGTACCCTCAGCAAGTTCACTGATGACACTAAACTGGGAGGAGTGGCTGACACACCAGAAGGCTGTGTTGCCATTCAGCCAGACCTGGACAGGTTGGAAAGTTGGGCAGGGAGAAACTTGATGAGATTCAACAAGAGCAAGTGTAGAGTCTTGCATCTGGGGAAGAACAACCCCATGTACCAGTACAGGTTGGGGGTTGACCTGCTGGAAAGGAGTGAAGGGGAAAGGGACCTAGGGGTCCTGGTGGATAGGAGGATGACCATGAGCCAGCAATGTGCCCTTGTGGCCAAGAAGGCAAAAAGGCATCCTAGGGTGCATTAGAAAGGGTGTGGTTAGTAGGGCAAGAGAGGTTCTCCTCCCCCTCTACTCTGCCTTGGTGAGGCTGCATTTGGAATATTGCGTCCACTTCTGGGCCCCTCAGTTCAAGAAGGACAGGGAATTGCTTGAAAGAGTCCAGCACAGAGCAACAAAGATGATTAAGGGAGTGGAACACCTCCCTTATAAGGAGAGGCTGAGGGAGCTGGGTCTCTTTAGCTTGGAGAAGAAGAGACTGAGGGGTGAGCTCATCAGTGTTTACAAATATGTCAAGGGTGGGTGTCAGGATGATGGAGCTAGGCTTTTTTCAGTGATATCCAGTGATAGGACAAGGGACAATGGGTGTAAACTGGAGCATAGGAGGTTCCACATGAACATCAGGAGGAACTTCTTCACTGTAAGAGTGACAGAGCACTGGAACAGGTTGCCCAGGGAGGTTGTGGAGTCTCTTACATTGGAGATATTCAAGGCCCACCTGGACAAGTTTCTGTGTGATGTACTCTAGGTTACCCTGCTCTTGCAGGGGGGGTGGACTAGATGATCTTTTGAGGTCCCTTCCAACCCTTGGGATTCTGTGATTTGCTGAATGTTGCATGTCACTAACCACTCACTGACCTTGTTCAGCCTGAACACCAAATCAGAGGAGCTGGTGCAGATGCCTCTCCCTTTCTTTTGCCTGAAGAAAGAAACATGAAATGGGTACCTTTTCCTTACCGACACAGTGAGTATACAGATAATAATACTTAAGTAATCAAATAAAAAAACTTTGTTCAAGCATTAAGTGTTGTTAGTTTTAACTTCTTTTGAAAGTGCTTGTTTAAGGGTAATTTTCATTAGAATATGTTATATCTGAGCATCTTTTCTGAAACCATCCAGGGAGAAAAAAGCTCTAGGACACTAAAAACTGTATCAGCCAACAGAATAACATTCATTTAATTATTTTGAGGTTATAACTTTCACTTACCTTCCCAAGATATAATTTGAAGGTTTTGGTTTGTTTTTTTTTGTTTGTTTGTTTTTTGCTTGTTTTTTTTTCTTTTGTTTGTTTTGGGGTTTTTTTTGTTTGTTAGTTTATTCGGTTTGGTTGTTTTTTCTTTTTTTTTTTTTTGGGGGGGGGGAGGGCTGTTGTGTTTTTTTTTTTTCTTCATTGGACATTTTTCAAGGCCAGGAATGTGTTGACTATTTTAAGTTAACTGGTAACAGATGTATTCTATTGAGTACATCTTACTTCCCCTCCTGAAATCTAAAAACTCAAACCATCTTTAATACTTCTAAATATAATACCCATTTTATAGCTCCTAATCTGCTTGGTTTCACAGCAGGGTATTTTTTTCATTAATACTTTACCTCAAGCTATTCTTCAATTATAATTCTGTTTTTAAGAGTCCTTCATCATTGGCATAGACTTTACACAAACTGAGTTTCAGCTATTTCAAGTACAGATTCTTTTTTTTAATGTTATGGGTTTTTTCACTAGTGATTGTGTATTTTTGGTCTCTAAAGTTCACTGATTCGGAATTTCAACCTATTAAAATTTTACCATAGATACTTCACTCCTCTACATAAGAAAGCATTTCATACGAAGGATGCAAACAGGAATGGCATGAATTCATCATAACTGTGGAAACTCCAGAGTGAGCAGATAGATTTTCTAGGTGTCATGGAATCTGAGGAAAGAAGACAAAAGAATATTAAAAAGTACATTTACCATAGTGCTTCTACCAGAAAACCCTGAGGTAGTTTTTAGGCAGTACACAAATGTGCACCACTCAGCTCTTGAGTCTGAGGAGTAAGAGCAGTGGGACTTCTGGTACAGTCACAGTGAAAGAGACCACACAAAGTCTGTCCTCTTATGTCAAAAGAGAAGCTTCTATTGATTTGAGAGAGTGATAAATCAAACCTAATGAGAAGAAATTAAAATTTCTAATGGGAAAAATAATGTTGAAATATTATTGCAGAAATTATTTTGTTGTTTTGGGTATCAGTGAGGATACAAGGACTTCATTGCTCAAATACCAAATTGCTGAATCTCCCTCAACAAATCTGTAATACAAATCTAGCCTTTGATAAACATAATCAAAATTTGACTTGAAATGTCTCCTGTGACAGGAAATGTCCTTTTACAAACTCATTAATCAACTTGCAATGCTAACCTTAGCTTGGCACTGTCATCCTTCTCCAAAAATTAGGCCTAGGAACTTATCTAGTGACTCTTCTTAAAATGGATCTCCTGTAAGAACACTGATGTTCGTGTCTAGCTCATTTTTATCAGCACAGCTGAAACCTCTGCATAACCTCATACAAGGACTTCCAGCTTAACTTTACAACTCAGTATGTTGTATTTGGTAAATCTAAGTAACTACAGTTCAGTACAATCAAATCCATGAATCAAATGTATCAGGTCTCCCACCTATTTTCAGTTACCCTGTGAGAACAAGGAATGGTTAATGTTCAGATGTGTATAGACAAAACACACTCCACCTTCTATATCTGTTTTCATTTATCTTATGTACTTAACAACAACTCTCAGTGGTTTCTGCTTGTTTGCTCATCCTTAAAAAAATAAAAATCTGTAGTGATGAAAAAGTCAATTATGATGTCATCATAATAAGTGAATTATGATGTCAGATGTGGAAAAGCCATCTGGATGCAGTAATCACGAGATGGTCAAATTTGAGGTCCTAAAGACAGTGAGAAGAGCGTGCAGTAAGCTCACTGCCCTGGACTTCAAGAGAGCAGAATTTGGGCTCTTCAGGAAACTGCTTAGCAAGGTTCCATGGGATGTAGCCCTAGAGGGCAAGGGGACCCAAGACTCTTGGTTAATATTCAAGGATCACCTGCTACAAGCTCAGGAGTGTTGCATCCCGACTAGAAGGAAGTGCAGCAGGAGGGCCAGGAGACCTCCTTGGATGGATAAGGAGCTGCTGAGAAAAATTCACAGGAAAAAAGAGGCTTATAAAAGATGGAAACAAGGACAGGTGGCCTGGCATGAATACAGGGATGTTGTCAGGGTAGTTAGGGACCAAGTTAGGAAAGCTAAGGCCCAATTGGAGCTAAACTTGGCAAGGGATGTTAAAGATAACAGGAAGGGATTTTATAGGTATGTAGTGGCTAAAAAACAGACTAAGGACAATGTAGGCCCCCTCCGGAAACATTCGGGAGAATTGGCTACACAGGACTTGGAGAAGACTGAGGTTCTGAATGAGTTCTTTGCCTTGGTCTTCACTGGCAAAGGCTCTGACTGCACCACCCAAGTCTTGGAAGGCGGACGCAGGGACTGTGAAAACCTAGACCTTGGGCCCACTGTACATGAGGATCTGGTTCGAGACCATCTTAAGAATCTGAATGTACACAAGTCCATGGGACCTGATGAAATCCATCTGTGGGTCCTGAGGGACTTGGCGAATGAAGTTGCAAAGACACTGGCCATCATATTTGAAAAATCATGGCAGACAGGTGAAGTTCCCGATGGCTGGAAAAAGAGAAATATAACCCCCATTTTCAAGAAGGGGAAAATGAGTGACCCAGGGAATTACGGACCAGTCAGTCTCATCTTTGTGCCTGGCAAAATATGGGAGCAGATTCTCTTGGAAGGCATGTTAGGGCACATGAAAAAGAGAAAGCTGCTTGGTGACAGCCAGCATGGCTTCACTAAGGGGAAATCCTGCCTGACCAATTTGGTGGCCTTCTATGACGGGGCTACAGAACTGATGGACAGGGGTGGAGCAGTTGACGTCATCTACCTGGACTTGTGCAAAGCGTTCAACACTGTCCCACATGACATCCTTTTCTCTAAATTGGAGAGACATCAATTTGATGGGTGGACCACTCAGTGGATAAAGAACTGGATGGATGGCTGCATGGAGAGAGTTTTGGTCAATGGCTCAATGTCCGGTTGGAGATCAGGAACGAGTGGTGTCCATCAGGGATCGGTGTTGGGACCAGTCTTGTTTAATATCTTTGTCACTGACATGGACAGTGGGATTGAGTGTGCCCTCAGCAAGTTTGCCGATTACACCAAGCTGTGTGGTTCAGTTGATATGCTGGAAGGAAGGAATGCCATCCAGAGGGACCTTGACACACTTGTGAGGTGGGCTGATGCCAACCTCATGAAGTTTAACCATGCCAAGTGCAAGGTCCTACACCTGTGTCGGAGCAATCCCAGCACAGCTACAGGTTGGGCAAAAAGGAAATTCATGGTAGTCCTGCGGGGAAGTCAATGAGAAAATGAACATGAGCCAGCAGTGTGCACTCACAGCCCAGAAAGCCAATCGTATCCTGGGCTGCATCAAAAGGAGCATGACCAGCAGGCCGGAGGAGGTGATCCTGCCCCTCTACTCTGCTCTCCTGAGACCTCATTTGGAGTATTGTGTGCAGTTCTGGTGTCCTCAACATAAAAAGGACATGGTACTGTTAGAACAAGTCCAGAGGAAGGTCGCGAGGATGATCAGGGGACTGGAGCACCTCCCAGATGAAGACAGGCTGAGAAAGTTGGGGCTGTTCAGCCTGGAGAAGAGAAGGCTGCGTGGAGATCTCATAGCAGCCTTCCAGTATCTGACGGGGGCCTACAGGGATGCTGGGGAGGGACTATTCATTAGGGACTGTAGTGACAGGATAAGGGGTAACGGGTTGAAACTTAAACAGCAGAGGTTTAGATTGGATATAAGGAAGGAATACTTTACTGTGACGATGGTGAGGTACTGGAATGGGTTGCCCAGGGAGGTAGTGAATACTCCATCCCTGGCAGTGTTGAAGACCAGGTTGGATGAAGCCTTGGGTGATATGGTTTAGTGTGGGGTGTCCCTGCCCATGTCAGGGGGGTTGTAAGAAGATGATCTTAATGTCCTTTCCAATCCTAACTATTCTATGATTCATAAACTGCTTACACAAGCTTTTTCTCTGATATTAGCTGTTGCTATTAAGAAGAGAGGAGAAAAAAACAGATAAGTGAACCCTAAGTAACCTGAAAGAAAACTCAGCTGAGATTCTCTGTTATTGGCCTAACATATTCCTACAGCAATAAATGGTAATGTTATCTCAGCCTGTGGTACAAGCAAGTGATATTGGATGTGATATTGGAAGTGATATTGGATGCCAGTGACCAGTGGCAGTGCAGTGGTCACATGAGTCACACAGCTGGTGTTTCAGGAAATGAGGTTTGACTGTTTTGCCAGTTACTCAATCTGTCAGCTATCCCATTACTTGTCTGTCGCCAACAATGACTTGTATGCTACTATTATTATTGATATAATCCAGTTCATAAAAACCTAAGCTTTTCTGCTTCTTTTCTGTTATATATGTTAACTGTTGCACATAAAAAACCCTAGTCATTACCAGGTTCAGTATCAGGGTGCAGTGGAAGTTAAACTCACCTTCTTCTATTTTGCTCTGTCATTAGCAGATGAGGAATATTCAAAGACATCTCAAAGATCAATATATCGTGGCCTTAATGCCATAAAACATTGGTCTACAGAACACTAATTGTTTCTTCATCACCATCCCTCTTCCACCAAAAGAACACTGATTAGATGAGTCTTCTCAAGACAGACTATTACACAAGCCGTCTGCTACTACAGAACATGTACATGCCCTTAACAAGCTCCAATTAATTGTAATCAACCACTTCAGTGAGTAAGGTTGAAAAATCATTGTCATATTTGTGTCTGACTCAATCTGAATAAGAGGTGTCTTTCAAAAAACAGTGTTGCCAATGCTAAAATTAGTCTTTTACTTGTCATTGGAATGTAAGTGCTCACTATAAAATAATTTTCTTAATAATAGATGAAATAGTAAGTAACAATAAAAGTTCACCACTCCTCAAAGCCTGATACAGCTGCAGTTGACATGAGTGGAAGGAGACACCAGCTTTTGGGGAATCTGTACCTAGTTCTGAGTGGACTCAGATATTGATTCTCAACTGTGATGGGCTGCAGTAGCTGAAAATATAGTGGGTACTAGGAAAAACTTAAAAATGTGAGGGCAAAGTAACAAGGAGAAAGAGACTGGGTGATTAAAGCCATGTCACAGCCCATTTTAGTAGCCCATTAAGGAAACTAGGGATCATTTAAGAGAGAAATTTACAGGTATTTGAAATGCAAAATGACTGCCTTCAACACTTCCTCAGGTGGGACTGCATTTAGTATATGCTGGTGGCTAACGTGTTCTGTACCCTGCCATTTTAATCACACACAGGAATGAAGTCCAGATACAAAATACTGTAATTTTAGAACTAACTAAAAAGCTGAGTTTGGGAAAAGCAATAGTATCTGCATAAAAATTTGGAGAAAACCCCACTAGTTTTTCTCAGAAAATACATTTTTTAAGTGTATATTTTGTCTCTGTGGAATTTATCTCTTTTGGGTAATGGTGGGGGGCAATCGATGCTGATTTTTTTAAGACATTTTCTTACTTCCCTTATTATACTTGCAAAAGTAATTTGAAAGCCAAGAATAGCTTGTATAAGATCACATTGTTCTTAACTTGTAGTCCATGGTACTTGTTGAAAGGCAGGAAATCCTATACGGATGACTCATTCTGTGTTGCAATTCACATACAGCCATTTTTGATAGGTATGAATGGAGCTTAGTAAATTTGACAGTGTAATAGTTTAGCATTTGCCTACGTTATTTATTAGTCAGGTTTCTATACAGCTCCTTGTTTTCAAGGTCCATGTTCTCAATTGTTAAAATGTATTCTGTAAACAAAATCTACAGTAGATTATGGGAGATCCAAAGGAGAATTTAAGATTGAGTAACTAAAGCACATTCTTTGAAGATATTTTAGAAGTTATAGAAAGGGAATGAAACTTTAACCCAGGCCACTGTCAGTACAGGATTGCTCCCCACAGTATATTTTCCAGTGCTTTCTCCATTCCTAGAGATGGAGCTCTTTTCCACCATTTCCCAAGGGAGATTATTTTGCAACTAAATAGTGTTTACTGTCAAGTTTGTGGGTTTTGTCCTGTTAAATTGTCAAAATGCATAGTTGCACATCTTTTTATTTATCTGTTTAGCATACCATAATAGCAATAGTATTTCAATATACATTTTAAGTGACTATATCAGAAATTTCATACATTTGTTTTCTAAACTTCAAAGCAGAATATGAATTACTTGTCTTACAGCACTGAAGCATCTTTACTCTGCCTCCATTTGTACTCCAAAAATACACAAGAAAAACAGGAATCATTGAATTTATTCTGATCTTACCAAAGTATTGGTCATTTCCAAAATTTCATGTCCCTTCTCAAGAATAAGCAGGATTTCTGCCTTGGTTTTTGGCAAAGTTATCTGATTTTTTAAGAAATAGAGGGAATTAATGTTATGTCAGGTCCAATAAATCAAAAATTAAGCATTTTGTGGAATTCATATTTAGACTACTATTTTTCAGAAATTAATTTTATTTATTGTTAGCTTCAAATGTGTAACATTGTAATTTGTACTGATGCAATTGGCAATGAAAATACAAGGTGAAAAGGGGATATTGAACGTCATTTCTCAAATTTGGGGTTGTGGTTTTTGTTGGCTTTTTTTTTTCTTTGAGTAAATGACTGTTACCTCGCATATTTTCAGTAAGATTATATGTATTTCTAGAGGATTGTTACCAAGGAGGAGTTTTGATGACAGCAGAGGAAGTGAGAGACTTAATTTTGTTCCATGTAACTTCTTGTTTTCCCTTTAAGAGAATATGAAATGGAAGACAAAGTGCAGTGTTCTCAAAAACTTCATCAGAAGGATATAAAATTATTAGGATTCACTGTATATAAAAAAAAAATCTATGTATTTTAAATTAGTCTTTCAGGTCTGTTTTTTGGTTGGTTTTTCTTTTTTTTTTTTTGGAGCTCTCATATTTGTCTGTACAATTGCAACTCTTCTTGTAACAGCTGGAATTCCATAGTTAGGCTCATGAACTTTTGACAATGTGAAGACATTTGAGGAATTTGCCATTTAAATTCTGCCCTTAAACATATCATAACTTTTGCACTCACATACTCTATTCCTACTTGTTGCTCAGAACTGTGTAGGACATTCAGAACTGGCAAAAATTGAAAGTGGTGTTTTTCCTTTCTCTTCTGTACTTTGGCATGAAAATAGACACTGAATATTAAAAGTAAAAGAACCACAAATACAAGAAAACTTGGCTATGGTTGGTTACCACTCTCCTGGCGGAGGGATACACATAACCTCATTTTTATGGGTTTCTAATAGTAGTCATAGAAAATAATAACTATATTCTCACTAATAATCTTGATTTAACACAGAAAAGTATGTTCAAGCAGCACAAGTTTCTGCCACTGGGAATGCTGGCCAACGTGGACAGAAACAGGGATCTTTCATATCTGTCAGTTCTAAGCTGAAAATTTCTCCAGAGCAAACTCTCACAGAGGATTGAGAGACTGAGGCACCTTGCATGAGTGAGCTGGTGCAATGCTCACTGCTGAGCTCATATTGCAAAACATTCCAAGCAAAAAGAAAATTGAAAGAAAATCTCACATAGCAATCCACTAGTAAGAATGGTTTAAAGCAATCATTCCGTCTGTGCCAGCCAACTCAGCTGTACTGAATTTCTTATTGAGATTCACAATTTATTACACAAGTATTATCAAATATACAAAATCAATACACACACACAAAACAAGGGTATAAATGCACTAAAACACTTTACCAAGAGCAGCTATATGAAACCAGAACACCAGGACAACACTAGATCCTCTGTAGCGTAACTTGAATTTCTTATGCTATACACAGATATGTACACATACTTGTTTTGTTCTGTAAAGTTTTTGGAGGAGTCTGCACTTCTATTAAACAATCCATGTGTGCGGCAGATACAGCAGCTGATGAAGTATGCATGCAGTAACATACTTTCACTAAAAAGCAGCAGTGGTAAGCTTTACAGGTAAATATTGTAATTGTTCCACATTCTTTCTCTTCTGAACAGCGTATCAGGCTGATTATGTAGCTACCTAAGTCACAGCATGGAAGTCAAGGATAAATGCAGAAGGAGGAAACACTGAAGCATTTAGAAGGCTAGAAATTTCAAGGAGATAGGGGCAAAGGTGATATATATACGAGATAGGATGGATTCTGTGTGGGAGATGAAGCAAGATCAGACTGTATCAAAATGAAAAGATAATAAGTAAAAGAGAGAAGAAAAAATAATAAGACAGGTTTGGGTAAATATATAGTGGGAAAAATTAAAAAGTGTTAATGGAATTGCCTTAGACAAAGCAAGTCCCTACTTTTGAGGGCTAGCTAAGTAGGTTTATCAAGGTCTCAGTTCCTCAGGAAAATTCTGTGGGCAGGTCATACTGCTTGCAAGTGTTTCCGAGCCTTTAGTGGTGAACTTGAGCACAATGCAGTCCTTGTTTTCCTCTGCACCACGGTTTACTACTTCTCCTGAGGTCAAATTGGAGCAGATTTGTACAGATGATGCTTTGGAGAAGCCTCTCCAACATGCCTATTTAAGAATTAAAAAAAAAAAAAAAATTAAAAAAAAGGGTCTCTAGAGGAGCAAATGTGAATAATTTCCCATTTACCTGTACGTTAATAACCACTATAGTTTACATATCTACTATGTAACTTGGTTCTGTGGTCAGCTGATACAGGATTTCAGAAGCAATTACGGTAAATAGAAATGTAGAATATCCCCATGGGGTAGTCTGAAGATACCTTTGCAAGACAGGGGTTTTTTTCTCTTTTTTCATTGCCTCTAACTCTAGAGCTGCCACATCTAGCAGCTGCTTCCTTTTTGACAATTCGTCACTCCTGAAAAATGTTTGCAAGCACTTTGGATAATTTCCAATTCATTCTTGCAGGAAATGAGGATTTGCTTCCTCACTTGGGATACCTGCTGCTAGGTTTATTCACTAATAAGCATGATAAATGTTTTAGCCTTTGATCAGTGCTAAATTAACAAGTAAGCTCCATAGAAAAGAAAGCTTTGAGGCTCAGGGGCTCAAGACAGTGAATAAGTTGGAAATATGATTGATTGTGTTGCTTTGAGAAATTTCCATAAAAAACTTTTATCATGCTGTTATGTTCTGAACAATTAAATCAAAAGTGAAAGATCTCTAACCTCTAAAGAAGGCAAGAGGAAAGAGGAAGCAGACCAAACTTCACAGGACTTTGTATCAACATATATAGTCTGATTATCCTGGAATGTTTTTTGGTTTTGTTTTTTAATTATTTTTTTATCTGTCTTAATTATTTTGAGGTTTGTGTTGCCACACTGGTAATTTTTATGAGAGGCCTACACATCTCTTTTTTTTTCCCCCTTTGTAGTGGGTCTGACTGGGACGGGCTTAATTTTCTTGAAAGTATCCAATAGGGTGCTGTGCTTTAAATCTGTGAACAAACCAGGACTGACAAATTCACCAACATTTTAGTTATTGCTGAATTCTGCATAGATTTATCTGATTAAATTTTATACTGTTGTTACTGCAGCATCATAATAACTTCCATGGGAAAGCTTTAGCTTTGGTACTGATAACAAACTACTAATCACAAAAGGAGATTTGAAATGAGTTTGAAAAAAAAAATCTGAAAATCAATAAAATAAAAACAACCTCAAGCTAACATTTTCAGAAGGTATCACTGACTCCTTTACAGGGGCATAGCACTGTACTCAGAGGAAACTCAATTAATTCCTGGAAGGCAATGCCTTTGCATCAAAGATACATACAGAAATACTCTTGTAAAATGGTAATCCCCAGATTGCTGTAACACAGATGTGTCTTGAGTTTTCTTTTCTCTTGTATATATGTAACACCCCAGTAAACTTGCCATTGGTGAAAGTGTTCCCAATTTCTCTTTTTCTTCAAGCAAAATGCCAGTAGCTAGCATCCCCTTTTTCTCTTGTGCAATTCAGAAAGCCAACAATGCACAGCATAGACAATAACCTGCTTCTACAGCCTCATAGGTAGGTACTTACATTATTTTCTTACCATCTTACCACCTCCCTGCACTTACTGGAGTGGCATTACAAAGGACCTAGCCTAAATCCCTATTTCATTACAAATGACCCTTTCTTTAAGTCTAGCTCTCAGAGGTTACTGTGAAAGCATCTTGCACTGGGCAAACCTTGTAGTGGGTTTGCTTACAGTTCCTTCTTAGAATATGAGACTGTCTCGGAAAAAGATACATTTATTTAGCTTTCTTCTAATCCTTGTAAACACTTGTTCTTTTTTCAAGTCTTTTGTTTATCCTTTGACAGCAAGCTGAAGAGATTGTTGTTGTAAGTATTTAGGTTTAGACTGATGTGAATCTGCTTTGTCCATCCTTTTACTTTTTCATTCTGTAAATAACAAAATGTTGCCCTGAAAAACCTTTTCCCAATATCTTTCTTATGAGAAAGCAAATATGCTTTTGCACAGAATCTCACATTGTACCTTTTTCTCTGTAAAGCAGTCTCTGGAAGTCACAACATAGAGTGTTTTACTGTCTGTATTAAGTCATGGTTGTACATTATCTCTGGTAAAGGGAAATAGACTATCCATTTATGTCTGTGGAAAGCACTGCATTCTCATCAGCATATTGTACAAACTTCAGTTATTAAAATGTGTAAAGATAGAAGGGTAAAAAATTCTAAACCACTATTCTTCTCACCCTACAAAAATCCATGGTCCTAATAATACCCTTGTGGAAGTGTACTGCAGATTTTCAGTGGAAGACAGCTCTGTTTTTTACAAGAATGAACCACAGGAATAGGCCACTTTAATGTAAGGTCTATCAGATCAGCAGCATTATTGATGTAGTATTGAAATGCAGTGCCAGGAAACAGAAGTGGATATGAAGAAGGAAAAAAAAATGAAAAAAGGAAAAGGCAGAGATCAGAAACACTAAGCTTACAGGTGCTTATTCCCTAAAACGACACCATGTGTGGTGATATAGGTCAGATATTCAGCAGGTTAGATCAGTAAGTTTCACTGACATGAAAGCGAAGATTCATAGTCAGTCTGGAGGAAGATCTGATCATGTTTCTTCAATGGGAAAGAAAAGTATCAGGTGTGCATAAGTTATACAACACAGTTCAGTGAAGGCGTAATAATTTCTCATATTTTTGTGTTTTCAGAAATTCATTTATACCTGGGAAAATGCAGATTCAGCTTTTCTTCCTTCTTGCTTCTATAACAATTTACAAAATAAAGTAGACACACATCATAGAATTTCTTGTCAGTGCTGCAAACTGTGTCTGATGCCAAGCTGCAGTCTTTAGTCAATCATCTCTTTGTAGGTTTCCTTTCCCTGCATACCAAAAAGCCCATTTCTCTTGCATTTGCTACACACTTGTTACTCAAGTAATTTTGGCCATGCATATTTTTTCGTTAATTTTGCCAGAGCCATTGAGAATGCATACATGCAGTTGGATTCTCTATTTGACACTCATGAAAATAAACTCTTTTTTTTTTTTTTCCTACGATTACACGGATGAAACTCATTAACTTGTTGCTGGCAGTCTTTTAAGTTAGCTTCATAAAACTTCAGAATAAATCTCTGGAAGCTTTTAAAATAACAACAGTATCAGATCTGACAGGGCGACAGGGCCTTTTAAATGCATCAAGTCATGTTGGTTTATATGCAGGAAAGTTATACAGGATTCAGAATTCAAAATATGCAAAAAACAAATTAAAATGTGGAAAGTTTTGTTTCCAGTGAAGACCAGATATTCCTGGAAGAAGGCACCTTGGTTAAATGATAAGATTAATTTATGACTGCTTTAACAGATACTTCATAGCAGTGTTATTTGTTCACCTAATTTGTCCCTTTGAAAATTCATTTTTACTAACTTGTTTTCCTTGGGATAATGGTGAAGCTTTCTTGCACTCACCTAAGAAAAACAGTTCCACAATGCAGTTTATGTCATTTTCAACTGTACAAATAGAATACATTTTAGCAACAAGTAGTCAGAAACAGAACAAGAAACCCTATTTCTCTTTTTTTTTTTTTTTGTACTCTCTTCTGCAGGTTGTGGCTTTCTACAGAATCTTTACTTATTCAAGTTAGTAGTCAAAACCCCACTGACTTCAGGGTGTTCAACATTTCCCAAAGAAAGCTGATAAATTAGCACACAAGAGTATACCACTGTATTTAATAATCATAGAATGGTTTGGGTTGGAAGGGACTTTAAGGATCATGCAGTTTCAGTAACCCTGCCATGGGCAAGGACACCTTCTACTAGACCAAGTTGCTCAAAGCCGAATCCAATGAAATAACTAATTGTTCTTTGGAGCATATAACAACACAGAGCTATTGAATCTAATGAATAATTTATAGAATGGATCCCTTTTCCTCCACCATCAAAATAAAACTTTTAGTTTTCAGTATTGAAACAGTTTCAACATCAAGGATTTAATGTCCTCCTTATAAGGTTTGACAACTGTATCTTCAGCTCTTTTAGACAAATTTACGTACAGATTTTGTAGGAACAGAATTAATGCTCTGTTCACTGAACCTTGGCATATAAAAAAGAAGACGGCATGGCCACTCTCATTTCTGTATTTGTTTTATGAGGAAGAGTTAACTGAATCTCAGCTCAAGGCAAAGGTGTCAGGTTATGTCTCCCAACTTGGAATGGGAATATCACAAGGATGATGTTGAAATGCAAGATGTCTCATTTTAACATGAACTTCCCCTTCATCTATTTTTAATGGCTATTTCAGGCATATGCCAGTGCAGCTCGTTTATGTATTGAATTGATTGTTTCATATGAATACTACTCTTGCCAAGCATTGTACTTAGAGACTGTATATAGAAAATGTGTGGAAATTTGCATTCTGCTATAATCAGCCTGTTAATATTTCAGGAGTCTGTGGATCTAGACTTGTCTTGTGCACCAGGACAACCTAGGGAGGTGAGAGGCAACCTCTTATGCTTCACAGTTCCAGCTGACAAGCCAAAGCTCTCACAGATGTACCAACCAAATGTACCTCTGCCAAATATGTGCAAACAGAATTATTCAGGGGCTAAAATTTAGGCAAAATTTTGGTGGCATTTTTCACAGAGAAAGCAAATGTTGCTTTCCTAAAGAAAAGGATATCTATTGCTCAATTCCAGAGTCTCCAAAGCTTTTTCAGTAATTTTGTTGCCATTATTTTAATTATTGTTACAGTGGGTTAGCCGAATTAGCTATCCCAATCTAAGAAAGCACACAGTGAGGTTTCACTCTGAATAATTAATGATAATTAAGGCTCTGAACAGTCAAAAGGTAGGTGGAATATATAGAATCATAGAATAGTTAGGGTTGGAAAGGACCTTAAGATCATCTAATTCCAACTCCCCTGCCATTAACAGGGACATCTCACACTAAGCCATATCACCCAAGGCTTCATCTAACCTGGCCCTGAACACTGCCAGGGATGGAGCATTCACAACCTCCCTTTGCAACCCATTCCAGTACCTAACCACCCTAACAGTAAAGAATTTATATGGTAACTCCTGCATGAATCTTCATCTCACATGTGACATTTATTTAGTTTGGGTAGACCAGAAGTACTTAGATTTGAAGAGAGCTATATTGCCTAAACAGTGAATGATGTGAATGAATACATAGTGAGGTAGCAATAAACAACAGCATATCATAGCCTTTTGGTTTTTCCTTGTTATTAGAAGACTCATAGAGTGAGCTATACCTAGGTACATTCAGAAAGAAATTGAAGTGTTCAGGTTTGAAAAGGCTTTGTAAGCACTCTTGAAGAAGAGTATAGAAACCATCAGTTTTAAACTAATTTGCTAAAACAATTGTAGAATTTATAAGGCCAGAAACCTCACTGCACAATTATCATAAACATTTGGAAGTGTCAGTGACAATAATATTGCTCATTGCTGCTTTCATCTTGAGGGTCATGTTTCTGACAATAGCAGCAGAATCTGTTGCACACAAAGGAAGTTTACAATGCACAGTTTGAAAGGATAATGTTAACAACTTCTAAATGTCAATGCCTATCAATTCTCTTTCAAAGGTAGTATGCATTTTAGAGCGTGGCTTTTTTATATTACAAAGTTACAGGCATTTTTTGGAAGTGTTTGGACTGGTTGTCTTTGCTGAATACCAAATAGTGAAAAACATTGAAGAGAAAATTATCTTGTACAGCGTTATGTATCTTTAGCCACAGCTGATGAATTCTTGAAGTCAGGACTGGAGGTTTTTTCAGCAAATGGATATTTTTTAAATGCACCTACTACATTCCCTCCTTGTTATAAGTCATTGGTCTTGTTTTAATCACTGTCTGTATGTCTAAGTTATATCAGTTTGTCAGAGTTGTGTAAATGTGCATGTGTGGAAGGAACAGCATTCCATTGCAGATGTGTTAATGGGCAACTAGATTATGATGATTAAATCTGCCTGATCTGGATTTATGAAGTGATCGTGAATACAATCTAAAGATTTACGTACTGTCCATGTATTATCTCTTGCTAACAGTTTTATGATGAGAAAATTGGCCAATTACTCAGCACTCTGATAGCCCAAGGAGATTAACTTTCAGTGTAATAAAGGATACTAAAAACCACAGGACAAAAATGCTGTCTCTTGTTTTAAAGTATATGGAATATGGTGGTAGCTGTATAAATCTTTGATTATTTTTCCCATGAGAATGAGGGGTTTTTTTTCCATCCAAAATGCCCAACAGTGGAAAACTGAAATCTTGAGTAAATGTCAAGTTACAGATAATCAGATAAGTCTTACACTCTTGTGACTACTATTTGGATGACTTCTTCATTCAGGAATGATGGTCAGATTTGCATCTTTGTAAAGAAACTACAGGACTGACTGCACACAATAAATCATGTCTAGCAACATGCTGAAAAACTGGCAAGAGACAGCTTGTACAGTGATAAATACAGCAGACAACAAGCATATACATCTGTTTGGTAGGATTATAAGGAAAGAATATAAACAAGGAGATGGGACTTAACTTTACAGCAGACATTCGAAAGTCTTTTATTTCCTTCTTACTAATAGCAAAAATGCAAGGAATATAAAAGAAAAATCAGGCTAACAACTTTTTTGTCATTTTAAACATGACTAGATTATGAAAAGAAAGTGTAGATTAACATTTTCATTATCAGCTTCTATTTCAAATATCAGATGAATTAATAAGAGAGTGATTCTAAAGCATTACTGATTAAAGTATAGTCTGGTGCAGCTATTTTTTACACATACATTCAGGTATAAATGAATTTTGAATCCTGCCTCCAATGTCTGAATTAAAAGAGTAACAAAAGTTCATCCATTATTCCTTGATATACAGTAAGTATCAAGCCATTATTTCATTAAAAAAAAAAAAGCCCTATTATAATAAATGACTTTACAAGAAAGGTCATAAGATTCAAATTCTTTTATAATTAGCTAAGTTATCTAAGTGAAATAATAATCAAGGTACTGGCTTAAAATTATCATGACTGAATTATACTGGAATTATTAAGTCTTGCTTTATATCATGGATGCTCAAAGCTAGTAATGGCTTAGGTAAAGATAAACCTCTTTGTGAGTTTATTTTTTTTTTTTTTGTCGAAGTAAATGTGTTAGATAAAATTCAGTTTTATATTTAGATTACAAATTTTGCCACTGAAACTACTGGATGTGTTGATGTGTTACCTTTCTGAATAGCTGAAGTATGTTGAAAAGGGTAGGAATAGAAAAGAACCCAAAAATATAAAAAAAAAACAAAACAAAACAAGAAGCTTTCAGTGAACATAGGTGTTTATTTTGTTTTGAAGGAAGCAATTGTAAAAATAAAAATTCTTAAGTTAATATTTTATTAAAGTGTAGCTCATAGCTATAAGACTTCATGGAGGTTTAGAATTCTGATATATAAATAAAAAAGTTTGAGGACTACAATGAAAAATAGTAATTTTCATAACACAATTAAAATAGTTGAAACATGTAGAAGGTATAGAAAGCATTACTTCTGTCATATTAAGGTGAAGTTTCCCTTATGGACAGGTTGCTGACTGTATCTCTTTTGTTCTTACTGTTGGAAAGAAAATTTTGCACATGAAATAGCCCACTGCTCTCTCTAAATATGGTAGTTCCACTGATTTTATAACTCCTAAGCGAAAGCTCAGGTAGCCAGGGCTGGTGATCTAGTGTATCCCCTAAGAAAAATTCATGCCTTCAAGTTCAGCATATAGTTTGGGGCTAGCATAGATGGGCTTACTGTGAAAGCTTCTGCCAAGCAAAGCTCAACATGGGAAGACAGTATTCTGTTGATTCTGTTTATCAACTTTCAAGCAAACCTGAATCTGTTTATATATTTGCATTTTCAATAACTTCTGACAAACTGAAATACCGGTGATGTACTATAGTTGAATAAGAAATGAATGATGATGCACTGGTGGTCTAAAAACTTCAGTTGTGTAATCCACAAAGCCAACACCATATCAGTGTGGGAAATGTAACAGCCAAGCTCATCATAGTGAGAAGTCTGAAAACATGATTTAAAAGATACCAGGATTAAATGAGTTACCTTGTGTATAGTCTGCAAGAACCTCACTGTGTGGAAGCAAGTTGAGGAAGGAAGGCTATTTGTCTGAATTGCCATCAATTATAAGTCTGCCTTTAACCTTCCTCGAGGTTTTTATCAATGTAGTTATATTAATCAAATGTTATGTACATTTAATTGTGTATGAGTGTTTAATCTAACCATGTCACCAAAATCTTGAAAAATCTCTTTACAAACTTAGTAAAGAAAAATATTTATAAAATGGAAACATTTTGTGTCAGCGGTTCTTTTTTGTAATTATTATTTAATGACATAGTAAAAGAATTTAATGTTCGTTTGACTTTTGCACTAATTTGACACTGAAAATCTAAGGTATTTACTGTAAATTTGGAAAGAAAGTGAAAAACAATGTAAACCCTGCTGCCTGCTTTTAAGTTTTATGTAACTCACAGAAAATACTTATTTGGACATTTCACAGATAAAAATTGCTGGAGGATGTAGGTATACACAAAAATTCTCCTATTTAAATAAAAGAAAATGAAAGGATTCCATCCTTGTGAAATCAAATAAATAGGCCTCCCTCCTTGCAAATACTCAAAAGGAAACTAGGTAAGGCCCTGATCACCCTGATCTAAGAGACTTTTTCTCTGAGCAAAACGTTGACCCAGATGACAACCTTAAGATCCAAAGAACCTAAGTTATTCTATGAGCCTAGATTCTCTGTGGCTGTCACTTAACCATGCATGACTCACTCAGATTATGCCATGCTTTAGCACTATGTCCCCATGGTTTAGGCTGAAATAACTCATTTTTTTTCGCTTTTATTTTGTTTTGCTTAGAATGGTTTGTAAGGAATATTTTCAAATTCTTCACAACATTCCTCAGATCAAATTTTTCATTGAGAATAGATATATAAGTATAAATTCTAGGTCTTTTTAGTAATCATTAAAATAATAATCAGGCAATTCATAACTACAAACTTGCACAGATGAAGGGAAATATAAATAAGATAATAGTAATGTTGTTCAGGGTAGTACATAAGGAGCAATCAAACACTGTTTCAGTTACTGAGCTACTTTTGTGAAGACTCAACTTTAACTTGATTAGCAGTGCTTTGTTTAATACACATTATTATTTGCAATATGCCAAAGCAACCAATGTCAAGATGTATTCTTATTCCTTAGTGTAATATTATATTAAAGTAATACTATTTCCCAGACCAGCAACGAAGGCCAGCACTGTGGTTTGCAATCCTGACTGCAGACATCCTCAGTGAGAAGTTGGCACTAAATTAACTTCAGTGCCAATTTAATGAAGCAAGTGGCAATATGTGGAAATGATTTTTTTTGTATTGTTACATTCTGATCCTATTGGCTTTTTCTCTAACTAAGTAGGAGCAGAATGTCAACTTCTAGCAATATCAAGTAATAATTGAAAGGATGCATTGAGAAATTTCCCCTGTAGTGAGGATTAAGAACTGTGTGTGAGTTCATCTTGTGTCAGCACACATCACAATGAGAAACAAATTCCTAGACTTCTGCTCAGACACAATTGCTTAGTGATAAAAAAAGCAGAGCACTAGCAATGCTAATTAGACTAATAATCCTACTGAGTAGGATAATACATATACACTCTAATGAAGCTCTACATACATCAAAACTCAGAGGGAAGCATAGTATGACATACTGGAAAATGTAGCTGAAAGGGTAGAAAAAAACTCTGCCTTAAAAAATTCTTGCGTACTTAGAGATCAACTCAAATATGTCTTAGTATTAAATTTTACTGGGTAGGGTGTGGCTTATTTCTGGATAATTCATCTGCTCAATTTGTTGAATAAAGGCAGGAGTAACTGATGCCTACCAGCCTAAGGAAAGTCTTTACTTCTGTTTTCTGGTAGCTAAATGAAAGCACATTTTAAAATCTTCCACAATAACACACAAAATCTTACCATGATACTATTCACAGGTAATAATAAAATCTTGGGTTTCAAACTGCACTATTAGAATCATAGAATCATAGAATAGTTAGGGATGGAAAGGACCTTAAGATTATCTAGTTCCAACCCCCCTGCCATGGGCAGGGACACCTCACACTAAACCATATCACCCAAGGCTTCATCCAACCTGGTCTTGAACACTGCCAGTTTAGTGTTTGTCATGGTTTAAGCCCAGCTGGCAATCCAGAACCATGCAGCTGCTCGCTCACTCCCCCACTTCTTCTCAGAAGCACCCAGAGGGATGGGGAGAAGAACTGAAAGAATGTAACTCCCACGGGTTGAGATAAGAACAGCCCAGTAACTAAGGTATAACACAAACCACTGCTGCTACCACCAATAATAATAATGATAAGGGAAATAACAAAGGAAGAGAATACAACCACTCACCAATCGCCAACCAATACCCAGCCCGACCAAGCAGTGACCTAGCCCCTCTGGGTAACTGCCGCCAGTCTATATAGTGGGCATGATGTGCTGTGGTATGGAATATCTCTTTGGTTAGTTTGGGTCAGGTGTCTTGTGTCTACTTGCTCCTGGCTTCACCTCCTCCATGGCAGAGTATGAGACTCAGAAAGTCCTTGATCAGAGTAAGCATGACTTAGCAACAACTCAAACCATTGGTGTTATCAGTGCTGTTCGCAGGCTGAAAGTCAAAACCACAGCACTGCACTAGCTTCTAAGGAGAAAAATGACTGCTACTGCTGAACCCAGGGCAATATTTTAACTGCTTTGCTGTTTTGAATGTCCACGTTATATTGACCTTAAGAATATATTATTGTTTGCTATGTAGACAGTTTTTGAAAGAGAAAACACCAATGCAGGTATAAGTTTTGCTGTCATCCAGAAAACTCACAAAGGCAATTTCTCTGGAGAGACAGCTCCAGTCCAGGAGACAGCCCAATTTGGAATGTTTTGCCTTTACCCTTTCACCATGGCTTTTCACTCTATCACTGTTACATGGTCATCTGGCTTTGCTTGTCACTTACTTAAAATCTGGCGAGTTTTCTAAGAAGTCTAGAAACAATTTTGTGCCTCCAAACTGAGGGTTACCTCTTAATCTTGGCTGGCAAAAAAACACAGTTTCACCATAAAGAATAGCAGCAACCACCGGGATTTCTTTAAAGGAACAAAGAAAAGCCCGCTATATTTTGTGGCACTTCTAGCTATTGCATTTGTTTCAGCATTAAATACAGCCAATATTTCATAGAAAAAGTTAAGATTGATCTGTCTTTCTCTAAAAGTAATCAGAAAATAACTCATCTGCCTTGCTCAATTTCCTGGAGAAGTTAAAGTAGCAGTCAGATCAATTTTTCACTAATGTATTAAATAATTCCTAAAACTGGTGTATATTAAAATAACTTTAGGAGTAAACCAATGAAATTGTTGAGAGAAACTGTAGACAGTATAAGCAGTATAAGCACAATACTTCTCTCTCTCTCTGTTCTTTGTCTTCTATTTTTCATCTTAAGTCCATCTCATCACTCATTTATGCTTTGACTTTTCAGACAATATCCTTTTAAAGCATGTGTGTAATTAGTGCAAGACCCCTTTCTGTAGATCATTTAACCTATTTTGGATCATTTGCATTTGTGGGTATGCAGGTGCATCAACTGAATATGCTTGTTCAGTAGCAAGTATAAGCAAACACCATGATTAAGAGATTTTCAGTCCCTTCTGCATTTCTTCAAATTGCCACTGTGAGAAGCTAGTGAAGAAAATTTTCTCTGGAATTTCTGCAGTTTCTGATATTGTATTGCTAGTTAGGCATGTGCTCCAGGCCCTGAAGACCTTCAAGTAAGTGATCTTGTGACATCGAGCTGTCGTAATACAATTTATGGGTATATATTATATATACACTGGGTAAACTATGGTTAATAAACTTGGACGACCTCAATTTTCTAAGATTTTATTAATTCTTGAAAAATATGTGATAGAAACAAAGATGAATTTTTAAAAGGTGTGAAAAGTCTGTTGAAAATAATTACCTGATAAATGTATTTATGTAGCAAACTTGTAATGAAAACTTGTAATGAAAACCTAGAAAACCCTAGAAGGAACTGTCTTTACTACAAATCTTGTAACAGTCAGCAGTATTTAATCTGAAGAAGTATTACTTTTGGCTTGCCTTCCTTTCCCTACCAGATCACTGAATTTTCACTTTTCAGTCCCAGTGTGCACTTGGAGTTCACAAAGTGGGATTTGCAGGAACAGGATGAGGCAAGTAAATATTGCAGTGTTTGCTGATCCTGCCTTCTCTTTGGAAGACCTCACCACAGGAATAGAAAAAAAAAAAAATGGTTTCAGCCTTTGCATTGAAAATTTAATTTGGGGAGGTAAATAGCACCAAATGTCAATCATCGTTACTGCAGCAGCATAGCCAAGACTGAGCAATAAGAACAATTTAGGGGCAGGAGGAGGGGACACCACTGAATGGTAGAGAGAAATCTGTAATACAGAGACCGGTAATACCTAAAGGGGGCCTAAAAGATATCTGGGGAGGGACTTTTTACAAGGGCTTGTAATGGTAGGACAAAGTGGAATGGCATCAAGCTGAAAGGGGATAGATTTAGATTGGACATTAGGAAAAAAAAATCACTATGAGGATGATGAGGCACTGGAACAGGTTGCCCAGAGAAGCTGTGGGTGCCCCATCCCTGACAGTGTTCAAGGACAGGTTGTATGGGGCTTTGAGCAACCTGGTGTAGTGGAAGGTGCCCCTGCCCCACAGGAGAAGCATTGGAACTAGATGACTTTCCAGGAGCCTTCCAACCCAAACTGTTCTGTGATTCTATGTGTGTATCAGATTCTGTTTTTTACAGGCAACAATGGAGCTGCAAATAACAGAAAGATATTAATTCAGAAATTGTTTTCAATGACATTTCATGGGGGGGGAGGAAAGGAGAAAGCATCTGCCATTTTGAAGTCAGGTGTGATTTTGAAATTATACTTTACATAAAATCAAATGCTGAGAAAGGAAGTATATTTTAGAGCAGGGAAATGCATTTAGAGCAGGTCACTTATTTCTCAACAATTATTTAAGGTCAAATTTTTGATTGGTTAAGGTACACAGAACTCTAAGATATATTCTGCCTTCAAAAGAAGGAGTTTATCTATGGTATTTTTCTCTCTGTGATGAATCTCAGAAAAGCTTTTAATTTAAGGTATGATATGGTATAGCATGGCACGGCTTGGGTGCTATCGCCTTGTTACTGAAGCCCTTACACTGGAGATCCAAAAAGTGGTGATTTGTTTTTTGGTTTTTTTGTTTTTTTTTTTTTTAATAGGATAGACCTTGGGATCCTAAATATGGAAGATAATCAAGGGTGTTTTTCTATATTCTTATACCTAATGAGTAAAAATCTGCTGCCTGTTGTTACAAATAGTACCACATTTGAAAAACTTTTATGAAGTATGTGTTACCGTACCTTGAAATCCAAGTAAGCGGAAAAGGAACAGGTACAAAAACTTCAGTGGTCTCTCCAGTTATCTGAAGGCCAGATTCTCTGAAACAACAATGAATGTGTATTAACTGCCATAATTTCTCCAAAGGCAGTATGGAACTCACTGCCCCCTTGAGGATCAACCAGTTGGACTGTGCAATAGGTCTTGGCACAGCTCATAGGGTTTGTAATTGCTTTTTGTTACCACTATCAAGCTTTCAGCAATTGTGATTCAAAACACACTCCTTCACTAAGAGCTAAATTTTTAAATTAAAAAAATAACAAATTGGTTTAAATATTCAAGTCTCAGTTGATTTTTGTCATTTAGTGAAGGAAATTACCGTACAATGTATTTTTTCATAATTTCTCTTGGAATTAATACTATCTTCATGTTAGACAATTATACACATGCTATTCAACATGAAAGGTTCTTCTGAGCTCTTTTGAGGTCTTTTCTTATCCTATGTTATCTAATCCAGATTTTGACCTTCCACTGTTCTTCCAGTGCAAACTTGATTACAGTAGTATCTGGTCAAACAGCATGCAACAGAAACAAGCTCGTATTGATTGCCAAAGCAATCAATTTTGAAAAATGCACTGATGAAAAAGCTGCTTATACTATCTTATCTGATTTGCAGCAAGTTTTGAATGCAAAAGAAATAGTTGACCTTGAATACTTGGATGTTCCTATTTATTTTCTACTTACGTTTTTTTAAAAAACATACAGAAAACATCAAAAACCTACAAACTACGTTTGAATTCATATGATTGAGTTTACATCGTATGACAAATGTAATGCCATTGAAGTCAACTAATGTAAGATTCAAATTTCATTCACTATTTAGAGGGAAAACCTTGAACAGCTCATGAGTGTATATGGGTTGGGAATAGAAATCCTTCCCACAAGAGAAAGACTTTTAATTCAGTAAAACAGAATTAAACAAAACTTGTGATACCCTCATTAAGTTTTGTCTTTGGCCTTCTGAAATACACGCATTCACGAATTGTCCCTTTACATTAAATCTATGGCCTGGGTCATCCAAATAAATGTTGCAGCTGTACCAATGTATTTTGTTGTAGTTCTAATGAAGTAAGGGAAGATGCAAGAGCCACTCAACATCTTCTTTGCTAACAGTCAATATGTAAAATTTTTGTGAATTCTCTCTTCTGGTTCACCTCTTAGATCTGAGAAATTATTTTGGCCCTTAGACTGATATATGGAATATTTTTACATATATGATCTCCTAAAGATTGTCCTTTTAATATTTGTTAATACATCTTTCTGTTAAAGACACATCATATTTATAAACTCAAACAAATATTTCAAACTAATTAGTATCTAAGAATGTTAAATGATAAATCAGCTCCCTGTCACTTCTAAAAGTCGAACAACACTGTAAAACAAAATCTTTACTTGAAATATTTGGTTTTATTCATAACATCTGTGACTGAATGGTATTTGCAATGAGTTCCTTTAATGCTATACATTATGTTGTCAACTCCATTATTGGTTCCAGTTAAAGGCTACTTGTATGTGACAGAGAGGTACATATTGCTTATAAATACAGAAATCTGAGCTTAAAGTGTATTGTTTAATGATCTCTGCTGATCTCACTACCAGGCTAAAGCAGACTCAAGCACGAGAAAGGCTATGTGGTCACAATGTGTTGTGGTGACTTTTGGAAATTTGTTACATTGCACACTATATTGTCTGATTTTACCTGTCAGAGCCTCTTTCTATGAAGACTAATAATTTAAGAGTATTTGCAATGGTTAGAAATCAGGAAATAGGAGGGTAACAGTTAGTAAATATGTTCTCCATCTGGTCTACCTACAGAGAAGGGTCAAGTGGATTGTTTCAATTAAACTGAATTTTCTGCTCCTATGCAGTATATTGAGAGTTTTCTACGGGTTTGGGCTTTAACTGTTAAAAATAAAAGTGACTGATTTTGTCTAGATAAAATGCTGGGGTGTATTCTGATATTCCCTGATATTGCACAGAAATGAAACTTATTGTAGTGTTGAAGTTCACAGATAGCATAGCTCCATTTCTCTTCAAAAGAAAGTAGGATGAGGAAGACAGTTACCTCTTGAAATGGAGTTCAAGTGTTGCTAGAGTTATTATTACCAAAGCTCAGAACGTTTTCTATATTGTAACAGGGGATTATCTATAGAAGAAACGATAGGAGAAATGTGAGTTCAGTGGAAGAGAAAACAAAGAAGCTATCTGGTTTCCATCCTAGCAAATGCTTCCAATCTTCTGATATAAGGCTTAGGAGTTCCTTTCCGTGAGGGAGAAAAATAAAGAAAAAAAAAAAAAAAGGGCACCTCTGACAGGAAATGATTTTGTTGGGCCTTTATGTCCTGTTGCTGTTGTTGTGATCATGAACTTGCAAAACAAATTTTGTACCAAATAAACAAAGAAGCTAAGATCATAAAACTTGAGTCATAGAAGCCACTCTGAGCCACAGCAGGAATTTTTTATCTACTTACTGGATTTCTCCTTAGTTTTTTCTTCTCATTTTTTGTTTCCTATGAAAATGCATGAAAAGCTCTAGACTGAAATGATGGGGTCTGAACCCATTGAGCAGTGATAGAGTGGTTTGCTCAGCCTTGTCCACAAAGATGCTTTTATGCTTTCTTAATGGACAGTCCCTAAAAAAATGTAGATAACTCAGACCAATTGATGACTGTTAAAAAGAAAAAAAACAAAACAAAAAAAATGGCTCTGTATTTTGGAAGTATCCTGATAAATTTATCAAACTAGATCATAGTACAATCTTCAAAATAACATCTTAATTTAGAACAATGAGACACTCTGGACCAATCCTTTTAAAGCATGCCCCTTTCTTGTTTCAGAGCTATATTAATAAGAGGTCTCTTACAGCTTGATAGCAGCAACAATGGTCATGTTTTCAAATTGCTTCTCTAATTTGTAGACAGCTCAGGAGTTGCTCCTAATTTCTGAGCTTGTATTTGTTAATTCAAGTCCCTCATTTCCTGTATCTTGTCTGTACTGTTTTGTTAAGGAAGATAATAAATACTCTGAACAAGTTTGTTTGCACAGAACTTCATTTTGCAATGCATTAAACAGGAACTGGTCATATGTAGGTAAAACTGAGTCCTTAATATGAATGTTGTAAATCATTCCAGTATAGTATGAATTTTTCACAAATTCTCATGAGGTTTTTTCACAGTCACAGGACTGGAATTAGCTGAATTTTGAATTATTCTTTTTTTTTTTTGTCTTGATTTTCAGTTTGAAGTGTAGTAAAGTGTAAGTAAATAAAAATATTCCTTCTTCCTATTCCTCGAGTTATGAACTGAGTCCCATGTTAATCTGAACAGGAAAGCCAAAGTCTGAGAAGATAACTGCTTGGATTTCTCTTCTTTTTCAGGTTTTATGACCAATTTTCCACTAGAAATGTGCATGCTTTTCTGGCCAAAATGTGAGTGTAATCTGGGACTTCTATGCAGCTTTTTTTCTGTGCTCTATTAAGACATATAGGTATGTTAACAGTTCATACCATCCTGCTTCTAGATGAAAAAGGACAAATGACAGTTTCTTCCCTACATCAGATAGTTCAGATTGTAAATACTGTAAAATGATAATATGTAGCAATTTAGATATCTCATAATCTTGTATATATTGAAAGTGACACCATTGCAAACATATTCTGTGGTACTGGAGTAGTTTGGCCTCAGTGAGTGTGGGACATGGTTAGGCATTCATTCTTAACATATAATTCGTTATAATTTTTTAATATGTTTTATAAATGGGAACAGCTTTTTGTCCTGCCAGCCCGAGGCAAGGCCAAAAAAGGTCGGACAGTGATGCATACGCCTCTGCTGCAGCAGAATATACTGAATGGTCACCAGAACTGCCTATCTGCCAAGCCCACTTATAGGCCACTGTGGGAGTTACTGTGGACAGGAAAGAGGAGAAAGTTCAGGGCAGTGAAGGTGAGGAGAAAAAGAGACAATGATGGAGAATCTGGCTATGAAAAGGAAAATGTGGGTATGTCAAGGAATGCAAATTAAAATGCCATCTCAGTCTTTCAAACTCCATGTATATCTTGGAGTTCATGCAGCAGCCATTCTCACACAGGATTAGAGAGAGGGTGTAAGGTCGAGGGAGCCATGTGCTCTGCAGGCAGCAGCAGCAGTGCAGAGTGCCAAATGAGTGGATCACAGCTGCCGGGAAAATGTGCTGCCATGTTTTAGATTTATATGTCATCTCCCGAAAAACCTAAATCTGTTTTCAGAGGCACGTTGCTAAATAGTTTGAAAACAAGAAAAAAATACACTTGTCATAGTACTGCATGTGCTATTTAGATAGTCTTTGTTTATACTGCTATCTGTTCTCACAATGGCTCTTACTTTCCCCCTCTGTCTCATTGTATGGTATACAGAGAGATGAAGGTTAGGAAAATAGAACCCACCTTTACACATTCATATGCATTTATAAACTCAAGATTTCTTGGAACCAAAGTGCCACCACTTTCAGCAACTATTCCAAGCTATAACATACTCTCTACTGTTGCATACCAATACTGAATGAAAAAAACCCAACACTTTCAGGGCAATCTGAGTGTCCATGGCTGGTACATTTTAGGCAGAATTTAGGACACAATTCTGGCAGATTTCATATCAATCTTTCTCAAACCAGGGCTTGCAATCTTGTTCCTGTTTATGACATTCATTTTTGTTCATTTGCATCAGTATGTCACCAGCTCTGTAGTTCACTGCTAAAGTGATTTTAAATGCTTCTAGCTACAGTTTGTAAATAACTTCAGCTCTGTGACATTCTTTAGTCTCTAGATTGTGCATCCTGTATTCATAACCACAAACCTGAATATTGTTACCAACATCAGCCTGACGTCTTTGTTTGTCTTTGATACCTTGATTTATGAACAAGCTTTATGAAAGGTGATCCAGGCAGGAAACACCTTTACATATTCTCAGCCTGTTTCCCTAATAGAATATTTATGAGACAAGAAAACCTGGGGGGATATATCTGAATTTCTCCTCACAAAATAGCTGTAGTGAAAAAATGAATAAATAAAAGTTAACAGAATTATGAAAATGTTGTAATATCTATTTTATCTGAGCTATTCTTTTTAAAATGTTCTCATTGCTAGGATCATTGTCATTGTTATAACCAGAAGAACTTCACAGCAAAGCAGCAGAATTAAAACATATTAACTCATCTATGCTTAAAAATGGGCATTAATAGCCATTGCTGAGCTGGGGCTCTGTTTGGCAGTTTACAGAAAAGTAGGAGGGCATGAAACTCATGTACTTACATGACCTTATATTATGCACTATTTGTCTGTGGTTTAACCCTTGCCTGTTGTCTATGTTGCATATGATTGTTTTTTGTTGGGCTTTGCATGTTTGTTTCACTGAAATACGGTTTGATTTTTTTTTAATCTTCTTGTTTCAAAAGAGGATAAAAGATAAGCATTTTGGGTTTAGGAGTCACTGTGGGGAAGAAGAACAGGCAATTCACTAATCTCTCAGTAGGACACTGTCCCAGTAACAGGTTTTGCTTACTTTGAGCTTCCCCATACAGGTATGGCAGCTTTGAACACTGCCACCTCTTCTTTTGCACCTGACCGCACTGATAACCTTTAGCAGTAAGACCTGTATGCTGAACGGTGTGGACTGAAGGGTGAGCAAGTCCAGAAGGAATACAATAATTTTCCCCAGCACTTTTGCCTATCTACCTTGAAAGGAAGGGGAGAAAAAGAGAAAGGCAGAGGCTTGGAAAGAAAACGTGTTTGTTTTATTATTCTTCATAATATTCCTTCTGATCCCCACAGCTCAGTGGATATAGGGTCATATTGTTTTGCACTCCTACAGCATCAGTAATCAATTCATGTTAAAGTCTTGCAAATATGAGTCAGTTACACCTCCCAACACAGATATCAGATAACCTGTGAAGGTGCTGGGACTCCTGCCACTGGCTCTGTTGTGGAAACAGCAAATCTTCTAAAAGGTTTGTTTTGCTAGTGTCTAGTGTTCTCCATTCCTGAAGATGTGACCTATTTCTGCACAAGCCTTGAGTAATTTTAAGGATATGGCATGGATAATCCTCTACAATGATCCCTTTCAATGTATACGAACTTTAAGAAGGTGAAGCTCTTGGTCCAAGCACAACACCGTTCTGTATGTTTTAGCTGCACTGTGTTGAAGCTGTTTGCCTCAACGACTCTGTAACAAAATTATGGAAATTTATTTCAGAACTGTTGTATTTTTTTCTCCACTTCAACAGTTTTCCTCCTTGTAATCTTCAAATTAGACATTTACAAGGTACTCTCTGCCCAGACTCCATTTCTTTGTACGTTGCAATACATATTTATGTCCCGTAGATTGCAGGGTGCAGGGTCAGATCATGCTTTTATCATTTCTGTTCTTCCTAAAACAACGTAGAAATTCTGTGCATTGGTTTAAAACAAAGCTGAACTGATTTACATGTGAAGACATAACATATATTCATAATATCTATATTTTTTATATTTATTCAGTAAATCTAATTATCTAATGTAAAATAATCCTAGGCAGAAAGAGCTATTATTTCTAAAGCAAAGTTGGTAATGCATAGCATGTACTCAACACATTTATTTAGCTTACAGGTAACTGATTATTTGTTTATTTAACAAAGCTAATGTAACTAAGATGGAATACGTTGCACTCTGGGGGCTTTTATACTGTACCACAAAGAAATATCAAAGAAATTTAAATGTGTTCTCATTAAACACGATGGCCCAGATTCCAGTACTATGCTGAATCATTCTAATCCAGTTCCATTAGGGTGACCTTGCGATGACTTTGCCTTTTCCACAAGAGAAACATTTCCAAAAGGAAGCCCTGCTACAAGTGGCATGCAGGGAATTGATATTTATTCTTGTCTGACCACTGTGATCATTACAGTTGAGAAGATCCTCTGAAGGATGACCTCCTTCCTGACAAGTCTGAGGGTGCATTGCTGAATATACATACGAACTTCAAAGGCAAAGGTGCATGAAGCATGACAGGTTGGTCCCCAGCACCTCTGCAGAGCTCACCTTCACACCTTTCCTTGGCTACATCTGTGTCTTGAGCATGTTGCACTGCTGTGTGCTTCTCTGCATGTTGCCTTCCAAAGCAATGTGACACCAAGCCCCAAAACAATAGTGACTTTGAAAAAAGCAGATATATGTTTTGGTCTTCTTGATGAATAAATAGCACAGGTACAGAATACAGGTACAGTGATGTTCGAAGTAGACACACCCTTTCTTTCCCCAGAGCACACAGTGTTATGGGTCCACTGCTATATAATTATGATTAATTTGATGAGCTACTCATAGGTCAAGACCATTTAGTATGTGTTTATAAATTTGTAGAGACCTAAACAGCCTCTCATTCCATAAATTTGGTAAGGTAAGCACCATAGAACTGTTGAGCTGACCTAGTAGCTCTTTGCCACCAAAAGAGAGAGCTAGTTTGCTCCCTTTGCTCAGGATGACCAGTGGTCCTGGTATCCTTTTGACCCCGTTGTGAACAGATTCAGTTCATCAAACTGAAAAATAAATCTAAGAAAAAAAACAAACAAAAAACAAATAAGCAAGCAAACAAACAAAAACAAAACCCCAAACAGTATAAAAGGCAGAGCAATAATTTTCAGTACTTTCTGTCAGTTCAATGTACTGTATCCAGACATTCATGGGTCTGACAAGTTAAAAGACTTTGTGGAAAAGAGAGAATAAGGTGGGTGAAAAATGAATAAAACTCAGAGAATTGATGAGTCAGTTAAAACAGGCAGTGAAATCAGACCATTAAGCTGCAGGATGTTTACAGAGTAATTACTAATGATCTGTCTATGGGACATTTAGTTCTTAGAATTTGGTTAAAAATTCAAATTTTTGTTGTGAATATTCTTTTATAGTGGCAAGGGTCATTTTTGTGAATTCACACAATTGACCTGGTGGAAAGCTGAAGACAAGACATCTGTATCCATTAGAACATCATTAATCTAAATATCAGTCTTGAAAATTTGCCTACAATATTTTGAAAGTATCTAGTGCAAGCCACCCATAAAAATAACGTTCTATATCTCTTCCTTTCATCTAATTTTGATCCAAGCCACATTCAAAAGAAGCATGTGTAATTGAAGTAAAGATGCCAAGTTAGTACTGTCATTTAATATCTGATCTATGCTGTAATTGCCCACTGCAAGATGCTTCTGAAAGAAATTAATTAAAAGGAATAGATGCTTAGAAGGTTGTCTATTGACAGAGCTCCAAGCTTAGCCTAAAGATATGAGTAGATTGCTCCCATCTTTTATTTACAATCATATATTTTTCCATTAAAGGCTGACTTTTTTTCCAAAAATAAAGTTTTCATTGGAAAATACAGACAGAAGTTAATACTTTCAGAAGTTGTTTGAGTGACTGACATCTCCAGGGTGTATATGCACAGTAGAGATTTTCATGAATGCTGAGGGTCAAAAAGCTGTAACAGTCTGGTCTGTGTTATGGGCTTGTGCCTGGGGACTTCATGATGGAAAGACAGCACCAGAGATATACACAGACCTGTCTTATGCTGGGAGGGCTCACTGATCTGATGCCTGTTAAGGGAGTGGTGTCTGCCTCACAGTCTACTGTAGTGCACTGCAGCTCCACTTGTAGTAACACTGCCAGTCACTCAGATGTTGAAAACTATCTTTTTTCCCCAGATGCTATAGTTTAGAACATTTTCCATGTAATACTTTTCCCTAGAAGTTTACCTTCTCTTTTCAGTTTCTTTCCTTGTTGAAATTGTTTGGTTAAACAAAAAAAAAATGGAAAAAAGTACACATATTTTGGTTAAAATCTCTTCAGCAATATTCAATACAATGAAACATTTTGAACTTAATACACCAGGGAAAAAAGAATATTTTTTTTTTAATTTCCTGCTCCTTTGGTCCGTCCAAGTAGACTCCAATACAATAAACAGCCAAAGGAAACATTTCAAATGAAAACTGGCATATTCTCCAGTCCCCTTTGACATACAACTACTCAGCCACTTTCTGGCTGCACTTCTTCAAAACTCTCTTCACAGCTTGTAGAGGTGGCCAGCAAGTGAATGTTGAGCTATATGCAACTTATGAATGGTTCAACCAACGTGCCTAGGCTGGGACTGTGCAACGTGCCTGGAGACAGTTCTGTAGTGTCACTCTGATGGCTGAGGAAACTCTTGGTGGAAACATGGTTTTTAGAGACTGATACTGCTGGATTTGTCTGGGAGCCATCTGTACATCTATATAGCCTTATTCCACTGCTTAGATGAGTTTGCTTCTACCTATAACAATTTGAGATTTTATTTTCCTGTGATATTTGTACAAAACCACATCTTTTGCCTGAACAACAATCAGTAGTTTCAGGCCAGGGTACTCCCTCTTCACACAAAACTCAATGTGTATTCACTGAGTGTTAGATCACACATGATAATGTGTTACCTCACTGCATCAGGACAGCTAATTTTAGTAGAAACAGCAGCAGATAACAAGATACGCATATCCTAATCTTGCTGCTTGCAACATCCACAGATGGATACTAAAGCTGAGAACTTTGAAAGAGTCCCAAAGTCATTACATCAAATTAAGCCAATGCCAAGTCTCAGCTGGCAAGACTCAGAGTCCCCCATCTGAGTTTCCATTTTTTCAGCCATACATACATGTAATAAATGGGTCTGGTAACAGCATCACAGAATGATTGAGGTTGGAAACGATTTCTGAATGTCATTTTGCTGCACCATGTGCTTGAGCAGCATCACCTGGACCAGTTGTGAAAGACCATCTTCAGATGGCTTTTGAATATCTCCAAGGATGGAGACTCCACAACAACCCTGGACAACCCATTCCAGTTTGAGGTCATCTTCATAGTGAAAAAACATTTCCTGATGTTCAGAGGGAACCGCTTGTGTTTTATTTTGTGCTTACTGCCTCTGGTCCTGTGATGAGGCATCACTGGAAGAAAACTGTCTTCATCTTCTTTACATCCTCCCTTCAGTTATTTGTACATATTGATGAGATTTCTCTGAGCCTTCTCTTCTTCAAGTTACACCATCCCAACTTTCCCAGCCTTTACTCAAAGGAGAGATGTTCAGGTCCCTTAATCATTTCTATGGCTCTTCACTGCAGTGTCTTTGAACTGGGGAGCACAGAAGTGGACACTACTTCAGATGTGGCCTCACCAGCATTGAGGAGAGGGTAAGTATCACCTTTCTTGACCCGCTGGCAACACTCCTCCTTAGGCAGTCCAAGTATGCTGTCCTTCCTCTTCACAAGGGTGCATTACTGGCTCATATCCAACTTGACATCCACCAGAACTCCCAGATCCTTTTCTGCAAAGCTGCTTTCCAGCCAGTTGCCCCATCACAGAGAGGTTCATAGGATTATTATTCCCCTGGTGCAGAACTTTGCACTGCACTTTTTTGAACTTCATGAGGTTCCTGTCAGACCGTTTTTTCAGCCTGATGAGGTCTCTCAGAATGGCAGCATAACTCCAAATTGCATCTGATGCTTCTCTCAGTTTTTGTGTTAGCAGCAAAAGAACTGAGAGTACACTCTGCCCAATCATCCAGATCATTAATGAAGTCTTTGGGCAGGATTGAAGCCAGTATTGACCCCTACAGTATAATGTCAGTTACTGTCATCCAACTAGACTTTGTACCACCACCCTCTGGACCTGACTATTCTGATGGTGTCCAAGGCACTTCACTGTCCAACCCATGCTTTATCAGCTACTCTATCAGGATTTACTGTGAAAGTGTCAAAAACCTGTCTGCAGTCAAGGCAGGCAATATCAGCTGCTCTTTCATTATTCACTAAACCAGCCACTGTAGAAGATTAACAAGTATTTGAAGTATGACTTCAGATTGGTGAAGTAAGGGAATCCATGCTGATTCTTTGTGTTCATCTGCATGTCCATGAAGTGGCTGCTAATAGTTTCTATGACTCACTTGAGGTGAGGCTGACCAGCCTGTAGATCCCTGAGTCCTACTTCTTACCCTTTTGGAGACAGAAATGATATTTGTTTTCCTCCAGTCCTCAGGCACCTCTCACAGTTGCCATGATCATTGAAAGATTACCAGGAGATGTCATAACATCTGTTAGCTCCTCAGCACTCTGGTGCATCCAGTCAGGGTCCGTGGACTTATGTATGTTCAGTTTGCTTAAGTAATCTCTGACTTAACCCTCTTCCATCAGGTGTAAGTCTTTCTTCCTCTAGACTTTTCCCCTAGCTTCCAGAACCTTGTATTCCGGAAGGTTGTCTTGCTAATAAATACTGAAATGAAGAAGACATTCAGTCTTTTCCATATTCTGTATCAGCATAGCCCCTGACCTATTCATCAGAAGGCCCACATTTTGCCTTATCTTCCTTTTGCTGTATGTGCACATATAGGTGATCATCTTGTTGACTTTGACACCCCACACTATGGATGGACTTTGCCTTTCCTAATCATACCTCTTCATGCTCAGACAGCACCGTTTTAATCCTATTAGATTTTCATACTTCCACCTTCTGTACGGTCCCTTCTCATAGAATCAAGGACATAGAATTGTTTATGTTGGAAAAGACCTTTAAAATCATAGAGGTCAACCTTTAAATTAACACTGAAAAGTCCACCACTAAACCATGTCCCTAAGTGACACATCTACACATCTTTCAAATATTTCCAGGGATCATGATTCAACCACATCTTTGGGCAGCCAGTTCCAGTGCTTAACCACCTGAAAAGGTTGTCAATTCTGCACTGAAAATGCAGAATTTTTTCTTAATATCTAGTCTAAACCTCCCCTGGCTCAACTTGAGACCATATCCTCTTGTCTTATCATGTATTATGTGAGAAAAGAGACCAACAACCACTTTGCTACAACTTCTTTTAGGTAGTTGTAGAGAGTGATAAGGTGTCTCATGGTCATTTTCTCCAGACTAAACAACCCCAGTTCCCTCAGCTGCTCCTCCTAGGACTTGTTATTTAGACTCTGCACCAGCTTTGTTGGTCTCCTTTGGATATGCTGCAGTACCTCAGTATCTTTCTTGTAGTGAGGGGCAGATAACTGAGTACAGTCTTCAAGGTGCAGCCTTACTAGTGCCCAGAACAGCGGGATGATCACTGCCCTGGCCCTGGTGGCCACACTACAGGCCAAGATGCCATTGACCATCTTGGATACCTGGCCACATTTCTGGCTCATATTCAGCTGGCTGTTGACTAACAACCCCAGGTTCTTTTCTGCCAGGTAGCTTTCCAGCCACTCTTCCTCAAGCCTGGAGCATTGTATGGTGTTATTGTGACACAAGTGCATTAGCCAGCACTGAGGCTTGTTGAACCTCATACAATTGGCCTTGGCCCACCAGTCCAGCCTGTCCAGATCCCTCTGAAGAGCCTTCCTACTCTCTAGCAGATCGAGACTCCCACCCCATTTGGTGTCATCTTCAACCTTACTGAAGGTGCACTTGATCCCCTTGTTCAGTTCATATATTAAATAGAACTAGCCCCAATTTGAGACCTTCATAACACCTCTTGTGACCATACATGGATTTAACCCCATTCACCACTGCTCTTTGGGCTCAGTCATACACCCAGATTTTTACCCAGTTTTTCTGTTTGAGTTTTGAAGGGATTTCCTTATTCATCCATGTAGGCCTTCTGGCATTTTTCTTGACAACCTGCACGTCGGGATGGGCTGCTCTTGAGCTTGAAGGGTGATCATTAAATATCACCAGCTTTCTTGGACCCCTTTTTCTTTTTGGCCCTTATCTTATGGGACTTTTTCAAGTAGATGCATACTTCAGTAGATGTTCTACTGAATCCCTACGCTGTGAATCCCTGTTCCCTCCTTTCATTAACTTGAACTCCACTATCCTATAGTCACTGCTGGCAAGGCTACCAGTTCAACTTTAAAGGTTCAACTTTACATCTCAAATAAACCTCCAGCAAGGTCCAGCAGAGAACCTCTCTTTGTTGGCTCCTCTATTACTTAGTTTAGGAAGTTGTCATCATGAAAATCCTGGATTGCATATGCCCTATTATGTTATTCTTACAACAGGCATCAAGGAGGTTGATCCATAAGGATCAAGCCCTGTGAATGTGAGGCTACTTTAAGCTGTCTGTAGAAGGCCTCATCCACTTCTTCCTTGCCAGGTGGCAGATACCCACTACCATGTTACCTATACTGGTCTGTTTTTGAATTCTTACCTTTAAGGTCTCAGTTCCATCATTGGCAGACAAAGCTCTATGCACTCTAACTGTTCTTTCATATAAAGGGCAAACTTACCTCCTCATCTTCCAGACTTGTTCTTCTGTAAGATCTTGTGTCCCTCCACTGCAGCACTCCAGTAATCTGAGCCACCCCACCACAACTTCACAGTCCAGCAAGACAGCTAACAGCAGCATGAAGATCTCTAATTCCTCCTGTTTATTTCCCATTACATCCTCAATATCCAGCTAGCATGGAACATACCATTCCTATGTCCCTGGAGCCTCTAAAACAGATATTGTATGCATAGTCTTTAATAGCAATGCTCCTTGCAGTGCTCTAAACACAGAGCAATGTCCAACAGCAGCAGGGAGCAATTGTGAGAACATGTCAAAGCACAGTACAGACTCTTCCAGGAGTTTAGCATACAATGATGGCATTCGTGGGCACTGTCTTAGTTACAAATGTAGACATAGCCTCAGATTAATTTCAATCTGAATGAGGCAAAAGGGAAATTGCTGATTATTATTTTTAATTGTTACTTTAAAAGTCACACAAGGTCTTACTGCTCTGAAGAAGACCGTCAGTAATACAATTTTGTCCAGATGCTTTTATTTATATGTATCTTAAGATTATGTGCTGTCTAACACTGAGAACAACATAGAATATTGGTTTGCATCGAGGCAATAATATTGTGTTGAGGAAATTCTTGTTCTGAGCTATTAGCTTTAAAGACCAAAATGTATCTTTTATGGTAGATTGGGAAATTAAAACTGTGGAAAAGTAAAAGTACTGGGAGTTCTGTAGACTTACAGTAGATGATGATGATGATGATGATTATTATTATTATTAATTATTATTACTGTTGTTTTTAATAATGCTAACATTTCCTTCCCTGCTCAACCAGATTATATACACAGAGTCATCCCTCTGTTCATTTGTTGAAAATAATACTTATTTTCAGGGGAGTTTAGAGGATTCCTTTATGGTTACACATCTAGCCAAATCCCACCATTTAAGGCACAAAAGAAGCAGCCAGTGATAGAGGACACAGAGGGGCAAGGGTGTCCACTCTTTCTTCGGCGTGTGTCAAAGCCCTAGAAAGCCAATCTGCTTGCAGGTGGGGATATGGGGGAGGTTTTCACTCAGGTCTTTGTCCTAAAGCTACCCCTTTCCCTTCTGTGTCTTTTATTTTTCCCACCTAGAGCCTCAAGCTCTTAGAATGTATTTTTTTTCTATTCATCTAAAAGGCTTTGAATGGCTCTGTCAGTTGTTATCAGTTTATAAATCAAGTGAGGGGAACTCTGCTGTCATTCTGGCATCTGTGAACATAGTCCAGTATAGATTATCAAAAATACAAGAAAAAAAATTGAATTATTATGTCATTATACATCCGTAGATCCTTATTAGTCAAATGATGTAATAGTGGAAAAAGTTGGAAGAACTTAGAACAGTCTTTGAACTTAGGCTATTTTAAACACCTGGGAGACTTGAAATCATGATGCTCAGCTATCACACAGAAGCACCTTGCCAGAATGCTATATTGACATGACTTTTGGTTCTGCAGTCTTCATTGTGTTTGCACAGTGGCCCAGATTTGACAAAAAGAGGAAAATGCTGTCACTCAAATTGTTCCATTCAGAGTTTTATTCCATGTAATAATTTGCAACAACCCTGATTTTTTTTTTTACTAGTAGAAAACATATTTTACCCCTATTTTATGGTCACCAGGGTATTGTACAGAAATGCTGGAAGAACCAGTGATTTTGTATGTGTCCATGATAGTTCTGCTGAGTGCCAGGTTCAGTGCTGCTTGTCTTGGTGGTTTGTGTCTGAATACACCCACCGGGTTGACCCTTAAGGGGATTTTGGCATAGCAAGAGGCATGGCTTCTGAATTCAATATGGAACGAAGCGGTGATAAAACCTCAGTCCCTCAGGATGATGGAGATGCCTGCAAGTGCACTCAATAGAAAATGTGTGAGCATTCAGACATATTTTGTGGCTGAAATGCTTACAGATGTTCTTCTTGGTACTCAAGGAATTAAGTGGATCACTGGGTGGGCAAGGGGCCGGATTGCACAAAAGAACCCAAATTCTGCTGATAGTCCATGTTGGACAACAGACCACTTTGTGTATCTCACTTCTATGTCCCATCACATATGAAGGTTCAACAGCTTCTTATAGGAGGAATAGAACTGCCTAATCAACTACCATTTCAGCTATTTTAATAATAATCCTGGATTTTAAAATATCTCAACCATGTTTCACAATGGAAAAGGGGTTAATAACAAATGAACAAACAACTGAATTTCTTACTTCTTATTAGGACTGATAAAGGAAACTTTTCTATTGACAGCCCTGAGCTGCACATAATCTAGGATTTTAATGCTCCAGTACTCACCATGGTGCCTTGAGATCCTCTCAACTGCAGTCCCTGGGTTTAAATGCAAGAAGGAAATGACGGGAAATTGCCTCCAAGAAGGTTTTTCAGTCTGAAATGCACTTTCTCAACTGCTGTGATACAACCAGAGTTTGTTGGCATTTACAGAGTAGCCTGCTCACCCCCTAGTATTCATTCTAGACCTGTCAGCACAAATGAGAGCATTACACATAATTTGGTTGCACAGGAAAAGTGATCCTCCTTTCAGAAAATAATTTTTGCTATTACCTCTATTTCTGTCTGACAAAATAAGATGCACACATTATGAGCCGTGGAAAGAATCATACATCAGTCCATGTAACCAACACAGGACATTTTAATAGAAGTTTTTACATATAATCTTTTTCTCTCAGGTAAATTGCTAATATAAACTGACTAGGATTTCATTACCTCGACCTCATTGCATTTTTATTCTTTTTTAATTTCTGTAATGCAAACACTGGAATTCATAGAGCAGGCAGCTAAATCTACCTGACAGGAAGAGCAATTCTTATAGTGGGAAGTTGTTGCACATGCAAAGAAATTTTTTTTTTTTAATATTTATTTCTTTGTGTGAGTATCATGTTTTCATTTGTTTCATTTGTTCCTACCTGCTACCTTCAGCTGTTTTCAAAAAAGCAGTCAGGAAGATGACAGGAGTGCCACAGCTTCCTACAGTATGTGACTGTTTAAGCTTAAGTCACCACAGCTGTGAAAACTGTGGATGCAACTTCAAAAAAAAATGTTTTGAATGTGACATCAAAATTACTCTGCGATGTTTGTACATTTTTCATGATGCTGTCTTCAGCACAACTGATCACTATATTTCTTACAGCAACAGTATGAAGAAGTGGGCTTTTAATAGGATGGGGTTTTGCTATGCTGCTTTCTCTGTGTCTAGCTAGCTAAGACTATACTGTAGCTTAATGTGACACAATTATAACAGTGATGCTTTAGGAAGTCTCAAGAAGCAAAGCTGTATCTCCTTGCACATGGCTGTTCTCAGGGAGGACAACATGTGTGCATATATGAGGAAGCACAACAGCACTACTGCAGATGGAAATGGAGTAAGACAGACAAGCAGAGGACTTAGACAATGTGCCACAGAGCTCAATAAATCTATACACTTTCTTTATGCTCTACAAGGTCATAGATGACGCTGACACCAGTCTCCTAGCAACCCACACTACTAACCTACTTTTGTTCCAATCACTAGAGAATGGGTTTAATGCTCTGAGCTGTGTTTCCACATGTGGAGGAAATAATCAAATTGATGCTGGTAACTGCTGATGTGCAAAATGCTAAAAAGCATTTTTCTGGTCTGTATCTCCTCTATATTGGTTGCAGACAGAAGGCTTCTTTAATAAAAATTAACAGTATTAAAGAATTCTAAAGTTGCACAAGAATAGTAATTTCATTAAAAATGTGTAGATATAATATGCAAACTCAAACATGTATTTATTTAACTAGGAGTCTAATACAAGCTCCCTGTTAAGGATATACCCCAAAAAGATACTTCTGATATTCAAAACATAATAAAGGTGGAAATTAGGAAATACAAAAATAAAGTATATTACTGAAACATGATTTTAATAGGTTATAGGTCTTGTAATCAATTAGTTAAAAACCCTTAGGTAACCCTTGTAATTATTTTTTAAAAAAATCTACATTTGGAATACCTATTGTATAAAACTTTGTTTGACATAAAGAAAACACAGAAGAGTCTTTAAGCAACAATAATTCACAACCATAATCATATTGAATAAAATCTCCGTCTGTAACTTAAGAGTAATATATGTACATTTGATAGTACACAGCTACATCTTGTCAAAGTAATGATACATTAATGTATTCTTCTTCAAAAATTCTACATAGTTCAATTCCAAAACACACGTTAGATGATACAGCAGTCAATCATGCAAAGTAAATAATTCATTCAATTAATTTATCATTTTTCTCTGCTTGAGGAATGCTCCAACTTCTACCTAACTATAAATTGGATTTTCATGAACATTTCTTAGCATTTTATTAATCAAATTTCCTGTCCCTGATACACAAGTTTCATTCTTTGCTGGTTAGCTGCAGGTATTTGTAAGGATCAGATGAAAATTCTTTTCTGTGTTTTGGTAACAGGTATTCCCAGCCAGCCATAAGATTTGAAAAAGTACCAAAGCTCTTCATTTTACATGTAACAAGAGAATATTTTTACAATACATGTACCTCATAAGCATCATATCTGCTCTACAGTGAGTACAACTTTCATTTCAGACAGATATAGCAACAGGCAAGGGGAAATGCCATTGCTTCCCATATTCAACAAAACATTCAGGTTTTGGTGTCTAAAAACCAACCCATGCTAACATTTTCCCTGTCTACTGATAGAAAAACATTACTGTTCAACTGAACATGTCAATGCATCAGACACTACTGAATATTACAGTGATCTTCTTAAGGTACAATTACTGAGTTGAGGGCTTTCAATTCTACTGACACAGCACTGGTCTCCTCTGCCTTTCTCCTGCTGTCTATGAAAGACACTATCATTGCCATGAGAGAATCAGTTCCTTGCTGCTACATATAGTAATTGCCTGACCCTTGGCTGTCACCATCAGCACACACAGTAGACTGGGAGATATAAAGGGCAGGAATTAAAAGATCACCAGATCATAAACCCTGTGTGTGCTGCCCTGAACCTTGAGTGAAGTGAATATGTCATGTGGATTCTCCTAAACTGTTTTGATTGTCAGTGGCATTGTGAGACCACAATGAAAGCAAGTGGACACCAGCCTAGTAAGAGAAGCCATTCATAGCTGATCTCCACATAGGATTTGGAGAATGGAGAACCATGTAGATTTCCAGTACGGTGATGTCCTCACAGTGAGGTAAGGCTCCTCTGGATTACTTTGCCTCAGCAATAAAGAACACTCTTTATGTGGGAAAAGTGTGAGCCAAGATAAAAACCCCCGTCACTTCCATATTTACTCTGGAGTACATTTGTACTAGTGGTTACTGGTGTTGTTTGGGGTGTGTTTTTCTGGTTTGCACAGCTGTCATTCATAACCCCAGAATGATGGCACTGTGTAGATTAGAAAAGATCTTTGGAAGTCTCTAGACCATTCTCCTGCCCAGACCAGAAGAGATGAACATGTTTTCAGGGTCTTGTTCAGTCAGGTTTTGAGAATCCCAAAGGGCAGATACTTTGCAGCCTCTCTGGAAGCCCATTTCATTATTTGAACATCCTCATAGTGATTTTTTTTTTCCTTACAAGTAATAGAGGTTTTACACATACAGCTTCATGGAAAATGCTGAAGACTGATGAGTCCCACTATTTCAGGAAATTTTCTAGTACTGACAACTACCTCCATGCAGGATATATAATGGTATGGACACTGGTTATAGTGGGAAAATGCTACCTGGTTGAAAGCTTGGCCTGAAAATGGCTGAGTTGTGCTGACTAAGAGGTTTCCCAAGTAACAAAGGGAGGCTTGAGAGGGTTTTTAATTGTCTACAAATGGTTAAAGAAACCACCCCAAAAAAAACAACAAAATGAGCATTAAAAAGCTGAAGTACTTAATGCTGATTTTGCTTCAATCTTTAATAGTCACAGCAGCCATCCTCAGGGTACTCAGTTCTCTGAGCTGGGTGGCAGATATGGGGAGCTGATTGAAGACCCCATAATTCAGAAAGAAATGGTTACTGACCTCCTATTCCACTTAGATGTACACAAGTCTATGGGGCTGGAAGCGTTAAACCCAAGAGTGCTGAATGAGCTGGCAGAGGAGCTTGCTAAGCCGCTCTCCATTATCTGTCAGGAGTTCTGGTCTAGTGGGCAGGTCACAGAGGATTGGAGATTGGCCAGTGTGACACCTCTCTACAAAAGGGCAGGCAGGAAGACCCCAGGAAATACAAGCCTGTCAGCCTGACCCCAGTGCTGGAGAAGGTCATGGAGCAGATCATCCTGAGTGCAAGCACACAGTACATGCAGGAAAATGGGGGGGGATCAGGACCACTCAGCATGAGACCATAAAGGGCAGGTCCCACTTGACCAAAATGGTCTCCTTCTATGATAAGGTGACCCGCAAGATTGAAGAAGGAAAGAATGTTGTCTATTTGGACTTTAGTAAAGCATTTGACAATGTCTCACAAAGCTTTCTCCTGGAGAAACTGAACGCTCTGGCCTGGAGAGGTGTGTTCTTCACTGGGTAAAAAATTGTCTGGATGGTGGAGCCCAAAGAGTGGTGGTAGATGGTGTCACATCCAGCTGGCGACTGATCACTAGTGGTGTCACTCAGAGCTCAGTGTTAGGTTCAGTGTTGTTTAACATCTTTATTGATGATCTGGATGAAGAGATTAATTGCACCCTCATTAAATTTGTGAGTGGCACCAAGCTGGCTAGGAGTATGATATGCTGGAGGGTAGGAATGCTCTGTAGAGTGATCTGGACAGGCTGGATCAATGGGCTGTGACCAGTTGTGTAAGTTTCAACAAGACAAAGTGCTGGGTCTCACCAGTGGCATCCTGACCTGTATAAGAAATTGTGTGGCCAGCAGGGCAGTGATCATCCCCCTGTACTGGGCAATTGAGGCTGCAACGCAAATCCTGTGTTCAGTTCTGGGCCCCTCACAGCAAGAGAGACATTGAGGTGCTGGAGAAGGTCCAGAAAAGGACAGTGAAGCTGGTGAAGGATCTGGAGCACAAGTCTGATGAGGAACAGCTGAGGGAACTTTGGGTATTTAGTCTGGAGAAGGCTCAGGCAGCACCTTATTGCTCCCTACAACTACCTGAAAGGAGGTTGTAGTGAGGTGGGGGTCAGTCTCTTCTCCCAGATAAGAAGTGATAAGACAGGACATAATGGCCTCAAGCTGTGATGGGGGGTTTAGATTGGATATTAGGGAAAATTTCTTCACAGAGAGGTTACACAGGTATTGAAACAGGCTGCCCAGGAAAGTGGCAGATATACCCCTCCTGGAAGCATTCATAAACTGTGTAGATGATGCCTTCAGTGACAGTTTAGTGGTAGTCTTGGCAGTGATGGGGTAATGGCTGGACTTGCTCTTCAAAGTCTTTTCCAACCTAGCTGATTCAATGAAAACCAAAACCAAAATAAAACTAAATAAAAACAAACTCCTCAAAACAAGCCCAACAATCAAAAAAGACCCCAGTAAATACTCTACAAAACTTGCAGGAAAAACAAACAAACATACAAAAAAACAATAACCACCAAAAAAACAGAACCCCAGCAAAGACTTAGAGGAATATAGATCTAAGTGCAACTGTGAGAAGAAGCAAAAGAGAGTTGTCTGCTCACATTTAGAGTTCGAAACAGGCTTGAAGCAACTTCTTCTCACTTAATTCTAGGAAAAAAAGGTGGTTTAGACATTCATTGTTAGGTATAGAGAACTGTACCAAACAATGTATTCACCTCCATCCCCAGTCTGTCCTACATCACCCTGGTGTCTGCCAGTTTCTTACACCTCCAGGGGCTGCACTGCAAAGCTTTTTATTTAGACAGTTTGATAATATTAAAATACTTACCACAATATCTTGCTTTCTTTGTTTCAGCTTGCAAAAGTCAGGCTTTCAGTCCTACAGGCATTTAAATTGGCTTCCTTAGATTTATTTTCAAACAATACTATAATTTGTACTAATAATATCTGTTTATTAGCCAGCATGCAAGAAAATGTGTTTTGAAAGCAAAAGACTGAATGTAAGGAAGTTTCTATACTTTCACCTTAGTTACTCTCTAGTTTTGTATCAGTAAGGTCTGGTAATACAGACACGAAGATCTTAGTTCTTCTCACACACCATCCCCTTTCTATACTATTGTGGCTGAGAAGTGGACACACCTGTAAATGTGTAAGCATAAGAAAATAGAAGGTATTCTGAGATTGCCTGTAGAAGTCTTTTTTGACAGGATCTTCTCATGGTAGACTGAAACAACACTTTAAACAGCCTGTGCAATTTGTTGCCTAAACTAATCTTACCTGCAGATTTTTCCACACTCATTATATTTATTTGCATACACTCATTTCATACAAATTGATTATGGCACTCTGAGTATAATTTTGATTCCAGTTGAACTGAAACACATGCGGAGTAACTAATTCATTAGCCCTCACTAGTGTAATTGAGATCATAATCTATTTATGTGTTAAAAGATATTAATGTTCTCAGTTTGTACAGTCAATTCTTACATAAGTAATAAACAATATACTAGAGATGGAACAGTCTTACCTAGAGCAAGTGGTAAAAGGAAACTTTCAACAATGTGCCTGCTGTATGTTTATTTCAGGTATGTGTACATTTCTGTAAATTATCTATATATGGATATATAAAAAAAACCCAGGTATGTGGATGTATATCCCATTTCTCTGTGTAGCTCTAGTGGCAGACATGTAAGCATGTTTCGCATTGAAAACAGGCTAAACTATCCCCATTTATCTCATTTTATATTTGTAATAAAAAAGAAAACATAGACTTACACAGCTATGGGTTAGCGGGCTTATAATGACTTCTTCCTGTATGGTTACTTGTTCAGCTCTAAGCCAGATAGAGAGATGGACACACACAAGAAAAGACTGAAGAAGTTTGTGTGTTAATGGGTGGAAGAGCTACAGTCCACAAAACAATATAATGTAAAAGATTAGCTGTATCTATGACTGCCATGCCTTGCCTACACATACTATAGGTGTATGCGGACTATACATACACATACTGAACGTGCTAAAATGAGACAAAGCTGCTACCATCACTTACAAAACTCTGATAATACCTTTTGTTGATTCTCAGGGAAGAAAATAAATTAATAATCAGATTTTACCTTTTTTTCAGGCTCAGAAGAGGAAGCCAGTTTCCAGTATTTAAAAAAAAATGTTAAGTGGCTAGTGTAAAAGGGAAGCAATCATTATAAAATCAGTGCCAGTTGTTTATTATGCTTTCAGTAGCCGTGAATAAGGATCCTTTAGGTAGTCTTGGTAACAGCTTGAATGTCTTTCTCACGCTGCTATTACTTTCATTTTCTCTTTTTATCACCTGGGCTGATGCTTTAGGAAGAAAGCACCTACCACACATTAGTTTCTCTGTGATAGGAGGAATAATTTAGATGAAATAGGAATCCAAATACAGATACAACTGCTTTTAAAAACTAAAACATTCCTGTAAAGCTGTGAATGTTAGCTAAAATTGAAACAAACTTCTTGGTTTTGGTTTCTATAAATGTTAAAGAAAGAAAGTTCTCTGGGAAAAACATCTGTGAAAGAAAAGTAATTTTAAACAAATATTTTCTCCAGCTACCTGCTGGGTTTTTTTTAATCACTGTACTACCTTGAAAAAATGAGCCTAAAAATTCCTATTCCTGAGCCAATGCACTGAATTACCAATGATGAGAGAATCATCTTGAACAAGTTGGCAAACAGTAATTAATTTAACCTTGTCATACAATCAGTAGTCCCTGTCATATAGTTAAACATTAAGTGAATCCAAATCATGACTTAGTTAAACTCTGTGCGAATTTCCTGTAAAACAACTCATGTTACTTCATCTGTGAGCCAAAACCAAAGTCCATCCTTCCAATCAGTAGTGCTGAACTTCATTTGACAGTCTCACTGAATATCCCATGTGGGTAAATATCACTAAAATATTATACAATTTTTATATAAATCCTAAAGATAGCGCCTTCCCAATAATTCTGACTGGCAATAGAATATGGATCAAAGTTCCTTTTGCCCAGTTATCCATTATATATCTGACCAAGAACAATGCATATCTGTGAACACAGACACAGATACCTTCAAATACACATGCCTACATAAACACACACAATACACAGTATCTATATACGCAAAGCATGTCTAAGTACACAGGTATCTGTATATCTCAGAAAGAATCTTTACTCAGTAAGGAATTCACACAAATGGAAAAAGTGTTTCTGTACATTCTGCACCACCGTATATATATTACCTTTTTTCCACTTTACATAACTAGTCCATTAAGAAATTCTGTGGTATAATTACAGGTTTTTACAGGCGTATGTATCAGTACTTGAGAGGAAACTGAGTGTATTGACTTTCAGTTAATATGAATGTATTTAGAACAACACAAAGGTCTGAAATATAATGACCACCAGAAATTAATATTTTTTTTACATCTCTGAAATAAGAGACCAGTGAAACTGACAACAGGCAGAGTGTGCATGTGTGTTGCTTTTATAAGATGTGAGTACCACAGGATAATATTTTGTATACTGTAGTAGCTTGGGAAAGGTAAGCTGGGTCTACAGCCTTGACACAAACATGGCATTGTCTAATTCATTCAGAAAGAAAAAAACAAAGCTCTTTGTAGCAAGTGAAGCTTGAATTTGCTCTATGATGTAAATTAACTTTAGGGTATGTTACTTTTTTCTAATTTTCACAAAGTGTCCAGGAGAACTGAAGTTCCATTTAACTGAGCACAAACCTCTGATTTTGCCCAGCATCACCTGCAGGCAGGAGGTATGGCCAGATGACAGCATGACAGCATATTTTGGTCAGAACCACATTCTAGCTGCCCAGCATGCTGCAAAATCGGAAATTCATGACTTTCTAACTACTGAGAAATATGGGTCTTGATGCTATGGGATTTAATTAATGATGTATCATTCTGATTTTTGTTGTTGTTGGTTTTGGTTTGTTTGTTTGTGGTTTTTTGCGTTGCAAGTATGTTGTTAACTTAGATGTGTAAAATTATGGCTTAAACGAGACTTACATAACTGAACTATAGCCATATAAACCAGGGATAAAGGTGAATTCAATACACTTATTTTGTTTCTTTAAGTTGATTTAACCAGATAATTTAAAACCTTATCCTTTGTCAAACCAGGACAAAATAAAGCCTGAGTTCATATGTGTTGACTATGTGCTTTCCATGTAAATAATGATACTGGTTTTCATTTGTAGTGTGTTGCCAAATCTTCACAAACATCACCTTTTTTGATGAATAAATAAATGATAAATCTAGAAAAATAATGAACTTAATTTTAGAATTAAATAACTCAGAAAATTGTGGCTGTCAAAATTAGTTTCTCTATTAAGATACTGGCAATTTTCCTTCTACTAAGGGTTCATTTTTGTCAAGTAACCATGAAGCACTGTGTAGAGATGCAAGGGTTAATTCCAAACAAGAGGAATAGTGCAGCATATTTCTCCGCATGGTACTCCAGGTGGTCTTCAGCCTGCTCAGTCCCCCATACTGCTGCATAAATGTTGTTTCTGTCCAATGAACAAGAACAAGACCAACCATGTTAGAATGGGCTGTGAAGACCAATGTGCCCCTTTAGAGCTGGCTCTGATCATTCTGATACAGCCCACATTGCAGACATATGTTATGTGACTAGCTAATTTCCAATTTGAAAGAATTAAATGTAGAATTACACTTTAAGTTATAGTCATTTATCTGCTAAATTCAAGAGGGCATATCTGATGGTACCCTGTTAAGCTAAATATCTGGCAATTCATGTATAAATGATTTCTGTAGCAAAACATTTGTTAAATACCATGCTAAGTAATGCCTAAATTGGCCTTTTCTTGATGATATCAAGCATGTTGTGCTGATAATACACAGGAATAAAAATACACAATTTAACAATACATGCAGCACAAAATGTCACATCTTAATGAGATTTGAAACAGATCCTCAAAATGTCCTTGGCAATTTAATGCATAAAACCTCTTAGTATTTTGGTGCCAACTCAGTCACAATTCTGGCTATGAATTCGACTTTCAATGATTCACTCATTTTGGTCTGCTCAGACACTTCAAAGAAATCATGAATTAGATGTCATACTACATTATATATGAGATCAGTGCAAAGTAACTATTTTTTTAGATGCAGCCAACAAAAATGGTCAAACATGTAATTAGAAGTTTTTAAATACCTTGTTTGCTAGGTTGTTTTTAAATTGCAAATTCCAGTCAAGTTTGATATTACATCTGGCCCCATGCTGGCAAAAAAAAATGTATAAAATGCTTAAACTATTTAGCATTCTAAATATACCACTTTTTGTTTCACTCATAAATTTTCCTTGCTCTTATTTCAAGTGTAAAAACACCCCAAAACTAGACAAAATCTTTTGTATCTCTGGATGCTATTATTTTACTTGTATGCTTCTTGAGGTGTACAGTGGAGGGAGTAATCTGCAGTTGGCACAATATCCTTATTTTCTGGCATTTCTGGTTCAAGCCAGAAAATCAAGTACCTTCATAATTACTTCTGGCTGATATTTTCCTTACTTTTATATATTTATTCATGCATGAGCAAAAAAAAAAAAAAAAAAAAAAAAAAAAAACAACCCAAAAACCTGATTTTTGTGGGTTTGCTTTGAATCTATAAATAGATTCAGAAATGACCTAAAACCCAATTCAGAAGTGGAACTTCTAAACAACAGGAATTTCAAACCAGTTTTTGTATCCTCACTTGTATATTTAAAACCTGAGTATTTTCTGCTTCTGCAATATAGCTTCCTACTGTGACAATCCTCTCCACTGAGCAACTGAGGAAGCCACAGCAGATTGCTTTAACTTTGTTTGGATTTATTTAATGAGAAACTGGTGCACTGCATATACGAGTAAGTACTGTGTTGCCAAACATACATATTCTGCTGCCCTTCACTAAACTGTAAGGATATATAAAGTCATCATAAAAATGTTAAAGTGATTCTAGATGTAATCTAGATTATCAGGAGATGAAAACACATTCCTCTGAAAGCAATGTTAGTATTTAAACTTCTTTTTCAGAGTTGGAGATATCATCATTTTCTGGGCTAGAAGGACTTGGTCACTTGTTTCCTTTCTCTTTGATCCTCTCCTGATCCTTTTTGTTAGCAAGATCAATAGAATGCAGTTCCATTCCAACACTGGTTTCCCTAACTGGTAATGAATAAGCATCTTCACAGCAAATAAGCTAAAATAGCTGAAGGAGAGAGTTTGGAAACAGAGCTCTAGACAATTCTCAGGAGTTATGATGTACTGAGTTGGAAACCTGCAGCATGCTTTCCTATTTCTGATTAGCTTATTTTGCAAGTATTTATAAAATTGTGCAATAAGAAATAGCCTTTTCTTTGTTTGGTTTATTGGTTGGTTTTTTTCTCTATTTCAATCCCAGAGGATTGGAGTTTGGGCAATGTGACTCCTATCTACAACACGTGCAGGAAGGAAGACCCTGGAAACTACAGGCCTGTCAGCCTGACCACAGTGCCAGGAAAGATCTCCCAAGTGCGATCACACAGCATATGCAGGAAAATGGGTGGATCAAGACCACTCAGCATGGGACCATGAAGGGCAGGTGCTGCTTGACCAAAATGGTCTCCTGTGATAAAGGGACCAGTCTGATTGATGAAGGAAAGGCTGTGGATGCTGTCTATTTGGACTTTAGTAAAGTATTTGACACTATCTCCCACAGTGTCCTGGACAAATTGGCTGCTCATGGTCTGGATAGGTGTATTCTTTGCTGGGTTGGGAGCTGGCTGGAAGGTGAAGCCTAAAGAGTGCTGGTAAGTGGTGTCATATCAAGTTGGTAACAGATCACTAGTGGTGTCACTCAGCTGTTATATACCATAAAGCTCTTAATACATTCTCCCTGTTTGCAGAACCAACTTCTGTTTATGTACAGAGCTTCCATGTTTTTAATGTAACTACTGTATTTTGCTTACTTATCAGAGTAATTGTGCTCTGGATGCTTGGGAGTTTCATTTAAAGTCTATTGTAACCTATAAAAGCCTGTCGTGTTTTAAACCAAGTCCCCCAACTCCCGGAGAGTTAGGAAGGAAAATCCAAAGAATGTAGCCCCCACGGATTGAGATAAGAACGGTTTAATAGCTAAGGCATAACACAAAATCATTACTGCCATTACCACTACAAACAATAATGATAAAGCCAATAACAAGCGAAAAGAATACAACACCCCACCAGCCACCGACCCATAACTCACTCCACCCTGCCCGGCCGAGCACCGTGTGCTCCTTCCTCCATTTTCCTCCAGAGTGCCACCCCTCCTGCTCTCTTTCTCCCAGTATGCATCCTGGGCATCACGTGTTATGGTATGGAATACCTCATTGGCTAGCCAGGGTCAGGTGTCCTGTCTCTCCTTCCTCCCAGCCTCCCCTCCTCCACCTGGCTGGAGCACGTGCTCAGAAAAGGCCCTGAACAAAAACACCCTCAAAACATGCTCGCTATCAAGCAACTGTTCCCAGCCCAGAAGTCAAAACACAGCACTGCACCAGCTACAAGAAGGAGAAAAAATGACTGCCACAGCTGAACCCATGACAAAGCCTTTCCCCATACTTCCAGGATCTTGTGGGCCAGGCCTTCAACTACAGGCAAAAAGAATAATATTTTGCTTCTGCAGGCATGGTGACGTGAAATAAGCCTGGATTTTTGTCTCAGATCTTGAAAAAAAAAACCCTAAGTTGAATGAAAACCCAATAAAATAATAACAAAAATAGATAAAGTCTTCAGAAACTTTTAGAAGATCTTTAGATAAAATATTTTTTTGAAACAACACTGGATATACAAGTATAATGAGAAAAAAATCTGTGTAGTTCTGTTTTCTCTCATGTAATGAACTTTTTCACTGTGTTTTGTTTTATTAAATGGATCTTTTCTACAGTAATGAACTTCTTGGACAGTCTATGTATTTACTGTCTGTTAGTCATATCTAGAAGTAGATGCAGACAGACCATGTGACATATTTGAACCAATTCAGAATAGAGGCAGACTTTAGAATTCAAATGCAAATTCCTAGCAAGCCATTTGATTTAATCCAGAAACATATTATTTTGTTAGCTGTTATGTTGGATTTGTATACAAATGGGGAGTACAAACTCCAACCTAAAATGAAATTTTGCCATATTTTCTGCAAATGGAGGCTCAAGAGGACTTATGTGAAAGTGTGAATAGCAGCAAACAAAAAGATTGATTCTAAGTCACTAACATAATCCATATGACATCTCTGCAAATGTGGCTGTTTCAAGATTTATGGATCTTCAAAACACAAGATATGCCCTATTGGAATAGAAGTCAGTGAACACTATAACCAGCCCTCTGTTGAACATTTACTGGGTTTCATTTCTACTTTGAAAGAGCTAGTTGGGACTGGAGTAAGTGACTGCATCTCTAAAGCTTTCTAACTTCTGAGGTCATCTGATAACATCAATACTAATTTATTGCATTGGGAATCTGATGGTATGTATACTTAGCTGTTTAATGTTAACCTTGAAGGCACCATAGCATCAAACTGCAAGCTAACCTACATTCCTCCAGTTGTGGATTTGGAGTGTGATGCTCCAGGTTCACATCACACATGTCAGCAGGCTAAGGGGGAGCCTAGGGCTCTCTGTCAAGTAGAAAACAAATCCAGGTGAAGAAACCAAAGACCAAAAATCAATGAAAAAGAAGCAAAACATTATTATAATAGTGTTTCATGTGTGTCAGTATGGTCAAAAAAGTTGAGCTATGTATTTGCAACTACCACATAAGCTCACATTTCACCTCCATAGGAGTGGAAATCTTGCTACAGGGCACTAATGGTCTCTTGTAGTTCTTATTTACCAATTAAACTAAGCCTGACACAAGTTACTTTGTGAAATTTGTGAAAAAAAATCAGTCAATTAAGCTATCTAAACATTGGATATTTAGTTGGCTTAGTTTCTTTCTGGAATCACAATTTATAAAAAAAAAAAAGGAAAAAAAAACCCTATTACCCAGAATCTAAAGTGAAGTCAAAAGACGTGAATGGGCATTCTTTGTATAGATAAGAAGTACTGCCAAACTTTTCTCAGCCTAACCTTGCCGTGTTCTTTGTAAATACCTCTGTGCATTGGGACCTCTGAACACCTAACTAAATCTCTTTATACCGGTGCAGTTCTTTCTGCAAACAGCAAATTCAGGAGCTTGAGGAGACAATGGTACATTTAGTAGCCTAATTGCTTTTGTATCTAAACTACCTGTATAAAGTGCTTGGTCTCTTAGCTCATGTCGTTTGTCCTGTCTCCTTTCTTTTTTCCCTTCTGAAATTTGTTCCACAGTAATTTGTTGCTAAATCCAGATACCTCAGTGACTGTTTGAAGTGTTAAGTAAAGAAATAATTTCTGACTAAATCACCAGGCATTTCTTACTTTCCCATGAAAGAAAAAAGGATAAACTCTAGCCCTAAATTGTCTTTGGTGAATATGAAAATAATTCAAAATACAGCACATTCAGTTTGTGATTTATGATGAGCCAAAGTTCCTTAGCTCATTAAAAGGGGAAATAATGTTTCAGAAGGTTCATGAATCTATAACAAACAGAAACAATGACATCTAGTTTACCTCTTTCTGAACAGCATTACAGGTTACATTGACTTAATTAGGATGAACCACTGAGTATTCAGGTACTGTCTATAGTGGCAGTACAGGATAAATCTAGGCTGATTTTAATTTCATTTAAAGAAATACAAATCACTAGAAAAGTAGTAACATTCCTAATAAGGTTTAAGAATAAATTTGCTTTAGAAATGTAGGTTCACTATAAAAAAAAATTTAGATTTTTTTAAAAGCAGCAACTGAAGCAGACGTATAAGACATAGTTGAAGCTAATAATTCTTTAAGACCTAGCTACTCAGATAAAATAGAAGTAGTAGACTTGAAATATTTTATCACATCTACAGCTGTGAAAAATGTATCACTAGAAAAATCATTTAAATATTAAACTCTGGGAACATGAGACAGTTCATTTGTACAACTCAATCTGCCTGCATATGTTAAGGAAGATTGTGGAGCTGTGGAAGGCATCTAATTAAAGGTTGGTTTAATGCACATATGAAAGCAAAAGAACAGTCACTCTCCATTCAGTCACCTATTGTCTGCTCAACCTACAATGTGGTCTTCCTTTTACAAAGGTACCTTAAGTCTTCAGTAGCAAAAACATGGCATAACATCCAGCACAGAAGTGTTCAGTGTCTAACTAAAGTGATTCTGTTCCTGGTTTTAGAAAGATTAACATACCAATATTACTGAAAGGAATCTGAATACAGATATTGGAATGCCTTGAATAATACTCCTGAGATACACTAAAGCTCTGAAGACAGTCAAATCAAAGGACTTGCATCTGGTTTTGCATATGCAAACATAATTTTGAGCTGTGTATACTTCAGTGAAGACAAGGTGACATTGCAGATGATAGGCTTGTGTCATTGGTAGTGTTTTTGTAAGGTTTTTTTTAAGACAAGATTTCAACATATATATCATCATGCCTTTTTTTATCACCCCAACAGTGATTTTTATAGATCATCAAACCCAATTCTGTAAATGTAACTGACTGAGTAAAGCTGGAGAAACTATCCAGACTGGTTTCAGAGAGAATGTGAAGAATTTTTTTTGTCACATTTATTTTCTTTGTGTACATATATCTGTCTATCATGAAATACTGAATTGTTTTATCAGATTAGCAAATGCTGTTAGGTGCTAAATTTGTCAAGATCTATTAAGGGACTGATACAACCCTTACCTTGAAGAACTGAAACTACATGGAAATGGCAGGTCAGTTTAAAATAACAAAGAAGTTTTGTCAACTGTCAAGTTAACTGAGACTTCAGTTCTGCCTATGATACTGTTACTGTTGTGTGGTTTTTTCTACTTCACTAAAACTTTCAGCAGCATTTTTCTAACCCTAAATTCTGTTTATTATCCTAATTTGAAATATTTTTGCTTTTGTGTTCAAAATTCTTAATTGGGTATGATAATACAAAACCTGATTATTTTATTGCAAGTGGAGATGGTACGTACTTCTATGTTCAGGTTACCTAGTTCCACCTGTTACTACAGAAAACTCATAATATTGTTATTTTCACAGTTCAGAGCATTCTTTACAAATTACAGGCAAGGCTTTTCTCCTAGCAAAACTCTGTCTTGTCCCATGTAATTTCATTCAGTTTCAGCAGAAACACAAGCTCTCAAAAAGATGAAGGATGACTTTCTTGTGCTGTCAGAAAAACATCAGCAGCAATTCAAGTTAACTTAAGCAACTCTCCTAATGTAGTGCCAAGTCTGAAATACTACAAAAGTAAAGCAAGTAATATTATATGAAGAACATGCAAGACTGCTTTATAGGTTCCTTTCTGGGTCTTTTTTAAGTCAGTGTTTCTTTCCCTCTTCAGGTGGGCGAATGGTGAACTGTGGATTTTTCTTGGGCACTTACAACTAGAAAATGCGCCTTTTTTTTCTGAATTCAGTATGTTCCTAAGTTCTTGAAGAATCCTGATATTTCTTTCCCACACTACACAGTACAATGAGAAAGAACAGTGCTTAAATTTGAGAAGCAAAATTCAATTTGAGAGGCAAACATTAAATTTCATATTTCCTGGAGAATGCAGGGGTTGGCTTAACCAAGACTACCCACCTATTAGGTAAAATAGCATGTCTTCTCATTGGCTGCCACTTTCTGCATTACTGTATATGGTATTATGAACACTGTAAAAAAAACCAATAACAAAAACAACAATGGCAACCAACCAAAATTAAAAGAATGAAAAAAAAAGAGCAAAATGATGTTATGTCTTTCAGCAGCAAAGGCAAAAATAGAGTTTGTTTTCAAGAGCCTTTTGTATGATTTGGATTTTTTTTCTTTTTCTCTTTAAATGCTCTGTTCATTTCAACGAATTCTGAATATCTTCCTAATCGGATGGTTATAGATCTCAAAAGCTGCACTCCAGCACACAGAGTAACGAGTTAGTGTAAACACATGTTAAGTACAAAATTGATTATTACCAGATTAAAAACAGACACCAGAAAATAAATATTTTACTTATTTTGATAGCATCTAAGCATTATTATTTTATTAATACTATTCTTATTTTTTTAAATGTCATCATTAAAAATGTGAAAATCCTGCAAGGATGCCAGAGAGGAGCTCTTCGTCAGGGACTGTAGTGATAGGACAAGGGCAATGGGTTTAAACTAAAACAGGGGTAGTTCAGGTTAGATATAAGGAAGAAGCTCTTTACTGCAAGGGTGGTGAGGCACTGGAACAGGCTGCCCAAAAAAATGGTAAATGCCCCATTCCTGGCAGTGTTCAAGGCCAGAGCGGACAGAGCTTTGGGTTACATGGTTTAGCGTGAGGTGTCCCTGCCCATGTCAGGGGGGTTGGAACTAGATGATTTTAAGGTCCTTTCCAACTCTAAATATTCTATTATTCTATGAAAATGCCTGACTTTTTTTCAGAAAACTGAAGTTTCTAAATGAAGAATGATAAGAAATACCTTTGATAGAATAATAAGTTTTGATGATTTCTTGAAAAATTTTGAAAGTTATTCCTCCTTACAGATATTTAAATCTTCACATAAACCAAACCATTTATAATGTTATTTTTTCCTTGCAAGCCCTTCTCCTGCTACAAAAGATATTTTGAGAAAGAGTGCTATGTTAAGCAAGAGGATCAGGAACTTAAATAAAATCGATGGATATTTGGGGAGGGGAAGCAGAAAATAAAACTTGCTTGTGAAAAAGCACTACTTTTTTTTCTGAGCTGAAAGAGTATAGACACACATTATAGTGTGTTATAAAAAAACACAGACACACTATAATGTGTGTCAATCTGTACACCAATTTCTTTGAATGACATGGGGGTGTTAAACAAATATTTGAGATCACACAACTTTAATGCATACATATGTTTTTTAATCGGGGCCAGAAGTTTTGCAGTGTCTAGGATTTTATTGCCAATTTGAGCATGCAAATGAATTTTTAATTCCTAATGAATATTGCTTCTCTCCAAAAATGCACACAAATACTTTAGTGTTTCTTTTTCCACTTAAGTTTTGGTCACTGAAACATAGTGAAAGGAATAGTGCATTTAGGAAGACAGGACTATCTCTTCCAGTGCCTTAAAAGGAATATTTCAGCCACATATGTGATTTCAAAAGCACATTCTTGTTGTGAATATCAGAATCATAGAATCAGATAATTATTGGGGTTAGAAAGAACCTTTGGAAATCATCTACTCCAACTCCCCTGCCAAGGCAGGGTCACTAGAGCATGTTACACAGGGACATGTCCAGGCAGATTTTGAATTGACACACTGCTGCCTCATTGTCAACTTGTCATCCACCAGTACTTCAAGGTCCTTCTCAGCTGAACTGCCCTAGTAGGTCAGCCCCCAACTTGTACTGGTACTTCGGGTTCTTCCTCTCCAGGTGCAGAACCTTACACTTGCTCTGGTTGAATATCATTGGGTTTCTCTCCATCCAGTTCTCCAGCCTATCAAGGTCCCACTGAATAGCAGCACAGTGTTCAGGTGTACCAGCCACTCCCCCCTGCTTCATGTCTTCAGCACACTTGCTGAGGGTACAGTCCATCCGTGCAATCAGGTCATTGATAAACAGGTTAAATAAGACTGGACTCAGTACTGATCCCTGGGGAACACTACTGATTGCAGGTCTCATACTGGATCCTACTCTGCTGATCATGACCCTCTGAATTCTGCCCATTCAGCCAGTTTTTGATCCACTTAACTGTCCATTCATCTAATCCACATTTCCTAAACTTACCTATGACAATGTTATGGGAGACAGTCTCAAAACCCTTGCTGAAGTCAAGGTAGATAACATCCACTTTTCTCCCCTCATCAACTCATCCTGCCATGTCACCATAGAATACTATCAGATTGGTCAAGCAAGATTTACCCTCGGTGAATCCATGCTGACTATTCCTGATGACCTTCTCTTCTTCTACATGCTTGGTGATAAACTCCAGAATGACCTCTTCCATTCTTAAGGAAACCTAAGACAGTTTCCTAGAATTCATGATTTGATCAGTATCATTTGGAGTTTTTCTTATCAGAATTTCAATTGAAGATAGGAAAAAGCTTTTGGTTTTGTAATGCAGTTGTGAATATGTAAAAGATTTATACTTTTTGCGATAAGTTTCATGGAATCATAGAACCATAGAACTTCCCAAGTTGAAAGATCATCTGGTCCAATCTGTCATGGGAAAGGGAGCCTAGATGCGATTACCTAACACCTTGTCCAATTACATCTAGAAAATCTCCAGTGACAGGGACTCTACCACATACATGGGGAGATTATTCTAGTAACTGATTAGTCTCAGTGTAGAAAATCTATTTCTTATATCAAGATGAAACCTACTGGTGCAAGTTGTACCAGTTACCCATTGTCTTTTACATGTGGCTTCTTAAGAGGTTAGATTCACAGTTCTCCTTGTAGCTGTCCTTTAAGTACTGGAATACCATGATGGAATCCCTCCTGAGCATCCTCTTCTCCAGGGAGAAAAGACCTAACTCCTTCAATCTTTCTATATAGTATAGGTTCTTTAGCTCTTTGACCATCTTCCTGCTCCTCCTTTGATACTGTCTATGTCTTTTTTCAGACTGTGAGCCCCAGAGCTGAATACTACTCTATGTGTGGTCTGACAAGTGCTAAGAAGAGTTGGGTGATCACATTTCCATTTCTGCTAGTAATGCCCCTACAGATGCATCTCAGGATCCAACTTCCCTTGGTTGCTGTAGTGGTCCTCCGATTACTCATGCTCAGTCTGTTGTCCACCAGGACCCTGGTATCCTCTCAGCAAGGCTGCTCCCCAGGCAGACAGATCATAGCTCTTTGTTTATGTTGTTCAAGATACAGGACTTTGCATTTGTCTTTGCTAAACTTTACATATAGGTTCTGCTGGCCCACTCTTCCAGCCTGTCCAGGTGTCTCTGAAATGTGGATTGCCCTTCTGATGTGTTTAACTAGTGACTTGCTTTAGTGTCAGCAGCAAACTTGGTGAGGGTGCTTTCAGTCCCATCATCTAGATCCTTTATGAAAATGCAGAATGGCATGGGGGCTAGTAATAATCTGTGAGGACTCCACTTGTGACATGCTGCCAGCCTGAGTAAAAACCATTGATTAAAAGCCTGCAGCCTGTGCGATAATTTCCTACCCATTTCACAGACCACACATTCCATATGTATCTTGACAGTTTGTCCAGGAAAATGCTGTGGGAAACAGTGTTGAATATTTTTGGAAGTCCAGGTGAACAACATCCACTTCTTTCTCCATGTCAACAGAAGTTATTTTGTTGTAGAAGGTGATGTTAGTCTGGCATGTTTTGTCTTTGGTAAATCCATGTTGGCTTTTCCTAATCACCTGTGTCATTTGATTTCTAAAAGTTTATATTTATCTGTAATGTTTTGTCACAACAGAGAATAAAAACCTTCAGAATGTAAAAGAAAAAGTATAGTAGGAGTACATCTTTCATTCAACATATATTTTTTAAGGCATAAAGAACTTGGAAGATTTCCATAATGAAAATTTTGCACATTTTCTCTGTGTTAAAGATGATTTTCAAATTAGCAAAAAGAAGTAGTGATTAGTATTTGGTTTGTTTAGAGTGTTCTCAAACTACAAATAATATGTTACAAACAAACTTCAATAAAGGGCAGAGAAGTTCTGCAAGTATCTGCAAGCTACTCTACAGTTGGTGATGGCATACAGCTGACTTGGCCACTTGGCAACTGTTTTCAAAATAATAACCAATGTTTTCTAGAACATTGTATATGGTAATGAAAGAGATAAGAGCTATGTTCCTGCTTCTGGTTCCTCAAGATGCCTTATTGCAGCTCTTCCTTATAACCTGGACATCTCCAAGCACAGGGATTTTCATGTGTGGTGGGGCACAGGGTTTTTGGGCATGATAATAATCAGTATTACGATAGCTAAGTTCCCTGATGAAGCTAGCAGCTCTGACAACAGCTGAATTTTAAGTCTAACAGGACTGTAACATTAACCTTCAGTGTGTGAGCTGTAGTGACTACTTGGATGTTTTATATAATGTGGAGAGGAGCAGGGGTTTGTGATTTTCTGTACTTGCTTTTTCCCACATGAAGTAGTTTGGTTGGAAGGGTGCTTAAAGATCATCTAGTTCCAACCCCTTGCCATTGGCAGGGACACCTTCCACTAGACCAGATTGCATAAAGCCCCATACAAACTGGCCTTACACACTTGCAGGGATAGAGCAGCCACAGCTTCTCTGGGCAGCCTGAGCAGTGCCTCACCACCCTCACAGTAGAATCATAGAACCATAGAATAGTTAGGGTTGGAAAGGACCTTAAGATCATCTAGTTCCAACCCCCCTGCCATGGACAGGGACACCTCACACTAAACCATATCACCCAAGGCTTCATCCAACCTGGCCTTGAACACCACCAGGGATGGAGCATTCACTACCTCCCTGGGCAACCCATTCCAGTACCTCACCACCCTCACAGTAAAGAGTTTCCTCCTTATATCCAATCTAAACCTCGGCTGTTTAAGTTTCAACCCGCTACCCCTTGTCCTATCATTACAGTCCCTAATGAATAGTCCCTCTCCAGCATCCCTGTAGGCCCCCTTCAGATACTGGAAGGCTGCTACGAGGTCTCCACACAGCCCCAACTTTCTCAGCCTGTCTTCATATGGGAGGTGCTCCAGTCCCCTGATCATACTCGTGGCTCTCCTCTGGACTTCTTCTAACACTTCCATGTCCTTTTTATGTTGAGAGCACCAGAACTGCACACAATACTCTAAGTGAGGTCTCACAAGAGCAGAATAGAGGGGCAGGATCACCTCCTTTGACCTGCTGGTCATGCTCCTTTGGATGCAGCCTAGGATACGGTTGGCTTTCTGGGCTGTAAGCGCACACTGAAGCTGGCTCATGTTAATTTTCTCATTGAGCAACACCCCCAAGTCCTTCTCTGCAGGGCTGCTCTGAATCTCTTCTCTGCCCAACCTGTAACTGTGCCCGGGACTGTTCTGACCCAGGTGCAGGACCTTGCACTTGTCATGGTTAAACCTCATGAGGTTGGCATCAGCCCACCTCACAAGTGTGTCTTCTTCCTAGTATCTAATCTAAATCTAGCATCTTCTAGTTTAAAAACATCACCCATTCTCCTATCACCACATGCTATTCTAAAAAGTACCTTTCCAGCTTTCTTATAGGCCCCCTTTATGTACTGGAAGGCTGCTAAAAGAGCTCCCTGGAGCCTTCACTTCGCTGGGATGAACAAGCTCAATTCTCTCAATCTGTCTTCATAGCAGAGGTGCTCCATCCCTTTGACCATCTTCGTGGCTCTCCTCTGGACTCACTCAAGCAGGTCCATGTCCCTTTTGTGTTGGGGGCCACAGACCTGAAAGCAGTACTGCAAGGTGGGTTCTGATGAGCTCCACCCCTGGCAGTGTTCAAGGCCAGGCTGGATGAAGCCTAGGGTGACAAGGTTTAGTGTGAGGTGTCTCTGCCCATGTCAGGGGGGTTGGAACTAGATGATCTTAAGGTCCCTTCCAACCCTAACCGTTCTATGAGAGCAAAGCTGAGAGGGAAAATAACCTCCCTTAACCTGTTGGTTACACTTCTTTTGATACAACCAGGATACAGTTGGTTTTCTGGGCTGCAAGTGCACATATTGAGCTTCTTGTCAACCATCACCCCCAAGTCCTTCTCTTCAGGACTGCTTTTAATGCATTCTCTGTCCAGCCAGCCTGTGCAGGACCTTGCACTTAGCCTTTTTGAACTGCATGAAATTCACATAGGTCTACCTCTCCAGCCTTCAAAGGGCCTTCTGGACGGAATCACTTCCTTCCAGTTCACTGACCCTGCTATGCAGGTTGGTGTCACTGACAAACTTGCTGAGGGTACACGCAATCCCACCATCCATGGTGCTGATGAAGATGTTAAACAGTGCTAGTCCTAACACGGACCTCTAAAGAATACCACTTGTCATTTGTCTCCACTTGGGCATTGGACCATTGACTGCAACTCTTTCAGTGTTGGTTCAAGGATCATCTGAGCGTGACCACCCAGCCAATTCCATGTTCACTGAGTGGTCCATCCATCAAAGCCATGCTTCTTCATTTTTAAGATAAACATGCCATGCAGAAGAACATCAAATGCTTTGCATAACTCCAGGTAGATGGTGTCAGTTGCTTTTTCATTATCCACCAATGCTGTAACCCCATCACAGAAGGTCATCAAATTGGTCAGGCATGTTTTGCCCTTAGTGTAGCCATGTTGGCTGTCAATAATAGAATCATAGAACCATAGAATAGTTAGGGTTGGAAAGGACCTTAAGATCATCTAGTTCCAACCCCCCTGCCATGGACAGGGACACCTCACACTAAACCATATCACCCAAGGCTTCATCCAACCTGGCCTTGAACACCACCAGGGATGGAGCATTCACAACTTCCTGGGCAACCCATTCCAGTATCTCACCATCGTCACAGTAAAGTATTTCTTCCTTATATCCAATCTAAACCTCGGCTGTTTAAGTTTCAACCCGTTACCCCTTGTCCTATCATTACAGTCCCTCACTGGCATCCCTGTAGGCCCCCTTCAGATACTGGAAGGCTGCTATGAGGTCTTCACACAGCCTTCCCTTCTCCAGGCTGAACAGCCCCAACTTTCTCAGCCTGTCTTCATATGGGAGGTGCTCCAGTCCCCTGATCATCCTTGTGGCCCTCCTCTGGACTTGTTCTAACAGTACCATGTCCTTTTTATGTTGAGGACACCAGAACTGCACACAATACTCCAAGTGAGGTCTCACAAGAGCAGAATAGAGGGGCAGGATCACCTCCTTTGACCTGCTGGTCACGCTTCCTTTGATGCAGCCCAGAATATAGTCAGCTTTCTGGGCTGTAAGAGCACACTGAAGCTGGCTCATGTTCACCACATGCTCACCACATCACATCAGCTGCTCTTATGTGAACTTTCTGCTGCTGGCATGTCTCAGTGCTCCCCTTAGGTTTCCCCAGCTTAGGAAACTGCCATTATGAGCAGAGCAGGCTTGACTTGGGGAAAGTCAATTTAATATATTCTCGATTAAAAACAGAGCAGGATAGCGAGAAACAAAAAGAAAACTAAACCCACCTTCCTCCTACTCTGCACAGTCAGGCTTAACTTCAGTCCTTCATTCCCTACTCTACTACCTCCCTCTGCCCCCTAGTGGTACACGAGAGATGAGGAATGGGATCTGCAGTAAGCCCGTAACGGTTCCTGTCTTCTGTTCTTTCCTCCGTATGTTTCTCTGCTCCTTCCAACACACTGCAGTCCTTCATAAACTATTCCATGTGAGTCTTTCCCACAGGCTGCAAGCAGTGTTACAGCATGAGTCCTTTCCATGGGGTCCTTCAGGATAAATCTGCTCCCTGAGTCCCCTGCAGATCACAGCTCCTGCCTGAAAAATCTGCTCTTCTGTGGGGTCTCCATGGTCTGGAGCTTTTCTTTAGGGCATGTTCGTTTCCTGCATGCAGTGTAGTGTCCTACACAGGCTGCAGGGTGGGTACGTATTCTGATATAGTCCTACATAGGCTTCAGGAGAACAATGTGCTCCACCACAGTCTTCTCTGTGGGCTCCATGGCCTGCAGGGAGATCTCTGCTCTGGCACCTGCTAACACCTTCTCCCTGACTTCTCTGGTCTTGCTGTCTGCAGAACTATTTATCTCATGTTATTTCTCTCTTCTCTGTCTCTTAGCTGCCATGCAGCATTTTTTTACCCTTTCTTAAATATGTTTTCACAAAGGCACCACCATCTTGACTGCAGGGCTCAGCTGTAACCTGTGGTGTGTCCTCTGGAGCTGGCTGTAACCAGTTGTACCCAGCACACCTCTCCCCTGCAGCACATGCCCTACTTCCCCAAAACCTTGGCACTGACACCCAATAAATGTATGCTCACATGTGATGCAATATTACAAAAATTATCTGTAAACATACTGTAAAGCAATCAAAATAAATGGAATACTTAAGAACTATATTTAAACATTGGACTTTTCTGGCATTACATGTGTTTTATTTGCTGGATTGAACTACAAAAGCATATCTTACTGCATATCCCAGAGAACCCAGCTTCCCTACATACTACATACCACCCTAAATATTTAGCTATGCTTTTTGAAGCTAATTCTAATGGTTTTCAGTGTTTTGCTAGCCTGAAAAGAAGTGTACTGAATATTTGCCATTTCTGAGAGAGTTTATCGTAGAACAGTTATACTAGTTATTAAATTGTGAATATGTAGCAATTATGGTTGTGCTTCATATCAGCAAGGTGGTACTTTGTGCAAACATAGTTTTCAGCAGTGGAGTTTTGTCATTAATACTTCTTTCTCAAAAGGCCAAGGTGACATGCTGACCAAGGTCAACTTGAGCTTCCTAGTTTCTGTAGCACTTAAGGCTAGCCCAGACCAATGATAATTGCAAATGAGTCTGAATGTCCAACAGAAGATCCTTTAGGCAATGAATTTTGATTGTTCTGCTCATAAGAGACTGCAAACTATATGAAAAGAGGAACTTTAAATGTCCCTTGATCCTATTAGAGGGTCATTATTCTGGGTCACGAATGCGTTGCAGTGGTGATGTACTATAATAAATGCTGACAACTAGAAAGTACCAGTTAAGGAGAGAGGCAAGCAACAGCCAGTGTTTTACACTAAATGATTAATTTACAAAGTAGTACAGGACAATTATTGTAATAGAAAGTTGAAAAATACATAAAGATAAGGCTACCTTTTTGTTCACAACTTCTATGTAAGTTTAGTCCTTCACTTAAAAGAAAGAAACTTCTGTAGAATTTTGGCTAAGTATATTTGGTCTTGCATATCTTTTGGTGAAGGAGCTACCATAAGGCTCAAGAACTGTTAGCTGTTTTCAGACAATATCTGTGCCTTCCTTTCCAATGTTTCTATTTTATATAAAGAAGTATTTTTCCTTTTATTATACTAATGTCCCACTGTGTTTAATGTTTCTTAGAAAGTGGCTTTAGGTAGAGTACTGCCAAATCAGACTGAATGTGCTTCAGAGACACTCTGTAACATCACATCTCAAGTAGATAAGGAAGGTAAAGCAAGTTATAGCCAATGGTATGGTAGTGGTATCATCCGTTTCATCATAGGATACCTACAAACACATTTTAAATGTAGAACTCTTTTTAAAAGACAGCACAGCTATCCATGCTAATATTTTGTCTCATGGTATTTTAACCTATTATGCTTCTTAGAGCATATTCTAATTTAGTGACAATATTCTGAATTCTATTTTGGAAACGTTCCTTATGGTCTACTATATGCTAAGGGAAAAATCAGACAAATTAGAAGCAGACCAAATAATGGTCTTTTCACTACTAAACCAAACCAGCAAAATTTTGGTATTAGAACTAGCAGTTGAATGAAAGTCTGTTCTGATTGCAGAACCACTGAAACATTGTTTCTAGTTATACTGACAGCCAGTATTGATATAAGGATCTTTAGCACCTGTAAACAAAAAGATGCACAACTATTTCCTTATCGGAGTGGATGAAATCAGAAAATAGCCTGTTTTCCTCTCAGGCCTGGAAGTAGAGCTCAAGTGTGATTCCAGTGATGCCTGTCATTTTAGCTGACATATGGCCTAAGGAACTATATATATATAAAAAAAAAAAAACACCAACCCCGAAAAACCAAACAACAAACTAAACACCTTTAGTATTATGAATCAATATTTGGTTATTTTTTAACTCCGATTGACATCAACAGCGTAACTTGTATGTGAAGCTCTAAGCTGGGCTTTGAGAAGAACCAAGATTTGTCTCCTGTTTTATCTTGCTATGTCACACTGAGATGTAGCTTCAGTTCTATTATCTAGTTCATTGTGAAAGGGTCTCCAGTTAGAATCTCAGGTACCATATGCATTTGCTTAAAGACTTTTCTTGAGATAGCTTGATAATTCTTCTAAAGTGTTAGTTTGAAGGATACCAAGTAGTATCATACTTGTCATCTTGAATAAAACAACCCAGAAAATTTGTTTTCCTTATTAAATCTAATAAATGATGCTGTAGAGGTATATAGCAAGTGCACTTTTAGAGCTCATGGCAAATGCAACAAGATTACCAGGTGTCATCAAAAAATAACATATGCAAATGGGAGCAATCACTATCCTAAGAGGAGATCTTTACAAATCTTGTTTACTGTGGATACGGACACAGATATCAATAAATTGTGATGCCTACTGAACTGGAGAGAGAAAACCTATGACTATTTGCTGGAAGAACCCTAAATGTGTTCCTTGAATACAATGAGAAAAAGTTCATAATGTATTTTTGAGGATTCGTAAGTTTGTTTTCCCCAACCTAGATATAGCCTTGAACAGAAACATTCTCTTGGTATTTCAGGATGTCCTAGATATTGATGAAAATGTGAATTGTCTGGATAGATAGAAAAAAAAAACTATGCAGAGGAACAGTCAACTTCAGTAGTGTCTGTATGTTACAGTTTGGCTGTGAGTAGAAGCACTGGAGTAAATAAGGAAAGAATGACAAACTATCACAAATTTTTATGTTTCCTGGTGATTATTTTACTGATCTTTTTTAGAAGAAAGTCATGCATTTTGGAAAACCTTTCCTTTTATTTCTTTCTTGTGACAGTATGAGAGGAAGCAGCAGAAAAATTCATTTCAATTTCCAACTTAAACTCAGATTTACAGATACAAAAAGGGAATCAAAAATCAGATGAGGGAGAGAACTGTATAGGTAACATATGCTCTTTTCCCCAGCTGCCTCATTCTCTGTTCTTCCCCACAGATGTTTTATTTTCTTTTCAACTAACATCTGTGAAAAAAATGAACATTACAAAATTGCACATATTCTCCCTCCTGTAATTCAAGCACTAGGAAAATACACAGAAGGGTATTCAAAAAATCAAGTCAATGGACCTCGATTTGAATTTAATCAATATTAGTGTCTGGTTTACAATGACTAGAGGCTTCAACACTTAGAATAAAAACTAAAATAAAAATATACAGGGGTGGAAAAAATAGCTGGTGAACATGTTGCTATATTGTTGATATTGTTGAGCACTATATATATATATATATATATATATATATATATACATATATATATATATGGGGTTTTATATGTTTACTCCGCATTTTTTTTTTGAGAGAATTCAGTCTCTGGTGCTAGGTTTTTTGTCCAGCAATAATATTTTGATACTGGAGCAAACTTGATCTGGAACACTGGAGAGCATCAACTGCACAGATCCTCAACACCCATATCCATAAAGAATAGACTAATATAATTTAAAGACCCATTTTGGCAACCTCTCCTCCCTTTCCTCCTTCAACCCTTTTCATTCAGGAAATTCTGGACAGGAACATACAGTGCAGATACAGTAAGTTCAGTGCATCCATAATGCATCAGTCCTACTGTTTATTTGATATATTATTGCGTTGTGCATGCAAAGTCAAACAGATCCATAATATGTGATATTTACTGCAAACTTGCTGGCATCTGTGCCTTCCCAGAAAGTTGCTGCTTCATGTAGCAAATGAATATAATGTTTCCAACAGGAAAAGAGGATGCAGTCATTATCTCCCAAGTGATCAACCAATATTAAGACAGAAAATCTCTCTTGATTTTCAGTAGAGCAAAAGCCCATGATGAGATGGTCTTTACAAAGTAGTGCTCAACAGAAAGATCCTTTTAAATAAAACTACAGTCATGCCTTCTGTGAAACTAGCAGTTGAATTAGTGCAATTGACCTCTGAGTGCTTAGGGTAACTGCATGAGCGTAAGGATCATTTCACTTCAATTTTGTATTTACTTTCACTTTTTATTCAGTAACTTTGTGCTACAGACTATGTAGGACTAAATGTTGCAGCTATCTCTGAGTGACCTATGTCAACAGCAACTCATATTATTCTTGACCCCCTGCAAGGCTGCAGCTGCATGCTGAAGTCTAACCTTATTTATTTGGGGGGTTTGTGCTTAAAAGGATTATTAGTGGGTAGAAAGTATCAAGCATATCTAACAGTAAAGATGAAATGTGGAAGAGATCCTGTATCTAGTCATATAAACCACACATTCAAGTCCCTTTTTCCTTGTATGGTATATTTTTGTTGTTGAATTGCAATAAATGGTAACCTATAACCTCATGCAACCTGCATTCTCTTTTTCCTCATTTTCTGTTATTGTCAGTTCCTGATTACTATTTCTATAAAACACATTAGCTGGGAGACAGCATAGAAAGCAGACATCAGAATGGACATCTTTCAATATGTACATCTCTCATCTTTCACTATTCAATCACAGACATTCAGCTAGTGCAAATGCTCTCCAGGTACTGAACATGAAGGCATTGACTCCTCTTTAGCTTTCTTTCTCTACATCGTTCGTAAGATCCTATCAACAAATGTGTCAGTGCAATTCATCACACATCCTTGTTGTCCTATCTTGGTGATGCCTGCTTTCTCTAGGGTACTGCTTCAGGCTATCTCTTTCAGCCTTGTAGAAAAATACCCCCCCCCCCCCCCAAAAAAAAAAATCTTTTCTCAAACAATAAGGGAGGTAACAGCATAAAGGAGTCTGCTAATGACCAAACCTTTCTGTCAGTCCACTTCCCACAGGCTGCTCAGGGTCTGAAATGTAAAGATAGCTAACAGATATGTGCAAGCCAATGCTGGTGCTATGGTTATTGCTTTGCCCAGTACCTCCTTTGCCTGGTACCTGTCCTGAAGAATGACTGCCTTAAGGTAAGCATAATGGTTACCGACCTGCGAATGACAATCTCATGATGGGGCAAGGCACATTGCTTCATCTCTCTGGCTTCATTGTCATTGACAAAGAAAACAGGGCAGGTAGAAACAGAGAGTATTTACCGTTCTGACTGTCCCCAGGCACTCTAACTCCCTTTCTAGTCTTAAGAATTAATTTGCTAGTGAGCTTGGGCTATCCAGTGATGTTGACAGTGAAACTGCTGAGAAGGAGGAATACATTTATTTCATGAGCATCAGAGAAATGTTCTGACTGTTCTGTCTCAGTACTCAAACAGTATTCTGTGCATGAATACTAAGTAATCTTTCCTTTAAAACCTAGTACCTTTGCATCAGCCATTTAGGTGCACATGACACAGCTGATCCATCTGTAGTTCAGAACATTACTACAGGGCATTTGTACCATGAAGAATTAATTTGTGGCAGGATCCATTAGAGTCTAAAGCAATACTTCAAATAAGTTACATTATTATTTTTTCTCTCCTCTGCTTTTATCTTCTCTCCAACCAATCCTCATGCTTCAGGGCATATGCTGATTACCAGCTGGGCAAAGGAAAAAAAAAAAAGATTCCCAGTTGTGTAGATTTATATGATTAGATGAATTGTGAAATTGTGCAGCTCCTCTGAAATATCCAGCAGAACTACGAAGAGGATGCTAGATTAGATAAACTGCTGATTTGCAAATCCTCTGGAATGGATTCTAATGCTCACAATAATTTACTCTTGGCATTAGAACAACTTGTCTGGATCTAACAGAAATAACTGGAAGTTTGTCTTTGGGTTCTTTGCCCTTTTTTTTTCTGTTAATTAGGCAGTCATCTGTTGGTTTCCTCCAAGTTATTTAGATGGAGTAGGCAGCCTGATGATTGTCAGCACAACTTTTCAGCCTGTGATCTTTGGCCACACAGAAAAGCTGGCAGGAGACAGCAGTGGTAGCCTGAATCTATTCATTGATTTTGAAGGACTTTGGATCTGACCAGTGGGTAAGGGTTTGTCAGGATCCTAACTTAACTGATGTGTACCATCATAAAAGGCTTCATCACTGGAGGGCAGTGGATGAGTCCCTAGCTTGGTGTACTGGAGAGTGATGCAGATGTGATATTCTTCCTTTCAAGCAGTGGTTACAAGCTGCTTGCACAAGCCTCAGTGCTTCTTCAAGATTCAGTATAAAGTAGGACAGAATTTTCCCCATCCTATTATTCTTTTCCTATTTTTATGAAAAGAAAATAAAACAAACCAGCAACATTCATGAAAAAGACGAAATTATGGTGTGTATTTGTTTGAGAGAGCATGAAACAAATAAAAGTCTGTCAATTTATCTCTGCTGCCATGCTGCTTCATAATCTATTAATGGCAAATCCTTCCATGCCAGCTGCCTGCCTCCTAACCCTGTTTCACATGGGATATGTTTTGAGAATAGAGAGCTTTCCTTTACGCTGCTTTTCAGTCAGTATTTTATGTGGCATTGCCAGTTAAATTATTCCCCAATGAGACATGATAGCACTGGTACATTTCAGAATAAACATGCGAACTGAATTTTGATGGGTAAACCTGCCAACAGTAAATCACTTTTGGATACCTTCAGGTGCAAACAAACTAATATTTCAGCTCTGGAGCACTTCTTTTTTGGTCCATGTGGGCCTGAGTAAAATGCCTTATGAGTAATGTTTTTTTCGGTGAAGTATGTGTAATTCCCCCAAATATAGTCTTCCAGCAGTGCAACAATATCTCTTTAAGCAATTAATCTGCTATCAACAGTGATGCAGACCACTTCTTTGGAAATACTGAAACCTTGTTAGAATTAATATATGCAAATATCTAAGTGAAATACTTAAATGTCTGAATTAAGCATGTGTATATTTATGTATCCACAACATGGGTATAATGATTATGCCTCTGTAAACCCACAGTGTTTGGTAGGTTCTGTCTCTGGTGAATACTGTATATTATTCCTGTTACCATGTTCCACTGGCATCAAAGCAGAACCATCTCACACATCCCTTAAAGTCAAAAGCATAATTTCACTTGCTGAATGACAAGAGAATCAAATAGCAATATTCTGCTCAAGCTTGGCCTGGCGTAGTCTGGTCAAAATCATCTGAGAGAAGACAGGTTGCTGCACAGATAAAGTCAGGTTTAGACTTTGCAGGAGCTCCAAAGGAATTCTGCCTGAAAAACTTTTGGAACTCTCAGATTCAGCATCCTCCGCACATATTGGCAAGTGCTGTCCACTTTATTGACGTCTCAGTCCTCTATAAGGCCCCAGTGGAAAAAATGGTATCAAGCATTGTTGCAGTTCTGCCTCTCTCATTTAGAGAAAGCCACCCAAAAATGGTGGTGCATTTAGTTAATGCTCTACCATAAACAGGCAGAATAAGCGCACCTTTTCCATTCTGGCATTTTCCTATGAAGGCCATATCCTTTAGCAGAAATGCCCATTCAGAAAGTAATTGACAGACAAATATAATTGCCTTATGTACTGTGGGATGCGGCTGAAGTTATGGTGTTGACAAGGGCCATGTTTAAGGCTTTATTGGATGACTTACCATCCCAGACTTGAAACTATGTCGGCTGTGTGAACAAAACTATCAAAGCTGCTTGCTATTTCTGTAACAGCAGGAAGTGCTTTATGTATTACAACAAAGCTGCTGAGGGACAAATGCAGATCTCCTGTACAAAGATGTAAAATACTCCCATGCTGATCACTCAAATATGTTTACAGTTATCTGATTTCCTTAAGGCTTACCAAGTTTCTAAAATAAATGAGACAAAGTGGTTGCAGAGTTTATGGTTATGGTTTCCTTGTATCTGTTGGTAATTGTTTTCCCTGAAATGAGAAAAACTGTCTGAAAGGCCCACCAATAATCTTTTCTTTCTTCTCCAATTTATACATTGTTCTGTTTGCAATAGAACTTTTTTTTTTTTATAAAGAAATTATTTTGGCAAATTCCACAGGGGTCTGCATGTAAAAATACTCAGAGAAATATTAGCACCTTTATTTGGAGCAATAATCTTTTATTTATTGGTGCTTGACCTAGCTGACAAATGGCAAGAAATGTTAATGGGGCATTATCAAAAATATACACAAACTTTCTGGATTTCAGATGACTGGTTTGTTATGTACTTAATATAACTAACAGCACTACGCAATACCTACTGTCAAATTTTTCTTTTTAAGTTAACCATTATAAATTTCACAAAAATTACTCCAAAGCAAAAAACAAATTTTAATTTTGACAAAATTAAAAAATACTTTAAGAATGCAAGTAAATTAATTCACTCAAACTCTATACATTGTTCTTCCGCATTTATTCTCCAGTTATGTTCTAGTTGATATTAATTATTTACATTTCTGTAGTTATCTATTCAACATTTCATAGTTTTTGCTCTTGTGGCTCCACTTTTTCAACGGATAGGTAAAAGACACACGTTTACTTTATATTTTATTGGTGCTGATCTGGCCTACTGATACAGCTCTGCTGGTAAATAGGAAATGTTACCATACACCTAATGTGATGCAGCTTCCCTGTGAACATGTGCCCTGTAAAGTGTGGTCACTGAATTAGTCTCTGGCAGTACCTTAGAAGTTACTGATGTCTTAGAAGAGATGATTGTTAATTTTGATGCCTTAATTCAGTAGTGTTGAATACTTAATATAAATACTAGATCTTTCTCTCAAAAAAAAAGTTAATTAATCATCAAGTTTGAAGTGCTGTTAGAGAAAGCATATTGAAAAAGAAAATATAGAGGAAAAGTAGTTCAATTAAAAGCTCTCTTTCTGCCTATTCAGTTAATATAAATCTCTTGGGATATTATTTTACTAATCTTCTAGCAATCACAAGGCTAGACAGCCTAAGCAAGTTTTGAATTATTAATTTAGTTACAATGTAAACAAAAAAAAAGAAGAGGGAGATAACAAAAATCATCTCATGGATATTTTCTTACATTATAAAGCAATATATTTGTCTGGCTGTCTTTCTTTTTTTCTTGGTTACCTTCATGCACACTCCATCAAGTGAAAACTAGAAATAATGTTTAAATCACAAATATGTTTGACTTAAAAATCTAATATTTTACACCCATCTTCTCTCAGAACATAAATAATGCCTACTATCAGAAAAACAACTGACAGCTTCAATACTGTATAAATTGGGAATGGTCATAAATGTTCTACAAAGAGTATCTGCTGCAAAATCTTATTTCTCTGTTTGGTGCCATAATGTACGAAAGTTTCAAGTAGCATTTAAGTAAATCTGGAAGTGCTCAAACAGAAACAGAGAGAGACAGAAATCATCAGATACTTGCCAAGCTCTGCTACAAAATGAGGTTGCGAAATTGCTATAATTGAAGCCAAGCAAGGCCAGACTTGACATCTGTCTATTAAGGATCAATTAGGAATAATTAAATCATGATGCATTGCAAAGTAGGTTAACTCTTCCAACCAGGTGATAATAACATCCTTTCCCCTTTAGCCTACACAGCCAATATTGGGGCTCTGTTTTCATTAGGAGAGCAAATGGTTTATAAGTGCCTGGAATATTTTATTAGTCATGTTTATTTACAGAGAGTGCATCCAGTCCTGTTGGTTTGAATAAGGTTGAAATAAACTATGGCAGGCAGTTTTCTTGCAAGCAAATCTCCAAGCCTACCTTTTAAGCACGTTTCTTTTCCACAAGGCAATAACACATGCTTTCCTTCTACCTGCTGCCATGGCCAGACCCAGTTATCTTTTGATTTTCAGATGTGTTGAACACCCTCAGATGAACATACTCTCTCTCCTGCATATACAGTTTGCCAGCTATTCTCCACCGTGCAACTCTAGGCAACAAAATATCCTTGTATCAAACAGCAGAATACTGTCCAAAGACATTGAAGCTGGTGTCTCGTCATGTATGCTAAGTGACTGTACAAAGTTGCGCTGACAGCACACTATTCACTAAACCTTCCAGCAACCCCAGTGTGGGTGTCTATTTTCAGTGCTTCAGCTGATGGGGCTGCTGGCTTATGCAAAACTGATACCTCTCTCTTACTCCGTGATCATCAGTCCATGCCTGTGTCATGCACCTCTTTTTTTTTTGGCTACATTTTAAAAGGCATTTCCCTTTCCTTCCACTTTCCATTGGATTTCCCAACAAATTGATTACATTAATTACACTTTTACGTACCAAGTAATTTTTTCTTTTCTTTTTTTTTTTTTTTTTTTTTTTTCTTGTGGTGGTGTGCCACAGGAGGTGGGCAGAGAGGGAAAAGATGTGCTTTTTGACCAAACAACCTGAGGTGGTAGATGCTCTACAGATCTTAGTGAAGGAGGAGGGTTGGGAGGAAGACGGAATGTTGTCAAAGATGTTAACTGGAAAAATCACCTTTATAATTAGAAATATTTTCACAATATTCAGTTGATGAACTGTGAGTGCTGGGAAGAGAACTGATGTAGAAAAGTTTAACAGGCAGATTGTTTATTTGGAAGTCTGGACTAGTGGATAGGTAAACTCTGGGCAAAGAGCACCCTTTCTCTTTCTTTCTCCCCCCTTCCACCCCTGAGTTTTCTATTTAAAGTACAAGCCATAATAGGTCTCTGTTCTTTACACTTTTAGCAATATCCTAACTTCCATGAACATACATAAAATGCACAAAGGAATCTTCACATGATGAGCAGCTGGGACTCATAAATGCTAAAAACAAAAACAAACAAACAAACAAAAAAAGGCATTATAAAAATCTTATATTATCTAAAGTATTGTATACAGTTAATTATAAAAGTAATTCTGTATTTTTTATTTGAAGTACTGTTTAAAGATGATTATTTAAATGCTTTTTAAAGTACACTCATTCTATCAAAAATTAGGGGAAACTTGTGCAAACACCTTTGCATATGAATATTTGTATTGAAAAGGATTCCATGTATGTGAACTTACCTTCATGAATAAGTGTTTTCCAAATCAGATCAGGAGAGATAAGTGCAAAGTAGTTCCTCATGCACAAAACACAGGCTGATCGATTGGTTGAACAGTTCCTGAGAATCAGCCTTCCTCAAAAGCCTTGGAGTGTTCTTTTGTACTGTAAAACGTTATACAATATGTGTTCTGTCTGAGTGAGTTTAATAAGCTGCTATTGTTCTGTAAAACAGAAACAAATAAAGAAGATAAAGAAAAACAATGCAATAAAATAAAAATTGAAATAAAAGAGAAATCAAGAATTGCTGTCCACAGGCAGGACTGTGGATATCAAGCATACCAGTGATTCAGTCAATTACTTTTTTTTGTATTAAATAACTATTATTTAAATTTCACAGGTTGGGAAGATGAAGCAATGTTGCATGTATTCCTTCAGAATTGTAGAATGAGTCTAAAACTGGACAGCATGCTGCCTGTCAATGTTACAAGGTAAAGGCTGTTATTAAGGGAGGGAACATTGCAGAAACAAAGTTGCTTTGCTTTGGTTTTCTTTGGAGTAGCAGGGAGTGGGTGGAAGCTATATAATGCTCTGAATATATTCTTCATTGATGTAATCTTGGGAAAACATGCTTGTTCAAACCAGCAGCTAATGTGTATATTAAAAGCAAAGGATGAGGGGGTTGAACAGTGTTTGTTCCCTAACACTTAGATTTTTGCAAACACTGAACCCATGCCTAAGGTACAGGTCTATACATTATTTTATTAAAAAAAAAATCTTTCTGATTAAGGTACACATTGTGCTAGAACCTTGCTGAAATTGCAGTGCCCTACATTGTGCTGAAGACAGTAGAAGATTGAACTTCTGTTATAATACATAGAGAAGTGAGCATTAAGCAAATTTGTAAAAACATATAAATTGTTATTTCTGTCCAGATATTAATTTCAGTAACAGTATGGCTAAGGATCATTCTGTCATCTTTCTGTTAGTAAAGTAGAAAGTATATAACAAATATTTCTTCTGAAGAGAGGTTGTTTTCTGCTGGAGACAAGCAGAAAGAAAGGGATAGTCAAATGCAAATGTAGTCAAATGCAACAGATGAACATAGCACTTATGCACCTTACTCATAGGGGTTCTTATTCAAAGTAGATTTTAAATAAGTAGGACAAAAATACAGAGTAATAAATAAAATTTGTTTCTACAAGTTATAACCACTTTTTTTTCTCTTAAGTTTACTGGTTTTAAAATTACTCCAATGTTCACAAATATATGCTTTGGCTTCTATTAAGACTCTTAGCAAAGTAAGTTCTTTTAGAGCAGTTAGCACAACTGCTGCTTTTTTTTTTTTTTCTCAAGTTGAGATATAGACTGGAGGAGAAATCTGAATGCATGCATGCATTGCTTTTCTGACTGTGCAGCCCCAGAGACAGGGAGAGTCCAAAGATCATACTCCAAGGAAGGACCGATTACTCTTTGGCACATTTTGACTGCCTTGACATAATCAATAATAGCTGTACCTGTCTGCAAAATGTGTGTGTTATAAATTCCTTATAAACATTGTTAAATGAAAGACTGCTACACTAAATAATATGACCTTGCTACCTTTTAGTTGCAGTCTTAGAGTGCAAACTTATTTTAATTAGCAGTCAGCAAGCAGACTGCAACTTCAGTGAAGGAGCATTGAAGAATCACTGCCTATTAACAACCCAGCGGTAAGTAAGACAGTACAAATACTTATAACCAAATAGTGTGCATTTCAGGAGTGGAGAGGATTAGCTATTGGGCACACAACACAGTGGAGGAAATTGCTTTATTCCCAGTACTGCTGGGTACCAGGAGGCAATCACTGTGCCTCTAGCCCATTAACAGCATTCAGAGTGTTGCTTCCCATAGAAGGGGTTATTGGCTAACCACTGGGTGACCAATTAAATGCTATGAATAAGTCCCAAACCAGACAGCATGGGGCCTGTTTGTGGCACAGTGGTATCATTACTAAAGTGAAAAACTTGATGAGAAAGGAACATATTTAATTATAGAACTATACAAATGGCTAATTAGGACTATAAAGTGAAATGAATGACTTTCCAGTGGATTTTTGAATGTTACTGATAACTGCTCAGCTTCTTTGGAGACCATGAAGGTGATCTACAGTGCTAGCCTGCATGTTATGGTAATAGATGGATCTTCATTTCCAGGGACATGTTTGACCTGGTTGCTCAGGTAGCATGGGCAGTCCTTGATTCCTCTCCCAGCAAGGGTTCTCCTGGTGCAGCCCCTGGTCTGCCATGGGTTCTGCTTGCTTCCACCCCCTTCTCACAGCTTTAGAGGCAAAACCAGTACCTGCAATAGAAACTCCTTCTGACTTTGAAATCAAGCTTCTCTCTAATTTTGCAGTCACTCAGTTTTGACCTTTAAAGTCACTAACGGAGTTGCAAGAGATCTTTCCCCTTCATCTCCCTCCCCAGGATCTTGCAAACTCCTGCACCCATGCCAGTTATTTTAATCTTTACTGCACAAAGTAGAGATTCCTTTAAATCGCTTAGTCTGGTTTCCAAAAGAGACCCTAGAGCTCAATGATTTCTTAACGAGTAGTGAACTTTTCATTCCTTCCCTACATGTATCCTCAAAATGAGGGGAAGCATGTTTCTACTTCACGAAAATAGAGGGACCTGATTTTTAAACTGAGCTTTTTTTCCAGCAGTGTAGGCACTTTGAGAGGCCTAGAGAGGATGCTTATCCTTGTAAACAACCCATCCAATTATTTATTGACTCGATTAGTGGCAACAGTAAAAGGATAGGTGAATGCCAGTTAGTATAGTGTGCGTACTGTATTGCAGTATAAACATTATGTGTTATGATGCATCTGTACTAACACAAAATAGTAAGGACAGAAAAAAGCCCAGTCATCAGAGCCCCTTAATGCTGACAAATCCCCTGCAAATAACAGGCTTCAGCAGTACCAGGGTTGTGTTAAGATCCATTGAGACATTAAAATTGTGAAGTAACTGAATTTCATAAAAAGTGTGGGAATACTTCACCTTGCCATTAACACAGGAAAATCTATTCTAATAGTGTTATCGTGACAAAGTGAAGATGTATACAAGATAGTAAGTGATCAACTACTCAAAAACTAAAATTCCAGCTATAGCATGGAGGATACTTTTAGATATTTCTACTTTATAACGAGATCAAAAACATCTTCTCATGAACTTTTTCAGAGCTAATATGTTATACATGAGGAATAAGGCTGGAAAGGTCCATGTTATTACCCTTACGCAGTGGCTCCTCCTGCCCACTGATAGAAAATTGGTATGATCCCATTCTGAAATGGACTGTACTGATGCCTGTTTCAAACTACCAGAAATATTTACTTTTTATTACGAGACAAGAAAGGGATTCTTTTCATGTTGAATAACTGTCTTAACAGAACAGATTGTACATGGTACAAACCCTCAAAAGTAACAATGGCAACAAACATAGCAATATGATCATAGAATAATTAGGGTTGGAAAGGACCTTAAGATCATCTGCTTCTAACTCCCCTGACATGGGCAGGGACACCTCACACCAGACCATGTCACCCAAGGATTTGTCCAGCCTGGCCTTGAACACCCCAAGGAATGGAGCATTCACAACTTCTTTGGGCAACCCTTTCCAGTGCCTCACCACCCTCACAGTAAAGAGCCTAATCCTTATATCACTCTAAACTTACCCCATTTCAGTCTGAACCCATTACGCCTTGTCCTATCACTACAGTCCCTAATGAAGAGTTCCTCCCCAGTATCCTTATAGGCATCCTTCAGATACTGGAAGGCTGCTATGAGGCCTCTCCACAGCCTTCTCTTCCCTAGGCTGAAAAGCCCCAACTTTCTCAGCCTGTCTTCATACAGGAGTTCCTGCAGCACCCTGATCATCCTTGTGGCCCTCCTCTGTACTTGATCCAGCAGCTCCATGTCCTTTTTATGTTAAGTATACCAGAATTGTACGCAATACTCCAAGTGAGGTCTCACAAGAGCAGAGTAGAGGGGCAGGATCACCTCTTTTGAGCTGCTGGTCACGTTTGTTTTGATGCAGCCCAGGATACAACTCTTTCCTGGGCTGTACGTGCACACCGTGAAGCTGGCTTATGTTCATTTTCTCATCACCCAACACCCCCAAGTTCTTCTACACAGGGCTGCTATGAATCTCTTCTCTGCCCAGCCTGTAATTCTGCCTGGGTTTGCTCTCACCCAGGTGTAGGACATTGCACAACGGTTAAACTTCATAAGGTTGGCATCAGACCTCACAAGTGTCCCTGTGGATGGCATTCCTTCCCTCCAGTGTATCAACCAAACCACACAGCTTGGTGTCATCGGCAAACTTGATGAGGGCACACTCAATCCCACTGTCCATGTCACCGGCAAAGATGTTGAAAAGATCGGTCCCAACACTGAGGGACACCACTTGTTACTGGTCTCCAGCTGGACATTGAGCCATTGACCACAACTTCTTGCATGCGGCCATCCTGCCAGTTCTTTATCCACACAGTGGTCCATCTATCAAATTGATATCTCTCCAATTTAGAGACAAGGATGTCATTCACGATGATCTGTAATTTTACATTAAGCTGCATATGTAGACATAATTTATTGATGTGGTATTGTACACATGCTAATGCATCACATCACTAGATTGTGCTATTATAAGTGCCCAACCTAACACTGGAGTATTAAGATTTTCAGACATTAAGAACATTAATCAGTAGTTTTTTATTCGTTTTGAATCACTCACACAGCTTCATTGTATTATAGTTGTCATTTTGTTTTTTGTAATCTAAGAGTGGAATTGAAGGAGTGTCCTGGGTTCAGCAGTAGCAGTCATTTTTTCGCCTTCTTGGTAGCTGGTGCAGTGCTGTGTTTTGACTTTTGGGCTGGGAGCGGTTGCTGATAGCAAGCATGTTTTGAGTTACTGCTCAAATGTTTGGTTTGTCCAAGGCCTTTTCTGAGCTCATGCTCTGCCAGGGAGGAGGGGAAGCCGGGAGGAAGGAGGGACAGGACACCTGACCCAGGCTAGCCAATGAGGTATTCCATACCATAGCACGTCATACCCAGGAGGTAACCGGGAGAGACCTGGAAAGGCTGGAGCTCTGGGCGAATGGAGGAGGTATCGCTCGGTGCTCGGTCAGGCAGGGTGGGGTGAGTTATGGGTCGGTGGATGGTGAGGTGTTGTATTCTCTTCACTTGTTATTGGCTTTATCATTATTATTTGTAGTAGTAGTAGCAGTAGTGATTTATGTTATACCTTAGCTATTAAACTGTGCTTATCTCAACCCGTGGGGGCTACATTCTTTGGATTCTCCTTCCTAACTCTCCGGGAGTTGGGGGAGCGAAGGGGGGGAGTGAGTAATGACCTGTGTGGACTTAGTTCTAAACCACGACAAGGAGTCATGTGAAACCGTAAGGTAACGAATATAACAAGCACATTAAGGCTTAAAGGAAAATTCAGGGTTAATTAAAATAATATTTCTAAAAAGTACAGCATGGACAACATCAAGCCATAATAGAGAAACCATGGATCACCTATATCCTGATCTCATATCTAAGGTTAAGGTGGATTAATATGTTGCCTATATTCTGTGCTATATTTGATCCAAATAATTCCATATCTCAATTAAGAAAATGCTCTCATTTCCACTATCAGTGTGAAACTGACAATGCACTTAAAATTATGAATGTTATTTTCTTCAGACATGAATTTTTAGTGAGATCCACTGTTTAAATTCAGATATGACATTTTTAATTTCTACTATTTTTAAGACATGGGACCTTAAAAGTGACATCTTTTCATGCTGCTACCATTCAGCCATGCGTCATTGATTTTTTATCGGTCAATAGAGAAAAAAAAACCTCACTTTGCCTTTGAGTTGAGAATGAAATGCAAAACTGCAGGACAGAGAGACTTTGACAAATCAGAGGCAACACTGAAAAGACCAAAGTTTAAACTGATGTTCAATTTTACAAAACTGCCCTTTGGAGTAACATTTAATTAGTAGAAAAGAGAGAAAATCTATTAGGCCTTTATGGGGGGAAAAAAAGAAAACATTTTTGTGGATTTAGCTTTGCTGTTAGAGATATTAACATTTAGTTGAGGCACTCAGGTAGTTGCTGTGTTCTCTTTTGCAGTGGTTTTGCAAAGCTTCATGTCATCTTCCATTTATTGTGCTGGTACTCCTTAAGAGGCAAATCATTAGGCTAAAGTAAAGGTAGCATCAGATTCCAACTTTTTTTTTTTCATCACAGAAGCATATTTTTCCTTATATAATAATTTATAATGTACTTTGCAGCAATATACGGAATTTATAGACCTTAAATATCTACTCACAAGACTACAGATTTCAATCTAGTCTCTTACAAAGTTTCTGGGCTTATGGGAAGGCAGGAACTCTTCTGCTTCTGCTGATCCATGGAAAATGGAAAATGAATTGTCAACATACAAACACTTATCTCAGTGGATGTTTTAGCAGTGGGAAGCAGATAAACAAAGTGTTGCATCCAGGATATTACATCCAGGCCAGTGAGGAGATTGACTTTTCTCCTTTGAATCTCTGTGGGAGTTTAATCTTTTGATAGAAATATGAGAAGCTGATTCATTTGATTCCTGCCAGCCTTTTGAGTGGTGCAACCAGGAAAGTGACATAAGAAAGTTTACATAAGCAGAACTCGTTCATGTAGATCAGCTTCTTTTCCTTCTCTTAAGTTTGCTGGTCCTCGGAGAAGATGTTACATAGGATCCCTGGGAAAAGGAGAAATTATGACACGCAAGGGTAAGGATTTCCCTCATCTTCATGTCACCTCAAGACAAACAGCTTTTTAACCCTTTCCTCTGAAAGGGGTCAAAGAGACAATGAAGTTTTATTATTTGACCTATCAGCATGAGTCATGTAAATGTAGCCATGCTAATCCCTCCTCACCCATGCAGACTGCCAGATCTGCTGGACAAACCTGTTTCTCTTAAGCCAGGCAGAAGTTCTGGAAAAACAATCAGGACCCATGTGAATTCATAAAGTCAGTGAGGGACTCTTGATTTTGCATAGGCAAAGGACTGGGTGTACGTTCTTCAGTAAAAATAAAGAGTTGGGTGTTTTAATCTACATGCTGTGATACTGTTAAAGCTTGATGTCTAGCTCAGAGCACTGCAATCGTGTTAAAGGACTGATGACAGGCATGAAGTAACTAAATGCTCAAAGTGTACTGTGTGCAGCTATCAACAAAAGGAACCTTGAATTAAATCTCTGCCCCTAGACTTGAGATGATCTCCCAGCCGCCACTGAAGAAGCTTCTCTGCTCTGCTTTGTACTCATCCATTTCAGCGCACATTTTATGAGAGACAAGGGGAAGAGGAAGCAAGAAGGGGAGCGGGGAAGAAGGATGAGCTCACTTGCTGCCAACCACTTTATCTCTCTCCAGCTATCGTTCTAATAAGCTCCTTCCCATTGTGTCGTAGAGAATTCATAAATATCAAAATCACAGTAATTTATTAGAAGCCAAATAGCTGAGTATGTGCTTTTGTATGTTTTGTATGACATCTGGATCATTTTGAATATGATGAATGCTAACAAAAAAAGGGTTCTTGCTTGACTGTCTCTTCAAAGAGACATCAAAGGACAGTATTAAGGAAACGTGATGGCATTTTGTTACTGCAATGCATATTTCAGGAAAGGTTCACTGAAATCCTGGTCTACCTTTCTTGTTGGAGAGGAAGGAGACAGCAAAGAACCAAATGCTGAATTAGTCAGTTGAATAATCCTTTTGAGAGGATAGTTAATCTTTAAAGAGCCATGCTTTAGTACTCAGAATAGAGTCCCAAGCAATTGGTGTCATTTCTTGGTGAGAACTGGACAAAAATATAAGCTAGTCTGAAATCTTAACCAGGACTCAGCTTCAGAGATCTCTTACTAAAGGCAGAGCTAGTCATATGTGAACAGAAGGTTGGTATCTGGTTCAAATCCCAACACTCCATCTGTCAGTTTAAATATTAAGAAATTGGTAATGCAAGGTCAATGCGGGCACTTCATATAAAACATGAAAGAGTGTTGTATTTCAGATAATTTCCAGAAGGAAAATGCAAGCAAAGAATTGGAAATCATCTCTAAAAACGATGCCAGATTTTTGTCTGACAAGGCTATTTCACAGTCTACCAATGTTTATTGTGAGTTTCTTTTGTTAAACCTACTGTGTGTTCTTAGTATTTGCCTTAAGATACTGAAATAGATAATAGCAAAGTTACCTAGCAGTTGCTGGTCTTCTGTATATTCAAGCAAAACTCCAAGTTTGATAAAGCTTTGCCTGAAGAAAGAATGATGTACTGCCACAGATGATATTCAGTTTTTTTTTTTGTCTTTGTTAGTGAGTGCTTACATACCAGGCTCCTTATGACTGCTCCTCCTGCTTCATATTATGAAGAGAAAATACTTGTAAGTATTCGTTATTCCTATTCAGTTGAATAATCCAACCTTGATGTAAATATTGCTATGTTGGGAAGAAAATAAATAAATAAATAGTCTTTTAAAGATTGCTTTACACAAGCACACATGATTTCCCATTTGGGTGTTTGCTATTAGTCAAATGTGGATGTAAGATAGCTGAGAAAATATATCAATAAAGCACTAGACTTCACAGTCTGAGTTCTGCTGAGAAGTGAGAAATATTAGCTCGTGCACAGTTAACATCATAATGCAACTAAATGTCTTCTAGACAGAAAACTGATTAAGCTGGCCACCTTGGAGTAAAGGTCACAGTGCTCAAAACCCTCCTTTAGACAGTGACACCAAAACACTGCAGATCTCTGAGATGTTTAAAATTTTGAAGTTATGGCTTGATGTGCTGAGATTAGCTCTCACAGAACAATGTAACCATTTGTCTCTTAGATAAATGACTGCCTAAGACTCCTTGTAGTTGGGTCTGTGTTCACATGGAATTTTTTTCTGAGCCTACAATTTCCCCAGATTAATAAAGGCTTTCTGAAGGCTTTAATAAAGGCTTTCTGAACATAACTAACCTTCTAACACCAAATATTTATGAAATTGAACTTGAATTGACTACATGCAGGAAAGCTTTTTTCTGTACCTTAGACCTCCCTAAAAACATACATCATGATTATTACCTTCATACATGAGATCCTTTCTGTTCTTAATATGCTGAGAAATGAGTCCCTTTTCTATTTCCAATAATATGCTCTTCATGCTTGAAGGTACAGACCAGAAATTCAGACCTGAGGGAAAACTGCAAAATAAAACAGGCTTTCATGCAGAGTTATTGATATTTTAGTGATGGTATGATGGTATGATATGTTAGTCAAAATATCTTCAGTCAAGTAAATTCAAATGACACTCATTAATTTTCCTTTGAGTCTTCAAGCTTTTCAACATCAATTTCTGCTGGTTTCCTTTGGAAGGGGCAGTGTTCTTGGATAGTTCATTTTCTGAAACCAGCCATAAGTCATCTTCAGTAGTCTGTTAGGAAAGGAATCTTCAAAGATAAGTACAACAGACTTCCCTCCCTGTGTGTACAAAAGCCGCTTCAAACGACGCTCAGTGATTGACATTTTCCTTTGCATACTACGGTATCTTGTCAGAAGTGATAGAAACATACTGTGTGGTTTTCTGAATTCCCTTTGAAAATCTAATTTTGGCTTTAAGTTCTAAGTAGCACAGTCAACCTATGATATCCCATCTAATACTTTTACAGTTCAGCCTGACAGTAATCACAGTGACTCTTAAGGCAAGTTGAATAGAAAGTGTCAAAAATGAGATCTTCTATCAGTTTACCATTCCCTCAATTTCATAATGATTACTTGAGAAATGCTTTTATTTTTGGTCTTTAAAAATCTATAATCAGTGGTTATTATTTATAAGGAAATATAAAATATTAATTAATATTTAATGTATTTTTGAAATATATTTTTATATCATTTAATGGCAGACAAATTTTCTCTTTGGTGTTCATACAGTTTTATTTCATGGCAGAGCAAAATTAGCCTATTGCCTTTTCTTTGTTGAATGGTGGTGATGTTGCTAATGTTCAATATTTCGGCACCAGAAAAAGAAAACACACAGACAGTTTCAAGACATTGTGCCTGCTAAGGGAAGCTTAATGGCAGTCCATAACATTTATAGTTATCAAAGAAATAATTTATTTTGCTGTATCCTCAAATCAAAGCCAGAAGGTAGAGCTTGTGGTCTGGAAAATTTAGGTTTTTCTAATTGTGGAAAAATGCCTTATGCATTGCAATACACTTGGACTTTGTTCTTAAGTCAGAAGAGTTAACTTAAGTCTAGTGAAGCAGCAGTATGGTCAAAAACTTTCCAGTTAAATAAAACAAGACTGATCCCACAGGGCAACACAATCCTTACAAGTTCTGGCAGTTGCAAGCATTATGAGATTTTCCTCATATGGAATAGGGGCTATTAATTCAGGAGCTTTATTCAAATTTAAACCAAGTCTGTAGTTCCAAGCTTCTAAATAAAAGAGGAATAAACCATGAGCTTTGTATCTGCATTGATTTAAACAAGATTTAAGGGCACAGCGCTAGGGCAAGAATAGGGAAGCAGGGCACAACAGTGCTGTAACTCCGTTGTTTTCACAGTGAACTTAGACAACACCTGCTTATTCTGAAAAAAAAACTTCAGTATAAGAAATTCTGGGATACATCCTTTGCATTAAATACTCTGGTGTAGACATACAAACTTCTCTGCAAAATACATTTTAGTAACCAGTCCCTTAGGGATCTGTAACAAGTGCTGCATTCATCTGAACCCATGAATTTCAGGATTACGCTAATAATAGCCTATGATGAGCTACAGAATATGTCAAAGGTGGTAGCTGGGCCTGTAACCTTTCTAAGCCTGAACCAAAGGAGAAACAGCTTCATTTGGCTTCAGCTATCAAACAACACTGGTTAAATTCATACTTCCTGTGCTCTACCAGTCTGGCAGTAGCAGTAAGAGACAGGAATAAGGTTGCTGGACAAGGCACATTACTTTCACCAAAGTCATACTTGGAAACTTTCATCAAGGAAAATGTATCACTTATCATTTTTCTCTGTGCTTTTGACAAAAGAACCTTGCACACAAATAATAAAAGCTGTGCCACAAAGAAAAAATAATGGACCAGTTTCAGCACATGCCAGTCTCCGGGACTGCAATAGTGGATGACTGATTGGGAAAGAAGAGATGCAAACAACACTTGTAGAACTGGGGTATCAAGAAGCCAAAGTATTTAGGATGCAAACATTTAGCTATATGTGCAGTTAGAGTAGTTACTGATAGCAAATGTGGCATTAATATGTTCTGGAAGGCTTTATCCTCTGCAAACATACATTATATGAAGATCTGAAGCAGTAAAACTACATTAAAGTCTTCAGGTACACCCTGCAAGTAATTTCTAGGTAATTAGGAAGATATATTACTACTAATTGAAAGATTGCATCACCATTTTTTATTATTCATATCTGCCTTCTTTTCACCTGAATGCAAATGAAAATGTAATATCTAAATTTTATAATAAAATATAAATATATAAATATATAAAGCATAAACCGTATCATATCTAGTAAAATATGTAAATATAAACAAAATGAACCTTCTTGGAGATTCTATGTACTATATACAAATGAATATATTACTGCTTGGATGCAATAGAAAACATGAAATACTGTCATAAATGTGAAATATATAAGAAAATTTGCATACATTATCATCTGAAAATTAGCATGTATAAAAGAAAACCCAATTTTCAAACTTGTGATTTTCATGTTTAGAGCTTGCATTCTAGTTCTCCACTGAAAATGTCATTGCAACAGTATATCCAAAATAGGAGAGAAGAAAAGCTGGAATCCAAAGATGTGTAGCCAGTGTTTGTTATTAAGAATGTTCCATTCTTTTTATGAACTGCCTGATATCCCAATGTGAGACATGTTCTAGAGCATAAGGATTTTGTATTTTCTTTATTATGTTAGTAGTAAGGTAGATGCTTAGGAAACAAATACACCAACAAGTGGTATATGCTTGCTCTACTACTCTTCCAGGCTAAGGAATTGCAGTTTTGCTGTAGCCCTTAATTTTCATTTTGCCTGAGAAAAAAATTACCAGATGGCACATGGCTATTTATACATGTTGTATGGCAAGTTTCCAGCTGATAATTATGACATTACTTCAACAGTCTATGTTTTGTGTTATGAATATTTGGCACTTAGCTTAGTAACCACTCCTTAGAAGTGTTTGATTCTCCTGCTCTTTCCTCCTCCGCCTTTCTCTCCTCTCTTCCCCTCTTTGCCTCTGTCGTGTTCAGCTGAGACAGAAACAAAAATCAGGAAGCATTAAGAAAGCAATACCTTTTCCTGAGTCTATAATTCAGAGAGGAAAAATCAGATAATATGCAAGTAAAAATCCCTTCTATTATACACTCTCACTGCCAAAAATGGTATTTTCTGATTTTATATAATTTGTTTATATTTTCATGCCTTGGATTCTATCAAAGATAGGCAAGAAGAAATCATCTCATTCATTGAATATCAGAAAAGCCATGCACCTTCAGTAGTCAATTTGCTGCTGCTGTTTCAGACCTGTCATATGACATCTATGTTACAGCAGTCAGTCATCTATTTTGTTAGTTATCTTACTTTAAAGCCTCCCAGGGAGGCTATGTGACAGAGGAAGAAATTGGAAGTAAAGGTAACTGTATTTACAGTCATTTTGTAATATTATGTAGAGGTAATAAATCCAGAAATGCGGTGTAACACTCCAGAGTTGAGCTGAGTCCTAAAGCATACTGGTATTAATAGCTGTACTTCATTACGGCATCAACTTGCACACGTGGAAACATCAAATTTCAGAGGTAAAAAGAAAAAAAAATGTAACATTATTTTATTGCAAGTCTGGAAGCCTTCCTTGATTATATTAAGTCCTCTGAGGATCATACGTTTCCATGAATTTCCAAGTATCCTGTCTCTGTCATCCTTTTATCACCCTTCAAAGCCTAGTATATTTTCAAGTACATATATGCAATAAGATATAGTAAAAATGTTTGTATATACAGTGATATGTGAAAACAAGAGATGGGAAGCAGGAGCATAACAAGAAAATATAAAGTTAGTGTGCTTCAGAACTGTTGCTTTAGAATGTTTTTAAATTGTTAATTAAGATTCATAAATGTTTGCCATCTTATCTCTCAGTTTCAATGAAGAAAATTAAACGCTATGTGGATTAAATGAGAATTAGTCCGTTGTTATGAAGAAGGACTTGTTGGAAAGCTGTGCAATTCCAAACTGTATTTCACTGCTTAGACAACTGAATGTGAATTTAGCATAATTTAACACTGTTCTTTCTTTCTTTATTTGCTTCTTAGCATATACTTTAAGGTAATTAATCATGTAGAATATCCTTCTTTTTTCCCCACCCCAAATAAATTAACAATTTGTTTTGCTAGAGAAGAAATGCACTAATTTTCTGAGTGAACCCAAAGTACAAAACCAAAGAAGAAAAACAGCATTTGAAGACCTGCTTAATTCTCCTATACTTAAAAAAAAAAGAAAGAAAGAAAAGCAAAGTTAAAAAATTCTAATGCTCATGCTCCACACATCTCATAACTACTGCTCTTTGACTCTGGAGCATGATCCAGTAACAGGCTGCACATGTCATTTCAGTTTATATGTGCATTGGACAGAGGCAGAAAATAATTTTAAGGGAAATAAGGAGCTCTACTTAAAGAAAACAGAGAAAAAGCAAGTTTTAGAATGAGACAATCTTTTTGAACATTAAAAAGAAAAATCTTGTGAATAATATGAACAGACTATACTGCCGGATTCCTCTTCTCATTAAAAAAAGAAAAAAAAAAGCTGGTGTCAGTATAAATTGAAGTTACGATGCACGTATCTGGAGAAAACGGAGAGCTTTATTAACAACTTAGTTAGGATATAATAATAACATGAAAATAATAGGCAAAATGTAATGACAGAACAATGATTCTAAATTCTTGTGCTAATGAAAAATTTAAAGTAAAAGCAATTACACATGCTAGATATCTCATGTCAATGGACTGTGTTCTGCCTTTAATGATGGATCTCATTACAGTTGAATGTGGCCTTAATCCTCTCGTCTCTTGCTGCACTGATTTTGAAGATTAGCATTCTGGGAGACTGAGTCATCAGGTTATTCTGAACAAGTTTTGCAATCATTGACTTCGAGCCTAGTTCTGATCAGTGTAGTACAAGGTTAAGATAATCTTTGCTCTTCTTGACATTTTGCCTCTCATTTTCTGTTAGGGAGACAATCAGCTGGCTGTGAAAGATTTAACAAGTAAAGATGTTTTAAAGCATTCTCTAAACCCAAGTTAATGACACAAAATAATGGGGAACCAACCTATTATAAGGCCTGATTTAAACATACTTTGCCAAATTAAAGTGTAGCCTTTCACCTGCTGTGCTGAACATCCTATCCGCATTTGTCTTTTCATTTAACTTTTGCAGGACAGCTCAGTTTGAGATGTCTAAATGCTTGAAGCTGAAGGCATGTAAGACTGATAACAGAACGTATTTTTTCTGTAGCAGCTATCTGTCTTACTGGAAATGTGTAAAGGAAGTTCATGCGGTATTAGTTTTCAAAGTACAAGAAACTGGCATGGTGAGGATTTATGTAATATCTCCTCAGTTTACCAAGATTTAGTTTGCAGATTGAAGGCCACTCCTCATGCTGGTGTTTAAAGCTGAATCTACTTTCATTCTTGCTCCTGCTGGACTGTGGTTGTCAAAGGCACTAAGAAAACTGGGTGCCAGAATTAGATGCAGAGTGGATCACTCATATTTGAAAGTCCAGAGAGATTTTGCAGATAGAATTCAGTCAAAACTTCCAACTGTTCTTATAAACTACCCTTGTCACGTTAGTTTTTATTCTCAGTAAAAAGTATCTAAAGAGTGCAGTCTTTACCTGCACTAATCTGTAAATATTGCCCCAGATAAGCTTTATGTCTTTGTGTGTTTATTGAGCCATTTGTATTTATAAAGAGCAAGCAATGCAAGATCTAGAAAAATAAGAAATAACACAGAGAAATTCCATTCATAAGAAATTCTCATCTCGTGTGTTTGCTGCACCCATCTTAGTGTGTTTCACAAACCAATATATGATTTCTTCTGTGCATAGCTTCCTGCTGCATTTGCATTTTGATCCTTTGCCAGACAGATTTTGCAGGCTCCAAATTCCCTCCCTTCTTCCCCCCCCCCCCCCCCCCCCCCCTCCCTTTTTTTTTTTGGTTAATTTCTTTTCTGGGAGTTTTCTGGGTCAGTTCTTTTCATTCTTTCACTTGGCTTGAATAAAAAAAAATCTTGGTATCTTCCTTTTTTTAAACTAGGTAACTGTAGCTGCATCTTCTATAGACTTCTTATAGTTAATTGTTAATGTAAATTAGTTTCTTATACTCATTTAGCAGGCATCATGATAAGGTAGACAAGAGGATGTGTTATATTCATACTCCCAGTTCTTGAATATAAGTAACAAAATATTATTTTAAAAAGCTCATGAGAATAAAAACTATTTTAATGACATATTGCATACAGGAATGCACAGCTACTGCTTTGTATAATTAAACAACATGATCACTATATATAAATGCAGATTAAAGAATACACTTTAACATATGAGTACGTTTTGCCAAATAAGAATTGGATCTATTGCTTAGAAAAAACATCAAAGACAAGTCTGAAACACAACCTTATTTTCCTGAAAATTAACCTCTTTGAAGCCTCATTCATTCTTCATTCTTCCCATTCTGAAGTTATATTTTTTTTTTAGTCTGATATCCAACATTAGAAACTTGAAGATCTAGAGAAAAACTGTCTGACAATTATATTATTATTTTAGAGATTTTTCTTCTCCAGAAATTACTATATGACTAATATTGTTTTAAAAATTATTGAAAGGGAATAAAGTACTATTTAGGATAAAATTTTAGAGGAAAATACCTTCTGGAGTAAAAGCCTTCATATATATATTCATATATATATTCATATATATAAACCTTTATATACGCATATAATACTTTGTGTGTGCTCTAGCACATGAGGATTTCTTGTTAATAAAACTTTTTTTGTTAATGAAGTTCATTTACAAGCTTTTAATTGAAAAAAGATTGCTTTAAAATAAATTTTATGAAGGTGTTGAAATATCTTTGAAACTTCCAATATTTGAGTTTCATACTTTCATAGAAGTTTTGGGTTCTGTAAAAATTGTTTCTCATTTTAGAAATGTCTTAATTACAATAAAAAAAAAACCTGAACAACATTGCTATTTACACATAAAAATAAGATATTTAAAACCAAAACAAAGTATTTACACCTAGAACCTTCCTGAAGCATCAACTGTGCTGACTTTAGAAAATTTAACAACAGAACTAACAATAAAACCAACCCAAATATTAAGCCCATGTGACTGAGACACATATATTAACCTTTATATCTCTTTTCTACTGTTCTATGCAAATTTTCCACATTTTATTGTCTTGTTCTATGTTTTATTAGTCGATAAATTAACATTTAAGAAATACTTTTTAACGGTATATGCAATTTAAAAACATTTAACAATGGTTTCCCTGATTTGTATGATCTATTATGCTAGAGAAGAATGTGTGATCATCAGAATTACAAATGCTACTTTCATTACATTCATTTTAAGCTTTTGCTTTGTTTGTGCATGCAATCATTTTGTTTGTTGCATTATTATCCTCAATATTTACAAATCATTTTAGAGGCAACAGTGGAGATCATGCCCTCTTTATTTGCTGGCTACAAAACTTACACACACAGAATTGTGACAGCACAGGACAGCAAAAGCTCCTGGTTGGGAACAGACTGGGAAACCTCAATACATTTTGAGTGCTTACTTTACATGCAAAATGTATTACTTTAACTCCATTTAAAATTGCAGTGGAATTGCTATTATTGTAAAGTATTATCACATCTACCAAAATCAATTAACTTCATAGCAGAAATCTGTGCAGTGTACCACACTTGTTTTAATACATTGCTGCTAATTCTAAATCTCCCTTAACTGTCTTTGAAATGTCTGTCACTTGGAAAGATGGTTGTAAGTCCTCCTCCCTGCTACTGTATATATGGGTGTTTCACCTTAAGTGATAGCATGTACAAAACACTTTATTGTCAGCTGAGTCTACCAGCATTTCATACTTTTATATTTGAAAGACTGAAACCGGAGCAGTTTGTGAAGTGAGTGTTGCCAGTAGACCACACAAAATACTTCCTAAAATGTGAAAGGTCCAGCTTGAAGTTGCAAAGGAATGTACGTGCCGTATATGCTTGGTGAATCACGGTGTTTCTCAGGGCTTGATGTTAGGGCCAGTGTTGTTTACTATCTTCATTGATGATCTGAATGAAGGAACTGAGTGCACCCTCAGTAAATTTGCAGATGACACGAAACTGGCTGGGAGTGTAATCTGCTGGACAGGAGGAAGGCTCTGCAGAGGGATCTGGACAGGCTGGACTGTGGTCAATGGTGATTTTCAAAGAGACAAAGTGCTGGGGCCAGCATTTGGGCCACAACAACCCCACACAGAGCTGCAGGCTTGGGAAAGAGTGGCTAAAAAGCTGCTCATTGGAAAAGGACCTAGGGATGCTGATTGATGGCTGAACATGAGCCAGCTTGTGCACAGGCAGCCAAGAATGCCAACAGCATCCTGACCTGTATCAGAAATTGTGTGGCCAGCAGGGCAGTGATGATCCCCCTGTACTGGGCAATTGAGGCTGCAACGCAAATCCTGTGTTCAGTTCTGGGCCCCTCACAGCAAGAGAGACATTGAGGTGCTGGAGAAGGTCCAGAAAAGGGCAATAAAGCTGGTGAAGGGTTTGGAGAACAAGTCTGATGAGGAACAGCTGAGGTAACTGGGGGTGTTTAGTCTAGAAAAGAGAAGGCTCAGGCAGGACCTTATAGCTCTTTACAACTACCTGAAAGGAGGTTGCAGTGATGTGGGTGTTGGTCTCTTCTCCCAAGTAGCAAGTGACAGGACAAGAGGTAATGGCCTCAAACTGTGCCAGGGGAGGTTTAGGTTGGATATTAGGAAAAAAAAATTCTGTTCAGAAGGGCAAATCAGGTACTGGAAGAGGCTGCCCAGGTAAATTGAGGAATCACTGTACCTGGAAGTGTTCAAAAACCATGTAGATGAGGCCCTAAGTGACATGGTTTGGTGGTGGTCTTGGCAGTCAAGGAGTAATGGTTGGACTTGATGATCTCAAAGGTCCTTTCCAACCTAGCTGATTCTATGATTCTATGAGCCTAACAGGGAATGAGCCAGTTCTCATAGCCAGTACAGAGGGACTGGCCTGTATGGTCTGCATCTACAAAGACATGCAAACAGGTATAGGCTGAAATTGTGCATTTTTCTCATTACTTTCTCCTCTAGTCACACACCTACATGTACAAAGTGTGCTATAACGTGTAGCAAGCCAAAGCTATTCTCTCATGAGTGTAAGTATATCTTCTTATGAATATAGAGGAGATGTTATTTCAGGATGTCTAGACTGAGTAGGGAGCAAAGGTAAGCAAAGCAGATCGTAAATCCAAGGCTGCTGCTGGCTGGCTTCTCTCCTCTTTGCTAGGTGTCTAACAAACATTGAAGCCTTTACTCCCAGAACCAGCCCAGCCAGCAGCATGCCAAAGAAGTGAGAAGTGAAGCATCCTACCACTTGGAGTCATGCTACCTTTATAAACCTTGCCCCTTATGGAGATTAAAACTTGACACCTTTTTTATTCTGTGGGGAAGGGTAAAACTATTTTTTTTGAGTGAGCAAGAGACATCATTACTGGAAATAAGAGGAAAGAGAGGGATGAACTGGGGGAGTGAATGGAAGGACTAGGATAGTAAAAAAGTAAGATGGCTTTTGTGGTGCTAGAAAGAATACGTGGGAACATAGAGGTGATGTTCACAGAAGTGGGGTATATATATATATAAAAAAATACTTCTTTTGTGATTTAAACCCAGCTGCAACTGAGTACCACACAGCCACTCACTCACTCTTGCTCCCCCTCAACCCCTCCCCAGGCAAGATGGGGAGGAGAATCAGAAAAATGTAAAACCCCAGGCTGAGATAAGAAAAGTTTAATAATTAAAATAAAGTACAACATACTAATAATACTGATACTGATATTGTTAGTATTACTACTACTAATAATAAGGGAGACGACAGGGAGAGGTACATAAAACTAAAAGAAGGAAAAAAATACCCCAAACCAAAAAACCCAACAGAAAAAAAACATCAAAATAACAAGCCAAAAAACAACAGTAAGGTTCAACAAAATTGCTCACCAGCTGCTGACCAATGGCCAGTCCATCCTTGTGGAAGATATGTCACTGCATATAGAAGACTGGGAGGTGCTTAGAGAAAGCCAGCTTGGACAAATCTTGCCTGACTATTGTAGGGGCCTTCTACATTGGAGTGACTGCATAAGGTGACAACAGAAGGGCTGCAGATGTCATCTCTCTGAAAGTCTTTATGGTCCCCCACAACATTTTTACTTCCAAATTGGAATTTGATTGATGACCTGTTAGATGGATAAAGAGCTGGCTGGGTAGCCACTTCCAAAGAGCTACAGTCAGTGCCCCAGTAAACCAAAGTGGAAATCAGTAAAGAGTGGTGTCCCTCAGGATCCATATTGAGACCAGTACTACTTCATATCTTCATCAGTGCCATAGTAGGACTGTGTGCACCCTCAGCAAGTTTGTGGATGACACCAAGCTGAGTGGTGCAGTTGTTTTGCTTGAGGGAAGGGATGCCATCCAGAAGGACCTTGACAGACTTGAGAAGTGGGCCCACGTGACCCTCTTGAAGTTCAGCAAAACCAAGTACAACCGAGGTCCTGCACATGGGTCAGGGCAATCCCCAATGTCAGTACAGGCTCTATGGTAAAAGAATTGAAAGCAGCTGATAGATGAAAAATTAGATATGAGACAACAAAGTGTGCTCGCAGCCCAGAGAGCTAACTGTATCCTGGGCTGCACAAAAAGAAATGTGGTCATCACATTAAGGAAGATGATTCTCCTCCTCTATTCTGCTCTCACGAGACTCCACCTGGAGTACTGTGTCCAGCTCTGGGGTCCCCAGAATCAGAAAGACATGAACCTATCAGAGTGAGTCCAGAGGAGGGCCACAAAAATTATTAAAGAATTTGAACGCTTCTCCCATGAAGGAAGACTGAGGTAGCTGGGCTTGTTCAGCCTGGAGAAGAGAAGGCTCCAAGGAGATTGCAGCCTTTCAGTACTTAAATGGGGTTTATAAGAAAGAAGTAGAATGACTTTTTACCCTGACCTGCAGTGACAGGAAATGGGGCAACAGTTTTATACTGAAAGAGGGTAAATTTAGAATGGACAGAATGGGAGTTGTGAGACATTGGAACAGGTTGCCAGATGAGCTGCAGATGCCTCACCCATGGAAGTGTTCAAAGTTTGATGGGGCTTTGAGCAACCTACTGTAGTTGGAGTGGGGTGGGACTAGATGATCTTCAGAGACAGATTTCAGCCTAAACCCTTCTATGATTCTGTGATCATTATCGTCCATCTGTAAGGTGCTGAAAGCGGCCTGACTTCACAAGCCACACTGACTATAAACAGGGCTAAGGAATAGTCCCAGACTTGTGGCCTACGTGCCATGTAATGTCATCTGGCAGATGAAAAAACCAATTCCTCCACATTCCTTCACTTACATGTGGGCTGTAGATACATGGGGGAGAGAGGAAGCCATGGCACAAATCAAGGAACTGTTGGTTTATGATCACGAGGAATAACCACCCCCAAAACCAAAACCAAACCAAAACCAAAGCCAAAAGAGAAACCAAACATTGCTCTAACCTAAACAATTGTCAGGACTGACCAAGTGGAATTAGGAAGAGCTACAAATTCTAGCAGACATCTTAATTCATCCTAGGTCACATACCACAGTTTCTTAGTATATTTTTTTTTCTTTTGCTTTACTATCCTCTAACTTTGTTTTTGTTCAATTTTGGTGGTGCTTTTATTTCACCAATTTTGTCTTGTACTTTAGTATAGTGAACATGGTTTGCCATGTTATGCCTTTAGTCTTCTCTAAGTTTCAGTATGCAGCTTAAGTGAAGATGTTTTGAGAACATTTTGGTTTTCAGAATAACAAAAATATGAGGCAATTATTTGGAATTTTCCACAATATAAGTATTTATAGAAACACTTGCCTCTAGGCTAGATTCATATAATTGAACATTTCTTTTCAAACTGGTCATAAACAGGCTTAGTCCAAACTTTGAATGCAACCATGACTGTTTCTTAGGGATATTTGCAATGTATGTTTTCACAGTGATTTTAAGGGTACTAAAAAAAATTAAATACAAAGATCGCAATGTTCTCATAACATTCTATACCTGAAGACCTGATGGTGTAGGATGAGTACTCAAAGTTCCAAAGAAGAAAATAGAGATTTGTAAAGGAAGTGTAGGTGATAACTCTACGTTGGCGTTTCAGTTTAGAGAAAAAGAATTTTGAAGTGGATTTTTCAAAGGTCCTCACTTAAAAGTCTCAGTTCACATAAAACAGTTGTGATGCATATGGACAGGGTATATTTTCAATATAGCTGAACTGATGACATGCCCTTCAAACACATTTAAATAGTTTCAAAACAGTAATGGACAGTTAGCCCATAGGAACAAAATATACTGGGCCTGAAATAAAACTACTCTCAAACACATTTTGTATAAATATCAGATCCCCGGCACCAAATCTTCCCCTCTGTAGATCTAATAACATAGTTATGAGGTTATTATACTATGATTATATAAATAATTAAAGACATATCAGTCACTGTGAACACTGAAGCTATTTCTATTTCTTGCAATGACAGAGCTAATGTGTTTCCATAAATATATTCACTATCCCATATAACTTTGATAATTTTCATCATCAATTATAGAAATTACAATATTGGACTTAGAAACAAAATTGAGCATTTTTGGAGTTGACATTTGGATCCTTAATTCTTTTACTTTAATTCATATCTTTCCAGAATGAGAACATAGCCACAGAGCCTTTACAGACTTTGCATCAGTATACAACACTGTTATGGAATGCATTCAACAACTGGGGAAGAAATCATTATTTAACATTTAAAAACAATAGGAGACAATTTTAGTCATCATTACCCTATAAATCTTATCTGGGTCATGGGATTACTAAATGTATTAAAACCAGAAAAAGTCATGTTTCTTTAAAACTGTGAGCTTTAAAAATCAGTTCATGGATTAAAAACAAAATCATCCAAGGCTGAGAATTAAAGTACCAGAAGTAATTTTGTAAGAAACTTCAGCAGCATTCTCAAGAGTCATTTTAATTCATTTGCGTTTATATATAATATGTTTGGAAAGGCAGAAACTGTTTGTGATGAATGGAGGGAGATAAAAGACACACCAAAGCTCTAGCTGGTGTTCTGATACTTTGCAAGTAGATGCAGTGTTTGACATAGTGGCTGGCAAGCACAGATATATATCCCATGTGGAAACTGTCACCTTCACTGTAGTCTTCAAAACAGTGTTTTAATTCCAGAGAGAGATTAAGTTAAAAAAAAAATAGATCTTTATCATTCTTTCATGGTTCATTTAGATGTTTCCTCCTTGAGCATGAAAGGCTGTGTATCTGGTTTTAAATCACATCATCACACAGGTACCTGAGTAACTAATTGTAACTGGGTAAGAGGAGGCCATGAATTAACTGCTAATGGTGCAAAGTTATCTAGAATTTCATAAATAGTCCCTCTATCTATTTCATCCTACACAGAGGTAAAACACACTCGCAGGAAGAGGAAATGGAGAAAGACACAACTGTTTCTTTACCTCTCGAGTGGTGAAAGTTTCGATTTTAGAGGACACTGATCATATACGGGCTTAGAAATTACTGTTGTCAGATGTAAATTTTTTTGTCACTTTCTCAGATCCACAGCCACCACATGAATCTTTTAGCCATGAGTAGCAAAAGGTAAAACAAATGAGCTCTAGGTGACTAAACACCCTAAATAGTTTTCTGCATTTCCAGACAACCTAGCATTTTCATGTCACACAGACAGCATCGATTTTCCTCATTTCTTGCACAAATATTGCAAGTCATGTTATACAGCATTAGGAAAGCCCAAGAGCTGTCAGTGACATGATGCTAAGTAAAACCAAGATTGTTGAATTTATCAGCCATGAACATTACAAAACATTCAGGATATAAAAAAGAAAATTAAATCTGTGAGATTAACAGCACTCAACTTTTTTTTAACATCCAGCTGTCTTATATTTTAGGAACATAAGACAACATTCTGCTTGTTTGTTAGTTTGTAAGAAACAGTCTTATCTTTGACTGGGAACTAAGGAGTTACTATTGCCTTTACCCAATATGCTTAGGGCCATTTTCAATTATTAATAGGGCATTTATTCACATTCTCACTTCTAGATGTCCTAAACCAAATTCAAATATCTGGATGAAAAGACATACAGAGTTATTTATATACAAGCAGAGACAGATGGTGACTATAAGCTACTTTTTTATGTTAGAAAGCAATCACTGTGAATTTGATCTAAATTCTGAAGCTGTTGTAGAGCTCGCTCACTGTGGACTGAAGTTTACTTAGATTTCACAAACCCTCTGTCTCTTTGCCTCCGTTTTCATAGCACTCTATTTACAGTTCCTAGTCAAGTCTTCAGAAATCTTTGGCCAACACCCAAGACTGTAAACAGTGACAGATTTCATTAATGTAGTAAGCCTAATATTTGGCATTACCACTCTTTTTTTTTTTTTTTTTGGGGGGGGGGGTGTCTCTCTCTGATAGATTGCTCCTCTTCCATCAACAAGATCTTCTGAAGATACATGGCCAAATTATGTATTCAGAAAGCTAACACCTTTTGGCTTAGGTAAAGCTGATAAACAGCAAATCCAACTAAATAAAAATGGCTACTGCTACCACAGAGTAAGTACATAAAACCTGTTTGTTGGTTTTAAAACACAAAACCTGCATTTTCATATTGATATTCCTGACACAAAAGAGATAGGGAATAAAGGTATAGCCACCAGTGCATCCTGGCAATAACTGGTTGCTTTGAAATTTTTAAATTCTTAACTCTTTTCAAGGTGGCATATTAGTCTGTTCTAGAGGCACACCCAAGGGGTACAATGTAAAATAGCTAACTATTTATTCAGGAACTTCAGCTTCAAGATTTGGGGCAGATATGAGGTGTCCCATACTTTGGGATAAAAATTAGAAACAGAATAGATGCATTTCTTGATTACAAGTTAGTCTTAAGTAAAACAACACAGCACTAAGATTATATTTAACTTTAACAGTAATTTGACTGCTTCAAAACCTCTGTTGTAACCCACCTCTCTTGAGGAAGGAGGCATTAAGCTGTTTCTTTTTGCAAAACTAATATTTTCCAAAGGTGCTTTTAGGAATGGGCATCTTTGTCTCAATAGATACTGCAGTTATGACAGTTAAACGTAAGTTACTGTTTCCTCCCTTCTTTTGTAATTCCTTTCAAATAACGTTACCTGTGGTGTACTCTGAAATTTCTGTGGAGAACATCTCTTATGGAAGTAAATGACTCCTGCTCTTAATAGCACATTCACATGACTTTGATTGATATTCATAATTGGTGTTATAATTCTATCAAACCAGCAATTGCAGAAATTAGAAAAGTTGTCTCACTGCTTTTCTTAGGCACAAAATGCAATGACAGTCTCATGCAAACAAGAAATGGTGATAAATTAAGAGTTTTGAGACAACAGTATTCTTCCTATCTCTTCTAGCATGACAAAGTAAAACTTCTGTATGCGGTGCAGGCAGAAAATACAAATTCATTTTTTTCCCTCAAACTGAAACCTTGTATGTAAAACTTGAACCAAGATCTCCTGGAGTGCTGATGCTACAAGAAGATGAAGAACTAAATTGATGCACTGAACTTTCTATAAGAAGATTTTTTTCATTCCACATGGTTACTGAATTTGCTGCCAATGAGATGTTCAAATCATGTAGAGATAGAATATAGAAAGTGTACAAAAAATATTAGAACTATATCTGAGTGGAAAAGCTCAGATTTTCTTCTGGATATTAACTCCTTGTTTTTGGAAGATGTTTTAAACAATCTAGCAAGTGTCCCTCTTAACTACTGTAATGCTCAGTAAAAACTAGAGATCTTACTAAAGAAATATCTTTTGGTATACATAAACTATTTGGTATTAAAAGAGCATTGGAAAAAAGCTGCAAAATGCTCTCTAAAAATAAATTACAGGCATCCATTTGCACAGTTCTTTTTTCTTTGGAATGGTGAGCTAACAAATATATGTATGGATAATGGTACTGTTTCTATAATAATATACAATAACATCAGCATAAAGTGTTAAAGCAAGCTTCCAAAACACTTCATTCATTCTTCATTTTGATGCATAAGCAAGCATTCAGATTTTTACAAAAAGCAACCCTTGCCAAAAGGATAAGATGGTGATACTTTGATCACATGCAGTACATCTGTACTAGAGGTAGGCAACAGTGATATAGTGCTGCCACACCTGAGACAAGAAGTGAAATTTTTTACCTTCTCTGTATAAATTGGATCCCAAAAGTACTTTTAAAAGTACTTTTAAAAATATAATGTTGCATTGTGTCCCTTATTTTCTTTCTGAAGTATTCTGCTGATCTTGTGTATGTGCTCCAGTGAGTTGCTATTCTTTTTCTAAACTTTTGGAATACTAAGTGCACTGATGTGAGCTTCTGGATACTGCCTAGCACATAACTGCATCCTCAAGACCTCAATTTTCCACACCTGGTAGTTCTGACACTTGGATCCCATACGTATGTCCCCCTTAGTAACATCAGAAAGTGTGAGAGCTGGATACAGATGCTGCTGAAGAACATAATTTATCAACCATGCTGATGCAGAAGTTTGGAGGAGCTTAAAGCTCTGTGGTCAAACATCTGGGAGAATAGAACTGAATTTCCATGTGGTACAGTTCTGGTGGTAAAACTGAGTCACTACTACTTTTCAGCGAACGATGCGTTAATCACAGGCTTGGGGTAATTAAACAAAGTTCCATGTCACGCTACTAGGGATTCACTCCTCTAGCAAAAGGAGTGAAACACACACAGATTGATGTCAAGGCATCTACCTGTGGGAAAGCCTCATATGGAGCACGCTGAAGGTATTTTGCTGCTGCTGCTCTCCCTAACCTGTAAAGCACTCCACTGGAGTTCTATGGCCTACATAGGGTGCACCAACTGATGCCTACAGCAGGAAGGTTTGGTTTACCCTCTGAAAGATGAGGGTGCATGTTTGTTCACTTTGCTGTTTTTTTCTTTTTCTAAAACCTAAGCCTTTCTGAGAGATTTGCAGTCAGCACCACCACCACTGCAATGACCGTAGGTAACAGGAGGCAATATTTGTTCTTTTGCACAAATACAGCTTTCATATTAATAGCACTTCTCATTTTCTCTGTGATTCCAAACATGATAAATCAAGAAAAAATGTAGAATGTTCAGAAACAAATAGAAAGAACAGTGGCTCAGGTTCAGTTATAATCCAGATAGGAATATAAAACTGAATAAGTTAAAAAGTCAAGTTATTATGGCACTATAGAAGTAGAAACAGTATTTTTCAATGCAACATAGGGCATAAATAAGAAAATGTCTATTTTTTATAAAATCCCCAATGTTTCCAAATTTAAGCAAATTGGTTTATTTGTTTTAATGAAGGATGCTCTCAATTGATATAAACTGGCTCTTTAAATCCCAAATTCATTGCATGTATATACCTTTTGATTGAAGCTTACAAAATCACCTTTGTAATATCTGGACTTGGTTGCAAAATGAAACATACAATGGCAACATCTAAGTAAAGCACCTGCCTGAATAAAGGCTAGGAACTTAAATCTGAATCTAAAGGTTTGACCAAGATGGTAAACAAAGTCTGGGAACATGAATGATATTGTGACTTCGAAAGGACAGGGAGGGGAAACTGAATGCAGGGAATGAGGGGAAATTTGGAAGAGACATTTCAGAGAGAAATTTCCACCTTCAGGTGGAAAATTTTTTTTCCATTGAAAAAAAAAAAAGTCTTATTTACTTTTATTTAAGGCAAAGCAAGAAAAAAAGCACAATTCAGTCTTCTATGAGATAAAGACACTACTTTCTCTGTGAAAGGATGAATTCTAATCCAGCTGGGAATGCCTTACATAATTGGAAGGCTCCTAGAAATTTAGATCTTTGGTATCTGAAAAGATAATTTTAACAGCTGTATAGCTGTGTGCTCCTAGCAAGGAAATAATTCTGAAAGGGAAAGGGTACAATACAGAATCAAAGTAAAATATTTTTTTTTTAAAAAGTAAAATTAATCTGCTGGAAAAAAAATCTAACCCTTAACAAATGTTTGCTTAAGTATAGCAATAAAAATTGCAGAAAATTAGGCAATTACATAATTAGAATCTCTGTATGCAGTAAATTAAAATCACATCAGGGAAAATTTATACTTATCTTTCACTAACCATAATCTACAGCTGTGAAGTGTAAAGATAGCTATACAGTTATGAAAGGAAAGACATCTCTATTTAATGGGGGCAAGTCTGAACTAAAAGGCAATTGTGATGTGGATAAGAAAAGCTTTCAGATGGTCAGAGAATAATCTGCTTCTATCTCTCTGAAGGCAGTTAGAAATTTCTGATTGACATGCAGATTTAGACCATCTGTTTTGAGAAACTAGTAGTTGGGTTTTGATTAATTATTTTGTGTTAGAATGAAAGCTATATACATTTCACAGATACTTCTTTCACTCACCTATTCAGTCTTGTTTCCCTGAAATTAGGGAATGCACTTTCTTAAATACAAGAGCAATCAAGACCACTGAGTTAGACATCAGTGAAGAAATAGCTCAGGCTGACTTTCTTCAGTGACTCTACTCACAGAGGTCAGCCATGCTTCTCGTATAAGGTACATATATAGACATGCAGACACATATGAAACAAATTTAAAAATGTCCCTCAATGTGAGTACATGTAAAACACACTGCTGCAGAAAAATTCCAGCAAGAGATTAATTAATGAATGCTTCAGAGTCAAGAAAATTTTTCTCGGCATGTTCTCTCATTTGCACAGCACCCTCTGTCGTGCTTTTGATGGGAACTTCAACATGTCCCTGCACTTTTTATGTGGCTTCCCTTGTACATATGTCAAAGTTACGGATATGTATGACTGAAGAATCCTAACAAACTATTACAAGAGGTCTGATTCTCCCTATTTTGTTGCAGGGTGGGTGAAATTACAGATCCATACCTCTTTTAGATACATCTGGAGTCTCGTTTAAAATTCATTTCATAATGAAGTGCTTTCAGAGGCTAACAGGACTTTGTTCCCACCAAGACAAAGAAAAACCTTGGAGAATGTTTCATTCTGCTTTTGTTAATATTTTTTCTTTTTTTGTGCTGTATGTAACCAAAGTCCTTAATAAACCCACTTGAGCATAACCATCTCCAGTGTGAGGATGTAAAGCTCAAAGACAGCCTTGCCTAGAATGATCATGAGATCCTCAGAGCAAGAAGCAGTGCAAAAAGCAAGATCACAGCCTTGGGATTCAGTAGAACAGAATTCAGCCTCTTCATGGATCTACTTGAAAGAATCAAAGGCCTTGGAGAGAAGTGCTCTTTGATATCTAAGATCACCTCCCCCAGGCTCAAGAACAGTCCATTCCAATGAAGAGGTTGTTAAGAAAATATACCAGGAGGCCTGTATGGGTGAACAAGGAAATTCTGACAAAACTCAAACACGAAAGTATACAGGAGATCGAAGCAAACATGGTAAACCTCAACGGAATATAGAGACACTGTCTGAGTATATAGAGATTCGATTAGGAAAGCCAAAGTCATTTGGAGCTGAATCTGTGAGGGGAGCTTAAGAGCAAAAAGAAAAGCTTTTGCAAGCGGACAAAGCTTTTGATAGTGAAAATGTAGGCCAATGGCTGAATAGGGCAGGGTCTCTGTTGGTACAGGACAGGAGAAAGGGTAGGGTACTGTGTATCTTTTTTTCTAAGTCTTTATTAGCAAGACCATCCTTTAGGAATTCAAAGTCTTGGAAAACAGGGGTAAAGTCTGGAGCAAGGAAGGCTTACTGTTGGTAGAAGAGGATCAGGTCAGGAAATACTTAGGCAAACTGGACACATATAAGTCCCTGGGCAGTGCCAAGGGAGCTCTCTGTTGTCATTCCAAGGCCACTCTTGATACTATTTCAATGATCATGGCAAATGGGAGAGCTGCCTGAGGACTGGAGGGAAACAAATGTCACAAAGGGTAAAAAGGAAGACCCAGGGAACTGCAGACTGGTCAGCCTCATCTCAGTCCCTGAGAAGGTGGTGAAACAGCTAATCCTGTAAACCATTTCTAAACTGTTGAAGCACATGGAGATGTTTAGGATTAGTTATCATAGATTCACAAAAGGGAAATCATACTTCAACAGCCTTATAACCTTCTACAATGACTGGCTTCATCAGTAAGGGGAAAGCTGTAGATACTGCCTGCCTTGACTTCAGCAAGGCTGTTTACACAGTCTCCCAGAATATCCTTGTAGAGAAGTTACACTCTGAGGCTGACCAAGCATTGGCACAAGTTGTCCAGGGTTGTTGTAGTGTCTCCACCCCCAGATATATTCAAAAGTTGTATGGACACAGTTCTGGGCAAATGGCTGTAGGTGAGCCTGCTTTAGCAGGGGTTCTGGTCCAGATGACTTCCAGAGATCCCTTGATCCTCAGCCATTCCATGATGGCTAATAATTGACACTGTTATCTGTCAGCAATCTGAATCCTAAAATCGGTGACTCTAGAATAATTCAGAAATCCAACCTGAAATGCATATTATTTTCTAAAATGCCCCCCTCTGCTTTCAAATTTCATATTTTTATCCTCCATTGGACAGGAGTGATGTTTATATGTGTGTGTGTGTGCATATATATACACACGGATTGTCATTTCTGTTCAGGAAGGTTTTTTTTCCCCTCAGCTATATTCTCAGCACTGTGTATAAAATGCATTTTCCTGATTCAAGAGCTTTAAGGTCTATAATCCAGCCTTGCTTACAGGAAGGAAAGCTTCCTTGCATCATCTGACTTCACCACAAAAAATACCTTTAAAGGAAAATCATTAGACGGAAAAAATGCAGCTAAACTTAGAGACACAGATAACCCATATCCTGCCACGTTGTTAGAAATTTCCCCTCAAGAACAGAAATGCTGCATACTCAAGAATAATGTGCAATTTCTGAAAAACAAATGACACTTTTTTTTTCACCCATAGGTATGGGGAGAATGGCATGACAGCTAATAACACTCAGAAAGGAGCACAGCAGGTAACTGCTACAATGACAGCATAGCTTTGGTTACCGCCAAACAGTAAATCAATGCATGTGACTCTGCTAGGTTCTGCCGAGAGGTCATCCATATGCAGTACCGCAGGGTTTTCTGTGTACTGCAGTGGACACCATAAAATGAGGGTTTGCCCAGGTGAAGCTGGGACTTCCTGATCCTTAATAATCAGAATTCTGTCTGGATTTTGTCACGTAGAATCTCTCAATAAAGCATTAGGAACAGAACACTTACCTACACCATGCTGCATTAAGAACTTGTTTATTCAAATGTCTAAACTCAATCCATTGAAAAATGCATCTGTACTATTTTAAAGGAGTTAAATTTTACCAGCTGTACTTCACTGCTCACTTTTGTATTTTAGTTTTCACTTTAACATTCCAGAAATGCAAACAGTGAGTACTCAGACTTAACAACAAAGAACAGAAAATTCTCATGTCTGTTTAGTAAAACCTATCACAGGAATCATAGAAATTTAGTCTATCTAAAGTTAGTGCACCTCAATTTTAACGTTTGCATACGCTTCATGATTCGTCTTCGGTGTGGTCTGTGTGTCATTTACATCTTCTTGATTACTTTTGCTTGTTAGACACTTGCATGACAAACATGACTAACAAGAAAAGCATATAGTTGGAATTGGTACCTACATTTGCACAAGCCAACATGGGCAAGTAAGAGGTTGCCCAAAAGCTAAAAGGAAGATTGATCTAAAATTGCTATGAATGTTGCTTTGTACCACCAGTATGTTTGCAATTTTCCTCTGTTCGAGCTCTTGCTCGTTGCATATCTAGTATTCATGGACGACTGTGTGCTGTGTGAAAGGAGAATACATTGTCATTCTCCTTTCTCATGCTTTTAGTTTCACACAGCCTCTTTTTCTCCTCCCTGAGTAGTTTGGGATTTTTCTGGTTTGTTTTGCTTTCATGTGGATTACAGGCTTCCGTTATTGCTTTGGTCTGCCTCAGTTTCTCTTTCCTTATGCTCTCTAATGAAAGACTTGCCTTGTCAAGTTTTATTCAGCTGGAAGAATTCATCACAACCATTTTGACTGTAATTCTAATTCCACTGTTTCTATGTCATCCTTCTTGACAAGACTTATCGCTGATTATTTTCTGGTCAAAGGATGGTAAGGATTAGCTAAGGGCAGCTTTTCATGAATGCCTGGAATTTAGATGGTTGCATTTTGATACATAATCATAAAGGAGCTGTTACACTGCAAATCAATATGCAGTGTTTACTCCAGAGGGTAACATTTATATTTCCTTGAGTTATTTAATGTTAGAAGACATACCTGGCTTTTTCTCTTTTTTCCAGCAATATTATTTTGTTTTACTTTACAATCTTGCTGAAGTATATGATGTTCTGCCCCTCATTTGTGTCAGTCCAAGATTCTGTTTGATGGTGTTTCTGCCTTACTGGATGCTCTTATTGCTGTAGATAATTTTTAGTCCCATAACTATAAATTAGTTTGTTTTGGTCTGCCTTCCTTTAAAGGATAAGAGGTTAAGATCACCTGTAAAGTCTGTGTGGAAGTGCTACTTGCAGTTATCCAATTTACTTGTAGCTATCTAATTTATCTCTTTGCCTCAACAAAGTCATTATGTATAACAAGAGTGTACTTAGGCTAAGACACTCTTTTCTATAGTTACCTGGAATGTGAAAAATACCACCAATATTACACAATACATCTTCAACAGTCTGAGAAGAGAAAATATATGGCTAAACATAAGATTGGCCCCAAATCATAACATAGGTATCTGAAGCAGCATTGAGTCAGGGTGTTAGCTTTTGTTAATTTGAAAATCTTGATTTCAGAGAAAAGTGGTGTAGAGAAAATCTGTGGCCGTATATGTTTCTTCCTTACAAGACATATTCTCTGCATTTTTCAGAGTTATCTAGCCAGATGGTCTAGAACAATAACTACAAAAAAGTCTAGAAAAAGGATGGAGTAAAAGCAGTGGGATGGAGAGGTTCAGGATTAAAATTGACTAATATTAATTTACCAAGCAGAACACATATTACACAATAACACAGAAAGTTAGAGAAAGTTCCTTCTATGGAGCAGAGTGATTCTTCCTTCTCCAGCTTGCTGCAGCTGAGATTGTACATGAGTGTACTATACTGTACAGCACCATATAAAACATCAGAGTAGTTGTACCTGGCACATTTAGGCACAATGTATGAATTTATATGTCAGCTAAAGCCCTCCCTAAACACAGGGCTGAAATTACTCAAAACCTTCACTAGACACTGGGCTAGCCTTTAGCTTGAAGGTGAACTCCCTGTAGATATCTGAAAGTACAGCTGATGTACCAAAGAACTCAAGCAAAAGTTCTTCAGTATATATACTTCAATATTATGTGAGACCTGCATGCATGTGTACATATATTACAAATTGTATGTGTGATTTATATGTATGTACATATATATACTTACACATGTATATGTCTTGCATCTGTCTTCTTGAGTAATATGAATCTCAGCCCTTTTAATGGTGAAATAAGAAGACAGAATCAAGGCTCCTTAAAATTTATTTCATAGAAAGCATTAATCAAAATATCAAACCAGTATGCTAACATGGAGAATTTTTGAATGAAGGCAGTTTATATGATAATTTCTGAGCCAATGGGAAGCACTGTAGAGCTTAATCACTCTCTTTTTTCAGTGATTATCACTTGTGCTTGCTTGGAAGAGATTTATTTTGCCCCTTGCTGATTCACACGTTAACCTCTAACTTCAGAGGAAATAGGACAAGGTACATCCTTATGGTCTGACATCACCTTGATTTATCTCCATGCCCACTCACATCAGAGAACCAAAGAGAGGTAAAGAAATTCTGGCCTAGGTCACAAAGGAGGTGAAGCACTCTCCACTACAGAAAGCAGAGGCAAATCTATTAAAATACAAGAAAATGTAATTACACATCTGGTAATCAATGTTAGTGCAGGTGTTGCTGGAATAAGATTCAGGCAGATTAATTATTTACAGAGATTATGTCTACGATTTGCAATGGACTTAGGGGAGGCTTCCTGGGAAGGATTGGAGGAGGATTGTTTGTGATTAACTTAAAAGCAAGGATAAAGCAATGCCATTATTAAGTAAATACTGCAGTCTGAATCAATATTTGCTAACTGCTTGGTAAAGTCTTGCACACTGATTGGCTTCAGCAGGCAGGTTGGAGAGGAGGTTGAAAGAGTATGAGGAGAGGGAAGGGACAAGAGAACTTCTCAGCTCAGTATGCTCGAATTCTGTGCTTGTGTTTCTGTATGCACTAAGAATGACTGTTTTGCAGCAAAAGAGTGGGAATGAATTAGAATTCTCTAAACACTGAGACTCTTGTTGCCATAATGTGCTTATAGGCATTATAGTGAAATGAGTATCTGGAGGCAGATTGAAAGACTTGACCTAATGCCCTTATCTCTCAGTCCTCCAACTCCAATCTAATGAACATATACCCATAATTATTTCTCAAATAGTTTTTATCTAATTTTAAAGTGGGTAATTTATAGCACTTTGTAGAAAAATCCTGTTTTATTAAAATATTCAGCATTAGGAGAACTTTGTGCAGAATATATTTCCTTACTGTTCTACAAAGTCATACATATTTATAATATTAAAACCTCTTCAGTTGCTTTAATAATAGAATTCTGTTCCATAGATCTGAGTACTAATGCTAATGTATCTGCTGCATGCACTAGAAGGCTGTGCACAGGATAACATACATTTTATACTTCCTGGGTTTTGTACCCTGATTTCCATTACTTTGCCCTAATGAAGATTTGTTTTGTGATTAAAAAACACAATGAAAGCAAGATAAAAAAGTGTTAGGACAAAAAATAACATTTCTTCAAAGCTGTAGGGCCTGGCAGTGCACAACATTTAGAATAGAATTACAGAATCATAGAATCATTTAGGTAGGGAAAAAACATTAAGATCATCAAGTCCAACCATAAACTTAACACAGTGGTGCCAAGTCCACCACTAGATCATGTCCCTAAGCACCACACATACACAACATTTAAATACCTCCAGGAATAGTGATTCAACCTCTTCCCTGAGCAGCCTGTTCCAATGCTTGATAACCATTTTGGTGAAAAAATTTTTCCTAATATCCGATTTATACAAGCTCTGGTGCAACTTGAGGCCATTTCTTTTCATCCTATCCCTTGTGGAGAGGGATCTAGTGGTCCTGGTTAACAAGCAGGTCAGTATGAGTGAACAGTGCCCTGCTGCATCAACCACCATAAAGTTCAGATCTGATGCCATCAGTGAAAAAAAAAATATTGGTGAAGTTTTTTTTGTGGGTGCAATTCATAGAATCATAGAATAGTTAGGTTTGGAAAGGACCTTAAGATCATCTAGTTCCAACCCCCTGCCATGGGCAGGGACATCTCACACTAAACCCTATCACCCAAGGATTCATCCAACCTGGTCTTGAACACTGCCAGGGATGGAGCATTCACTGCCTCCCTGGGCAACCCATTCTAGTACCTCACCACTCTAACAGGAAAGAATTTTTTCCTTATATCCAATCTGAATCTCGGCTGTTCAAGTTTGAACCCGTTACCCCTTGTCCTGTCACTACAGTCCCTAATACATAGTCCCTCATCAGCACCCTGTAGGCCCCCTTCAGATACTGGAAGGCTGCTATGAAGTCTCCAAGCACCCTTCTCTTCTCCAGGCTGAACAGCCCCAACTTTCTCAGCCTGTTTTCATATGGGAGGTGCTCCAGTCCCCTGATCATCCTCGTGGCCCTCCTCTGGATTTGTTCCAACAGCTCCATGTCCTTTTTATGTTGAGGACACCAGAACTGCACACAATACTCCAAGTGAGATCTCACAAGAGCAGAGTAGAGGGGCAGGATCACCTCCTTTGACCTGCTGGTCACGCTTCTTTTGATGCAGCCCAGGATACAGTTGGCTTTCTGGGCTGCGAGTGCACACTGAAGCCAGCTCGTGTTCATTTTCTCATCGACCAACACCCCCAAGTCCTTCTCCGCAGGGCTGATCTGAATTTCTTCTCCGCCCAACCTGTAGCTGTCCCTGGGATAGCTCCAACCCAGGTGTAGGACCTTGCACTTGTCGTGGTTAAACTTCATGAGGTTGGCATTCTGTGTTATTCATAATTGCAACAATGAAGAAGGCTCTGTTTCTTTATCTTCCCTGAAATACATCAGCCAAATAAGACTGCAGATGCCTAAGACCAATAGAGTAGCTGTATAAAGTGTTTGGGGAAGCAGATAATGGTCTAGTATATGCTTACCAGCAGTTTTCCCACCATTATATAAATAAATAGGGGACCTAATGACAGGGAGGAAAACTGATCCAGGCACAGATCCAGGGGTTTGTCTGACTCACTCAGAAACAAGGCATGGTAAATTATGTTACCTAGAACGGAATAGAAATAATAGGTTTCTTTATGCAGAATAAGAGTCCAGCCTGGTTGGATAGGATAACTGTTTTCTAGCCCTGGCAAGAACAAATTGTGACCTTCTATATGTGGCCCAGAAGGCAAAGGGGTCCAAACACTAATCTTACTGGTCTATTGGGAATGTTTTGGCCCTTAGGGGACCAATTTTAATCCAGTTTTAACTTCTGTGTATGTTACTGATCTCATTCCTATTGGTAAGAAATTCGTGATTTATTGGCCTCTTCTCAGATTCAATATTTATTCAAGTTCTGTTTTAGAGTTTGATCCCATGGACATTAAGTGTTAGTGGCATGGTGTCTAGCAGAGAAGAAAATGCATAAGCAATATATGCTTCTAATACCAGGGAATCCCAGGAAGTTTTAGGTTTAAAGTGCACACAAAAAAAGTACCTTGCAATAGTCTTGGAAATATTGTCTGCAGACAGAAGCTTTAGAAAAGCCTGATTCAAAATTAAATGTTATCACTGCTTCAGCATGATTGTGTTTTCATTGAAGTCTCCCTCAATTCACTCTGTGCCTACTGGTATGTGTGAAGACACACTTGTCTCTGCAGTTGGATCATAAATCCTACCATGTCTCTAGACATAGTGCACAAATGGAAAGTGGAAACAAGGAATCTTGAAAGCAGAAACTTTCAAGAAAGAAAATCAATAAAATTTTGTGTTAGCTTACTTTTATCAAAAATTTAAATAATGTAAATGGCCTGTTTTGTTTTGTTTTTTAACCATGTGAGTCTATGATCTTTTGACAATGCTGTACAATGACTATAAAACAGAATGTGAAGTCGACAGTATGAGATCAGAAAGTTAGAAGCACTGGGGAGAACATTAATTAAGGAAAACAGAGTGCTAGAAGAGAAATATATGTGCATAACCAAGTGCTATTTAGTAACAGGCACAGCAGAAGTAAAAAGGCCTTCAGTATAGTGCTGAATAAGGAGTTTCACAAAGGAAAAACACACCAGACTAGCACAAATATAAAATTTTAAAGTAGAATGGTGAAAATATAAACATCAAATGGTTGTTTACAGAAGACCTTCCATCATCCACCTATCTGTTTATGTAGACATGAACAGGGCATTAAATCAAAAATCAGGAAATTTTGCAAAAGTTTAAAAATACAATTAACTGAAAAAGATGGGTCAGCAGGGAACCCTGCCACCATTTAGTATAGTCAAGCTTCCTACGCTTGCAATTTGGCAGCTAACACCAGCAGGAGTGGAGTGCAGTTGTCTATCAGGACTCGTTCATGTTAAAAGGAAACAAGGAGTTCTCACTAAGATTCACAAATATTGTTACAAAAGGAATGCAAGGGCTGCATTCTAATTTATTCTTTTTCTTTCATCCACTTCCAGCAGAAGCAGACAAAGAAGCTACTGAGCTATCTTACACAACATATCTGTCTGTTCCAGAAAACATGGAGCTGTTGTAGAAAAGGTATTTTCCTTTTAGTGTGAAATGCCAATTAAATGAGATTAGGATTCTCTGAATAGAGGAAAATGATTCTGGAATTTTTTTTTCAGCTAAGTAAGCATAGCGTTAAAATTTAGCAATAGAAAATTAAATTTCAGATTTTCTATGAAGAAAAATGAGGATTACATACCTTCATAATTCATTAATTTTCTCAGGATCAGAAAGGAAATAAAAGATGAAGTTAAATAAAATTATTTTTTTCCATGTTCTACACCTCCATAGTTGTATTTTAGTGGCTTCTTGGTTGTTTGGTTTTTTTTTTAATCTTGTGTCAATAATAACTTGTCTTCTGAATTAAGGATAGAAATTTTTTAGGATGAAAAATTTGGAGGTTTTTTTATGGTCACATTTTTTCCCAGACAGAAGTCACTTTTATGCACCTCTAATCTCCACCCAGTGGTGTACTTCTGTTATTCTAGGTAGTAGTTTTAGTGAGTGAATCACAGAAGGAAAACCTGATACAGACATAATAGTATGCACATTTTTGGTGCAAGATATTAATAAAAATCCTATTTAAAAAGCTGGTGAGTTTTTTTCATATTGATGATTAATTTAATAGGAAATGCATGCATTGAAAAAATTAAAATTTGAGGTGGGGAAGTATCAGACATGCTTTTGGGGGGGAGAGTGTATTTTGCTGTGGATTGTTCCTTTTTTATCAATCCCAGAAACTTCAGAAAAAAACACATGCTCACATGCAGAAGTGTAGCATTAAGTAAAAGCACAAAGTTTAGGGACTGATCAATGAAATAGAATAAACTAAAAAAAATCCTCCATTTTGACTGGGAAATGCCATATCAAACCATGATGTTACTTCCTCTTTGAGATCTCAAGAATGTTTATCTTAAGAAAAAATAATCCAATATATTTGTAACCTGAAATTAGGAAAAAAAAACAAAACGTCACACACCAGATTTTATACCACATTGAAAGTTATGATAAGGAATGTATATGTGGAGTATTAATTTATAGTGTCTTTTCCATTAAAAAAATAATAAAAATTAATGTTTGAAAGCTTTATCTCAGGAATTCTATAAAGGGTGATGATAGCAATATCATCACAGTATAAACATCATACAATTCATTACCAAATCAGAACAAGTGCAAGACAACTCAACACCCAGTATAAAAATGCACCACATTACAACACTCAAGGAAATGCTTACCATAGATAAAAGCATCAAGACAGATTTTATACCTTAGAAGTGCAGTACCAACTTGAAGTACTATCACAAAAGAGAAGACAGCCTGAGCAGAGATTCTTGACAATGTTCCTTACCTGCAAAAGAAAGTCAGAAGTTGTAAAGATCACTGAATACAGCATAAGTGGGCAATGTTTAATTATAAAGAGCTGCCAAATCTTTGGTTTTAAGTAGATCCTTCAGTTCTGAAAAGCTATGTCAAAGCAGCTTGTGAAGTAATGATGAATCAAAACAAATATGCAGAAGCTATTTGAGTAAACAGTGTCTTAGTAAGAGCAGGAGAAATACATAGATAGGTTTCTGCAACTAAGATTGCCATCAAGCTAGCCTATTAATACGTATTTGTGTTGAGTGCTTAACTTACTGATATTTTTCTCCCACACAATGCTCATTGTTTTGACATCTGGATAAAGCACAAAATAGAGGACTTCTCAGAAAAGAGTAGAGCATCAAATTACCACTTCTGCTACTGCAGAAAGACAAGTCACCTGCGATAATAAAATCTTTATATTGTTCTGGAATTTCTGGTACTAAAACTGTGCAGTAAATAACAAGTTTTGCAGATGAAGGGCATCTCCCCGAAAGCCTTCTTTCATCACAGCTGCATTAAAAGCAACCAAGCCAGAAGACTCCTTGTACCCTGAGCCATTAAGTATGAGGGCTTTCTCAAATGTTTTGCTTTGCTGAACTAATGTAAACAAGAATCCATCTCCTGTTCTGGTATTGTATGTTTTTTTCCTATGAGAGGTGAAAAATAAAAGACACTTTTACTAGCTGGTGAAAGAAATTTAAAATATCTGAAATCAGATACACAGAGTGCATAGATCTTAGCAGAATGAGGCCCTAATTAGGCCTGTGTAAGATTTCTGAAGAAAGATAACTGTATTGTCAGTAAGGCACTGTTTGAGATAATAATTTACACAAAAATGGAGATAATGGATTGATGTTAAAGAAAGGATTAATCTATAAGCACTTCAGACAGAATTTCTTTATGCAGAGGGTTACTGAATAATGAAACAAATTGTCAAAGGCAGTGATAGAAGCAAGTGTGAATTATGCTGACACATTTCTGGAGGAAAGAATTGGAGAGTACAGTTGTGAGCTAGATTTCCAAGATGATAAATGGTGATATATGAATTGATTTAATTTCAAGCTGGGGAGCCTACGGGTAGGAGGAACTGCATTAGAAAGTCCCGAGGTTGGTTATGGGAGATCTTAATGGACCATGTGTTCCTCCTGGTTCCCTTAGAAGTTCCTTTGTGCTATTATGAGGCAAAGTTTTATATAATTGATTATGAAATGGACTAGCTAGGAAGAGAGGAATCAGCTACTTACTGGTAAAGACATGAAAGATTAAAGGATCACAAAACATTCAGTTGCTTTGCTTTGTATAGACTCTTTCTGTTGAAATAGATTCATAGGTCTAAGAACTTCAAGGACATAAACAGTGAAAAGCATGCATTAAAAAACCTCCAACCTAGATAGGCAAAGCACTAAGCAAATCTTTCAAATCTAATATAGGTAGCCCTGTGGTCATACTGTCACATCTATTGAAGCCATTACGACCACCACACATAGGTTTGCAGGTGTTCTTAACATTAAAAAAGGTTGTACACAAAATAGCCTAGAAAGTTTCAATTAAAAAAAGACCATATTCATATTTAAAGCTAAAACGGAAGCACTATGGGTTAAACACAAACTGATGAAGGAACAGAAAATGGGACACTAATTTGGCTCCTTTCCTCTGAAAGTCTAAAATTCCACTAACAATAATGAAAACTTTAGCTGGAAAAAAATAAAGCCTGAAGTCTTTGCTTAGAAGTAAATCAAAATTTGATATGCACCTGACAAAAAGTAACTGTATTTCTTCCCAGTCCCCAGATCAATATAATGCTTAATAATGAAGGTTCTGCTAAACCTAAAATTGCACATTAAAGAGGACCTGGGATACATGAATGTCATGGGTTCAGCAGTAGCTCATGCTCTGCCAGGGAGGAGGGAGAGATAGGGCGCCTGGGCTGGGCTGGTCGGGGAGGTATTCCATACCACAGCACGTCCTGCTCGGGGAGGGGACTGAAAGCTGGCCGGAAGGGAAGGGGTTAACACTCCGGGCTGGGCTCGGGGAGGCAACTGGAATCTGGCCAGTAGGGGAGGGGGAGCTCTCTTCTCTTCCGGGCTGGCCTCCTGGCGGCGGGTGGTATCGTATTCTCTCTCCCTGTTTGTCTCCTCTAACATTGATTTGTTATTGGTACCGGTAGTGATTTCTGTTATACCTTGATTGCTGGACTGATTTTACCTCAATCCGTGGGAGTTGTATTCCTCTGGCTCTCCTTCCCATCCCTCCGGGAGTGGGAAGGTGGGGGGGGGGGGGGAGGGAAACAAAGAGGGAACTGTGCAGATTTAGTTTAAACCACGACAGTTTTTGGCGCCCAACGTGGGGCACAAACCCCCAGAATAACAACAAATCTGACAGGATTTATAGTCATTTGTCACAATGCTGTTTTATTGGCTCTCACTGTTTTTTCTCTTGATCTCACGGTTTCAGGGTTTTACCAATTACTTTTCATATATATTAGCTGTGTTAGTGTTTCTCAAGTATGGGGTTTGGGCTAAGGTTCTGGTCTCATTGTACTTTATGTCAATGACTTGTAATACAATAGAAGCATTGATCATGAAACTGATCTGGTTTATGCTCCCGGTAGGGTCACCAACTTTATGTTTTGGGAGGTATATAATAGAAGTGCTTAGGAATTTCACATCTTTTTTCTCCTTCTCGAGTTGTGAACCTGTGAATGAGACATTCTTCTATCCTCCCAGTGTTCTCTCCAGATGGTCTACAACATCATTTGAGGGTTTTGAAGTTTTTGAATGGCCTTTTAATACTGTTGAGACTTGTATGCTGATTGTGATGGGGATCACCACAGTAGCACGCATACAGAGTGTGTTTTGCTCACAGTTATTTCATCTGATTTCAGGAGTTAAGCGGAGTCAGGTCTGGTCCTGTATTGGGGTTAAACAACGAAATAGGAGGACCAGGAGATCATCCCAGAGGCTGGACAGCCATGAGTGGCAGGGTGTGTGGGATAGTATGGGCAAGCATCTAGGTCAGTGGGCCCTTCCAGTAGTTTGGAATTTTACTCCCGAACAAGTGAAGAATCCGGAAGAATTATTAAAACACGTAAATGAGGTGTGTTGTCATCCTGGCCATACCAGAGATGGACAAATTACGGCAACGTGCTGGGGCTTGGCCTATGCTTATAGGGCCTTGATCGACACTATCCAACACCTTCAAAAGGAAAAAAAAGTCCCTGGATCTGAGAGCAACACAGAAGTCAGCGCAGCTGTTCCAACTCCAAGTACAGCAGCTACACCATCCTCAGCGACATGTTGCTGAAACTGCTGAAGGAGAGGGTGAATCGAGTCAGTTTGCCGAGGTGAAAGCCATCCAGCTGGCCCTGGACATTGCTGAGCGAGAAAGGTGGCCAGTACTCTACCTTTATACTGACTCATGGATGGTGGCAAATGCCCTGTGGGGGTGGTTGCAGCAATGGAAGCAGAGCAACTGGCAATGCAGAGGTAAACCCATCTGGGCTGCTGCATTATGGCAAGATATCGCTGCCCGGGTGCAGAAGCTGGTGGTGAGGGTACGCCATGTAGATGCCCACATACCTAAGAGTCGGGCCACTGAGGAACACCACAATAACCAACAAGTGGATAAAGCTGCTAAGATTGAAGTGGCTCAGATGGACTTAGATTGGCAACATAAAGGCAAATTATTTTTGGCCCGGTGGGCCCATGACACTTCAGGCCATCAGGGCAGAGACTCAACGTACAAATGGGCTCGTGATCGAGGGGTGGACTTAACAACGGGCACTATCGCCCAGGTTATTCATGAGTGTGAGACATGTGCTGCAATTAAACAAGCTAAACAGTTAAAACCTCTTTGGTATGGAGGACGATGGATGAAGTATAAATATGGGGAGGCCTGGCAAATTGACTATATCACACTCCCCCCAACCCGCCAAGGTGAGCGCTATGTGCTTACCATGGTGGAAACAACCACAGGATGGCTGGAAACATATGCTGTGCCCCACGCTACTGCCCAGAACACTATCCTGGGCCTTGAGAACCAGATTTTGTGGCGACATGGCACCCCAGAGAGAATTGAGTCAGACAATGGGACTCATTTTTGGAACAACCTTACAGGCACTTGGGCCAAAGAACATGGCATTGAGTGGGTATATCACATCCCCTACCATGCACCAGCCTCTGGGAAAATTGAACGGTACAATGGGCTGTTAAAAACTACACTGAGAGCAATGGGTGGGGGAACTTTCAAGCATTGGGATACACATTTACCAAAGGCCACCTGGTTGGTCAACACCAGAGGATCTGCTAACAGGGCTGGCCCAGCCCAGGCAGAACTTTTACATATTGTAGAGGGGGACAAGGTTCCTGTAGTGCACATGAGGAATTTGCTAGGGAAGACAGTCTGGGTTACTCCTGTTTCAGGCCAAGGCAAACCCACTCGTGGGATTGCTTTTGCTCAAGGACCCAGATATACTTGGTGGGTAATGCAGGAAGATGGGGAAGTCCAATGTATACCCCAAGGGGATTTGATTTTAGGGGAAAACAGCCAATGAACTTAATTATACATTGTTGCTTGCTGTGTAATATTTTTATAGTCCATCAACTAGATGTCTTCAGGTCACCAGCGACTGGCCCTGACTTCCCTCTAACCATCGTCCCAACAGAGAATGAACTCTGATAGAACCAGATGAGTTCTGCAGTAAAGGGATGATCAACATCGGCAGGCAACAATCCAGCACTGCACACAGACTTTCCTGCTACAAAAGACTATTACAAACCTAACATCATGGAGCAAATGGACTCAATTGCATTATAGGGATTGGTCCATGTATTAAGAAATGATTTCTTTCTATCTGTCTGGGTGTATGCAGATGTATATATATATATATGATGGTATATTGAAAATGTGGGATCTGAGCATGACGTGAATGGTATGGAATAAGGGGTGTATAATGTCATGGGTTCAGCAGTAGCTCATGCTCTGCCAGGGAGGAGGGAGAGATAGGGCTCCTGGGCTGGGCTGGTCGGGGAGGTATTCCATACCACAGCACGTCCTGCTCGGGGAGGGGACTGGAAGCTGGCCGGAAGGGAAGGGGTTAACACTCCGGGCTGGGCTCGGGGGGGCAACTGGAAGCTGGCCAGTAGGGGAGGGGGGAGCTCTCTTCTCTTCCGGGCTGGCCTCGTGGCGGCGAGTGGTATCGTATTCTCTCTCCCTGTTTGTCTCCTCTAACATTGATTTGTTATTGGTACCGGTAGTGATTTCTGTTATACCTTGATTGCTGGACTGATTTTACCCCAATCCGTGGGAGTTGTATTCCTCTGGCTCTCCTTCCCATCCCTCCGGGAGTGGGAAGGTGAGGGGGGGGGGGGAGGGAAACAAAGGGGGAACTGGGCAGATTTAGTTTAAACCACGACAATGTATCATGCTAAGGCAAGGAATAAAAGTCTGTCTTAAACATCTTGCTCACCTGGTGTTATTTTTTCTTAAAATAGTTATGCTCATGTTGATTTTTTTCCTTAGGTTATTTTTGGCACATAGTTCCCATCACTGGGAGAAGGTATATTAGCATAGACATGTCATTGCTACAACTTCTGTGAAACTAAACATGACCATGTCCCAGAGGATTACCCAAAATCTAATGAAGTCTAAGTTAGAGAATGCATGGCTGTGCAATTCTCACTTGAATAATTTTTCTGTTGAATTTATATAAAATCCAGGGTGACCAAAATTATCATAGCAAAATTAAACTTATGAGTCTGCTGAAGATTGTGTGCATTTGCTGATTCTCACATCAGGTTTACTACTATGTCATGAAATGCTTTTAAGAAGGCAAAACAAATATGTAAAGAATATGTGTTAATTAAGAAATCAAACTGCTTGTTAATTTAGCAATGCTAGATTGGTGGAATCAGTAAGTGATCTAATCCTCTAAATTACTGTGGGAGACACCTTTGATTAATCACAAGGAACATGAAACAAAACAAAAATTAACCAATACATCCCAGACCAGAAAAGCAGATTGCTCAAGCATCTGCTTGAACTGCCTCAAGAGCCATCTTCAACTATATAGATGGGAAGGATGGGCTTCAGGAGTTCTGCATGGTTTTGTGAGGCAAGTCTAACGAGGCAGGATAACAAGCCAGGGCAGGTAAAGAGGACAGTGATCATTAAATACAATTCTAAATATACTTTTGGTATTTCATTTCCATACTGAAAATATATGCTTGTTAGTGGAATATAAACTTTTTTTGCTCAACCTGTTCTTATAATAGCTGCCGCTGTATCACCTGACACATGTAAGGTATTCTGGTCTTCTGAGGCTGACAGTTCCACTACTCTGCCACACAAAGACAAACTTCTAGACATTGTCTAACCCAATTATCAGATGTTCAAGAGTCTGTTGGAGAAACAACTAATAAAGTGAAATCACTCAATAGAAGGTGAATAAAGTTAGATATTGTGGTGAGGCATCTTGATTAAATGCTACCAGTCTCTTGATTATACCTCTGTACTTTCTTTACAAGCATTGAATACATGGAATACCTACTACCCTTTTCCTCTCTCTTTGCCTAAAAAACAAATGAAACCTTCTATTATTTGCTCCTCTAACCACAATCCTTGCTAAGGATACTGCCAGGTGAACTGAGTCAGGTGTGCATTGTCCTTAAATCCTGCACTTGTGACAGCAACACCAAGGATGAGGGAAAGAAAATCAGGATAGGGCTATTCTTCCCCAAGCCCTTTCACACAGGTTTTTACTCTCTTTGTGGGATATATTTCCATATCCCAGTGAAACCCATTATCTAGTCATTATTTATCATATCAAACATCTCTTTAATTTCTACTTCAATAGATTTTTGTTGTTGTTGTTGTTTTGCACTCTCCACCCCTCCCCTCTATTTTTTTTATAAAGTTACACAACCTTTAGGGAAAAGGGAAGTTGTTTACAATTCATAATTATGGCACTAAAAAGGAAATCAAACCACAAATTCATTGCAGTGTGTTTGATCCAGAATATTGTTAGAAACATAATTAATAGCTGAAAGCATTTGAAACAACACCGCTCAACTTAGTCATTAGACGTCCAGAAAAATACACACAGCTTCTCAAGCTTTAATGTATTGATATTTGTTTTCCATTTCAGTATTTTAAGAGTTAGTTCAGTGGATCATTTTGTTGCTTCTATAATGGAAAACAGAAATTATCACCATATTGTAATCTCAATTTTATCTGTTTAAGGGTTGTCAACAGAGAAACAGTTTGAGTTTCACTGAAGGCTTTCATTTTGCAGCCTCCACCTTCAGATCTCCAGAAACAGGAAATGCAAGTGGAACAAAAGACGCAGTCTGGGATCACCCACTGAGTAGTGAGCTACCTACATAAGTAGGGTTTACACTACTTGGTAGCAAGATCATTTTTTTGTTTCTCTGGCTGTTGCAAATCAGTGGAGCTGTCTGGATTTGTGTGGCACAGTGTCAGATTACAGGGGTTTTGATCCTAGCAGAATACCTTTTTTCACTCTTTCTTTGCACGTCTCTCCTTTGCTAGTTTCCATAGGTTTTGTGCTACCTGAATTAAAAAATAAGAAAAAAAAATGAAGTTATAACCATAATGCCCAAATTGTTCAGAGAAGTTGTGTTCTGCTGTTTACTTTCCTTCTTCAGCCTGCCCTTTCTTTGATTTATTCACATTACAATAATGCCTTTTCATGGAATAGTCTCAGTGCACACAAGAAGTGTCTCCTGCATGAATTGATAGCCCTTACATACGAGTAGTTCAATTGCATACTTGCTATGTTTGTAAAGGCATAATGCTCGCAAGAGTATATTGAGGAGGCTAAGAAATGTCTGCAGTCCTCCAGGTCTAATGCAAAACTGGGGAACTGAAAGAGGAGAAAGGCTTGGCACAATGTTTGGGTTCAGAAGCCAGGCTAAATCCTTTAAACACAGAATAAGATCTAGAGCAGGTTTCCTGCACCCAGATATCATTGCTTCACACTCAGAAAATGATGCAGCATTTTCCTCGTTTGTTATTTATCCTCTGCAGCACCCATGTCTTATGATGCTTTCAAGGCATTGGAGGTTCATCTTTGTTATACTGTGCTGATTCACTCCTGCAAGATCGTAGGTATAGCATGAGCTCTTTGTGCCCAGTATTAACACACAGGCAGCATCACAGAAGAGGAGTTTGCTTTGGGCTACTCTGTCTATCTCTGCCCTGCAGGTCTGTCCTGCTACTGGAGTTGTACATCCTTTAAGGATTTACTCCATGGCATAGACCTCAGCACAACACTTAGCAGGAATTTTAAAATCTTTGAAGACTAAATTATGAGAAACATAGAAAGTAGCACAAACCAGAAAAATTAAAATGCTCTAAATAGATTTTCTTTATTTTTGAAATATAGTCTTCTGGCTTCTGTAGCACCATTCTTGATAACAGTGTTCTGTGACAAAAATCTGTATTGGAATGGGGTTAAGAGCTTTTAATTAATTTACAGATTACAGTTTCTAGGGATACTAGTCTAACTGGTCATCGTATGTTTCTTATTCATTTTCATTTCAGTTCAACCCAAAACTGCCCTTAAATCAGGAGGATTAGAAAACTGTCATTTTTTAGGCTGGTCTTCTGTTAATTAAGTATATGAAAGTACAGTGATTTGGGAATTTCAGCCTCTATAAACCGGCTAAACGTTAATCATCTCCTAAACTCAACATAACTAGTAAATTTTAAAATACGGATTCCTCTTGCTTTTATTGGAAGGCTTCATTTCAGTGTATCACAAATAAAGATCCTTTAAAAGCTCTGGCAGCTAAAATTCAGTTACCAGACTAGTTTGTCTCCAATATAACTACATTAATGATCATCTTGTGTGTGTAAGCAATAATGATTCAATAATGATTCAAGTGTTCCATTGGGATTTTATACAAACATATGGCTGAATGGCCTTCTACTTGTACAGTAAATGATGAGAAATGCTCCTGTTTGTTGTTAAATTCAACCAGATATTGCCGTAAAAAAAATGCAGGAGTCAGTTTGCCTTCTGCCTCCACCATTCCCCCCACAAGAAAGCAAGAAGACAGCAAATGCCTTCCAGCTTTCCTGTCTGTTAAACAGAAAAGCTGGGGTCTAAACATGCTGATGCCTCAGTAAGACACTAAGAGGGGTCTAAACCAATTAGCAGAAACCTCCAGCTGGTGCCTGTGCTAATTCTAGTCCAGACTTTGGCTGTCTGTAGTGGAAGTAACAGAGAAGATCCCACAAGCTTGTTACATGCCTTCTGCGGCAAGTCAGCTGTACCCAGTGGACTTGACAAATCTTGTGTAAGTTTTGATGAGCTATGACAATAGGTAAGAGACCGTGTTGACCACTGAGGCTGGAATATCATTCTTTGTCCTCCACTCTCTGTGGCACCCTGGTGTTAGTAGAGCAAGTCTTTTTTCCCCATTGTTTCTGCCTTTAGCTCTAGAAGTGGCTTTAATAACCTGAGTAAAATCATGATTCCTAGCTCTACCTGACAAACAACTCCAACTGACTGAGGAAATTATTAAAAAGATGATACAGAAAAAGTTTCCTTGTCTTTCTTAAAAGATATTTCTTAGAGAATGAATGCACTTGGGATGCTATTAGGCTCACAGAGTGCCTGAAAACTATGAAATATGAAAAAAGACTCTTATTTCTCATTTTTTACATAATGACTGTGTGTTATTTTTTTCAGAATCAAAGGTGCAAATGCTCATGTTGTTGTAACTAGGTGTTCTGTAGTGGGTGCTATATTTAGAATACATCATTAAGTTAAATTGGATGAAAAATAATATCTGAATGAAAGTGAAATTTGCTGTAGTGCCAAGACTAAAAGAAACAATTCTGTCCACTTTACGCTTTTTTATTTTGCTTGACCTCATTTATAGCTTGTGCATTATTCATGTTGACCTTCCAAACAGAAAGCTTCTCCTACCAGACTTGTAAATAAAACACAAACTACATGCAGTGAGGAACATATTGGACCAATGATTTTTAGCCCAAGAGTTTTGCAAGAGGCGTGCTTATAGTCAGTATAAAACTTCTGAAGTAGTTTACTGCATAAAGACTACAGGCTAGGCTTGCAAATCAGTGTCTACCTATCACTGCCATTGTGTTCTTTACAATGCATGAAAAGTACTCTAAACCAACTGATGCAGAGGCGGAATAAGGGAGGATAATGCAAGCATGAGGATGGAAAAATATGCAAATAGTATGCAAATAGTACAAACTTTGTTTGCTTCCAGAAGCTTCTATGAGCAAGTTCTAGCTCATGGGAGTCTTTGCTTTAACTATTAGTGTATTAGGTGTACCTATGCCTTGGTTCTGTAACCAGAAACAGATTTGTAAGTCGCTGTATATCTGGAGTTCTTGCAGGACTTTCTGTACTTATGCAGACATTATTTATCATTTAATTACCAAATGCCATTAACCAAATCAAACAGAGAACATTGTAAGCTCTTGGTCCTCTAAGCAGATGTATATGGGTCAGAATGTTTTCCAGAAATAAAATACTTTCTTCTTCCTATGATTGTAATTATAAGCATCATGCACATCTAAATCTGAACTGAATGAAGAATTACATTAGATCCCTAGTTTTCTATTTTCCTAAAATCTTTGTTGGCAAAGACACTTTAAAGAGTTTGTGATGAGAAGTATCCTGGACTTTCAACTATACATGAAGTTTCCAAAACTACTGACTTTGAACAGGGATATGATCTCCAAAAACATTCCTCCCAGCTTTCTTAAGGCATCTCCACAAACAAATGGCTAACATCTTACCCATGATCAGATCTGATTTTCAGGTGCTTCATCTTTTACCCAGGTGCAGTACGAATTTTAGAGGAGAAAGAATGTAATATGTGAACTGTTTCATCCTGCAGAGAGGTAAATAATTGATGAAAAGAAATGCGGAATATAGCTCCTTTGTGTCTTAAAAATACATAAGATCTTAAAGTGACTGATTTCATTGGATAAATTAAAATAATGTCATGTTTCCAAGAAGAAATGGCAGGACTGAGCAATGCACAGGACAAATGTTCTATAAGAATAATTAGGGAAAGATTCTCAGAGGGCGTGGCTAGATTTCAGGAGGTGTGTAATACTTTTTCTGTTCTATTATGTTTATTCTGGAATAGAGTGGCAAGAATAATTCTTTCTTCTCTCTTTCTTCTCTTTTTTTGATGTCTTTCTTTCTCTTTCTTTTTCTTTCTCTCTTTCTCTCTTTCTCTCTCTCTTTCTTTCTCCCTTTCTTTCTCTCTTTTCCCTTTCTTTCTTCTTCTTTTAGCTTACATATCCATTATGATTGAACTTGTAGCACTGCTGGTTGAAAATGTATGAAGCCATCCAGTGTGTTTGGCTTAAAATTTTGTTGTGTCTGAACAGCTTAGTAGCAGGCTGATAAATTTATGAAGCAGGTTCTAATAAAGCTTTCATTTTTCTGGTTTATGATGCCATCAAAGTAGTCTTTTGCCATATTAGTAATAGAGATATTCTCAAAATAACCTTAGCAGCAATTCAGTGTAGCTTTTAATGTCACCATAAATTCCTGTATTACTAAACGTTTTTGAAATGTGATCAGTCTTGGTTGCATTTCTAAATATATGTTTCATGTTATTATGGAGTGCCAGTGCCTTAGGCTGACAAAAATGCCCACTGTCTGAAAGTCAGGGGAAAATCAGTAACACTTTAGGCATGTTATTCTGAGGGACAATTCACTGAACAGGAAAATTATGAATTTGATGATAGGGTTGAAGATCAAGTAGATACATATATGAAAAAGCTGAGATTTTCAAAATGCTCAACACCTGAAAATTCTCTTGAGGATATTCAAATCAGGTCATGTAGTATAAAATTGGAGCCAATCCACCAATAAACTTGATACTCTGATCCTGGTTTGTAATTAATTGTGAGAAAAAATAAAGACTTTAAAGCACAGAATTTAAAATTTTCCCATGTAGTTTTAGGCTGATAAGCCTGTGGATAGTCCAGTTACTGTACCTGGTATTAGTATATTTCCTGTCAAGAAACATGTCAAATCCAAACATTTGTTTTGGTGGAATTCAAGCGCAGTTTCAATATTCTGTCTTCTTTGCTAGGCTGAAATCAGAAGGCTGATGAGGTGTCATGCATAACAAGATGATATCAAGCTTACAGAAAAAGTAGGCTTTGAACAGAATGTACCTTTGACTGTGAAAGCTGTTTGCTATACTGGTTTCATGAAAAAGAAATCCTCCTGCAGATTGAAATCAGGCTGGGTAACAATATTGTCCTAGTTTGGGGAAACACATAAGCTGCAGAGCTCTGTAAAGTGCCAACTGCAGCTGTACAAGGCACTATACTCATTAAATACTGATGCTAGCATGAACCAAATTCTGCCTTTGGTCTGCTTCAGCTGCAAGTGATGGGAATCCTGACCTCAGTCCAAAAGACCACTGAAGCACATGTGTAATTCTGAGATTGTAAGTAACCTCACTGATTTCAATGACCTTATAAACTGAATTTTTGGTGCATAATATAGAAAATTTAAATAAAAAAGTAAATATAGCAAGATCGTCTCCATCAGACAGCCATTCCTTAAAAAAAAAAAAATCTGTCATTTTTAAAAGCAAAATTGTTTGAAAAAAAAAACCTAAACTCAATTAAAAAACAAGAACATGTGTAAGGTAGCTATACTTTAGCAAATGGAAAACACTGCTTTAAATCAGTGGAACTTCCTCAGTGTTGCATATGGCAGGATTTGCTCTAATAAGAAAGCAAACAGGAAAAAGGGTCTTCCCCACAAGACAAAAAAGGTGTCGTCATTTTCTCACTGTTGGTTGAGCACATTCTGTTCATGCTGAAGTTGGAAACTTAAATAACCTGTTTAAAAAACTGCATATTTTATAGTCCTAAAATACCTTTGTATTATAATGAAGATATGATAGTGTAAAATCAACTGTAATATTGTGAGGATACTGAGAAACTTTTATGAGAAATAACTACACTATGTGCTTCTCTAGAATATGATTTCAGTTCTGAAGAATCAGTTGTTTGTATCATCATAATAGAAGTGTAATATTATAGTTGCTTCAATTCAATGCCACTTGTCAAAAATTTATTAGGCTAAAAAAGGATCATATAGTACCAAAGAGAGAAAAAGACTTTAAATCTTTTATGATCTTATATACAGTCTGATCACTAAACTGTATCATGTGGTCCTGGAAAAAGATTTAAAAGTAGTCTCAAGAAACTGTATACAACTTTAAAGGTATGGATTCAGCATATCCAAGTGACACCCACAATATAATTTAGGTTAAGGAGCTTGCACCATATTGGGTGACAGAAGTGTAAATAACCACAGAGTATCATGTCCAGCATCCTGCCATTTTCACTTACATTATGTAAGAGTAGCATCATTCAATATTCCATAAATGCAGGGTTTATTAACATGTAAAGCTTGTCTGTATTCTCACTTTCTTAGAACAGTTGTTATTTTTCAGGGAACAGATGATTGTACTAAAATCCAGCAGACTCCCTGAATTTTATTCCAAAGCGTGTGTAATACCTTCTTTTACAAAACCATTTTGATCAAGGGAAATCATTACATAAAATGAATAGTTATCTTCAAGGTCACCAGTGAATCAGAAGACACTCCTCATTTGTTTTAAGAATCATTTACATCTTTGCGTAACATCACACGAAGGATGAATCCTCTAGAGGACACCATAATATAAACTTTAAAATTTATGTGTCCTGCACTGTATGTTATTAAGTTTTTTGTTACCTTTCATAAAGCTGAGACCTGTACTCTGTTGATTTCTCTGAGTTTGTCAAATACTTCTTTATGATGAAGACTTGTCAGGAAATTTCTGTCATGACAGGAATGCACAAAGGCTCAGAGGAAAATTGTAGTGATATATGTGATATATGTAAAATAGAATATTTACAGTGTTAGATTATTTGTGATGAAAGATCATCTCTTCAGAAAAGATACATTGTCACAGCAGGCTCCAATCACCTTACTGATTTTCTCCAAAGCCATAGTTGAAGAAGGTGCAGTAATCTCCATTTATCTGGGCATTGGTAAACACTACAGCATGAAAAGAGGAATGATTACCTACGTTAAAGAAAAGGGATCAAAATTTATATCATGAGTAAAAGCTCTCTGTAGAATAAGCAACAGCTATTTAATAGATTCTCCACCAGTGCAGAGAAAAAGAACACCAATAGAGTTCATAAAAAATAAATTCTGGAAATGATCTTGCTGTATTTTTTAATACATCTAAAAAGTAGACGTACCCTGATACATAGGAAGAATTGGCTAGCCTTGAGGGCCACAATTATATATGTACTACTATTATAAATTGTATGCTTGTCATTCCAGAGTGACAAACTAAGAGAAAGATAAAAGTATAACTGACATTTACAAGACTTTACTATAAGTCACCTAAATAATGAAGGTGGGAAAGGTGAATCTGATCACAAAAAGGTGCATCACATGTTATATGTACATAAAAAAAATTACTTGGTAATAATATTGCAGAGGCTGTAGTAGGCAATTTTGGAGTGCCTATTATATGCCTTAGAGAAAGATCCAAACATTAACAAAAATCAAAAGATGATTGAGAGAGAAGACTAAAGAATCAGGCTATGTTATTCCAGAAACTGAAGGTCAATTATGAAATATACTGGGATACTAGTATTATGGTTATTGCACAAGGGACATGAAAGGAAAACAAATATTTTGGATAATATACATATGAATCTTGTAATAAAAATGCTTATTTTTTTCTCTGGAGGTCACAAAGGTGGGCAAGTAGTAGGATTTGGACTACCATAGCAGCTCTGAAGGAGCTTGCCAACACAAGTGTCAGGATTAAAAAAAAATAAAAATACTACAGAGCTTATGGACAAGATCAAAAGTCTGTTAGAAAGCAAAACTGAAGATTCATTGTTTCTGAGAGATTGAGGAAGTTTTAGGAAGAATGTACCTGATAGGGTCTTGGAAAAAAACCCAACTTTCCTATAGAAAAAAATACTTTGAAAGGCTTTCAGCTGAGGGTGAAGCTATATATTTTAATGTGTTTGTCCTCATCTATTTCAAAATCATAACTAATTTGCAGGCATGCTGCACAGAACTTCTGAGTATGCTTGAAGATGCTGGAATTATCAAGTCTACAAGCACACTCCCTATGCATGTTTATGTGCACTGTTTCCTTTAAATTAGGAGTTTATGCACAGAGATGCACTGCCTTTCCTTATGCAGAGGGATTCACTGCCTTTCCTACTTTTTTCTGTGGGAGCATATTATGTGCACAGTAAACTGTGAAATCAGTGCATGATGTCCCTTACTAAAGACTGTGAAGGTACTAATGTACATTGTGTCATGTCTGCATTCAAGACATCAATTAATGTTAAGAAAATAATGTGAAGCTCAGTGAGATTATGTGTAACCTCTTGAGTCTCACTCAATTCTTAAAAATTCATTAATTAAAATATGGGGAATATTTCTTTTATGTGCATGAGACATATTTTTTATTAAACATTGAACTATGATATGAAGTCATTAAAACAGATCTTAGAAACTCAAATTTTAGAACTGGCAGGGGGATATTAAAGGCTTCTGTTTCAGACTAAAAAAAAAAAAGGGTTAAAAATAAGCTGTCATCAAAGACTCACAGTTATTTCTTAGGTCTTTTACATTTTCAGTATCTTCTAACTTTCCACATTATGAAAAGAAAAAAAAAAAGTGCTCTGGCATCTCTGAGGATGTTTTGTTATATTCAGAGAAAAATAATTCAGCTAAACCAAGGTGCAGGCAGAGAGAAAACCATGCTGATGAAGAGCACTGTAAACACATTTTGGGAACTCCATATATCCTATGAAAACTTTTTCAAGTGCCATTTCCAATCTGAAAGGGACTATGTGTTCTTATTCCTACTATGCCATCTTTTGAATAAATTCTCAAATTTTAGTTCAAGATTTTTTTACAACAGTGAAAATTAATACATTTTAAATGCAATGTTTTACATTAAGAAAAGCTACTTCTGTGTTGTGTAGTAATAGATTACAATAGTAACATTTTACTATTTTGATACACAAAAATAATAAAAATGGTAGTAACAAGATAAGAAGAGCAAAGAAACAGAATAAATCAACATGCTGCTGCTTTGCTGATCATCTGTAACTTCTTTCCTCTCTAATTTTTCCTTTATTCTGTACAGTTTAGCCACTGAATCTACTACCAAAATAATCAATATTTTTTCTGAAGTGTGGAAGGTTTTAGAAAGCAGATATGAATTTATTTCATGAACCCCTTTGTTGACCAAGTACTGTTGCAAGTGGTCTAGATTTAGAGGTTGTCCTTTTCATAAAACCAAAAGATGTGGTGTCATGGCCAGCATACTGATGGGGAATGAAAGGGATGAGAACACACAGAAGCTGATGTCAGACTATAAAATAAAGGTTAAGGGATCTATAGGTATGTAAATGAAGACTGGCTTCAGTGTAGCTTCACCATTTTGTGCCAGATGAGATTGGCACAAATGTTAGAGGATATATATTAATTAAAGATGGGACTGAGAGAGGGAGAGGCAAAACAGTACTGCTCAAGGCTAGTGTTAGAATCTGAATAATTCTTTCTAACTCTCCTGTTCTATAAAATCATTTGTTGAGGGAAAAGGAAGAAGTTGAAGTGTGAAACAGGAAGTAGTGGTCAAACTAAATTCAGGTATACTTGATGACTTTTTTTTTTTTCCCCACGAAATAATGAACAATTTCAAATTTGCTCAGCTTTCACCTTCCATTTAAATAAAGTGAGATTCCATTTGCCAAGTTTTAATGAACAAGGTGATGTCTGGCATAGAAGGTTAAAGTTAAGCACCTTCATTGAGCTATTTTATTTCCATACAATATAATCTCAAACTGGATTTTACAGTCAAGGAATTAAAGCAATATGAATGACAGTGGTGCATGCCTCATGTATAGAGTACTTCCTCAATTTACCACCCTATGGCAATTGTGAGTTGACAGATCTCTAAACAGCAAAAACCAGTTAGCTTTGATACCAAATTATTTGATTGTATTTCCCTCACTGCACACAGAATGCTAGTAAACAGGGTTAAGAAGAGAGGTAGTAGAAAAATCTGTCTATGGTGAAGACAGCTGTTGGAACAATGGTACAGTTAGACTTCTGTCATCTTACAGCACTGCTGCTGCTGTATTATTCACAGTATTCAGACCCATTTAAAATATTCGGACTTCAGTTTTCTCTGGAAAGGATGGTCCTCAGATCCAATGTTAAGCTGCTAAACATTGCTGAGGGGTGGAAAATCGTCAACCCTGGAGAGGAGATCTTGCCCTCAGGAGTGATTGTACTTCAGCAGGTGTGAAGTGTGGCCCTGGGGGAGTTTCAGCATTAAAGTCCCCTGGCAGGCTTGTGAGGCCTTTGAGCAGGGAGGCCTTTGCTCAAACACTAAGACTTTCTCAGTTTTATCCAAAGCTCATCAGGTCAAAAGGCATGACAGCTGCATGTCATTTTATGAACTGCGTAAACACTGCCAGGGTATGTTTCATTTTTTATTTAAAATGAGAACTATTTGTTTTAGTTAATTAGAAATCTCTTTGCAAAATATTAACATTATGAATGCTACCGATCCCTTTTATTGTGTACAGAGAGTTAATAATGTGTGCACTCAATTCAAAAGCAAATGAGATGATGCATCTCATCCCCAGGGGAGCTTGTGCTCTAGTTCAAATGCAAAGTGTTTCAAACACAGACAATACCTGCTGTGCCAGGACAAGGTATTTGGAGGTAGAAACTGGCCTGTTCATCTTGGTCTAGCTCTGATAGATGTTCTCTACATAATTTCTAATTTCCTCATTACTGCTCAAAGAGTGTCAAAGCAAAGAGGGATCGGTAATTCCTCTTTTTTTGTTTTGTTTTTAATAAGTATAAAAAGCTGCTGAGGTTCAGGGAGAATATGTTACTGGTCATGTTACATGAATTTATCAAAATGTTACTGTGGCTAGTTACAGAAAACACCACTGACACATTCATCCCTATGCAGCTTTTTTGTAGTGTGCATGCCAACTTTCTAATTGCAACACCTGAATGAACAGTTTTAAAGATGTGTTCAGAACATGGATGAAGCTCTCAGTTTGTCGTGGTTTAAACCAAGTCCCCCAACTCCCGGAGAGTTAGGAAGGAGAATCCAAAGAATGTAGCCCCCACGGATTGAGATAAGAACGGTTTAATTGCTAAGGCATAACACAAAACTCCTACTGCCATTTACTACTACAAATAATAATGGTACAGCAAACAGCAAGTGAAAAGAATACAACACCCCACCAGCCACCAACCCATAACTCACTCCACCCTGCCCGGCCGAGCACCATGTGCTCCCTCCTCCATTTTTCTCCAGAGCTCTCTCCTCCAGCTTTCTCTTTCCCAGTATGCATCCTGGGCATCACGTGCTATGGTATGGAATACCTCATTGCCTAACCTGGGTCAGGTGTCCTGTCTCTCCTTCCTTCCGGCCTCCCCTCCTCCACCTGGCTGGAAAAAACCTTGAACAAAAACACCCTCAAAACATGCTCAAACCATGACACAGTTTGGTCTCAGGACTTGTAAAATCTTGCTGGATTAGAAAGAGATGTCTAAATTAAGACAGCATTTGAATACAGACATGCAACTGGTAATCCTACAATATTTTCAAACTGTTTTCTTGCACATCCGTAATCCATTCTACTGATAGAGCACTGGGGACAGGGGGTGGAGCGACACATTTTTTTAACAAAAAAATTGGGGCATATGAATGGTAAAATATAGCACATATTACGCAGACTTTGTTTTCTCTACAGGTCTCCAAAATGCAAAGAAATATAACTTGCATTAAAGATATCACTAACAATCTTTTTTTTCCAGCTAACCTGATATTATTGTTGATACTAAGACAGATTTTCTAGCTATATTTTCAAGGTGTTCTTGTAATGACAAACTAAGACAGTGATATGACAGTGTCCTGTCACATCATCCTGATTTACAGATTCACAGATCATGAAATTCAGAATTTGTTGAATATAAAGTATTATGATCACATTATATATATTAGCTCTTGTACTTCTACACAATAAAGGGGAATGAAATATGTCAAAGATGATACTGGTAAACCCCTTTATAGTTTAAAAAATATACATAAATTTCTTTAGAGGAGACATAAGCAGGATTTTTAATCCCTTTTACATGTGTACTCTCAACTGTGTCTTGATCGAGCTTGTATTAATTTGTAATGAATCCTCATGGGGAAAAGAGCAGCTCAGTAGAGTAGATCGACTCTTTAAAAAAAAAAAAAAAAAGAAAAGAAAAGAAAAAAAAATACCCACCAAGTCAAACAAGTTGCTGTTATACAACATATATTTTTGGCTAAAACTGTGTGAGGTGAGAATGCTGCTTCAATCACAGGCAGTAAAAAATAACTTGGTAAAATCACACAGGAAGTCCTTATTCAACACTTTGCTTTGCTCTTTCTTTGAGTAAATCTGACGTTATAAGCATAACTGACTCTCTGAGGATGTCTTAAATAATTTAAAGATGCTGAGCCTCATATTCTACAGGCAAAAGATGCTGACATTATTTTAAATTAGGTTTTTATACTTAAAATATATTGAAGTGCATTTTGGGGAAAGGAAGTTTTGCTACCTGTGCTTTTTCTGAGAGCTACTATGAACAATACACATACTTTGGGCAGAATAATGTCCACAAGTGTTTTTTGAATATTTTTGAAGAAAATTGTTTAGCACAATATTCTCTCTTTCAAAGATGAGCTTGAAATATCTCTGTTACCTTCTGGAAATGTACTAGGCCTATTGGTCTTTTGCAAGAGTTTGTGCCTGAAAAATGTCAGGCAGTGTTTAAATTGAGTTTTGTGAATTAGCAAAATGTACTCCAGGTAAAATTTTACACTGGCCCTTCTCAAGGATGTTTGGACTTCTATGAAAGTCCATCCAGCATTTTTTCCTAATAGCTTGAACACACTACCCTCACTATTATTGATCCTTCTAACTCTTGATGCTTTAAGTTATTTGTCACAAGCAGATGGCCTCAGTCTTATTCTCCCACGTTGTTCTCAGATGTCCCCAAGTCACAAACCAAGTGAGAACATGTAAAGGAAAGACTCATGGATAAAAGAATTTCATCTTTACAATATGGAGAGCACTGAATGAAAGAGTTGGCACTGGTAGGGCTTTTTTGTCAAGTTTATTCTTGCCATCTTACGGCTATTGGATAATGCTAGTTTAATGAGCAGACTCCCAATAAACCCTTAGTAATTCCCCAGAAACAAACAAAACCAAAGTACCCAAAAATTGTTCTGACTCTTCTGCTTGCTAAAATCTAATGCATCCTTCGATTTGGCATTTGCCAGTTTGTATATTGATCACGTCTGATAGTGCAGACATGATCAATAATACCAAGAGCTGTGCATCTCTGTATCAAATGCTATTGCCTCATCTGTGAAGTCCTAAGGATCCACAAAAGAAGCACCGTATGCTCCCTCTCACATTTGGAGATCACCTTAAAATAAGACAGCATTTAAAAATGTAATGAAGCCTTTCTGTCATCTGATTTTTGGAGCCATTGGACTCTACCTGCTCTGCATTTTCAATCTTTGTTTTGAAACTTGGGCAGCTGAAATTTTCTTTTCTTTCTTTGTGAAGTGGTGCAACTCTCCTGTACTCATTGCCTGATTAGCAAAGACACAGCAAATACCTCTACAGATCTAGTTTCCACTTTGCAGTCAGTAGACCTCTCAAGAGAGAGGAGGCACACTTTTTTCACCTAAACTCATCTGTTACTTTATGAAATAATTAATGTCCCCTTTAGTCACAGAACTTTGGGAAGTGAAATTCAGGCAGTAGCAAAGACACCTCCTGGGCAGTTCAGTTCCTCTGCAACTTTGTTACGTACCTACCAGCAGTCCTCCACATACCCTTACTAATCACCACTCTTGGTGCTGGGTATGGCTGGCAGGAAATGCAAACTTGGTATGAGAGAGAAGGTGGTAGAGGCAGACCGCTTCAGAGGCTTTGGTACTACTCTACACACTGATCAGTTTAGCCAGTTTACTTGTACATTTCAGTGAACACCAAACCCATTTTTCTCAAGAATGGGAGAGCACTTGCAACCAAAGATCTCTGAACACTTACTGTTAATGAAGTTGGCAAACAAGGTAATGGGACACTTTTTTCTCTTTGCTCTTCAAATGCGATGCGCCAAGAAAAAATGCATTTTATTTTTTTCCAGCTTTAATGGTGATGGCAGCAAACTCACAGAAAGATGACATCAACTCTCATACTGACCAGTGGCTTTGTGTTCAGTCATCGCTAGATGACACTAATGCCTTTTGTCCCTTATTAATAAGTTTGAAGAAAAGAATTACTTTAATCATAGCAACAAAAATGCTATGCCTGCTGCATGCTGGCTAGACTTGGACTAAATAGGTTAAAGAAGCCCTAGGACTGAAGGTTATAAGCTCAGTGACCTGTAAACTGCCGCCAGGACTTTCCACCATGGTCAGAACAGTAGAGTTGCAATAATAATGTCTTGGATGGAACTAACTTGTTTTGTGGTGTGTAGCCTAATACCTCATACACATATACACACACACTCACAAAACCAGCATTATCAGAGGTAGCCATTCATCCTGGATACACCAGCTGGCAAACTGGAATGGAAAGCAATTGGTACTTCTGCATATGACTTTTATTTTATGATGAAGACTATTGAATCAAGAGTCTACAGTGAAAATTTGCCTGAAAGACATGGAAGTCCAAGCAGGAAGGGCAACAAAGAAATTATTGGATCTTTTTGTCATTTATTAAAGTCAGTATTAAAGAGGGAGTAAAGCAAATGTTGTTGCCCTAGGCATGCTTTCAGTGTACTTTTATTTTGCTGTTGCTGCTCAGTTCATTGAGCTGGTTTGCCTTTAATGGTTCACTGAGCTTTGACTCCTGTAGAGATTATGGTAATTTCTTTTACTGGAGTAGTCTCCTGGACTGGAATATATTTTGGTGCTTTCAAAGGACCAAATCAGGTAAATATCAATAATGATAAAGTTTCCTCATCTGAGACAACCCGCTGAACTACAAAATCATGACATAGTTAAATGGCAAATAGCAATTCAGGAGAACAAGGGATATTGTTTAACCAGGAATTTATGGTCTGGTTTTGCTATTTGGTGTTTTGGACAGCTTGATTTGGGATTTAAATGAGCTCCAAAATGCCAAAGTTTATCTAAATTGGAATCAAAATGCAGATAAAATGTTATGTAGAGCCACCAAAACCATGAAGTTTCAAAGCCAAACTATGTTCACAGAGCTTTCTCTTAAAAGTAGATTGGCCAGGTATGTTAAATATCACTTCTATCTTAAAGGCAAAAAGAGCAATCCAGAGAAATACAGGCCTATCAGCCTCACCTCAATCCCTCAGAAGGTAATGGAACAACTATACCTGGAAACCACTTCCAAACTCTTGAAAGACATGGAGATGATCAGCAGTAGTCAGCACAGATTCACAAAGGGGAAATCATGCTTCTGCAACTTGATGATCCCATGAAATGACTGATTTAGTGGATGATGGGAGACCAGCTCATATAATCTGCCTTGACTTCAGCAAGGCTTTTAACACTCTACCCATAAGATACTTTTAGAGGAGCTAATGAAAAATGGGCTGAAGAAGGAGTCAGTGAAGTTGGCTGAAAACTGGCTGAATAGTCTGGTGCGGTAGGTGGCAATCAGTGGTACAAAGTCTAGGTGGTGGCCAGTAACTAGCATTGTAACCTAGAGGTCAATACTGGGTCCAATCTTACAAACATCATTAATTGTAGAATCATAGAACAGTTTGGGTTGGAAGGGACATCAAAGATCATCTAGTTCCGACCTCCCTGCCATGGGCAGGGACAGCTTCCACTAGACAGATTCATCAACCACACTGATGGGGCAGACTGTAACCTCAGCAAGACTGCTGCTAACACAAGACTGGGAGAAGCACCTGGTGCACTTGAGAGTCGTGCTGCTACCCAGAAGACCTCACCAGGCTGGAGAACTGAGCTGACAGTTCAGAGCTGAAGAACAAGTGAAGTCCAAAATAGTGAAGTGTAAAGTCCTGCACCTAAGGAAGAACAATCCTATGCACTGCTGTATGATGGGGGCAGCTGGCTGGAAAGCTGGATTGATGGAAAGATGGACACCATCTGGTCATGAGCCAGAGATGTGCCATTGCAGTAATGATCTTGGCTGGGGTGGACTTAATTTTCTTCCTTAGTAACTGATACAGCTCTGTGTTTAGGCTTTAGTCTTAGTAAAGGACTTTTCAGTCTCTCAAGCTCTGCCAATGAGGAGGGACATAAGAAGCCAGGGGGAATAGAGACAGGACATCTGACCTGAACTAGCCAAAAGGGTATTCCATACCATAGCATGTCATGTCCAGTATATAAACTGCGGGGGGTTATCTGGAAGGCTCAAATCGCTGCTCAGGTAAGGCTGAGTATTAGTCGGCAGGTGGCTAGCAATTGTATTGTGCATCACTTGTGATTTTGGTTTTTGCATTAGAAGGAACGCTGCAAGCAGGTTGAGGGGTGTGATTCTTGCCCCCCTCCTCAGCAGCACGGAGGCCACTGAAGTGCTGTGTTCAGTTCTAGGCTCTGCTGTACGCAAGAGAGATGGACATACTAAAGACAGTGCAGTGAAGGACCACAGAGACAATTCAGGGATTTGAACATCTCTCCTGTCAGTTAAAGCTGAGAGAGCTGGAACAGGTCAGCCCGGGGAAGACTCAAGGGAAATCTCATCGATGTGTACAAATACTTAAAGTGGGGTTGCAAAGAGGATGGAGCCAGGGTCTTTCCAGTGGTGCCCAGTAACATGACCAGAGGCAATAAGCACAAAGTGAAACACCGGGGGTTCCTCTGAGTAACAGGAGATACTTTTTCACTGTGAGGTTGACCAAGCATTGGTACAAGTTGTCCAAGGCTGTTGTGGTGTCTTCACCCCTGAATATTTCAAGGCATATAGACACAGTTCTGGGCAAATGGCTGTAGGTGAGCCTGCTTGAGCAGGGCCTATGTACCAGATAACTTCAGAGATCCCTAACCACTCTGTGAGTTTGTCTCTGTGTACTCAGATATTGAGGTTGGTTGTGAGGTTAAGAACACAAGGGAAATACAAATGACTGAGGCTGAAATGTCCTGTCAGCATGAAGTAATTATTTCTTCAAACACAGATTGTCTTGAACAGCAGCTACAAGCAAGACAATACTGTGAGACCCTGCCCAGCTTTGCAATCAACGTTTTCAGTTCAAGTATGTCTACCAGAACTCTTTCACATTTCTAAATAATAGAAATGTTACCTCGCCACCCCTCCAAAAAAAAAAAAATCATGCTTGTTTGTTGTTTGCTTGTTTGGGAATTTTTTCCCTGTTGACAGTATTGATCTCATATAGCAATCACTTTAAATAAGATGACCTCCTGGTGATGCTGAAAATGCGGGGTGACACAGAATTCAAGTAGTCTTGCAGATCCATGTCATGTTTCATTCTGCATTAGCCAATCCATGTACCTAGTCTTATCCACATCTGATTAATATTGTTAAGCAGATTTACTTAATTTTTTACTCATAGTGGTAATCATCAATTCCTTACCTCACAAAAAGTAAAATTAGGACAAATTTTCAGATAAGTTTTTTGTTTGGCATTATATATTGTGAGGAGGTTTTGCTTGATTTTAGGCGTTCAACTGTTTGACGGTTGCTTGAGTTTCATCAGTCTAAGCAACAAAATTTTGGCCTTTTTTTACCCTAAATAATGTCTGCCTCTGTTTGATCTTTTACTTGTATTGGAATCTATTGAATTTTTTAAATACTATTTTGAGTATTTCTTGTTTCCAGCCAATACTTGCAAACATCATGATAGCAATTCAGAATTTAGAGTCTTTGCTGAACATGCCAGTTCTCAGCTACCAAGCAGAATTTGTATTGTATAGCAATTAATACAAATAAAAAAAAATCAAAAACATAGAAATAAGCAAAGTAAACAGTTTGAGAACTGAAATTCTCTTTGAGTTCTGGGTTTTCATCCAAACCTTCCTCTGTCCAAACCTTTTTCTCATGAGCATATCTTTCTTAAGAGTAATGAGTTAAGCTTTGAACTGAAGTGTTTTCTTTGTAGGAACAAAGTTAGAAATCATATGAATATGTCATAAGATTGCTTTGTCTTTTTATGTAGGACAGGAAATAAGCGTGGTAAGCTACATGTTTTTGTGGTGGCTAACCCAGCTGCCCAGTATCCTAAGCCCATTGACAGCTTGTAGGCTCTAGTTTTCATAACCTATAGTTTTTTTTTGTGCAGGGCTTTAGAAAGATGTAAGATTATATGCTTGAAAAGAGCCAATTTTTATGTCATCCCTGCAGAAGACAGCAAAACATCTTTATCTTACCATAAGTGTTGAAATATGTTTCCTCTAAAATGAATATGATAGCTAATATTGTTGATTCTGGCCAACATATTTCAAAATATTTATGATCAATTTGGCCTGAATAAATAAAAAGGTAGCTTAGTAAAAGTAATTTCTAATAAAGCCAAATTCAAAAGAATAGTCCAGCTGTTTCACAAGCTATGCCAAAAATGTGACTATGAATCTGTGGCATAGCTATTATTGAATATTATGGTATTGTTATTGCAGCAAAACATATTTCCTACCTTCATTGAGTGCAATTGTCCTAAGGAAGAGGTAATAGTGAGTCAGGATTCTTAATCTCAGTTTAGAAAAAAAAAAAAGTGAAAGCATACAGAAATAAACCGAATGTAATTCATGCCTACATTCAATATCTTTTGCCTTTTTCCACCCTGCTTCACTGCTATTCTTAGAACTCTGCCATGATGGGTTTGCAATGGCACAATTGCTGCCCTTTTACCATTCAAAGCCTTTCATTTTATAAAAGAGAAAGTAAAATCAGGAAGTTACATTGCCTTGTTTTGGTTTTTGAAGTAAAAGTTTAAACCAGTGCAATAGGCAGCAGAAATGAGTTTTGAAGCTGCAAGAGTGTTGACACTACATCTTCCGAGATGGTCTTGAAAGATTCTCAGAAATGAAATGCATTTAGAAGTCAAATCTGTCTCTCTCTTTCTTCTTTCTTTCATTTTTAAGTTTAGCTTTTGTTTTAAAGATCTAGTGCTCATTAATTAAATGTTTTATGCACTCATACATCCTTTCTGCTCAAACAGGAGTGAATTTCAATGACTGGTACGTCATAATCATGCAAATTTACTGCTTTTCATATTCATAAACTCTCCACCTAACATATCCGACCTCACAGCCTTAACACACCTCAAGGGTGTACAACTCTAAAAGGAGGCAGAGTCAGCAACTACTTTACCTTACTGCTTTTTCAGACTTGGAAAAGTTTCAGAAATTTTAGGAGTGCAAATTTTTTCTGCTAGGGGCAGAAATGAAGTTTGTAGAGTCTTCTTAAAACACCGACAGAAACAAATTCTTAGTGCTTTTTTTCTTGTAGATAGTGAGATAACAACTTGGCTAGTGCTTTGAAATGGTCACCGACACCAGTGTTATTCATAAAGATATTTGTCGTTGTTCTTTCTCTTCTCTGCTCGTGTCTTATCTGCTTTACATGGAGTCAAAAGTTGGTACTCAGGAGCTTTCACAATTACTTAAGTGGGACAAGAATTTTTCCCAGTCTTTCACTGTATGTTTTAATGAAAAAGAACAACAAATTGTCTTGTTTGGATAGTACTTATCTCTGCACCCTGTTCTGATCCCATTGAAGCTAATGTTCTCAGTGACTTCTGCAGGCACTGAAAAAGGCAGTAGATTTAACTGCATTAAATGTACAGACTATAAAAATACAGATTAGATACTAACAGACTCACAGCCCTTACACACAAAATAGTGCAAAGCAAAGAGCTCCAAAACTAGAAAGCAGAACAAGTAAAAAAAAAAAAGTGAATAAAAGATATCCAAAAAAACCCCTTTCTTAAAACAAAACAAAACAAAAACAAACAAAAAGTCAGCAAAACCGGCCTTTCATTCATGCTATTTATTAATAAGCCTGGTAATTCCTAGAGTGAGTTATGGCATTTGCCGAGATGCAAGTGAAGTTCCATGGAAGGCCATAAATTAGCACAAACCTCTGATAAGACAGTGTGGCCATGTAGCTGGGTTTGTGTAGTCCAGTCATTATCAATGGAGAATTTTCAAAGTCAAGGCATGATCTAAAATAAATTAATGATAAACAGCCATCTTCTTTCACTGTTTGCATCCTTCTTAACTAGATGAGGTAATATTTCTTTTCTAGGGACATGATGAATCATCCCCCTTGGAGGTATCTGTCATATTTATTATAAGTTTGGCAGCCCTCAAATGAAAAGCTAGGTGTTTTATAGGTCCAATTGTACTTTTACTTTCACTATTTTTTTTATTAGTGTTGTATCTTCTGAACTTCAGTAGATGTAAAATAGGACATATGAAAGGATAATCAAGCTCTAGAACAACAAAGTAACATCCTCACTGCTGAGTTGTTTTTTTTTTTTTTCTGTGTAGTATTACGCTTATGTAGCTCTTCTACTTAAACTCAGTGACAATGCCAAACAATTTTTGTGGGAACACAGTAATTTAAGGGAACACAGCCTTTCTGATATATTTCTGAGACACATATCTTCTTCCAGTTGCACTAGCAATATATATATATATATATGTTGCATTGGTTTCATTTTTCACAGAACTGGTTATATTGTACTTATGTGGTTCAGTTATACTGTGCTGCATTGAATAGCTGGTGCTACGTAATGCATTGGATAGTGAATGAACAAAGAGTGTAAGCCAGGAATTGTCTGAATTGTTCATGCTGCCCACAAGTAAAATAAGCTCTTGAGCTGCTGTCTATACTCACCCTCCTCATTTATTGACTGGGTGAGCAAATACTATTCCATATGCTTTATGGGATAGTAGTATATTCCAAATGTAACAAATTCTACCACCTCCCTGCTTGCTGTTCTAAATAGTCAGAAGAAGGTGGTGAGGGAATATTTTCTACACAAAAAAAAAAAAAATTAAAAATGCCCAGTATTTTCAATAGATGGCATATCTAGCTCCTATAGCTCCTAGTGTCTTGATGGGAGTACTCTCCCTGTGTCTGATGGATGTCCAGGTCTAACTAAAACTAACTAAAACATGATTGAAATATTCTGCACCTTACTGTCTGATGTAAACCCAGGAGGTTTTGCTAGTGAACAAGGTTTTCAGAAGTAGTTTTAAACAATTTAGGAAAGAGACTGAACTTCTACAGTAAAAAAAAAAAAAAAAAAAAAAAAAAAAAAAAAGCTTGGTTCTGAAATGTCTACAGGAATGTCAATTTTTCCATACTAGAGTGATGCAAAAATGTCTGCGTTCTTCTGTACTTAAGATTATTTAGAGCTACCTCAAGTACCTATGCATTTATTATGCCATGCAGATATTTCATGAAGTTTTGTCAATCATCTCTCTATCTTTGTAATTCAGCCAACTGATCTGATGTCAAAATGGGGTTATAAAATACAGAAAGCCACTAAAATTAAATCTGCAGGTATTTTTTACAGGGATTTATCTTTTTAACATATGTAAATGAAAAATGTGAAAATTAAAGGAAAAAAAAATCATATAAGATCACTCCTCCCTCACACACCCATTCTCTTTCACCTTTCTTATCCTCCTGGACTAGACAAGATAATAGAGCTTATTAGTCTTCTGATCATTGCCAGTATAGTAATCAGGAGTATTTCCAGCTAGAATGTGACCATTTTACACTATAAAATACTTTGGTATAAATGTGGGCAAAGTGTAGCTCATTAAAAAATATCTTTCCAATCTATCTTTCATATCTTAACAGTGAGATCTCCTGTTGTAATAAATTTAAAGCTCCCTTACCCCCCCCCATGCACATATGCACACGTGCACACATGCACACATGCACACATACATATAGCAAGAAGCTGTTAGAGATCTAATTTTCAAAAAATTCCATTTACTCTCCAGCAAAGCAGAACAGTTCTTCAAAGGCATCTAGATTTTTTTTTTTGATCAGAGGTATGGAGCAATAAATTTGTTACAGATCAAATGCATTTGACTACATGAAAAAGATTGTGATAGAAACTTATTAAGGCATTACATGAAAGAAGTAAAGAAGTATTCCAATTCAAAAGGAGACCAGATGCAATATAAAATGGTCTCCTTGCTTCTAGGTGGAGCTGTAAATGTCAAGATGCATGTGACAGAATGTTCGACTTCCCCAAAAAGTTAATAGGGTATACCAACACAATGAACAGGGTGTAGAAAAATCTGATGCCTTTTGTCTCCTTTTACATGGGTTGAGCAAATATATCCAAATTGTTCACAAAAGCCTTATTTTTACCATAAGGTATTTGTATCCTACATGGACCATTTGTTTTGTCTCTCATTATTTATCCTATTACCAGATAACATAAGCTCTGTACAAGCACATGTGTAGTGGCCTGGCAATGCATAACTTATTTATGCATGCATACATTATATTTACTCTTATGGTGGTCCCGACTTCTGCAAGTCAGTGTCTTCTATCCCATTTCACTGGCATGTCTGCACACTGGAAAAGGTGGATTCTTTAGCCAGATTACTCAGACTGGGGTAAATCAGCTGATGATTTTATCAGGTCACCATCAATTTCCATTTAAAATAATCTCTATTAATTTGCATACCTCTATATGATATCATTACAAGTGCCACCAAAAGTATGACAGCTTGTATTTTATGTGGCTTGGTTTTAGCAATGTATTCAACATAGACACAAAAGTTAACTTAAGGCTAGCCCTGCTGCTTTAACTACTCTTTACTCTTAAAATTAGCAAAAATATTGCAGACAATCATTTGTTTGCATGCTTGTATTTTGGTGGGGGGTTTTTTTGTTTGTTTGTTTTATCATCAATGTTTTGTTCTTCTAAAATAGCAATTGGATTTTATTGGTGATAGTAATCTATTTCAGATACAATAGTTTCAAAAGCCCACTTCTCTGCTTCACTGCTTAACATTTAGAGAAAAAAAAAGAATATGGGACTTCTTGAAATACTGAAGTTTCTCTGTATCTTCTTGGTTGTGGAACTCCATACATTTCAGATGAACACTTCTGAAACTATATTTTTTCTGATTTTGGAAAGCAAACGACATTGAGAAGACATAGCCTGTATTCAGAAAATTTTAAACCACAGCCTGCCCTGCCACTGATTTTCTGTACCATCCCGGACAAGACACTTAGCCATGTATCTACAGCTTCCCATTTCAACAAAAGCCTCACACTGAGTTCAGCAGGAATAGATGATCATACTTGAAAAATGGCCTTTGTCTTTACCCATTTTTCATCGCTAAAATGCAGATTAGCAGCCTATTCCTAACTCACAACAGGCCTCCTATAGGGCAGATAATTTGCATATAGTAACAAATCGATATGCACAGCTCTCTTCACATGCCAGTCTTCAGTCTTCAAAGTGGAGTCAGCTCTAAGGTGACCCAAAGAAAAGGTGAATGAGATCTCAATGGTTAGTACAAAGCCAAGTAAACTTGCTCTTGGGTGCTAGTTAATAAGAGTGAAGATAGTTTTATCTGGGATGGAGCACTGTAGATTCTTAAAATAGACTAATATTATAAAAAATTAGGGAAGGGAAAATGTTAAGAAAGCAGGAAGTATTTGGTGCTCCATGCCTGTTATAGAAAGTAACAAATGAAATTATCATCAGAGCTCAGAAAAAGCCAGATGACTGGATATATCTTGTGCAAAGGACTGTCTGGAGGAATTTAGAACTTCTCAGCTATGCTATCACACATCAGTCACAAAGAGGGTTTTAAGTCTTGTTTGTATTCCATACTATTTCTACTACAGTTTTCTGCAGTTCTTTTTCTGTTCTTTTCATTGATAACATAGCGTTCTTTAATGGTGGGAACATAAGAATCATTACTAACTAACTGTTGCAGATTACATATCTCCTGTGCGTTATCAGGGTGTTGAACCAGCTGAACAAAGGATGAATCTTAACAGAATATTGTACCTGTTTGATGCCATGGTCAACCTGTAACTGCAAGCCCTTGCTAGTTACATGATAGTAAAGTTAATAATGTATTGTGAATTCTATAAATATACATGGTAATTAGTGGAAAACACTCTTATGGATAATTTCATTATCTGAAAGTGCTTGTAACTGAATGACTTTCCCATTTTAAAATGGCTGGGGTTTATATGGGATCTTAGCATATAAATTTTCCTTCCAGTCACACAGATCTTTCACCAGATGTTGCCAAATTGTGATTAGGATTATGAATCAAAAATTGGGGACAAAGAGAGAACATATTCTGAAAATAAAACCGTGAGTTCTAAGAGTATTTCTGTTTTGAATCTCATATCTAACAAAATGTTGTACTTCAGTTAGGCTAAAGTTAATCAGCTTTCATCATCTGTATTCATAAACCCCAACCACATACAGTGCAACTTAATTGAGATGTTAAATTGGGAACTGGTTATCTGTGCTACACAATTAATCTATTATGAATTTCACATCCTCTTTCCATCCAAAGCTATCCCCAAATATGATAATAGATTTTATTAACCCCATGTATTCCAGGTATTGGTTTGAGTCAGGGCAGCAGTGGTGGAGAGTCTCCTTTTTACAGAAGTGCTTGTTAAAAGCTATGCAACTTTACAGGATGTCTATTGTCCCACAAGTTCAATTTAGTCTTATAATAAATATATGCTTGGTCTAGGGAAATTAAAAAGTTGTATAGAGGATTTGGATATATATTTCTTTTTTCTTAGAGTATGCTACTTGTATCCTGAAAGAGACAGAGCTCATGGCCTTTGAAATCAAAACCAGAAAGTTAATGAGGAAAGTATTAATCTTCTTAAAGAAATTTATAAATCCCTTTTAAATTAAGTAATGAATTCATTTAAATCATTTTCCATAAGTTCTTCTCTGGCACTTGAAATTCCATGTTTGAGTGGTAAAAGTGGCAAGGATTTCTAAATATAAGAGATACAATCAGGCTGGATTGTGCTAAAGCAGACTGTTGGCTTCTCCAATTTGAAGAGTTTGTCAAGTAGAAAATGCTAACTTGTAAAGTCAAACTACTCATTTGGGCTATTGGCGACACAATACCAATGCCTTTAATCCCACCAAGCAAAAGGAATTCCATACATTATGTTTTCAAGGATATACAATGTTCCCTGAATTGTTTGCAACTACTATCACGTGACTTTAGCCACTGTCTGTATACACACCAGTGAACTTCTGGCTGTCATATTGTATGGTTGTTAGGGAATAGAAATACTGAAACTAATATTTTCAGTTATTTCAGGCTGGCTGAGGAATCTGCCTGATGAAAGCTTTAAATTAAAACATTCCACGTAAGGGAGAAATGATAATATTTTTCTGTCTACAAATGTCTGTGTGCATACATATGCACATGCATATTAAAGTCTAATATTTTATGAGTCCAGCTGTTGGAGTTTCATTTTCCTATACTAATGATCATTTCATTCCAATTTATTGGAGGTTTTCACCAGCTTTTCTTTAAGGATCATGTTTAAGTCTTCTAAGTGGTTTGAGAAGATTAAAACATATTGGTAATATGGGAGATGGTATACACAAGTGACTGAGCAGCATGAAACCGGAGCTAATTTCATCCCTGACTCTATCACTCCGATTGAGTTGTATTAAGAGTGTATTTGGCACCACATAGCTAAGGATGAAGAAGATGTGATGAAAAAAATACCTGCTTTATTAACTATTAGCATTATTAAACAAAAGACAGTTTTATAACAATATCTTTAAAGCTGAGTGCCAGTGCTTTCATGAGTAGCACAATTACAGTGTTGCATACTCAGCAATAAAAATGAGGTGATTTAAAAAAGAAAAAAAAAAAACACAATATTTTCTATCATAGCACACTGAAAACAAATCAAACTCTCACCTCATTCCTTAAGAATCAACTACTGTGTTGCCTTAGGAACAAATCTCTTAAATTGCATTGCCACTGTTCGCTAAAAATTTTCTTGTTCCCGCATTTTCCAAGATTTTATCTACGTGTAAATATTTGTCAGTATTTGTAAATGACAGTGCTATACTATATCTGAAATAAATGGTGTCAGTTATTTCCTTTATCTTTAGTAATGGACTATACTTCTCCACAATCACACTTTTCCACACCATGATGAGAAAAAGGCTCTCTTTCTGAGGAAAGTGAACTAGCCCAGAAACTACATATCAGTTATGTTGCTGTCACTGTTTCCATTAAACATTATAAATTTTTTGAAGGAAGGCATTGCATACAGTTGCTTATAACAATGTATATCTATTTCTGACTGAGTCTAGATAGGTAGTCTTAATGCAGATTTGTAGATGTCATGCCATGGCTTGGCTTTGGACAACGAATGAGAAAGTATGAATGAGAAAGAGCCCCATACTAAAATGGAATGTCACAGAAATAATTCTGAATATGCTTGATATATTTGTTAAATAGATAGCAGACAGCATGCAGAGTGGTGAATACACCCAGCAAAATACTCCTTTCCAGTATTGTCTTCTTAAGCTGAAGAACATGAGTAACTAGAAATTAGTCCAGATTTCAGTGAAGCTGTTGAAATGAGTGCTCTATATATTTGAGAAATCATTCATGTTGGCTAGGATAGCAGAGTGCAAACTAAAACTCATTCAAATAGTCTTCATCCCTCAGTCTTCAGAGGAGTTTTCTAATCTTTCTTTCAGGCAAACAGAGAGTAATCACAAAACACAGTGTTCCCACAGAGAGTTCTCTATCACTAGTGTAGAAAATATGCTGAATACTGCAGACAGCAAAAGTAAAAGCTTTGTTAAGGCAGGTTTTATTACTAAAGTACCATAGTTGCCTAGTACAAAGAATAGTAAGTGGCAAATAGAAAGTCAGACAGGGAACTCTTCCCACTATTGCTAAGGGAAGGATGCCAGCCTCGGATTCATTAAACGTATTTATTAATTAAAGCACAACTGCGTTAAAAAAAATAAGAGTATAAAGTAAAGCAAGGAAAAGTTAAGAAGGGCTAGAATTAAAGTGGCACATGCACTCTTTATTCATCCCTCGTGTGTGTGCCTTAATTACCTGATCACATGCTATCTTTTTTCCCCCAGACCACAGCTTCATTCAGTTCTCATGGCTCAGTTGCCAAGTCTCTAAATTACTGACTTCAAACTGAGACTTTTTCTAAAACATGTTCTTTTTCACTCCATATAAAAACATTTTTCCCCAGTTTTAAAAGTGCACCTTTTTTGTGTAGGTGACATTCTATTCTTAACCTAAGTGAAGAAATGCATTTCTCCAGTGATAAATCTTCTAGAAGCAAATGTGACTTGTTACTAAAGAATATAATTTTTAAAAATATCATAAGGACTTTATCCTGAATTATTAACATTTGGCAAATTCAGAAGCAAACCAACTGCAAACCAATCATGAAATAGCAATGGTAAACTTAGTTATTGTCAGCAATCTCAGCTATATGATAATGATCTACTGTGAAACAAGTAGAATTGAATATAAATCTTTTCAGATCAGGCAGAAAACCTGTGGAACTTCTTATTAACAGTACAGTGGATTTGAAAAGTGTACATGAGTTCCACAGAATGTGGACAAATATTTCAAAATTGCATTATTTAAGATCTGTTAAACAGATAAAATATATGAGCATCAAAAAAAGATCTGCATTAAAAAGCATTGGTTCAGAGACTGTTGGGGTTTTTTTTACCTGTTCTTACTCTTTCCATGTGTGTATTCCACATGCATGTACTTTTGCCTTTTTTCTTCAGACTAGTCTCAAATTTTTCTAGCTCTTTGCTTTGTGGCTCTGCATTTACCTGGGCAACAGTATACCCAGTATAGGGCAGAGCACACTCCAGTGATATAGTGACTTCATCCAATGATTGTTCAGATCATCACTGGGGATGACACGTTGCAGATGCTGATGAGCAGTGCTGATGCCCTTCATATTGCCAGATGTGTCTCACCCAGCTGAAGGTTGGATCTTCAGATGCTTAACCATGGTAGATATGCTCATCTGGGCATTCCACCTATCCATTTCCTGATGTCTGGCCAGGACCTTTGCCCTTGCAGAGCAAACAGTGTGTATCGGTCACAGGTGCTGGAACACAGCTTGGCAAGAATGAAACTCTTAAACCTCACCTTGTCACTGTGACTCATAGCTTTTCTTCTGTGTCTTAACTTCTTATAGATGATAACTTTGATGCAAGTCTGCATGGAGTGATGGTCTGAACTGGGAGAATTGTTCTTATGTCTTTGTTAGCAAACACTAGCCTAACAGACTTCTGCTCCAGGAAAATGGTCAGTAGATTATTAGCTCCAGCAGGAATTGTGCAAGGCATGATGACCTGTCGCTAGAAAAGGGAAGGCAAGTTAATATTCATGTGTGGACAGAAAATGTAAGATGTTCCACTCTTTGTTGTCAGATTCATACCACCAGGAAAAAAAAAAAAAATTCCTAAGATTTGAAGAGAGAGCACAACGGTCTAAGTAGCTAAGCAGCTAAGTAGCTGCTGCTTTTTTGAGTGCCTCTAACCAGTTTTAGCTATTTGATTTTCAGTAAATTTTGGTGGTAGTACAGAACACCTTGACCATTGCAAAATAGATTAGACATTTGGCCATGCCTTAGTATGAAAAAAATCCACTCCCAAACCTGCTGTATTTTGACCTACAAGTATTGGAATAGTCATAGAGAAAGTCAGTCTATGTACCATATAGTGTCTCTAGCTCTCTACTGACAGGCACGTTAAGAGAGTCATTGGTTATATGAAGGGAATTTTGAGAGGAGCAATTTAAAGATCAGCAAGACAATAAAAAGGATAATTACAAGGAAAATTTGACCAGCTGATTGTATATGGCCTGACTGAACAAGTGCCAAATACTGGTGAAAAAAAAAAAAAATTGACCACCTGATAGTTGTAACTACTGTCACAGAACTGAATCTTCTTTTTCCAGGTGATGGAACATAAGTAATATAAGAGTGGTAGAATAAAGCTAAGAAAAGGATCAGAATCAGGAAGACTACTCTAAGAATGATACCAAGAGGATTGTAAATCTCCCAAGAGTCTAGGAGGTGTTGCAACATATAAATCTTTTAATACTGAACCAACAAAGTTCTGAAGAACATTCTGTCATCCTGTTAGCACAGAGAAAGGATAATCTTACAGAGGTTTTTTCAATATGCTAATGTACGATTCTTTTTACCTTACGTAAGGGTATTCATCAGATACACCTTGAAGCATATTCCATTAGGAAATGAGGTCTATGTGACTCTTCTTTTAAACCAGAATCTTTGCAAATAAGAGTTTTCTGTTTAAATTTCAGTCTCTTTGAGTATGTTACATTTCACCCACTAGGCACCACTCATATACTGAGCATTTCTCTCATGGTAGATTCTCCTATGCACTGTGCATATATTGAGTATTTCTCCAATGTTGTACCAATATGTATGTTCAATGTAGTCTAACAAATTACAGCTTTCAAGGATTTCAGTAAAACACAGCATACAAGACTTGATATGTGTGCTTTCTGAATGACACTGGTAGAACTATATGATGACAGCAAGTAAAACAGAAGGATGGTAATACAGTGAGCAGGACTTTTTTTAAAAATTCCATCTCTGACAGAAAGAGAAAACTTGAATTTACTGTAGAAGAAATTACTCTCCTTGTCTCTTGTGCAACTAGCCGTATTTCGAATTGACCATAAATTCTGAAATCAGAACTGACTTGTACCGACATTTAACAAGCTAATCATAGTCAAACTCCTCTGTTAAGACAGAGAAACCCCTTTTCTGCCAACAGCTCATACACCTTTTAGGACTTTCCTCTTCATGCCCTCAAGTGGACGCTAATTGTTATTGCATTTATATTGCAAAAAATGTGCCACAATGTAGTAGAGAATACGTAGCCTTTAAGGGCTTCTGTCCTGTCTTGGAACAGTTTTTCTGTGAAAAGACTGGATTAGCATAAACTCCCTGAACTGAACTGAACTGAAGGATGCTTCCAATGCATGAAATAAAATTCTGCAAGTTTTTTGAGACAAACTGTTAGTGTTAAATCAACTTTTTATTGACCAATTAAATAAAATCAATAATAAGTTGCTTTGTAAAATGTTTTCTCAAAGTAGAGAGTTTTTAGCATTTCAATTTTAACAATTTGCAAGAGAAAGTCTTCAACAAACTGACGCAAGAATTCCAACATAAGCATATGTTTGGCTGAGCTCTTGAAAAATTTGGATACATCATCCTGGTGTGGAAATACTCTTGGGTGAAACAGAGTGGGGTGTCCTTTCTTGTTAGGACATTCAAACCAGAAAACTTATGTCTATACTCAACAGTCCACAGATCTCTTGGGATGTGTTAGCTCCAGGTTTCCACATGTGCATTTTTGTTAGTGTGTGATTTTGTTTAACTTCTGACATTTTCCACTTCTAGGCACCATTCTGCCTAACCAACTTCAAAAAGAATGTGTCTTTCTAAAAAAGAAGACAAAAAATAAAAAAAAAGACAAAAGAATGTGCTATGAGTTCTATAGGATGAATATAGCCACTGCAATTTTAATTATGGGAACCAATAACTAATATTTGACTGAAAAACCCATACACCTAAATGCTTAACTAAATATATGGAATGCACATTAAAAAATATCTTCTATGTTTATACCCTAACCTAAGGAGTATAATATTTTCTTTGGTATTTATCCTAAATTAGTGGCAAATTAATAAATTAACTTTTGGGTTGTTTTTTTTTTTTCCTTAGTGATATGAGCCTCTTTCTAACATTAGGTTTTCTGAAGATGATTTGCTTTTTCTTTTTTTTCTTGTTTCAAAACTCAAACTAAATATTTTATATGGCTAATTCCTAGCTATATAATTTATTTATAAGGTTTACAGTTATTCTCTATTACCCTTAATAAGAAATCTGAAAGTTGCATGATAGCGCTGTGTATATGCATTGGCTAACTTTGATTATTAGATTCATCTACATTCTTCAAATACTCCGAATTAAGAATTTGCATGTTCTTAATCACAGCATTTACTGACTTTATTGCTTCCATTAACATCCCTGACAGTAAACTATCTTCCCAGGTTCTTAATGGAGAGCAAAATAAAATTATGTTAATTCGGCTAAAACAAGCATAGTGAGTCATAACCTCAGTTTCCTCATACCAGCATAGCACCACTGAATTATATTAGTTAATATTTGTGCACTATGCGAAAGTTTGAGGTATTCACTCTATTTGAAATTATGAGAGTTCCTATCTATGAGAGTACCATCTAATTTATCATTAACCGTGTCACAGTGCTTGGTACCAGCATTTGTAAACAGCTTTCCAGTCATGTGGATGGAAAATTTCAGACTGTGCTGTTTCTTCCTACTCCACACAGATATGTGTGCTATATTGCAGCTTTTGTTTCTGTCAAAGAATATTTTCAGGTTGAAGATGTCAAAGGTAAGCACAAACCCCAGATGAGTCAGCATCTGATGTTCCAAATGAAACAACTCCACTATGGGCTCAGTGAGATGAGTGCATTGATTTTGAGGCTTGCAGTCCCCACAAAAGTATTCAACAACTACTGATGTCACAGGGTACTAAGTTTCTGCATCTGAATATTTGGTTGATTTGTGCACATATTTCAAATTAATTAGCTAAAATTCTGCTGCTCATAATGAATGAGACTTAGACTCTGAATTGCTCCTTGCAAAGTTGAAACTTACTGTTAATGACCTCCTTTAAAGTTATTTTTTGTGCTGCATGACGACCATGATTTTCCATGTGCTATTTTGCTGAGCTACTGTTACTCAGAGAAAAGGAGTTATTTGTGGGAGGGTGTCATCATTGAGCATAGCCCTGTTGCGCTTGCAGAGTGTACAGAACTGTATTGCCGCACAGCCATGCACAATTTGCTGTAAACAAAGCTTTTCAGTTCAGAGTGCCTGGGGACATCTCTCCCTGCAATAGCAGGATGTATCGGACTATTCCAAATCTTCGGCTTATGTGATCAGCAGAGCTGCATGTGTTCATCAAAGCTATGCCAATTTTGTCAAAACTGAGAACAGAGTCCTAAAAAATTTAGAGGCTTGCCTGTCTGATTTGGTAGTCAAAACACTTATTGATTCTACCTAGTAGCTAAAGAAACAGAAATTGATTTTAAGCACACATCACATCTTGCATTAGGTACCAGTTTATGCCTCTGCATGAATATCATTTGGAGGATGTCAAAGCTATTCTGGAGTGTGCATATTTCCTAAGAGGGGGTATCTGGGTGGTGCATTAATATATAGTCTGATTCATGCTGAATCAATGAAGTAAATTAGCTATTGTGAGCCTGCAGCCAATGATACATAACTCAAAAGATGGGACCTTACAACATCCATGCTCATAATCTGTCAACATGATCACCTGTACGATGACTTGCCTATTATTACTACCCAGAAAGTGTTTTATCTAAAACTAGTCCTCTCCAGGCTACAACACACCAAACCATAAGTTTCTGACTGAGAAAATACAGGCATTCATAGGTTCCAGTTTGTTGATTTTAGCCACTCATTGGTAATTTTGCTGGTTTGGCAATTGGTTGTCAGCACTGAAAGGTCTGCGGTGCAGAGGGCTGTGCAACTTCGTTCAAGCTGTCTTGACGAGATGAATTCTAATGAATCCCTCTTCTACACAGTGAAGCTTAATCCCTATTCAGAAGGGATTAGTATTCAAATTTATCATAGAATCAAGAGTGATTAGTGGTCTATCACGTACAGTATGTCATGGAATATTCAGTGTTAAGCTTGAGATCTTTCTTGTTTATTTCTTAATTTTTGTGATATTCCTACAGTTAGCAGGGTGGTCTCTTTGGTTGTTGTCATTTGCTATGAGAAATTATTTGCTAAAATGTGGAGAAGAGCTAATAGGGAAAATTTCAAATCTGGCTGCACTGTGTGACACTTAGCAGCTGTATGCAAATGATGAGAAAAATTCTTCGTTTCCTTGGGGAAGGTCAGGATGAATTCTGGTTGTGTGCATTGGCTCAGTAGACAGAGTTTTGATACTGCCTGTCGAAAGAAGTTTCTAATGGGACATTTGATCACAAGCATGTGCTACAGTGGAAGGCTTGTAATGGAACATTTGACTGAGAAAGACTTGCAGATGCAAGACATGGGTAGTCAATAAAAATGCTCTTTTAAAGTTCCTCCCTTCATGGAGATAGGTTTCTTCCAAAATTTAGACAAGTTTTAACCTTCTGAAGGACTGGGGGGAGCTAATTTGGTGAAAACAGGAAGAGTAATACAGCTAGGTAAGTATACCACCAATCAGTTCAAACAGACAGTAGTCGCAGTCGTGAATCAAATAGCTCGTGAGTACAGAATAACAATTCTTAAGTGAAATTTCAGCCCAGGAGTTTGTGTTGATTAATGTCCTGATGGTGAGGTCCAAGACTCTCTATGTGCATTTCAGGAGTGCTTTTCTGTCTTCTCCTCTTCCTCCCCAGTCCACATAACAAAAAGATTAGGGAAAATATTTCAGATTATCTCATGGTAATAGTGGTTATGGAGCACAGATAAGAGCAGTATTTCTTCCTATTTCTATTAAAAAAAATATAAATTAATACTGTTTTCTAACATACGTGTTACAAATTTTTAATGTTTCCTGATTCAAAGGCAACTGATATCAATGGAAATTTTTCTCTGATCTCAGTGTTGTGTGGGTTTTGGTTCTTAAGAAGGTTGAATGAGAAACAGAAAAACAGGGAATATTTTCAGGAAAAAAAAATACAAGATACCTGATTAATGTATACGTCATTGGATTAAAACAAATAAACAAACAAATAAACATATTGTGGCTATATATAACACAACAGCTCAGTGTTTATTACTTACATATTAATACTATCCAGGAACTGCATCTCTAATTAATGCAATAGCAGCATGTAGGTAACAATCTGATCATGGAGGAGCCCAGTACCTTATGGTGTATGAAACATTAATATCAATAAAAGGTGTGTGCAAGAGACAGTAAAGGAAGTCCTAGAAGCATTCACAGCTGTCCATTCCTACTTAAACTGGAAGTCATGACCTGTCAGTAATGTGGTATTTGTAATTTCTAACACATTATCTTGGGTGTGGGATATTTCTTAATCTTAGACCCTAGCTGAATATAACTTCTTCAGTACCCATCACCACATATTTAGGGTGTTCTGTCAGCACTAAGGAGTAAGGAATAAGCAGTAAGGAGTTAACTGAAAGCTCAAATTAGCACGTGCATCACATAAGTACCTTACAAACTTAGTTTGCACAATACATACTTAGCTTTTACTAGACCTTAAATTAGATGTAGGTCATGGTCAAAGTTAACTGCTAGTTTATATACAGAAAGGTGTAAAAAATGAACTACTCCTTTGATGAAATGAGTTTCACCTTACTTTGTGATCTCTGTTTAATATCAGTGCTCTGAGGGCAAGAGAGTACTCAAAGTCAGACTCTTGAATGGTATAAATTAGCTTACATTAACTGAACATAATTATCATCAGCTGGCAGTACCACCCTTGCAAACAGCTGATTGTACTGAAGGAAACAGGACAACCAGGTGAATTGGAAACCGTTAAAAGGATGATAAAAGCTCTAGGAGATGTGACATTTGTATTATAGCTAACCATGTTAAATCAGCTCTCTGGTCACACTGAAGCCAAAGCTAAGTAAGAGTGGATTAGGCATGTCACCTCCTCCTGCATTGTCTCCAATGGCAGCCTCACTCCGTGTAGTTAAATGAGAAATATTTTACAGTGCATGCTGAAGCTGGGGAGAAAGCAGTCATTTCACACCTCAAAGTGTAGAATTAGATTACATGATTTGCTTAGCTTCCTGAATGTTGTGCTCAGGTTGTGAAAAAGTCTTCTATCAATCCAGCTACAGGTGGATATTTAAAAATAATATTTCATTTATGAAAGATTGCTGATTAACAAAAAAAGAAAAAACAAAAGCATGCGAGGGAATGAGAAATGCAAAGGGTCAAGAAAAGACAATGAGAAAGAACTACAAATGGGTTCTGACAAGAGATGAAAAAAAGTAATTTTAGTTGGATATCCCACCCTTCAAATGTAAAGGCAGTTTGAATTAGCCTCAGGAGAGAAAATAAAGGACAGAACAACTTACAGTGATTGGTCACTTATAGGGACTGGTCTTAAAATGGGTAATATAGCTCACCTACTCAGTGAAGGTGAGCTGTACCTTTGTCCGTTGTAAGACAATAGAGTTTAAAAAGACAATGTGGTCCAATGTGTTAATTGCCACTGTCTCCATGAACCCTAGCAGGATCAGGTATTTTGATTAATTTCAACACATGTATCACCAACAAGACTCTGCTCTTTTGTTTCAAGGGAATGGACTAGAAGCCATAGCAAGTGAGAAGTGTGGGAGCAGACATATAGCAAGAGGAGTGTGGGGAGCTCATAACTAGTGAAGTAATGTATGGTGAACAAAAAGATTGAGCAGATCTCTGACATTCTTGAAAACTGCTTTTTGAGCACAGTCTAGGCACCTCACTAAAACTACAACTCATTACTAGTCAGATGACTTAGCAGTTTCATCCTTTCACTGGAGGCTTATACCTGGCAAAACACCTTCTTAATGCGTGCTGATCTTCTGTTTTGTAAAAAAACAGCAAAAATAATGTGCTGTCCTATGCACCCTCAAAGCATCCTTGTTCTGGCAGAGTATCTCAGAATATCTCCTCTCTTCTGCTGTAATGGTTTTATTCTCATTTCTAGTGCTTTTGAGCACACAAAATGATACATACAGGGTTTAGCTAAATTCCATTGCTAGGTAATTGTTGATTAATCTTGAAGTTTAAGCTTGAAGATTAAGTTTGAAGATTAAGCTTGAAGTTAGCATAGCTAAAAGGGGGAATGAAAGAAGAAAGTTTGTAGCAAGGTGTCTGCTATTTCCCTTTAATATCTCAAGAGAAAACTTTGCACTTGTGTATTGCATCAATTCAGAGAATTAAAACAGAAGATGCTCTGAGACAGCATGTGAAGAAATTATGGTAAGAAATAGCAAAGTCAAACTCTGCAATCCTGGTTATCATCCAATCAGAAAGTTTACCACAGTATTGTCTTCTGTTCTCTTATGTTCACGTGATTTAAGCAGTAATCTTTTTTGTTGCATGGGGAATACTGATCACCTTACAGGTGCCTCACATTATTTGGAGTCTTGGTTACACTACAGCCTCTTGGTGCTGCAGCTGGCTGTGCTATTGCTAGCAGTTATAGATTATACTGTCTCTGTCTCCTGACCAGGTATGAATAGTTTCCTCAGTAACCCACAAGTGATTAATGAGTTGATAAGGTAAAATACTCCACCTGCTGCAGCAGCCATGAAAACTGAGTTAATGAGTAGGGAATAAAGGGAAAAGGAGTCTCAAGGCTTCAGTGTACTGAACAAGCCAGATCAGCTGCTTAATGCCTGAGCTCCTAATGATGCTGTTTGCGAATAAGTTAGTCTTTCCTGAATTAGACCACTAACAGACAGTCAATTGAAGGAAAATTATGCACTACTATGATAATTACCTTATACCATAAAAAATGACTCTTTTTAAGACTGTAGTCGTAGGAAAAATGCCTTGTAATATTTGCTGTGCAGTAATTAAGAACAGTAAACTGTTTGTTAAAATACAGAATGCAATAAATGCATTGATGAGAGTTTTAATAGGATGCAGAAAATGTTCTTTGGATGTAACTGACATGCGTTTCCAGCAGTTTGGTTTTAATATGAAGAAAAAAAATCTTTTTAGAGTAAGCAGTTTAACAACCATAATCTTGGATTCAAACTGTGTGAATAGCAAAACACAGGGAAAGTTTCTCAATATTTATTTCAAATATATTAGTAACCTTTATTTGAAATAAATTGTATGCAAAACAGTAATTTCTTGACTTTAAACTAGATACCTTAGTTTTCCTTATTATTTTTAAATTAATGTGAATCTTAGCCATACAAATTTAACCAGAAACTGCAAGTACTTTACAAAACAAACCTCTTTAAATAGGTAAATCTGTCAGCTTACTCTGCAAAGTAATCAACCTAAACTGCTGGGCTGAGGGGAAATCCAGTGATAGAAGATACTGACTGAAAATATAGTCCCCGTTCCTGTTACTTATAAAAGGAACATGTTTCAGCAGCCAGGTGGATGGAAATGTAAAGTCTACATTTTAAAATCTCCTATTTTAAAACTAGTTTATCAACTTCAACTTTTTTTTAAGAGCCACAGAGTTTTGAAGACATCATTTGCAGCTGATTTTTTAAACCAACACTTGCAGTTTTCAGCGAACAGTCAGGAACTGACATCTGCAAGCGAGAGTTCTCACACTCAGCTACCAACTGCCAGCAGTCTTTCTACTTTCATTTCCATGGAAACTGGGCAAGAAAAGTTTATAGAAAGTTTGGGGTGGTTTTATTGGGTTTGGGTTTTTTTGGGGTTTTTTTTGGTGTTGTTTTGGGTGTTTTGTTTGTTTTGTTTTTTTTTATTGTTTCTTATTATGTTTACCCAAGCACTCAACTTGCAAGGATGGGCCCATAGCATCAAAGGGAGCTCATATGTGATTGGTGCTTTAGCAGAAGGATTCTAAAGCTGCCACATGATTTAAAGTTCATTGACTGGAGCAACCTATTGTGACATTTTGTTCTTTTTGGTTTTGTTTACTGGTAAGTCTCAAAAGCTTTGATATTTCAGTAGCTGGTTTGCCCTTAGGTCCATGCTAAACAGAGAGCTGATTGAAAGATCTAGGTAAATTATATCCTGTTTCTAGACCACAGTCACTGTATAGCTCATTGCAAATATATGTGTATTAGAGATGGTGGTTATTCAATTCAGAGCTTTCTGTTATCAGAAAGAGACCTTGTACTTACACAGGCTCTGAATCTATACTTGTTCACTCTGGTTTATAGGTGAACTGAGACGGGTTCTGATTCTGAATTAATTTCTTTCTTACTCAGGTCATACTTTCATATACTTACACTGAACTGAATTACTTCATCCTGGATTTACCTGAAAGTTAGATCCAGTTCAATTCCACTTAACAAATGCAAATGTCAGGGAGTACTTCAGAAACCACTGTATGACAGCATTTGGTAGTCATCTTGGTAACAATACTGAAGCTGCCTAACTATAATGTTGCTGCAAGTTCTAGAATCTCTCTGAATCTATTCACTTTTCTCCCACAGTGAACACTGTTTGCAAATAAAAAAAAAAGACTCCTAAAAAAATGTTACTCACTTTCTCTAACAGCCTTAGTAACAGTACTGAATCATATTAATCTACCGTTTTCAGAAGTCTAAGATATTCAGCAGTTCCAGAATTGGCTGGATTAATCAGATGTCAGTGAATATGATAAGATGAATCATAGAAAATAAATCAAGTATGAAACTACTGTGATGGTTGGTAGTAAAAAGTTTAACAATTATTTGATCATAGATCATATTGCTGAATAATAAATAAACAAATAAATAAGTAAATAAACTAAACCCCAAACAAACAAACAACACAAACCCCAAAAATTTATTCAGGAAAAAATCAACATTTGTATTCTGAATAATTCATCTGTCTCTGTACTATATAGAAATGATCTTGCTATTCTGCTCATAGATCTATAATGTCACTTGAAAGATTCAGTTTCAGTGACTTCAGGCAGTGTTCATCAGCTGAATAAATCCAGGACCACAGCAACATGCCCATGCAAACCAGAAGATCTAATAAACAATTTTGTTTGTGATAGCCCAGTTGACACTTTCACCATCCTAGTTCAGTGTTATCATGGGTGCATAAGTGCTGTTGAATGTGCTCCCTTTTCAACAGTGGTTATTGGAGTCTCCAGGGAGAGCTTCAGCTACTAGTCACAAGAATTCTGAGGTTACATCCCCTTTCCACATGCAGAAACCTTCCTAAGATGTACTTCTCTTCCCCAGTTTTGACTGGCAAGGCTTTTATTTCCTTCCCAGGGAGTCACCTGTCTCTCTGCATCACCCTGAATTGAAATACCCCCTGTTACACTCCACTCCTTGTGTGTCTCTTTGGGCTGCCTCTGAACACTCACAGAAAATAAGTCCATCTGCCACTGAGTAAGATGTTGCATGCAGTCTTTTCAAATATGGGTCTCCCACTCACTACAAAAACCTAGTGTGCTCTTCCCGACAATTCTTTGATACAGTAGACTATGAACCTCACCTGTTAGCTCTATGTTCTTGGAAAAGAAAACAAGATTTCAGAGTTGCTTTATAACTGCTGTTGCAGTTTTCACAACTTTGGCTCTAGGGAGAGACATGAGAGACATGAGTCTCTCCTTGGACAATACGTGTGCCCTTGAAGTTAGCTGAAACATGATTTTGTCCCGTTTGTGCCTTTACTTTTACTAAGTTACGCATTAATCTCCCTACATGCATACAGTAGTGTAAAACAACATGAGCCTTTTGCTTACAAGGAAACAGCTGGGCTAGTACATGTATCACATGTAGGGAATCTTTTCTAGATGCAGAACTGCAAATTACAGAAACCACATATACTTCCCTTCTACACTGATTTTGATGTTTCAGTGATTAGTCAGTGATTCGTATCATTATTTTTTATGAAGTAGAAAATCTGGCCACTTTTACTTTATCAAAAATGTAATCTGCAATGGTGGTGTTTTCTGTCAGACTTCCCTTTTATGTAGTTTTGTAAGTTTATTGTGTAGCATTCAAAAGGCTGAGCCGGAAAAGTTCTATAACATATGGCATATATTTAACATTGGTTGTGAATTAAAAATAACAGCTTGCCATCTGCCTTTGTGAGCAGCTTTTATCAAAGCCTAAATGAAAAGCTCAACGACGTGAATGTTGTCAATTAAAATGTGAAACACTCAGGTTCATGACAGGGTAAAAGTGCTCAGACTTACCTTACTTGAACCTGAGTCTCTAACAGCTTAGCTACCATGTTTGAGTTTATACAGGAATAAAACATCATACTGAGCATCAAGAGCAAGACTTATCTTGAGAAACTAGAAGCTTCACAAGTCAGCCTATTGCATGTTCGTTTCTCAGGTATGAACTGTTTGAAAAGGTGTGATATTGTAATTTTCACTCATACCAGTTCCTTAAATAAGCACTTTTATAAAATCTCATTAAATCTTTTCAGTAGATATTAGCTAGTCTCTTTTTCATAATTTTAGATGTACTAGAGTAATACAGTATCAACAATACCTTCCCTCAGCCTTATCTACCTATTGAAGTTAGAGCTAATAATTGATCATTGGTCCATTTTTATCTTCAGGGGGTTTTCTGTCAAGCATGTAGATGTTTTCTATATTTTTAAAGGACATAAAACTCTAACTGAAAATTCATTTTAAAATAGAAAGTCAAAACATTCCATTTTGAAAATGTCAAAATGAAACACTGAGATTTTTAAAAGGAATGTCTTTCTCCCTCAATCCGACTTACTTTTTTGGCTAAAATTATTCACTAACTTGTCAAAAGATATAATGCTAGCCTAGCTGACACTGTCTGTATAGCATTCTCTATTTTTATGACCTTCTGATTTGATTATTGTAACTTTTTACCTGAATTATTTTCAACTGGTATACCAGGACCTGTCAAAAGAGAGTTGCTCCAGAGGTTTGTCCCCATCACCTGCTAGAACCTGTTGAATCTAGAGTATAAGTCAAAATACACATTGAAGCTGTGAGTGGTAATAGGACTAAAAATCCTAAAACTGCTGTCAGCTGTATTCTGCATATGTATTCTGTGAGATGTAATTCGGGGTGTTTTTTTTCAATTTTGCACACACTACTTAAATCTCTATGTACCTCTGTTTCTCCTTTTAACATGGAACAGGACTTCAGATATCACAGTGATGCTCTAAAGTATCTAAAAGAGTTTGTAACATCCCACAAGGCATGTCACTGATGAGAGAAACTGGTCAATATTTCAGTCAAATGCTCCATCTTTTGCTCAGGTATGACAACATTTCATACAAAATGCTCCAAATTAAAGAGAAACAAACTAAAATTCTTTATGTGGGTGGTGTGGTATCTTGTCACCTTTACTTGTCCTGAACTGCTGAACACTCTTCAAAAAGAGGGATTCAAGAACAATATCTAGAATGTTTGCTGCAGAAAGATCGAATTACAGAATCATTGGATATCAGGAAGGGACCTCAGGGATCATCCTATCCAATCTTTCTTAGCAAAAGCACAGGATAGACTGGATGTCCCAACACTCTGTCAGGCTGAATTTTTAAGGTATCCAGTATTGCGGAACCCACCACATCCCTCAGGAGATTATTCCCATGGCTGATTGTTCTCATTGTACAGTTTTCCTCTTGTGTCCAATCAAAATCTCCCCAGGATAACTTGTGCCCACTACTTCCCATATTTTTCCATGACTCCTTGTAAAACTGGTGTCTAGATAAGATGACTTAAATTCAGTGCTCAGTTTCCTGTCAGCATTTTCAGCAAAGCTTCAGTGATTTCAGAGAATCTAATGAAATTAGACTAATATAAAACAAGTGTGAACAAGTTCCTTTTTTTTCACAGAAAAACTGGAATTATCATTTTGAGCAGCACCATGAAGTACAGGAGCATTGAGTCACAACAAACATATGAACTAATCGACTCTACATTAGACAAGTCAAAACAGATTTGATTTAAATTTAACTGGAGAATTATTAGAGGAAAAGCTATGCTTTATTTATCTGAGGAAAAATACAAGTCTTACAGTCTAATTGTCTGCCTGACTCCAAGTATATATAACTGGGTAAAAAAAATACAACTTTTTCATAAAAATGAGTTTTCTTTTTGTGAAGATGCACTGGGATCAGAACGTTTCTGGCACCAAAATCTTTGAACTGATTACCATAAGACTAGGGAAAAAAAAAAAAAAAAAAGATTCCTCAAAAATAAATAAGTAAGTCAAAATTCAGCTTCAGAGTAGAAAAAAAAATGGAGATATGAATAAACAGGAAGATCCTACAACAGGCACTCCAGAAAACACATGTGGCTGAGATAGATAGCTGCGATTCCTCCCTTACATATTCTTTTATAACACATTTTGATATTTATATTGGATGAAATGCATCAAATTTTCACAGACAGCCAAGTTCAGCCCATCAGTGTCCTGTCAGATAAAATCAATTTGTCTGGCTGCAAACATTTAACAACCTCTCTGTTGGACAGCCTGAACATTTTGAGTTTTACTGTTTCTCTGGCCTAAAATTATTTGCTTGTTTATCATGCTCCTGTTCTGCTCCTCCTGCTAAATAAATATACAAAAGCAGAAGGAAATTAGAGCTGTGTGAATTTTTGCTGTGGATGTAGTGAAGTTCTAACAAGAAACATTATTTTCTGTGGAAGAGAGGAAACAGCAATTTGAGGCAAAGGAGAGTTTTGTGGTCAAAGCACAGGAGTAGGAGTCAGGAGAAGGGCTCCCTTCTTCAGTTGCTGTGAATGTCTCATGTGATCACAAGCCTGGTTTCTGCATGCGGATGCTCAGATGCAGCATTCATCCAGATGGAAAGAGAAGCAAGATCCTAGTCCTGCTGTTTAACTTGTTTGGAAAATGGACATTGTCTTTGAACCCATAGAATAGATTTTGAACCTCATAACTGTCCTCTAAGGGTTCTGGGAAGAACAAAACAATTTTTGTTGGCAAGTAGATAGTTGATACTTGCAAGTTTAAACAAAAGATACACCTATGCATGTATAATGTACAACATATTCTATACAGGCCTGATTCAAAAGCTTCCAAATGTCATGCCTCTACTGTTTCTCTGTATTTTTTATTTGTCTATACTGAAAGCATTTGCTAAACTATAAGAAGCATTTGTAATAAATTTGCCAGGTATTTTTGCTAGAAAAAACAAAACCAAACCAAAACAAACCGAAACAAAACATAACCCAAACCCACCCAAAACAAAAACAAACAAAAACAAGCCACAAAACAAAACAAACAAACAAACAAAAAAACCAATCAGCTGTAAGCCAGTAAGTATTTTACTTGGAAGTTCTCTCATTCCTCTGCATATTTCTTATACTGGGAACTGGAAGCATAATGTTTTCCTGAACTCATGGCAAGAGTTTGATGTCTTCTTCAGTTGCACACTTACAACTTAAGCTTTTTTTGACTCATCATCATTTCCAGATATACTTAAAAGCCAGATGCCAGTTTAAAAGGCGATATTAGCTGGAAAAATCCTTACCACACTGGGCCCCATGGCCAAAGTTCAGGTGGTAAAGGGTATGGTGTAACCCTAGGGGCCTATACAAAGCAGCAGCATCAGCTGTGAGCAGTAGTAAGTCCTCATCAATGGGAGCTGAGAGCGATCTGTTTTCCTAGTTGCTCCCAAAGGAAGGATAAATATTATGGCATTACAGTATTATTCAAATCTGGGAAGTGAGGTGTCAGCTTTATTGGTCTATCTGTTTTTTAATTTTTTTCAAAATATTTTTCAGGAAGTGCTCTGGTAAAGTATTGAAAAACACCCCTTCGCAAGCATGCTTTTCAATCCCACTAAAATTGAAATATTCTTGACGCTAATTGCAGGTTACTTATTTGTTTGAATCAGGTAAATAAGAAAAAGGTTTACACAAAGGGTATCCTAACTTACAATGCATCTGCAGACAAAAGAACAACAGCATAGATTGTTAAATTAACAAAATAACAAAAAGAAGGCAAATAACCCAGCATTGGCAATAAGAAAACAAAGGTCTCATTTTTATCGCCCAGTGGTTTCTGGGAACACATCTGTCAAAAACAAAAAAACAAAACAAACAAACAAACAAAAAAAGAATTATAAGATTCAGGTGATCCTGGGTCACCAGTAAAAGCATGTTTTGAACTCCAACAGCTTTCAGACTCTCTGCTAGTAGCTCTTTTCCTGTTTGTCAAGTATGCCATGGAGAAGTGTGCTCTCAGGTGTACTTCATTGAAAATTACAGCCTAGCATCTCTGGTGCAAACAACAGATGGTTAAATTAGAAAATACTTTCCAGGTTTCTACTCGGTTAAACGCTGTTGCGTATAAACAGAAGCAAGTTGAGGCAACTAAATTCCTTATAATTCTAAAAGTAGGTGAACAATATGGAGAAAAGAAAGAACTAGAAAGAACGAGCTATCAATAGACAGTGTTTATTCTTCCTTTGTCTAGAGGCTACTGACTAATACCAATGATGCACAAATGCTAAATCCCAAACAGTAAATCACTAGCATGTGAGAAATATTACATGATCCTTGTTCCTTGAAGGCCCCAAAACTAGGAGATTTAACAGTGTATTATGTACATATTACTTTACATAATTAAATTTTACACATAATTAAAGAACTACACATAATTAATGAACTAGCTACTTCTTTCCATCTTCTATCTATAAGTGACACTTCCAAGACAAAAATATTGTTTCTACTACAGGAACAGCAGCTGGTTATACCATGCACTAACAGTCATCCCCACTCCCACGTATTCTATTTCACTGACCATGCCTTTGCTGTCCCTATGGCAAAAGCAGCTCCAACATCATGTCAGCCCCCTTTTTTGAGGTAACAATCTAGTCGCCTCTTCAGAACTGACAAGCCCAGACCTTACCATGAATATCAATCAGAAAATACTTTACATTTGAGTGTTTAAATGTTAATGACAGTTTTTAATATGTTACGAAATAAAAATTATTATTCTTTAAATTTTATGATTTTGACATTTTTCAAGGAAATGAGGAAAATAATAAATTTTTATAGTCTTATTTTTGTAGCAAGCAGTTTGATCCCAGCAAAATGTTTCATTTATTTTTTTAATTAAATTGCACATTTTTAAGGAGGAAATGCTTGCTGTCAAAAAAATTGTCACTGAATTCTGGTAATTCACAAAGAAAAATTTTGGGTTCAATAATAAAAAAAAACAGCAGAGCCTAACTTCCTGTATATGTAAGAACTGCAATCTTCCAAAAGGAATGAAAATTTCTATTTAAAGTAAGACTTTTTTTTATTATTATTTTGTCAAAATGAGCCTAATTTCTGTCAGTGCTAATTGTTGCCAGCTGTATCAATGTGGTTTCTTTACTGCATTCCCTTTACATATCTGGGAAAATGACAGCAATTCTTTTCATCTCGATTTTCAGTACCTTTATAGTGTTAATGAGAACTTTGATAGCTTCTATTGGAAAATGGATATCCCAATGCATTTCAAAAGAGAAAGGGACCTGCTTTTCATTGTAAGTGACCTCTGATGCTTCTGGTAGCCTGTACAGGAGGCAGAGGACACCTGGATACATGTTCTTGCTGTGCCTGATTAGAAGCACAGGATGGTGCCAGTCACCCCACCACTCAGTACCTTTACAACGTTGGTGTGCCTGTAATAATTCACAGTGTAAGGCATGCTGGTCCTGAAATGAACTTCTGAAACCACAAAGATCTAGAGGTAGTAGGATATGGAAGCTGGGTGATTCCAAGCTGAGAAAACGAAAAGTTTTAGCTAAGGAGAGCTGAGGAGTAAGCACTGTACTCCCCACTAAAGGACTGAAGTAGCAGAGCAGTGAGCCTTGGGATTCAGGCAGGGTTTATCAGATAGAACAACAGCTAAGGTTTCTCATTTCATCTTTGAAGATGCCTGTGGGGTCCTAGCACATTAGTGAAGCAAGCAAGGGCTGCCAGGGGTTGCTGACAAAGCAGGGCTTCCAAAACTGCAGATCCCCATGCAGCAGCACCTTTGCCACATGCCTAGAGACACGCCTGCCAAGCAGTTGATAATCCAGCCTCCAAACAAAGGAAACCAAAAGGCTACAAACACACAGCTTTATAACCATAGGCAGAAAGCAGGTGTCAGCAATCCAACTACAATAATAAAACATCTGGAGCTCAAGCCTAGAGACAAGCTGCATAAGAAGAAGGAAAGAGAAAATAATCTCAGCAACACAGGAAATATATACTGGCATATTAAGATATCAAAAGATGCCAGAATTTCTACAGAGACAGAGTAGCAGAAACCACCATGTCACCACCTCCTCCTGGCGTGGTGTGTTATTAAAGGAAAATTCCGATGTAGGATTAAGGGAACTGGAATTTTGTATTAAGGACAATATTGTAGAAAGACCTTAATTTCCCTGCTGTTTGTGTGTTGCGAGGAAGATGCAGGATGTGTTAGGATTTGCCCTGGACACTGAAAATTTCTGATCTTCTTACCCATCTAAACATGTCTACCACACAAAGTAACAGAAATAACTTTTGCCAGTCATGTGTAAGAGACAAGATATTTACTTTAAAACATATGTTAGGATTTAGTAGTGTAATGTTGCACAGAGATAAATGTAACCCATGTTAATGATGCTGGAAGAAAATAAATGAGATCCTTAGGTCTCCTTAACTGTTCTTGTTTAATTAAAATGGAATTTAAAATAGTTCTCCTTCTAGAAGTACTAAAAAATTGTTTGTTTTATTTAGTTCCTGCACAAAACTTTGTGTTGTATCAATGTGAAGAATCAGCAGCCAGCAGAAGAATAAAACATACTTAAAATGTTCTTGTCAGGAATATATTTACCTATTTGTTGCTACTAGTGACTGGAGATAGCTGGAATCTAACCCACAGAAATTATGTTGATATATCCTAGGGCAGAAATTGTACAGTAAGCTTGTGGTGAGAGCAGTAATCCAGATTCTGTTGATAGTTTGTTGTACAGGTGATGTTCACTGAATTCCTTTTTATTCCTATCCTAATCATAAACCTGCAGTTGTCAGGTATGTTATGTGTCCCAGAAACAGCTAAGAGGTGACTTTTCAGCATTTTCAGCCCCACTGAAAATATAAAGGCAAATTGTATTTAAAATATGCAGTGCTTGAAAGACAACAGATTGAAACACAGACTTAATGCAATACCTTTGAAGGCTAATATATACTATGTGTTATGCAGAGCAAATCAACAACGTGAAGCTCTCGTAAAAATGCTGTGTTCATACCCCTTTAAAATTCAGCAAGACGATACTGTTCCTGTTATTTAATCTCTATGTTGATGAACATAGATCAATGGAGTTTTTACAGAAATATCTGCCATGGGTTTTACTAATATGACTTAGCAGCAGTAGAGTAACCCTATGTTCTGTGATCAGTATCTGACTTCAAGTGCCAAAAGAAATATGCAATTGACAGGACAGGCAAATACAGTGCTATACAGTCAAGTCACGATTTAGGGTTGATTTATTACAGAACACAGAAGCAACGCAAGTGGTTGATGATCAGATAAGATTCATACTGGATGCTTGAGGCTTTTGAATTTGTTTTCCTGTGCTAGAGAGCTCCTGTGAGAACGAGGTATAGGTTATGACCTATATCTGATTCAAAAGGGAAAATAGAAGAGGTCTGTTTTGAGGGTTATTGAAGTATGCCTCTCTTGTAAGACAGCAAAATTTTAGTATTTGCCAAACCGAAGTCAAAGATTGGCTTCCTTGAAACAAGCACCTATGCAAATCTGATGCTTTGGCATACGAGAAGAGTGGGAAAGAAATCAGGGAGACCTTGTCAGGAGGGCAATGACCTTTGTATTCACTCCTACCAGCTTGGTTCTTGAGGCCAAATATAAAATGAGAATGAAATACACACTATCTAAACAGGCCAAGCAGCAGTGATACTCTTTGTATGCCATGCTACCAACCAGTTCATTAAGTAGCACTAGATTTGAGTTAAAAGGGAAGCATTTGCTCTGAACTCACTAACTGCAGCCAATGGCACAAAGAAGCTATAAAAGGGCTAGAATGGAGAGTGAAGGAGCTAGACAAAAACTTGCAATAGAAGCCTGTGAAGAGAAATATATACATAACCTGAAGAAACCTTGGTAAGAAAGTCTTTTTAAGGAGGAAATATGCATAAATTCATTAAGATAAAATCTTCCATTCATCCCCAGTAGTCATCCTAGAGACGTGTATGCAAAGTACAATCTTACTACCTATCTTACTCCCATGTTAGTTCGCCAGTCCTTGATACAGAAACCTTAGGGGAGGAAATTAGGAAGTTAAGAATACTCAGCTAAAACTAGGTCAAAAATTCAGGTAGCAAAATGTAATTATCTTGAAAATAATTTTGCCAGAAAATTTAATGGCTCAATGTCATAAGGTGGGAATAGGATTTGTATGCTTCTGAACCTTGACTTTTATGCTTTGCCTAAGGAGAATAGGCCAGTTGATCTCCACCAATATAATACAGATTATCAGCAGAGGCAACAGAATCACTTTTTGAAGGTATAAACCAGTAATAGCTTCACAGCAACTTTGTAAGCATAGTCTTTCTAATACCTTTTTTGAGACAGAAAAGGCCTTCTAAAACAAGTTTCTACTTGTGCTTTGCAGAATTTTTTGTCCATGTCCAGAAAAAAAAACCTTCCTCTCCCTGAAGATAACGTGCTGCTGATGACAAGTTCACTGCTTTTCAGTCAGACCCAGTTCTAGTCTGTCCCTTGATCTTTGGCTGCACTCCAAAGGATACGTAAAGCAAATATTGATCTCACTGTGAAAGATAAGAATGGCAGTTTGTGGTCAGGTAATGATTCTAATTTCCTTTTTTTTTTTTTTTCTTTGCAACTGAAATGGTTTCCACAACATAAAAAAGGAGAAAAAAAAAGCAGAAAACAAACAAACAAACAAACACAAAACCCCAACAACTTCTTTAGGTTTTTTTCTGTGTTTCCATTGGAAATTGCAGAAAGTAAACTTTATGTCAAAATGCGCATATGTCACATGTGGTCTTGTTTCATGCCATTGTCCTGAGCATTTCTTTTATCCCTTGTTTGCCTAATGCAGACACCTTGACAATGTCAGTACTGATAGAATAGAGGTCATAAACAATTTCTAGGCTTTGTGACAGTAATTTGTTAATGTTGTGACAATATAGCCCATTGTGTAGAGAATGTAGAGAATAAAGAATGATAATACATTTGTAATACTATCATGTGATTTATAGCGGAAATTATTTGATCTCTAGTAAACTGTGCCAAGCCTCTGACTGAAAAGGCAGCTATTTCTCTGTCATGCTAGTATGTGGCTCTAGATGTTTAGCTTGCTGAAGCAAGAGTTTATCGTGATTTTTTCTTTTTTTATCAGTGACTTTAGGATTTTTGAATGTTGTAGAGATGGGTTTTTTTCTTCTTTTTATCAGAGACTTCAGGATTTTCTGTGTTGTAGAACACCTTTCCAAGTACTCACATTTCTGCATAACAGAAAAGCGGAACATTAGGCCAAAAGCTGGTGTGGCAAAGTGCTGAAGACACAGAGAGACTTCAGGTCTATTCTTTATAAGGGAATTCACTTTTCTGATATGGAGCTGAATTCTTGTGTTCTCCTGTTCTGCCAGTGGTCCTCTCATGGCCCCATACCTGTTGGCATAACTGATATGCCGTGTTACTAACACAGTACCAGGCTGTGCTGTGCTTATCCTCTTATGCACTGCTCCCTTGAGTACCACACTGGTTCTACAAAGACAGATTCTTGGAAAATGTTATGTAAAAGGGCTCATAATATCAAGAAATACCTCTAAGATTGTGACAGAAGTGTGACAAGAATGGGGCATATTTTGAGTTTAAAACAGTAGCAGAATCTGAATGCTATTCTAAGGGCAACGAAGAAATCAGAGCTCCACCTTGCTCCTAGGCCACTGGGAAAGTTTCACTGTCATGTTTGTCGTTTAATTCAGCTAAGCAATCTTGCACAACTGACTGCCGCACTCTCTTTATGCCTGTTCTGCTGCTAATACTAGTGACTTACCTCAGTACTACAACAAATGCAGGAGATCTTTGCTGAAGTCAACAGCCATGGCATGTAATGCTTACAGGCACTGGGGATGGCAATGCAAGTACCCCTGTGTTCTTACTAACACCAACATTTTTATAAACAGACAAAGAGACCTATAGGTAAGCATAAGAAAAGATGTGCTCCAGCTCCAGATCTTGTAGTACCTGGCCATTTCCTTCACAATGAGATGGAATGCCAACATGACCGAGGTAAATGAGTCAATGAATCCTTGAATTTGTTCATTTCTTGTGGACATCAGAGCTCTTCCTTCTGTACACATGTCGAGTGTACCTCCTATACTTGACTAATTAAGACTCCTTGCTGCAGAGGTTGCTGCAAGTGGCTCTCCCCCCCCATCTTCTGGATTGCATAAAAAATCTCTTGCACAGAAATTGACAATAGTCTATCTGCTTTTCAGACAAAGCAAGCATCCTGTTGCTTTGAAGTGAGGCTGCACTTTTGATTAGTTTGTACTTCAGCCACTTATTTCATCATTAAGAAAAGTATCAGTATTAAACTGTTAAGCAAATTACAGTCTTAGTGTTCCGTAACTGGATCTTACCTATGAAGGTACAAGGTAAGTACAAAGTTTTGGCTAAAGAGTTCTCTGTATTACTTATAAAGCGGAAAAATCACCTCTCTCTTGAACCCACCCCAAACACGAGTTATGCTATATCTGAGCACCATGAAATACTAGGTAATTTAAAAAGCATAATTGGAATTATACACTTCTGCTACTTTCCAGGCAATTAAACCATAATAAACAGAATTGTGTTTTCTTTTGCACTGTGCTTGGTCCAGCCATGTCCACATATTCCAGGTGAGTCTATAAAGGTACCATATCAAAATGTTTTACATCTACTGAGAACATTTTCAACAAATGTATAGAAGAAAATGATTACTTTTCATCTTGCAAATTTAGTACCTATTCAATGAATTATCAGTAAAAGGATGGAATCTTTTTTTTTGGAAAGTGTTGTAGCACACACAAAACCAACAAAAACTTAGTCTTTAAAAGGTAATTTTATACGGACTGTCTTTTTCCCAGAGACATTGTCTTTGAAATAAGCTTTGATACAGAGAATTATTTCTTATGGGGATATTCCAAAGTAGAGGAATAGCTTAGGTAGTCTAGGTCATTTCCCTGAAGGAAGTCTTCTTGACCTCAACTAAGTGGTACAGAAAGAGTAGGAAAATTGTCACCTGTGGGTTCATGTTGGCCTTAACCATCCTCAAAGCTTTAAAAGCTTGGACAAGACTAAGTAAGTTTGTATTAGAGAAATATTGATCAAATAAACAGGGAAAATATTTGCTATTATAAATGTGATCAAGTGGATGATCTGAAGGACTGGTGAGATGAAAGCAGAAATTAAAACTGCTACTTCTCTAAAGGAAGGATCCCTCCAGAACACAGTGGGTATTAAACTTTATGAATGCTTTCTGCAGGATTGTTACCTGATTTCATTCTACAATGTCCCAGACATTTAGGAGACACAAAGCAAGCCATGTACAACAGCTCCATTCCATGTCTGAGAGTTCTTTTGGGGGGGGGCTAATTTATGGTTTCAACCCTGATTTGAAAGACTTTCTCAAATGGCTCAGATTTTGTTTTCTAATTTTGTATAACTGGGCTTCTCTGTTAAAATAGATTTGAGTTATAAAGGCAACAATCCTTGCAAATACTATGGTGAATATTTTCAAGTCAATATTTAGCCATAAATCAATTATTTGAGGAAGCTATTCGCACAATATATCACTGAGTCTGTTAGAAGTGGCTGGGACTTATTGTAACTGTTGCAAAACAAATTCAGAGTTCCTTGCTGAGTTTTGGCACATAAGCATGTAGTCATTTTCCGATCTTAGACTGTATATCCAGCAAACAGAAAAGATTATCCAAAACGAAATTGAACAAAAAAGCAAGCTGCTAAGTTTGAAAACCCTGTTGCCTCAGCAAAAACACACACCATAAAAAAAAAAAGACATTTTGTCATTGGATGAAAAAATACCAAAAACTGACATTCAATTTGCTGACATTGAACTAGTAAACTAAATATGTATATGTATATGTACAACCAAGACAGCACAGCGATGGTCTTGAAAAGCATGGAACCTGCCTTGGTCACTGGCATTATCAGAGAAGATAAGAGGCTGTAAAAGATTGAAGTACTGTGATAGAAAGAAACATTTAAGGGAAAAGGGTCATACACATATAAGAAAATAGGTTTCACTAGTGTTCCTGATTATGGAACAAGCTACTGAACTACATTACACTGCTAATGAAGTAGTTTCCACACAGAAATACATTCTTCTTAAGCAAGATATGTTCATTTTACCTTTCTTGGATTGAGGGGAAAGAGAAGGAGGATAAAACTGGGATGTTGAGACACACATGCTGATGGAGGATATATATATATAACTTATCAAAATACCTTCTGATAAATAGTTGCAGGAAGAATTCTGGATTTACTGTACTTCTGACTAGCATGGCTACATTTTAAAGTCTGGCAAGTTGCTTACAGGTTCACGTATATGCGTTTTGAGGTAGTATAAGTGTCAGAAGGTCACATATGAATGAAATCTGTGGTAGCCCTGTTGAGTTAAAGGTAATGAAATTGCGCATTTTTATCTCAAAATGATCTGTCTCTCTGCTTCCTCTCCCTTAAAAAAAAAAAGAAAAAATAAAAGATCCCCAAAACATTATAATATAAGGAAAATCAGCATTTAAGAGCAAGAGGATTTATACCTATGGAATAGTTATATGAAAAGGCAAGTTATGGACCTAATAAACTTTCTACTTATATCAAGTTCAAAGAAATTTATTTAAGCAAAATTACTTAATATTCCAACCTGAGCTTTTGGTCGGGGTTTTTTTGTTATTATTTTTATTATTTTAAAGAAAAATGTGTCTTACTACATACTGAAAACTGTTATATGGATATTATAACAACATCTTTATCAATTGGCAGTACAGCTCATTGCTAATCCAGTTATTGCTGTTTCATGAGAACAGTGGTGCAACCTTAACATAAAAGAAAATTATGGTCACGATTCATATTAAAATTATGTCTGTGTGACTGCATTTTAAGCACACCAATATGTTCCATTGATGTAATTTATTCTGTCCTCTTTGTAGAAGCAATTTGTGATAAATTCCTAGTTCATTAGACAGTGTTAAAAGACCAAAATGTATGTGAGATCTGCATTTATGACAATACATTGTATTGCACAGAGAGAAGGTGGTGCTAGTTGGGTTTCAGATTTGGTTCAAAGAATTCTGGAAAGGGGTGTTATGTCACAAAGATTGTGTTCACCCTACTGAAGAGCGTTGCATAATCAATATCTTGTAGAGAACTAGGATTAATATGAATAATTCCAGAAATTTTTACTAACAGAAAATAAAATCACCCTCCTGTGGTGATCTCCTCCAATAACTGTGTGTTTTGTCTTCAAAATTAATATTGTTTACATTCTTTTAAATTGAATATGTACCTTTGGTTTAAATCATCCATATGCAACTAAAATTTTAAGTTATAAGAAAATAAGAAATTCTAATTAAAATCAGTGAAGTTTTGTGGAATTATATGAAAGGTATTAAACTGTAGAAAGCACATTTTACTATCAGTCTAAAATGAGAAGGTATCTGGCAGGATACCTGTAGTCCAATAAAGATAAACAAAAGTGCCAAGCAGATAAGAACAAACCCAGAGGAAGAAGATTAGGAAATGGATAACAGCTACAACTGGTATTTTTTTATCTAAGAGTTAAACAGCAACATTCATATAAAAGTAGAAAATACTCACTTGAAGGGCCACTTATATTAAAGAAAACAATCTTAGTATAAAGTAGACGGCAGATACAGGTTCTTGAGAACTCTGTACTGTTCAGTTTAGAGACAAACTTGGAGAAATAAATGTCATTGATTGAATTAAAACTTCGGTAGAAAAAACAGGCATGGAATAATGAGTGAATTTGAAAAAACTCTTAAATAAATGTTGAAATTTAAGTCTCCTTATAGCCGCCAATTTGAACTTCCATAAAAAAAATACATTTTCTCAATTTCAAAATTATAAACTCTTTGATCACAAGTAATATTAAAAAGAATGGTTGTTCATGCAAGCATGATAATTTTCTGCAAATATTGAGAATTCTTGAAATGTCCTTTTTCTGTCTTCAGTATACAAAAGAACTTGCGCAAAAATATCTTAACAAAAGGTAAGCTGGAGGTCTGTGACTAATGGAGTCCTTCAGGGGTCGGTGCTGGGACCAATGCTGTTTAATATTTTCATCAACGACCTGGATGAGGAAACTGAGTGTACCCTCAGCAAGTTCGCTGATGACACTAAATAGGGAGGAGTGGCTGACACACCAGAAGGCTGTGTTGCCATTCAGCGAGACCTGGACAGGCTGGAGAGTTGGGCAGGGAGAAACTTGATGAAATTCAACAAGAGCAAGTGTAGAGTCTTGCATTTGGGGAAGAACAACCCCATGTACCAGTACAGGTTGGGGGTTGACCTGCTGGAAAGTAGTGAAGGGGAAAGGGACCTGGGGGTCCTGGTGGATAGGAGGATGACCATGAGCCAGCAATGTGCCCTTGTGGCCAAGAAGGCCAATGGCATCCTAGGATGTCACCCTAGAAAGGGTGTGGTTAGTAGGAAAAGAGAGGTTCTCCTCCCCCTCTACTCTGCCTTGGTGAGGCCGCATTTGGAATATTGCATCCAGTTCTGGGCCCCTCAGTTCAAGAAGGACAGGGAATTGCTTGAAAGAGTCCAGCGCAGAGCCACAGAGATGATGAAGGGAGTGGAACACCTCCCTTATGAGGAGAGGCTGAGGGAGCTGGGTCTCTTTAGCTTGAAGAAGAAGAGACTGAGGGGTGACCTCATCATTGTTTACAAATACGTCAAGGGTGGGTGTCAGGATGATGGAGCTAGGCTTTTTTCAGTGATATCCAGTGGTAGGACAAGGGACAATGGGTCTAAACTGGAGCATAGGAGGTTCCACATGAACATCAGGAGGAACTTCTTTACTGTGAGAGTGACAGAGCACTGGAACAGGTTGCCCAGGCGGGTTGTGGAGTCTCCTATGTTGGAGATATTCAAGGCCCGCCTGGACAAGTTCCTGTGTAATGTGCTCTAGGTTACCCTGCTCTTGCAGGGGGGTTGGACTAGATGATCTTTCGAGGTCACTTTCAACACTTCGGATTCTGTGATTCTGTGATAAGTACTTTCACTGTTGAGTAATAGTTATAATTTCTGATTTTGTTCTTCAGAGAAAGAGAACTCTGGAGAATTAAATTAGTTTATGGCTGGACATAAACAGTGAAAGAGAATACATAAAATCTTAAGATAGTGTTTGAGATTTTAGTAATATAGGCCCCAGCATCTTGTAAATATCTTTGCAAGAATATTGTGACTATGAATTTGAGTGGTAAATATCAGAGCATGATCTCCCTGAGGTTTCACTGTGGTCAGAAATACATTTTCATTTAAACCTGAAGTACACCTTTCTGTCTCTAAACATAAAACAACTAAGTTTGAAGTTTGGTTTAAAGGGGGTTTAACAAAGAGGAATGTTATTCCTCAAATTCCCACTTATAACCCCAGCTGCTTTCAGGGCCCTGCCATACCACCATTTAAGAACCAATGAATATAGAATCATAGAATCATAGAATAGTTAAGATTGGAAAGGACCTCAGGATCATCTAGTTCCAACCCCCCTGCCATGGCAGGGACACCTCACACTAAGCCATGTCACCCAAGGATTCATCCGACCTGGCCTTGAACACTGCCAGTGATGGAGCATTCACAGCTTCCTGGGCAACCCATTCCAGTGCCTCACCACGCTCACAGTAAAAATTTTCTTCCTTATAGCCAATCTAAATTTCCCCTGTTTAAGTTTTAACCCATTACACCTTGTCCTATCACTACAGTCCCTAACGAATAGTCCCTCCCCAGCATCCCTGTAGGCCCCCTTCAGATACTGGAAGGCTGCTATGAGGTCTCCATGCAGCCTGCTCCAGGCTGAACAGCCCCAGCTTTCTCAGCCTGTCTTCATATGGGAGGTGTTCCAGTCCCTGATCATCCTCGTGGCCCTCCTCTGGACTTGTTCCAGCAGTTCCATGTCCTTTTTATGTTGAGGGCATGAGAACTGCACACAATACTCCAAGTGAGGTCTCACAAGAGCAGAATAGAGGGGCAGGATCACCTCCTTTGACCTGTTGGTCACGCTTCTTTTGATGCAGCCCAGAGTACTGTTGGCTTTCTGAGCTGTAAGCGCACACTGAAGCTGTCTCATGTCCATTTTCCCATCAACCAACACCCCCAAGTCCTTCTCCGCAGGGCTGATATGAATTTCTACTCTGCCCAACCTGTAGCTTTGCCTGGGATTGCTCCGACCCAGGTGTAAGACCTTGCACTTGGCATGGTTAAACTTCATGAGGTTGGCATCAGACCACCTCACAAGTGTGTCAAGGTCCCTCTGAATGGCATTCCTTCCCTCCAGCGTATCAACTGAACCACACAGCTTGGTGTCAATGGCAAACTTGCTGATGGAGCACTCAATCCCACTGTCCATGTCACCAGCAAAGATGCTAAACAAGACCGGTCCCAACAATATCCCAATATGGTGGATGCTTTTGTGCTCTGAGTGCGTAGAGATGGAGATTACAATACTGACAACAAACTCGCATTGGCTGAGTGGGCTCTATGTCTGCCAACATAAATTGAGACAGGTTAGCTTAAACCAAACTGGAAACTGGATGATTTTGTCCTTAAGTGTGTTAGGACAGATAAATGGAAGCAGCTTCTTGTCTCATTCCAGCTGGAAACAACAAGATACCTGCTACAATTGCTGTGTATGGGTTCATTGGTTACTGGCAGGAAAACAACAGATTTCTGATCTGTTCTCCAGAGGATGTCAAGACTTGTCTTAGCTTTCTCACCTCCCATTCTCTGTATTTTTGTAATCAAACTACTAGCAAGGCCACAATGAAAGTGATCAACTCAACTGAAATTCAACTACATAGGAATCTTACCTCTAAATGTGTCTGACTTCATTTTGTTATAGTAAGGCAGGACTGATTTTTCACTCTAGAAGAATTTTCATACCTCTATTGCACCACGAAATAAAGCATACATAGAAATGATCAAATAAATGTAGATTAGATGAAATTAAATACCTTTTTTGTAATTACTTGTTACTTTTAGCATATAGCAATAGTGTTAATGAAATTAGCATCAGACAGAGATAAGGACATGTATTTCACTTTGAGATGTTTTAAGATGGTTTGTGGAAGAACTTTAGAGATAAGCAATGGACCATATTGTTATCTGGTATAAATGATGATGAGAAACTTAACATGAGGTGGCAGTGTGCACTCGCAGCCCAGAAAGCCAACCATATCCCAGGCTGCATCAATACGAGCGTGACCAGCAGGTCAAATAAGGTAGATCCTGCCAATCCACTCTGCTCTCGTGAGAACTCACCTGGAGTATTGTGTGCAGTTCTGGTGTCCTCAACATAAAAAGGACATGGAACTGTTGGAACAAGTCCAGAGGAGGGCCATGAAGATGATCAGGGGACTGGAACACCTCCCATATGAAGACAGGCTGAGAAAGTTGGGGCTGTTCAGCCTGGAGAAGAGAAGGCTGCGTGGAGACCTCATAGCAGCCTTCCAGTATCTGAAGGGGGCCTACAGGGATGCTGGGGAGGGACTATTCATTAGGGACTGTAGTGATAAGACAACGGGCAACGGGTTGAAACTTAAACAGGGGAAGTTTAGATTGGATATAAGGAAGAAGTTCTTCACTGTGAGGGTGGCGAGGCACTGGAATGGGTTGCCCAGGAAGTTGTGAATGCTCCATCCCTGGCAGTGTTCAAGGCCAGGCTGGACAAAGCCTTGCGTGACGTGGTTTATTGTGAGGTGTCCCTGCCCATGGCAGGGGGGTTGGAACTAGATGATCTTAAGGTCCCTTCCAACCCTAACTATTCTGATTCTATGATTCTATATATCAGATCTTCTGGAGCCTGGGGAGTATGCTGATCTAAACAAATTTTGGTGTGTTTGCCACAGTGTTTCTAAACCATAGTTTCTCTGTAGTTTCAGATGGAAATATATTCATCTGACATAGCAAATTTTTCATAGGACGCATTTTCTTTCTCTTTCATTTGTGCTTTTCTGTTTCTTCTTTAATATGCATTCTTTTCATGCAGTTATGGAAACTGTCACAACAGGCACTAGGTTATTGTTTATAGTTAATGTGTGAACTCTGTCCTTTCATAAGCTATGCAGCTGATACATTTCCTCTGTGGTACGAAAATACTGCTTTGTTAAGAACCTTAGTGAAAGGGCTGAATACAGTCCCATCTCTGCAAAGATGACTTAGCTGCAAAGTTTTATGCCTCTGTCTAAGTCCACTGCACTTAGTTGAACTTCCCATCAGCAGAATATTACATAACCATACCTTGTGTTTTGTGCAGCGCTGTCACTAACTTCTGAAGTAGTATGGAACTCAGAGACGTGTTCCTAGAATGGTCCCTGTTTAATTTTTGTAGACAGATCCCAGAAAATCTCAAAAACAGTGTAAAATCCTAGCAGTAATACCTCGCAGGTCCTTAATCTTGCTAAACTGCTCAGTCTCAATAAACAAGTCTGACAATCAGGCAGATTATGTCACCACAACTTATTCTAACCATGGAGCTTGAACAAATGATATTTTACAGTAAGGATTCTATTTATTTTGACTATGTTAAGAACTTTCATGTTGACTTCAGTCTTCTCATCCAGTAAATGTTTTTACTGTGTTTTCTTCTATCATAGAGTCAGCTGTGATAGAAGAAAACACAGCAGGATTAGTCTGGAAATGAGAGAGAGAAAAAGATTAGCAATAATACATGTGCAAAATAATAATTATGAGGTTACACACAGGTGCAACATACAAACACATGCAAGCACACACAAATACGATAGTATAGTCTTATTTTGAGTATTTAGTCAATATGGAAAAGATTGTTTGTTTTTCCAAGGCTACTGCTTTTGTCACCAAAACAGAAATTTTACAAGCAGTGAAAAAAAAATATTATCACCACATAAGAGGAAATCTTTTACAAATGTTATGAAATACAGATACAAATGTACATATGAGGTTTCTGACTTAATGTGATATATAAGATACGTGGACATACAGCAATACAATTGATGTTTTCGGTAAATTCAATCCTCGGAAGACCCCAAGGACTATTAAATAATGAATATCACCAACAGTGATGAGTTGTTCACGACACTGTTTCCTGCCATAAACTCAGAGAGTCTTTTCTACTGAAAAGATATCAGAGATTGGAAGCTGATAATTTTTCTATTTTCAGCACTTCTAGTCCATATGCAGATAAAAAATCCCACACGACATCCTCATCTCTAAATTCGAGAGATATAAATTTGATGGATGGAACACCCAGTCGATAAAGAATTGGCTGGATGGCCACACACAAAGAGTTGTGTGATCAGCAGCTCAGTGTCCAAATGAAGACCACTGACAAGTGGTGTCCCTCAGGGGTCAGTGTTGGGACCGGTCCTGTTCAACATCTTTGTCAGTAACATGGACAGTGGGATTGAGTGCTCCCTCAGCAAGTTGGCTGATGACACCAAGCTGTGTGGTTCTGTTGATACGCTGGAAGGAAGGAATGCCATCCAGAGGGACCTTGACACACTTGTGAGGTGGTCTGATGCCAACCTCATGAAGTTTAACCATGTCAAGTGCAAGGTCCTACACCTGGGTCGGAGCAATCCCAGGCAAAGCTACAGGTTGGGCAGAGTAGAAATTCATATCAGCCCTGCGGAGAAGGACTTGGGGGTGTTGGTTGATGGGAAAATGGACATGAGACAGCTTCAGTGTGCACTCGCAGCTCAGAAAGCCAACCGTACTCTGGGCTGCATCAAAAGGAGCATGACCAGCAGGTCAAAGGAGGTGATCCTGCCCCTCTACACTGCTCTCATGAGACCTCACCTGGAGCACTGTGTACAGTCCTGGTGTCCCCAACATAAAAAGGACATGGAGCTGTTGGAACAAGTCCAGAGGAGGGCCAGGAGGATGATCAGGGACTGGAGCACCTCCACTTGAAGACAGGGAACACCACCTATATGAAAACAGGCTGAGAAAGATGGGGCTCTTCAGTCTGGAGAATAGAAGCCTGTGTGGAGACCTCATAGCAGCCTTCCAGTATCTGAAGAAGGCCTATAAGGATGCTGGGGAGGGACAATTCATCAATGACTAGCGGTAGGACAAAAGGTAATGGGTTTAAACTTAAACAGGAGAAGTTTAGATTGGATATAAGGAAGAAATTCTTTACTGTGAGGGTGGCGAGGCACTGGAATGGGTTGCTTAAAGAAGTGGTTAACAAGCTGAGGGTGTGGAGCCTAAGAAATAGAAAACTAAAATCTGTGGTATGCCAGCTCAGTTATCCACAGGCTGTGTCTTCTGCTAAATGTGGTAATGAGAACATTAAAAAGGTCATTTTCATTCCGTGCTTAATGTCTGTAGTTTGGTAATACAACATTCACTCTGGTGGCTAGGGAAAAGGCAGTAAGGTTTGAAGCCACAAGGTTTACTGGGACTGTAGTTGTCAGCAATTAAGAACACCCAGGAAGAAAATATGTATGACCACATCACCTAAGAGCAAGAAGGCCCAGCCAAGAAACTTACACAGTTGTAAATATTTTAGTTTCATTTGTTATATGCTCCTTTGGTAGCTTCCCCCCCCCCTTTAGAGTCACACCTTTTTTCTCTACCAAGGTCTCCTGCCTACAAAAGGATAGCTAAAATCTGAGCATAAATGTGCTCTTGCCAGAAAAGAGCCTCTACTGTCTCTCAAAATACTGTTCCATTCTCATGATGACAATGCCTGAAGGTAGTCACTCTTCCCCATCTTTTCCTTCCCACCCTTACCTTTCAGTATCCTTCTTCTCTGCGCACACCCTCTCTCCCTCCATGTAAAGCTCATCCTGAGATATTCCTTTCAGACAAGTCATACTGCAACAGAACTACCAGGCCCAGAATAACTTCAAAATTTGCATAGAACTCTTGGAAGGCATATTTATTTCTTCAGGAGCTTTAATAAATAAGGTCAGACTAATCTACAGTGACATAAAACACCACAGAAAATTTGAGATCCCAGTTAAGAAAAGTAATGTCAAGAAGATAAAGAGCAGCAAACCCACTGCTACTGTAGCATTGTTACAGGAAAGTTAACTTGGCCTATAATTTTAATATTGTCCCTAAATTAAGTCCCCATGGAAAAGGTTTTACTGTTTTTAGCTGTTTAGTGGTTTTAGTTTCAAGCGAGTAAGTAGGCATGAGAAATATACTACAGCTCATCTTAATTTATCATTGTTGCACTAGATTTGGCTGGGATGGAGTTAGTTTTCTTCACAATTAAGCAGCCTGTATAGTTCTGCATTTTAGGCTGTGATCAAAACAGTGTTGATAACACATCAGCATCGCTCAGTGAGGCCATGACACATCAGGACACCTAGGAAAGGGTGCAACATTGTGGTCAAGGTGTGAACACAACCAACTGAGACCATTGCACTGATTATCCTGCAAAAAGTGCTATAATCAAGAAAGCCAAGCAGGCACACTGACACGAACATGCCAAGGCAAATGACACTTGCTTACAACAGTGGAAGTGATCACCAGATGGCTGGAAGCATGCCCTGTAACATATATCACCTCCTGAAACACCATCTTGGGCGTCATGGCAACAAGGAACTCCAGAAATCTCACTACCGGACTTACAGACACCTGGGCCTACCACATCACACACCAGCCTTTGACTGAAGGGTTAAAAACTTCACTAGAATGATGACTGCTGGGACCT